>NW_028274815.1:69203529-69861342 GCF_037043125.1 Eumetopias jubatus
TTTCTTGTTGGTATTCATTTTGAGAAATATATTTATTTTCTATGAGAAGCAGTAACATGTAGAAGTTAAGAGTTTAGTTTCTGAATGTGGATATTTTGTGTAACATTCCATCTGCTGTTCACCAGCTGTGTAAGCTTGTGAGTTCACTCAATTTCTCTAGCTCTCAGTTGACTCACCTATAAAATGAGGTTGATAGGAAGAATAAATTAATCAGTACCTAGAAAGCAAGGAATAAGCACTAATAAACGCTAGCCATTATTTTTACACATGTTTTGCTGAGTGATTGACTCAAGGTAATTTGTACTAAAGTCAGTCATTGCTCCTGATCTCTCATGCTCCTTTCATAGGCATTCTTCTTTCAAACAATTTCTCTGGTGTCCCACCAGGGCAAAAATCAGTCTCTATATCATATTTGGTTATTTGGAAAAAAAATCTCAGATCAGTTGGGCCAAAACTTGTCTGTAGCACAGCAGTATTTCCATAGATATCGGGATTAATGATACTTCTTAACTAGACTTTCCAAATGTTCGGCTATTTAAAATCTAGATAATTTATAAACTTGAGTTAAAAAAAAAACTCAGTAAATAATAGGCTTATTATTGAAAACAGTAATTAGAAAAGAACAAAATATCAAGACAAGCATATTTTACTGAGGAGTAAATGAGTTATGCCAGTGAAAAGGCCTCTACGGTACAGGTATGTTTATAAATTCATAGAAAAGATATAGGAAATGTATACATCAAACTAATATTGGTGATCACCTCTGGAAGGAATATAGAGATTTGACTTGGGGTAGTAGTCCAAAAGGACATTACTCTTATCTATATAATTTATCTTTTAACATGCATTTTTTGTGTAATTAGAATTCTTTTAAAATATATATATATTTGCACATGCATATCTATACATGCCTTGGTTTTTACTTTGCTTGTCTCAAAAGTAATTTGAGGTAGGGGTACCTGGGCGGCTCAGTCAGTTAAGCATCTCCTTTCGGCTCAGGTCATGATCCTGACATCCTGGAATTGACCCCCATCGGGCTCCCTGCTCTGCAGGGACCCTGCTTCTCCACCCAACCCGCCCCGCCTTGCTGTTCCTCCTGCTTGTTTTCTCCTCTCTGTCAAATAAATAAATTAAAAAATCTTTAAAAAGAAAGGAAATTTGAGGTAGCTTATCAAATAATGGCACTGACAAAACAACTTAAGGAAAAAAAATCTGCTTTAAAGATACATAAATAGGGGCGGAGCAAGATGGCAGAGGAGTAGGAGACCTGGATTTCGTCTGGTCCCAGGAATTCAGCTGAATAGGGATCAAACCATTCTGAACACCTATGAACTCAAAAGAGATCAAAGAAGAGAGTAGCAACAACTCTCAGAACAGAGAAGCGACCACTTACTGGAAGGTAGGACGTGCGGAGAAGTGAATCCGAGGCGACATTCAGGAGGATAGACGGCTGGGGAGGGGGCCTCCGCCTCTTCTGGCAAGTGGTAGAGCCGCAGAGCACAAAATCGGAACTTTCAGAAGTCGGCAACACTGAGGAACGTCGCTCCAGTGGCTAAGTGGGGGGTGGAACCCTCACGGGACAGTGTGGTCTCAGGACCCTCGGGGTCACAGAAATCCCGGGGGTGTCTGAGTGCAGCAGAGCTCCCAGGTATTAGAGCGAGGAAGCCAGCTGCAGAGACGGAGCCGAGGCATGGGCTCTCAGCTCAGGGTTGCCATAAACAGTGATCCGCAGCCCAGTCGGGCCACTGGTCCTCCAGCAGGGACCCAGCAAGTGGCAGAGCCGGGGAGACTCCTCTTCCTCCCGCGGTAGGAGCGGCGCAGGAGCACACCGCAGGGATCTACTGGGTTTGGAGACTCCACATGGGGTCAGGTGCCAGAGATCTATCTGTTGGTCACAGGCCGGGTGAGCACACAGTGCAGCCAGAGACCTGGGAGACGGGAGTGACTGCTTTTCTCTGGGGGCGCACTGAGGAGCAGGGCCCCGAGTTCTCAGCTCCTGCGGGCAGAGAGTGGGAGGCCACCATTTCACCCTGGTCCTCCAAAGCTGTACGGAGAGCTTGCAGGGAACAAAAGCTCCTGAGAGCAAACCCAAGCAGCTTGCTTAGCCCAGACTGACAAGGGCGGGGCAATTCCGCCTCCCATAAAGACATTTGGGAACCATGGCAACAGGACCCTCCCCCAGAAGATCAGCACGAACAGCCAGCAAGCCAAGACCAGGTTTACCGATCAAGGAGAACAGGAGAACTCCAGCGCTAGGGGAATACTGCACATAGAATTTATAGCTTTTTTACCATGATTCATTAGTTTTTCAAAGTTAATTTTTTAACCTTTTTTTTGAATTTTTCTTTTTCCCTCTTTCAACCAACATCTTATCAATCTCTTTTTTAAAAAACATTTTTTATTTTTCATTTTTAGAGTCATATTTTATCCCTTCATAGTAGTTACCCTTATTTTTGGCATATATATATAAGTTGTTCTCTCTTTAAAATTTTGAGATACAGTTTCTTCTAACAGAACAAAATATACCCTAAATCACTACTGTATGTCTTTTTTCTAGTCTCCTGCCTGATCACATTCTCTCCCTTTTTTCTTCTTTTTCTTTTTTAAATCTTCTTCTTTCTTTTTTCAAGCAACTTCTTATGAATTCCTTTTATAAACTCTTTTATAATTTTCATCTTTACAGTCATCTTCCATCCCTTCATTATATCAACCCTTATTTTGTACATATATAAGTCTTTCTTCCTTTAAAATTTTAGGAGGCACTTTCTTCTAACAGACCAAAATACACCCAAAATCTAGTGTGTGGCACTGATCTATGAACTAGCCTGATCATATTTGATCATATTCTGCTTTTTTTGTTTGGTTCTGTTTTTGTTTGTTTTTATCTTTTTTCTTTTTTTTCTCTTTCTTTTTTCTTTCTTTCTCTTTCTTTTCCCCTGATTTCAGGTCTTTTCTGATTTGTATAGAGTATATTTGCTGGGGACGTTGTTAACCTGTTAACATTTTGTTCTCTCATTCATCTATGCTCCTCTGGACAAAATGACAAGACGAAAAAAATCACCTCAGCAAAAAGAAAACCTTCCTGGTCAAACAAAAACCAAAGGAATTTGCAAACACGAAACCAACCGTACAAGAAATATTGAAAGGGGTCCTCTAAGCAAAGAGAGAGCCTAAAAGCAGCATAGACCAGAAAGGAATACAGACAATATACAGTAACAGTCACCTTACAGGCAATACAATGGCAATAACTTCATACCTTTCAATAGTTATCCTGAATGTAAATGGGCTAAATGCCCCAATCAAAGGACACAGGCTATCAGATTGGATTAAAAAACAAGACCCATCGATATGCTGTCTGCAAGAGACTCATTTTAGACCCAAAGACACCCCCACATTGAAAGTGAGGGGATGGAAAACCATTTACCATGCTAGTGGACACCAAAAGAAAGCTGGGGTGGCAATCCTTATATCAGACAAATTAGATTTTAAAACAAAGACTGTAATAAGGGATGAAGAAGGACACTATATCCTACTTAAAGGGTCTATCCAACAAGAAGACCTAACAATTGTAAATATCTATGCCCCTAACATGGGAGCAGGCAATTATATAAGAAATTAATAACAAAAGCAAAGAAACACATTGACAACAATACAATAATAGTGGGGGACTTTAACACCCCCCTGACTGAAATGGACAGATCATCTAAGCAAAAGATCAACAAGGAAATAAAGATTTTAAATGACACACTGGACCAAATGGACTTCACAGATATATTCAGAACATTCCATCCCAAAGCAACAGAATACACATTCTTCTCTAGTGCCCATGGAACATTCTCCAAAATAGATCACATCGTAGGTCACAAATCAGGTCTCAACCAGTACCAAAAGATTGGGATCATTCCCTGCACGTTTTCAGACCACAATGCTTTGAAACTAGAACTCAATCAAAAGAGGAAAGTCGGAAAGAACTCAAATACATGGAGGCTAAAGAGCAACCTACTAAAGAATGAATGGGTCAACCAGGAAATTAAAGAAGAATTAAAAAAAAATTCATGGAAACCAATGAAAATGAAAACACAACTGTTCAAAATCTGTGGAATGCAGCAAAGGCAGGACTGAAAGTATATAGCAATACAAGCCTTTCTCAAGAGACAGGAAAGGTCTCAAATACACAACTTAACCCTACACCTAAAGGAGCTACAGAAAAAAACAGCAAAGCCTAAACCCAGCAGGAGAAGAGAATAAAGATCAGAGCAGAAATCAATGAAACTAGGAGCTGGTTCTTTGAAAGAATTAACAAGATTGCTAAACCCCTGGCCAGACTTATCAAAAAGAAAAGAGAAATGACCCAAGTCAACAAAATCATGAATGAAAGAGGAGAGATCACAACCAACACCAAAGAAATATAATTATAAGAACATACTATGAGCAACTCTATGCCAGCAAATTAGATAACCTGGAAGAAATGGATGTATTCCTAGAGATGTGTCAACTACCAAAATTGAACCAGGAAGAAATAGAAAACCTGAACAGACCTATAACCACTAAGGAAATTGAAGAAATCATCAAAAATCTCCCAAGAAACCAAAACCCAGGGCCAGATGGCCTCCCAGCGGAATTCTATCAAACATTTAAAGAAGAATTAATACCTATTCTCCTGAAACTGTTCCAAAAAATAGAAATGGAAGGAAAACTTCCAAACTCATTTTATGAGGCCACCATTACCTTGATCCCGAAACCAGATAAAGACCCCATCAAAAAGAAGAACAGACCAAATTCCTTGATGAACATGGATGCAAAAATTCTCACCAAAATACTAGCCAATAGGATCCAACAGTACATTAAAGGATTAGCAGCAATGTCCACAATAGCCAAACTGTGGAAGGAGCCAAGATGTCCATCAGCAGATGAATGGATAAAGAAGAAGTGGTATATATACACAATGGAATATTATGCAGCCATCAAAAGGAATGAGATCTTGCCATTTGCAACGATGTGGATGGAACTGGAGGGTGTTATGCTGAGTGAAATAAGTCAATCAGAGAAAGACATGTATCACATGACCTCACTGATATGAGGAATTCTTAATCTCAGGAAACAAACTGAGGGTTGCTGGAGAGGCGGGGGGGTGGGAGGGATGGTGTGGCTGGGTGATAGACATTGGGGAGGGATGTGCTATGGTGAGCGCTGTGAAATGTGCAAAACTGTTGAATCACAGATCTGTACCTCTGAAACAAATAATGCAATATATGTTAAGAAAAAAAAAGAAGAAGATAGCAGGAGGGGAAGAATGAAGGGGAGTAAGTCGGAGGGGGAGACGAACCATGAGAGATGATGGACTCTGAAAAACAAACTGAGGGTTCTAGAGGGGAGGGGGGTGGGGGAATGGGTTAGCCTGGTGATGGGTATTAAAGAGGGCACGTTCTGCATGGAGCCTTGGGTGTTATACACAAACAATGAATCATGGAACACTACATCAAAAACTAATGATGTAATGTATGGTGATTAACATAACAATAAAAACAATAAAAAAAGATACATAAATAGTGGGGCACTGGGGCGCCTTAGTTAGTTAAGCATCTGCTTTTGGCTCAGGTCATAATCCTAGAGTCCCAAGATCAAGTCCCACATCGGGCTCGCATTCATCGGGTGTCTGCTTCTCCCTCTGACCCTCCCCCCTCCCATTCTCACTCTCGCTGTCTCTCACTCTCTCTCAAATAAATAAATAAAATCTTTAAAAGAAATAAAGATACAGAAATAGTAATAGTTATGAGTTTCTCAGCAGCTATTTAGAAATAGAAACAACTTTGGTGAGTTTTGTTTTTTAAAAGAGTGTTTACAAGTTTATTAATTGTCCTGGCACAGATTTCATATATTTCAAGGGAGAATTTATCATGTAGGTTTTTTCTGTTTCCTCATAGGTTTTATATTTTCAAAATAACCTTACAAGAACACAGATATATTACAGTAAGGAATATTGTTTTTACTTCTCTAATGAAGCTGACAAACAGAATTTAAAATGAGTAGAATTGCAATCATTTATGAATATGAATACTGTTTTATATATGAAGAAACATAGAGAATTAAAGTTATGAAAGTCCAACAGCTAGTAATTGATGGAACTTTAGAAATAAACAAGGACCACACAAATGAAAACAAATGGAGGTTATTTATTCAGATCTTGCTGTATCAAGGAAATTAGCTGCCATCACTCGTGTTTGGCAGACTCAAAAATAAGGGAAATGAGCAGACTTTCTTTTGAAGAAAAGGAAGGGCTTTAGGCTATTGCTAGTATGGGGGAACCTGGAGGTAGGCTAACTAGAAGCAAGTTGTCTTATGTGACCGATTTAGGGAGCATATTTGGCTTTTTCTATTAGTCATTAGTTGCAAGTAGAACCAAAAGAAGGAAGCTAGCAGTCATTGCCCGGGTCCTAAACATTCTGGGCTGATTATTTCAGAGGCTGTGCTTTGGCTTCCTGAACTAGTTACTGCAGAAGTTATGGTTTTCCTTTCTGAGCTGGTTGCTGCAAAGATGGTCAGACTTTTATTTTCATTTGTATGTTAGTTTCTGACAGCCGAGACTAAAACCCTAGTTTTATGATGTTAGATTAGCCACATTCTTAAATAAAATCATTGTAAACTTTGTCCTAGTAAGTGAAGTTAAATGGGCTGTTCCTTGCTTATTGATTCTATATGTTTTTGATTCTTAAAGGGAGATCTGAAAGCTGCATTAACTTTACCTGACATCTTGTTAGCATTGTACATTAATTAGACACTATTCCAGGCCCAAATCAGAATGTGGTTTTGAGGTATACTATATTTTTTGAATCACAGATGTGGCATCAAATTAAATTAAAAATTAAGTTGAGATGACTGGGCTTTACACAAATTATTTTCTGCCTTAAAAAAAAATCACTTATAGATTTCTACAAAAAGCATGAAGGAAGAAAGAGTATTGCATGACTTTTTTTTTTTAACATGACGCCCCCTCACTCATAGTCTTTTCACACTTTTTAAGTTGTTCGACAATATTAGTGGGTGGTAAAAATATGAGTGGAAACTGTGTCTTCAATTTTAGTATCCATTTTTTTTTTTAAGTAATGAGTGTTTAAGTTGTATAGCTACAAATTATACCATATGACTAAATATCAAGGGATTAACCCACAGAGTTGTCATGTACCTGTCATGCCTAGAGAAACATAAGTAAAATTGATCAAGGGGGAAACTTTATATAGCGTCCTTTATGCCCTGAATTTTACATGATCCAAATGATTTTAACAAGCATCTTGCCTTGATAATATCCTTGCTTCTAATAGAGAAACTTGTTTGTCCTTTAATACCTCCCCTTGGACTGGATACAGATGATGCAACTCATCTGAAGAGTTTTATTAATTCATTTCCTCCAACATGTCCCTCAGCTTATTACAAGTTCGTGCTCTGACCATTCATTTATTCAGTGCTTCACAAATATTTCACTATTTGTCTGCAATGTTCCACAATTGCCTTAAACTCAGTTGAGAAAAGTAAATATTAAAGTGGAATAAAATCTGGTAATCGGTGAATTCTAAGTAATTACCACAAACCATTATCATTGCAGCATAAGTTTAAAATGGAACTAATAACACTTGGAGCCACTTTGACATGGAAATTGCTACCGATCTGAAATCTTTTCCTGATAAAAATCAATAGAATTTTTAATTAAAGTGTCTAATTTCCTTCCAGAAAAAAGAGTTTGGAATGTGTTCTAAATAACATGACATATGTTGAAACTCATTGTTAATATCAAAATACTAAATAAAAAGCTAAAAAAACAATTTGCTTTCAAGTGAGTGAAATGACTGGATCCATGTGGACCATGTGTGTTCAGCATTTTATTTGCTATATGCTGAGAGTTTTCATTTCTTTTTTATTTGAGAGTTTTTCATTTCTTAAGTTTGAGGAAACAAGATGACTACCATTGAAACTTTTAATATTTTTTCTAAAGTAGTCAATTTATGTAAAATGAATGCTAAGTCTCCACTATTGTGGTCATGTTTAATTAGGCATCAGTAAATGTGAATGATAGCATTGTATAGTTGAATTACATAGGTTGTACAATCATAGATAATGACTGTATATGCACATTTTTTTAAAGTCAAACTCTATGGCAATGTATTTTTAAATGCATGCATGATTTTGTGAGATGGATGAAAACAAAGTATATAATTTATATCTTTTACAATCCAGTTTTTTTAAGATTAACTTTTTAAAAAAACACCTAATAAATTTCAAATGACTTAGGAGGTGAATTTTCTTTCCAGTTTCTTCTCCCAAATTTTGCCAGAAGTTGAAGGAATTTATAGAGTTTTTGTTTAAAACAAAACAAAACAAAGCAAAAAACAAATTATAAGCTGGCCTAAAGATTAGTTTTAACTTCTTACAATCTATTTATTTGGACTAAGCCATTTTCCATGAAATGACTTTTATATATAATTGCCAAATCAAGTTAAGTCTATTCCATTTAAACTTTGATTCCCTGATATTGTGAGTTTAGGTGCATTGATATTGAAATCAACTTAAATTTCGGGAGAAATTGATCACTTTCAACCTAGTCTAGGATAGAATGAAATGAAATAGATGGCTCTTAAATACTGGCAGTATATGAGATAAACTGAGAACATCCTAAATATACTGATATTTGTTGGCCTTAATCTCCAGCTACTGACTTCATTATTCTAGGTAGTGTTCTGAAACAAGAATATTTTTTTTAATTGCCAGGTAATTCTAATGTGTGACAGAGTTGAAAACCATTGTCCTAATGCACTGGGTCTCAGATTATAGCTGCATCAGAATCACTTAGAGGGCTCATTAAGACACAGATTGCTGGGTTCCACACCCAGAGCTCCTGTTTCAATAAGTCTGGAAAAGCTGGAAAATTTGCATTTATAATGAGAAGGTGAGACTGCTGGTCTAAGAACCACACTTTGAGAATGATAGAACTGGAATGTAGTTAGAAATATTAATATAGCCACAAGTGTCTGAAATAAAGTGTGATGACATTTTTTAAGATTTATTTATTAGAGAGAGTAGGAGCAGGGGTAAGGGCAGAGGAGGAGAGAGAGGGAAAGAAGCAGACTTCCTGCTGAGCACAGAGTCTAACTCGGGGCTCAATCACACAACCCTGCGATCATGAAATCAAGAGTTGGGTCCTTAACCGACTGAGCCACTCAGGTCCCCCACAGTGTGATAACCTTTCTAAGTAAAGGTGAACAAACTACAGCTCAACACTGGCAGCTTGTTTTTATAAATAAGGTTTTATTGGAGCACAGTCATTCCCATTCATTTGCATACTATCTATGTTTTCGCTGCTGCAAGGACAGAGTTGAGTACTTTCACAGCAACCCTATATCCCAGAAGCCTAAAATATTTATTATCTGGCCCTTTTAGAAAAAGTTTCCTAATCACTGCTCTAAATTGTTGTAAATGATAATATAAGAAAACATTTCCTAATTGCTGCTCTAAATCATTGTAAATGATAATATAAACCACATAGCCTACATGGCAAAACATAACCATAAAAACAATAAGAAAACAAAACCCAGTAATTGTTAAGATCACACCTTATGTCTGAGCTTTAGACCTTCATAACCAACTGCCTTTTTGGCCATCTCTTATTGAATGTCTCAAAGACAGCTAAAACTCATCATGTCCCATACTAAACCAATGATCATCTTCTACTAGAGTACTTCTACTAAGTACTCTAAGTAATCTCAGACAGTACCACCATCTATCCAGTTGTGCAATCCAGAATCCAAAGAATCAGTCTTGGCACTTTCCTGTCCCCCACCATCCATCCAGATAAAGATTACAAATCTTTATCTCCATCCACTTTTCTCCATCTTTATTACTACCACCATCAGTAGAGGTGCCCATCACTTCTTTGGACTACAGAAATTAATTTTCTAACCAGACTTTCTGCATTCATGGTGGCTGCCCTCCAATCCATTCTCTGCTCCTTCAGCAGTGTGAGCATCCCTCAGCATAAATTCAAAATTGAAGCCCTTTACTTAAAACACTTGAGTGGCTTTCCATGGCCTAATAGCCTGGACTGTGTTTGGGCCCTTTTTATCTCTCCAGTCTTCCTACCCCATGCTCTGCCCTCTTGACATGCTAATCTACTTTCATTTCTCTTCACTCATCTGCTTCCTTTCACCAAAGGTCTTGCACATGCCATTTCCTCTGCTTGAAATATTCCTTCTTATTTTCATCTCACTAACTCCTACTCATTCTTTAAATATCTACTCGTTTCACTCCTTCAGGGAAGCTTTTTATGATCTTTATGATTACTACTATAGACTCATATCTTAATTTGTCTTTACCTTAAGCCTTTGCCATAACTGCACTTTTAGATATATTCAAATAACTATTTGATGTATATGTCTTCCCTACAAAGCTGATCTCAACGAGAGCAGGAGCTTTGTATTTTATATTATTTCCTAGCATTATATCTATAGTACCTTGCAAGTGCCTGACACATAGCACATGTTTGCAAGTCATTTTTTAACAAAATAATGAGTCAAAGGATAAACATGTGCCAAAAACTTATTTATGCTAACATATGTATAAATTCATCTCCCCAATTTAAAGTTACAGATTGAATCTGGACTCAAAATAAACAGGCAAACAAGGAGAAAATTGGGGGAGGAGAGAAGTAGCAAACTCATATTGTAAAAGTATGTATACAGATACTTAAAATCATACTTCTAAGACTTTGTTTGCTTAAAGAAAACTTCTCATGCCCTCCAAGACATTTTTAAACATTAGAAAATACCTCTTAAGTGAATAAAGCAGAAAGCAAAATCTTCATGTGAAAAAATTTAAAATGTATATAAATATGACTAGAACGAAATAAAATAAAATGCTATCAGAAATTACATTTGCTCTGACATGCTACAACATGGATGAACATTGAAGACATTGTGCTAAGTGAAATAAACCAGTTGAAAAAGATAAATATTGTATAATTTGAATTAGATAACTAGAGGAATCAGATTCATAAAGAAAAAGTAGAATGGTAGTTTCAAGAGGCTAGGGATGAGGAGAATGGGGAATCATTGTTTTATAGGTATAGAAATTCAGTTTTATAAGAGCTCTGGAGGTGCTTGCATTACAATGTGAGTATACTTAACACTGCTGAATAGTGTTAAGTGTTAATAAACCCATTAAAATCAATAATCATTAGTGTTAATAACCATTCAAAATGGTTAAATTTTACATTGTATGTATTTTATCACGATTTAAAATGCATTCAATGATGGAATTATTTTTTAAACATATAATCAGTTTATTTTTTTTTTTAGAGCAAGAGAGAGAGCATGCATGCAAGTGGTGGGGGGAGGAGCAGAGTGAGAGGGAGAGAGAATCTTAAGCAGGCTCCACACCCAGCACAGAACCCAATGCAGGGCTTGATCTCATGACCCTGAGATCATAACCTGAGCCAAAATCAAGAGTCAAACACAACCAACTGAGCCCCCCAGATGCCCTGGTTATTTTCCTTCTATTAAAGTTTTTTGAAATGAATAAAGAGGCAAAGATAAATCTGAGATACATGTATATTTTTAGTTCTCAAAGAGCTTTAAAAATTGTAGGAGTATAATATTTGATCAATAAAAGTATAGATAGGCCATAAAGTTCTGATTATTAAATGTTTGGAAATGCAAGTGAAATTCCCTCTAGATTTGCCCTAGGGCTATCATTTAAAAGTGGATAATTATAAGGATAAATTGCTCTGACTAGGTATTTCCTTCTGATTAGATGGTTATCCCTAGAGAAATGGCCTATAAGGAAACAATCTTCTCTATTGATAATTCCTCATACAAGGCTTTGGAAAAGTATTGCCAGTCCTGGATTTCAAAGTTCCAAATATTACTGTGTCATACTAAAGCATATATTTCCAGTATAAAGTTCACAGTGAAATCAAGTTGATCCTAGATAACTGAAGGATGACATACACAATTCCAGACAATATACAGACAGATGATACAGATACAATATAGATATGTGACAAGCTCTTGAATTTATCAAGATACTAGACTACAGTTCAAACCAGAACGTCACTAAAAGTATTATTTTGTGGTTCAGAAATATACACTTTGATGAAACCCAGCTGAAAAACTGGTATTTGCCAGGATAAGGGGACAGAGAGGTTATTCAGAGAAATAATAGCTTTCCCAAACCTGGGTAAAAAACTTCTTTACGGGCGCCTGGGTGGCTCAGATGGTTAAGTGTCTGCCTTCGGCTCAGGTCATGATCCCAGGGTCCTGGGATCGAGTCCCGCATCGGGCTCCCTGCTCCTTGAGAGCCTGCTTCTCCCTCTGCCTCTCTCTCTCTCTCTCTGTCATGAATAAATAAATAAAATCTTAAAAAAAAAAGAACTTCTTTACTTCAAGATAAAAATTGCCAACCAAGAATATACTATCCAGCAAAGTTATCCTTCAGATATGAAGGAGAAATAAAGGTTTTCCCAGAAAACAAAAGTTGAGGCAGTTTACTACCACTAGTCCTGCCTGAAAAGAAATGTTGACAGGAGCTCCTCTAACTGAAATGAAAAGACAAAAGTACACTAAACTTTGAGTAAGGTAACAATCAGGAAATTGCAATTCAATTTTAGAAGAGGGTATTAAGCAATTATAGCATAAAGATTAAAAGAAAAAAATATTATAACTAATGCTACTACAATTTCATTACAGCATAAAAAGAGATAATTTGTGAAAGTGAAAATATAAAAGGGGAGAAGGAAAATGATAGAACCTGTATAGGCAATTGAAGATAAGTTGCTATTAACAGAAAAGGACTATTTTATTTATGAGGTGTTTTATATAAACCTCATGGAAACCACAAAACAAAACCTAAAGACAGAAAACATAAGAAAAGGGGGAAACTGAGCAGAACATCATAGAAAACCACCAACCTAAAAGGGTAAACAGAAATGCAAAGAAAAAGAAAATTTAAAACAACCAGAAAACAAGAGATAAAATAGCTGTAGTAAGTTCTCATATATCAATAATCACCCTAAGTGTGAATAAATTGAATTCACCAGTCAATAGGCACAGAGTGGCTGGATGGTTTAAAAAACATGGTTCAACTATATGATGCCTTAAAGAGATTCATCTCAACTCCAAAGACAAACATAGACTCAAAATGAAGGGGTGAAATGGTGAAAGAAGTTGCTCCAAACAAACAGTAACCAAAAAACACAGAACCAAAAACCAAAAAAAACAGGTTTACCCATACTTAAACAAAATAAGACTTAAAGCTGAAAATGGTAACAACAGACAAAGAAGGTCATTATATAATGATAAAGGAGTCAATATATCAAGATGATACAATAATCACAAATACATACACTCCTGACATCCACACACTGAAAAACTGACATTTAAATTCACCTCTACCAAAATGTCTGCTACAAGATTATCTTCCTTGTATTGCAGGAGTACAAGCAAAAGAAATGGAGGAAGTCCAATTTTGATAAGGCAGAAGTCTTTTAACAGGACATATTTTAAGCCTGAAAGAAAAAATAAGGGGGGGGGGGGTAGGAGAGAGGGAGTATAAATTATGGAATGAATTCCCAGCTCACTGAGAAATATGTTTTAAAAATTAAATATTGTACCCCTTAAATATATCCAATTATTTTGTGCAATACAGGACTGCACAATTCAACTCACTGGAAATCTATGGTATGTTACCTTCTTAATGGAAAATATATGGGATTTCTACACAGTTGTTTTGAGGTGAAAGTCTCAGAAATTACTGTTCTGAATGCAAAGGTAAAATAATCATTATTTATTTCTGGAACTACTGGGGGGGTGAGTTAAGTCGAAGATCAACTCATGATCTAGAAATAAATCTGAAGGAGACAGAATAATTACAGTTTTTGATTAATGAGAGTCAGGTATCAAATATAAGAAAGTATTTCAACTATGTGTATTATTCAGGGCAAATTTGGACTATGGGAGAAAATTTGCATGGCAAAAAAATAAATATTCCAACTTGAAGACTGTGTTTAACTTTAGAAACTTCCTAAAGTGTTCAGTTTGAAGTTACCCAGTAGAGATGAATCGAGGGAGACAGGTAGAAGGCAGTAAGCAAGTCGTATCTCCGGGGTTATTTTGGAGGCTCGATTGAAAACTGCAGGGACAGAACGGTTTCTTTTTCCCTGGGTGCCAAAAGGTTCTAGATAGTTGTCAGCACCCCAGATGTTTTAACCTCCCTCCTTTGGTGAGGAAATTAGAGAATGACCCTTGTCTTAGGCAATACCTTCATTCATTGACCTTTTATATTGTGGTAGGCAGCAGAGTTATTAAGATGGTCTTTAGGGAGTTTACTGGCTAGTAGAGAAGGGAGAGATAACTAATTGCAATCTTGATATTGGTGATCATAGAAAGGAATTTGAAAAGACTGAACATCAGGAGAAAACTTTTGAAGCCCTTCTTTGTTAGAAGATAGATTAATTTTTCTTTGTTTTCAGTTTTATTCTAAGGGCAGATCCATTTGAAGAGACATTTATGATTTGAATATTTACCTCTCTTTTTCTCAAAGAGACCTATTGAAAGCTTTATCACTTACTGATTGCTTATCTATAATATTGCTAATCTTCCTGGAACTCCTTTACTAGAGTAAAGGATCTAATTTAGGGTTCAGAGTTAGAAATAATTTCATTACTTTAATTTGGTAGTTCATTGCTCTCAATAAGGAAAAAAGCCGCAAAAAAAAAAAAAGGAAAAAAGCCGCTTTTCATTAAATTGACTTAAGAGGTATAACGATATCATAGTTATAAGAAAACACTAGAATTGAAACTACTTCAGTGTAACCAAATCATATATCAATATACCTTCCCTTTTTTCTGGAGCATCACACAAACCCTCTTCCTACTCACCTCAGAAGAAAAAAAATCTAACAAATTTTATAAAATAGAGTTTTAAGGCTTATAATTTGAAACCTTAAATTTTCAAACATCTGATGAATTTAATCATTTAACTTTCATAGTAACATTTCAAATAACATTCTCTTTCTCATTATTTTTAGTGCCCTATTTGACTTGATAAATCTTAAGTGATTTTGCTGGGGACAGTTCACATATTCCTAACTGTAAAAAGAAGTATTTTCAAAATAGTTTTAGATTTCAACTTCTAACAGCAGATGAGAATTTATCTTATACAGTATATTACTCAAAATTCTGCAGTAGGTCATTCCGGTAGAGTTATCTTCAGTATACCCCAAATCCATCTTGCTTGAGTAAAAATCTTATTCTGATTAACAAGCCTGGTGTTAAAATTTTCTATAACCATGTCAGTCAACTACTCCCCAGCTTTCATTTTCTTTGTGCCCCTCAGAGATGAAAATACTCTATCATTGTATCACTTTCAATTTGCTTATAGAAAATAACTATTTCTTTTTACCAAGCATACATCTCTCCTTGCAGAATTTCAGAAAGTCCACTCAGTTTTATATTTAGAAGGTAAATGTTAATAATCACTACTAATATGAAAGGAAGCCGTGTACTAGAGCTGCAGGGTCCATCTCCGTTATTAGCATGATTGTCCTCCTTTCATTTCGGATAAGAATACTCATTTCGGAACTTGTTTCCTGGTTTTGCATCTTGTGAAATGTTTTTTTGTATTTTTGTTGAAGGTTAAACATTTGTATAAATTGTAAATATATTTGGTTTATCACAGTAAAGGCTTTAGTACCAAAAAAAAAAAAAAATACTCATTTCAGTGTATTTTGACCAACTGGCAATTCCTGCTGCCCAGAATGCTCCATACCTCATACGGGTTGCTGCTCCGGTTACACTTAATCAGGAAGGCCATCTTCCAAAACACAAACTAGGGGAGCACTAGAAGTCACTTTCGGTCCTTTTACTCTCATTCAATTCCTAACCATTATCTGAATCTCCATTAACCTATGCACATATTTACTAGCTTGACTCCTCATTTCATTCATTCCAATTCTTCTACCCCGGTCACATGTACACCCTGGAATGTAAGCTCCAGAGGAGCAGAAATCTTGCTCTGTTTTTCACCAACTCCACCACTGGTGTTTAAAATAATGCCTGACATGTACAAGGTAACAAATAAATGATTTTGAGTCCATAAATTAAAAAGATGCATGAACTGACGAGTAATAGTAAATGAGGCTATAGAGGAGGGTCGAGGCCGGATCTAAGTAAGATCTCTTAAACAAAGGCCATTGTGTATGAAATACCTTCTAGAAGAATTCAGCCACCAATGAAGGGCTTTATGCAGAGAGCCACTTGATCAAACGGTTTTCATTTAACAATATGTATTTTCTTCTTAAGGCAACTTCTGTGAGTAAATGGTAGCATGCTTTTTTTGTTTTCAATTTTGTTTTTATATTTGCTTCTTCATATCTATCTGTCTTCCCTCTTAATTAATTGTAAGGTCCATGAATAAAGGTACTCTGAGTTTGACTCGTATCTATCACAATTCCTCTGCAGAGTAAGGGTCACTGAACAATTCTTGGGATTAGCTTACTGGGAATTCATCCATGCAATCAATAAATACTTATTGAACACTTATTTATAAAAATGCCTATCCTGGGTGAAATGGGAGATACAGATGTTAATGAATGTTGCCCTCAACAGTAATAAAGAGATCGCGACTAATATCTAAATCACCCATTTAGAAATAGAAATCATATGAGTTTAAAGATAAAAATGCTGTAGTTGAAGTTAAAAACTGGCTGTAAGAGTTCACAAGAAGAATCTAGGGGAGTATAAACTATTTTTTGTACTGCTAGTCAACATCATCATTTTTGTGTTGTTCTTTCTGGAAATTTCTGAGTGAAAACTGATAGAGATTTCCATCAGTCACGCAGACATGTAGAGTAAACTATTAGTTGTGCCCCATGTTTATATAAAATATCCTAATTGATTTATAATTTAGAAAAAGGAATAGATCTATCAACTATAATCCAGATACTAAAATCTTTTTTTTTAAGATTTAACTTATTTATTTGACAGAAAGAGAGAGACAGTGAAAAGGGGAACACAAGCAGGGGGAGTGGGAGAGGGAGAAGCAGGCTTCCCACTGAGCAGGGAGCCTGATGCGGGGCTTGATCCCAGGACCCCGGGATCATGACCTGAGCCAGAAGGTAGACGCTTAATGACTGAGACACCCAGATGCCCCCAGATACTAAATTCTTTAAAGATGGTCTCCATGTCCTTCTCAACATGGGAATACATAGGAGTGTTCAGAAAACCATTAGTCAATGCTGTGGTTGAGTTGAGAGCCAGAAGGCATCTTTTTCTTAGTATTTTCTGAGCCAAAGTCATTACCACATTAGAAAATGGACATGATTCTAAAGGATATAACTACAAATAATAATAAGGGCATGGTAAAAACTATCTTTCTCTCAATTACAATCTCATTTACGTAGTACTAAGCTTAGAAGTTCACATTGTTGCCCTCTGAATCTTCACAAATTGCTATTCTTCAAGGGGCAAAGGTCTTTCTACACTTGATCTTAGCCAAAAGGCCAAGAAGTGATAGGGGGCAAAGGTCTTTTTAATTAAGCATTTCATATGATTCCATTTTCTCCCTTGTCTTAGAATATCTATTATACCTGCTTCAAAATTATTTCTAATACTTGCCCTAGAGTTTGCAATATACATTTATACATAATCAAATTTCACTATCAAGTAATACTTTACTGCTTCACAGATAGTATAGCTACCTTGTAACACAATGTTTCCTATTCCTTCCTCCTTCCCATCTCATAAATTGCTATCACTGGTTTCAGTTACCCATAAGCTGTAATCACCCAATAAAATGTTGCTATTAATAGATAATTTTTATTAGATCAGCTAAGAATTAGAAAAATAAAAGGTTTACCTTCATTGTGTTCATTCCCTACCACTCTTCCTTTCTTTAGATAGTTCTGAGTTCCTGACCTATATCATTTTCCTTCTCTGAAGAACTTTGGTTAACATTTCTTGCAAGTCAAGTTTACTGACAACAAAAATCCCTTACTTTTTGTTTTTTATTTATTTTGAGAAAGTCTGTATTTCTTCTTCATTTTTGAAGGATAATTTTGCTGCATACAGAATTCTAGTTGTTGTTTTTTTTTTTTTTTTGCTTTTTCAACACTTTAAATATCTCACTCTCTTCTTGCAAGATTTTTGAAGAAAATCTTTATCTAGTTCTTACATTTTCTCTTCTAAGATAAGGTATTTTTTATTCTCTAGCCTCAATCAAGATTTTCTCTTAGTTGTTTTCTGCATTTTGAATATGATATATCTATGTGTAGATATGTTGATGTTTATCCTGATTAGTTTTCTGAGTTTCTTGGATCTGTAGTTTGGCATCTGTCATTAAACTTTGAAACTTTTAGTTTGATTTTTCTTCTCCTTTCTCCACTTCTTCTTCTGGTATTCTTATTATGCATATGTTACACCATTTGTAATTAACCCATGGTTCATGGACATTTTGATTTTTTTTTCTTTTTGCATTTCAGATGGGGATTTTTCTACTGACATATGTTCAAGTTCACTGTTTCTTTCCTCAATTTCGTCCAGTGTACTGTTAAGCCCATCAAAGCCATTCATCAGTTGTGTTACATTTTTAATTTCTAGCATTTCCTTTTGATTCTTTCTTAGAGTTTACATGTCTTTGCTTATATTACCCATCTGTTCTTACATGTTGCCCATGTTTTTTATCTGCACCTTTAGCATATTAACTACAGTGAATTAGAATTTCCTGCCTGACAATCACAAAATCTCTACCATATGAGTCTGGTTTTAATATTTGCTTTGTCTCTTCATACCATGTTTGTTTGTTTCCTGCCTTTTAGGAAGCCTTTAATTTTTTGTTGAAAGCTGCACATGATAACAATAATAGGAACTGAAGTGGAAAGGCTTTTCATGTGTGGTTTTATTTTTAACTAGCTAGAAGCTAGGCTGTGTTTAGTGTTTGCTATAGCTGGAGGTATCAGAGGCTTCAATTTCTAATACCCCTCTTTTTGTATCTCCTTTTTACTTTGGATTTCTCTTAACACTTCTTCTTAAGTAGAGACTGTAATTTGCAGCTCTCTTAGATGCAATTTATATTATTATATTGTAGCCCTATTGAAGTGGTGATAAGGCATTGAGAAAAAGCATTCTATAAATGTATGATCAGATCTCTCTATTTTTAATGAGACAGAGTAACTAGGTGTGAACTTTCCAAAAGAGCTTCTTAGGTCCTTTTTTCTCCCCTATGTGAGACAGAAAGAATAGGAAGTACTGAGCTATCTAACTGTTCTACCTATTTGTCACACAAGGCTCTAGCGAGTATTTTCCCTTAGGAGCAGGCCCTAACCACAGAATGGCCCAGGTACTTCAAAATGGATACTATTTCCTAGACATATTTTAGAATGGCTACTTTCCCCTCCCTCTATCCAATGCATGAGAGGATTTTTCTTTGATCTTTACCATGAGAACCTGGTGGGCACTTGTAAGTAAAATTCACCAAAGTGTGGATCCACCCCCCAGGACAAAGCCCCTAAATTTTACCTGTCAACCTAGTTTACGTTCAGTCTCCAGCATCAGTTACCACTTTAATGTTCCTACCAGTGGCTTCAGCTCCAAGTAAGTTGTGATTGTCTGTATTTACCTGTCCCTCCAGTGTTTGGGGTGATGGTTTGCCCTGTGACTTCAACTCTTTAGTTGATCTAAGAAGAGTTGATTTTATGTTCACTTTTTTTTTCCTTCTTACTGTTTAGATGAGAGTGATGACTTCCAAACACTTTATAAGGTAAAGTGGAAACTGGCCAACTATTTTATATTATTTTTTATATTTTAATGTATCTCAAATATTAGTGTTTGCTTTATTACATACATTTTTGTATATTCTTTGTACTGAGAGGGAAAAAAAAAAAAGAACTGAATTCTTTCTTTTATCCTAAACACTCTTTTTCCTAAGTGTGAAAATATGTTGTCATGCATATTTTAATGCTGAGGCAGCACTATGAAAAGGGGGTGCTTGGGTAACTCTTTATCATTTCTTGAAAATATGAACTAGCAGATGGCATTTCCTCTTTTCTACATTTCATCATTCAGCAGAAAACAATTAAAAGCAAATGAGTTTAAATATTTGGCATGCTCATTTCTGTGATAGTTATTTTTATAAGAATCAGAGCTTGTAACAAATTTAAAATACCATTTAATATTCATTTGGCATTCTAGTTAAGTCTCATGTTTTCATTTTCACAAAGTTACAAAATAGTCTTATACTGACCTTCAATAGTTTTAAAAACTTAATAGAAATAATATCACTTTAGGGTTTAATACACACAGTATAAATATACAGCTTTTAAAACATTTGAGCCAAGAGGTACATAGTGAAGCTAATGAAACTGAAGCATTAGGGTGCCTCTCTTGAAGGCCCTCATTCTCAGTTCTAGAAGGGGGCCTTCATAATCTGTTTACCTGATCACAAGTTTGTTTGTTTGTTTTAATTTGTAAAATGAGATATTTTGACCATAATCAGTTTGAACTACTATCTTATTCCACTTTTATTCCTATCACCCTCTCCCTGTTTCCTATAGAATACCAGTGGAGTAGCAACAGTATTTTATAGATTTGTCTAAAGGGTAATTGAGTTGGCATACTTTTAGATTGAGTTTAGAAAGATATGTTTATGCAGTTTGCACTCACTCTGGCACATATCTAAGTAATTGTTAGCCATCTCATTTTATCAAGGGCTTCCAGGAATTTTCCTATCATAATAAGAATGTTCTGGCCAGAGTTTATATGTATCCCATAGCACCCAGGGCTGGAAACATGAAGGACATGGACGAAAAACAAAGTGCCAGATATATTGACAACTGAAACTAACATTACACTGAATGTTAACTAACTAGAATTTAAATAAAAACTTAAAATATATAGTGAGACCCAGAAACAAGCCTGTGAAAGATATCCTAATCATCAGACTTATAAAATCATAGTGTATTAGATTGTTATTGTGAAGTTATTAATATATAAAAAAAACCTTTTTTCTTGACAGGAATATATTTGGAGTATTAGTTCTATCACTTCATAATGACTTATCCCAAATTTAGTAGCATAAAATGACAAGCACTTATTATTTCACAGTGTCTGGGGTCCAGGAACAGTTTAGTTGTGCACTCCCTCTGGTCTGTCATGAATCTTCAGTCAGGACCTGACTGGGGCTGGAGAATCTGCTTCCAAAATGGTTTAATCACAATCACATGGCTGTTGGCAAGAGGTTTCAGATTCTCATTACCCAGGCCTCTCCACAGGGCTCCCTGAGTGTCATTAGGACCCAGCCACTGGTTTACCCCACAGCAAGTGATCTGAGAAAGCAATGAGGAAGTTGCAGTGCTTTTTATAACTTGTCCCCAAAGTCTCACACTGTTTTTGCTTTATTCTGAGCTTTAACAGTGAGTCACTAAATCTGGCCCACACTCAACGAAAAGGAAAGGAAGCTCCATGTGTTGAATGGGAAGAATATAAAAGCATTTGTAAACATATTTTTAAACCACTACACTTGGTATTAAAGCTCTCCTTTTTGATGGTTTTTGTGTCAGTTTCTTAGGGCTGCTATAACAAATTAGTATGAACTGCGTAGCTTAAAACAACAGAAATTTATTCTGTCATAATTCTGCAGGCTAGATGTCCAAAATCAAGGTTTCAGCAGTGCCATGGTCTCAAGAAGAGCCCTTTCTTGCCTCTTCCTAGCTTCATTTGGCTCTGGTGTTCCTTGACATGTAGATGCATCACTCCAACCTCTACCCCTGTTTTCACATGGCTTTGTCTCTGAGCTTGTCTCCTCTGTCTTTGGGTCCATATCTCCCTATCTTTCTCATAAACACTCTAGGCGCAGAATTTAGGGCCTTCCCTAACCCAGTATAACCTCATCTTAACTTGATTATATCTGCAAAGGCCCAATTTCCAAATAAGAGCATATTCACAGGTACTAGGGATTAGGATTTGAACATATCTTTTTGGGGAACATAATTCAACCCACTACAGATGTCATGCATGATAGTATTTATTACAATTATTTTTTGTAGAGCACAAACCTCTAGTTAATACAAAACATGTCTGCTAAATAGTTCATATAAAAAAGAAAATTGGTTATCATTTCCAAATTTACAATTCTAAGAATTTATATGATTTTACCAATGATGTGCTATGAAGTTGAAACTTTTCTAAACTGTCAAAAATAGAAAAAAATGTTTTTGATCAACAGTGCCAAAAGAAAGATCTTTCTGTTCTTTTTATATGAAATAATATATTAAAATTATCATATAAGAACAAAGAGCATGCAGTCAAAACAGAAAAAAGAATAGAATTTTCAAATATATAGTTAATATAAAATGTATATGGTTTTTATTTTATTTTATCTTTTGGTCTTGAGATATTCTTGTGCTTGAAAACATTTTATAACTTGTAATTTGTTGTTCATATTTTATTGGCAAATAAATACTTTTTGGTCTAATTTTGTATTAGTTTTCTTAAAGGGGGTCTCTCAAGTGATATAAACTTATAAACCTAGTAGACTAAATCTAAATTGGCTCCTACTTGGGTATTTGTATAAAATTGGTTTTGTAGAAAGTTTTGGGTTAGGGAGGTCAAAATAATGGGAACTGAAATACACTTTAGTTCTTCAAACATTGTTAAAATTACATGAATGAATTTATGAACTAACAGTATTCTGTATACTAGTAGCCAGTTTTGAATGATTTAAGAAAATGAATTAGTGTGAGAAACCTAGAGAATTCACCTGATTTTTTTTTTCATTGTTAAATGCCAGGACCTTGATAGTCTTTTCTTTCATAGGGACATTTAACAAGCTAACTAGTTAAAAATGATAAAAATCCTTCAAAATACAAACTCTTAAAGGTGACAAGAAAAAAAATCTTACCTTATGAATGTGGTTTATCAAGGAAGTATCTTTTCTGAAGGCTTAAAGAATAATTTTACAAAAGTTATTGGTAAGTGTAAGAATTTAAATAGAGAGGAAACTGCAAGGATTTTTCTAAGGAAATGTGACTGTCCATAGTCAGATTTAGGCTGTGGTATTGTGTAATACTAAATAGATTAATGATCTGTCTATGCATAGATACTGTCTGTGTTATAGATTCTATCCATCTATAGATAATATCTACCCCCTCTATCTAGTATTATACGTATGTACATAATATATAGTATTATGTTAATAGCATTATTAGGTTTAAATCCTATGCTTACATGATTTCCATGGGGGTATACAGCCATGTTTATGCTATTTAACACATTTGAATATTTAAATATGAATTATTACTTAGCAAATCACATGGATTTTTCCTTTTTCTTAAAGTATAGAGTGTGGGTGTGCTGTTGCACCAAAGTGATCCAACTTCTCTGCAAAGTAGAAAGAATGCATTGGATTCTTCTATAAAACCTGTACACAAGTATTATTCCATCTGAAAGCCGTTGTCAGCACCGTAAATAACAGGAATATAGAACTTGAACAAAACTGCTAACAACTAGCCCGAAGAGTTAGTGGAGGTGGAAAAATGACATGCTCATGCTCAAATTATACCAAAATAACATTCCTTCAACTCTAAGTACAACTCTGATTTCCAACCTCAGCCTCTTTGTATTTACTCATGTTTAAAATAGTTATAGAAATAACTATTTCATAGTATTATTAGAAGAACTAGGAGTAAAATGTCTAGAAAATATTTATGTTTTCTAATGTCTTATAGACCTCAGAAAGTGCTAATCTAATTGGCATTTTATACATACCTTTGTGGATTGTTTGTGTATCAAGATGTTTTTATAGATGGTGAGCCTTGGGAATACAGAAGTTAGAGTAACTGTATTAACCTGAATGCTGATTCCATTAGGAACTTACCAAAAGCATAAGAGTAGTGGAAGAGGATGGTATTAAATATCTGTAAAAAACATCACACAGAATGTTCTCATGTAAAATTGGAGGAAACTAGATGTGCATCTGAGCCTACAGATAGACCATTAATACAAAGCAACGTAGAGATGTGTTTTTAATGATAAGCAGCTTCTTTTCCTTCTCAGGTTTTGCATTCATTAGGGAAGTAAGTAGCAAACCAACTCCTCTCAATGGAAAAAAAAAAAAAAAAGTAACTGATATTTAAAGAGGGTAATAGACCTATGGTTAAAAAGATAAGCTATGGAATTTAAAGCTGGCAATTCTCACAGAAATCTGATAAATGCAAATGAGAAAGAAAAAAAAAACAGAAAAAAAAAGAAAAAGCCTTCCTGTAACTGAAGGTCATAGAGGTTTTAAAGATGGAAAGGCCAATTAGGTCATCTTATCATCTCCTTAACAACCTAAAATCACATCACGCTGCATTGACTAGAATGTCTTGAAAAGACTATTTTCAAGGACCCAAGAGATGGAAAACCCTTGACACTGCCCTTGAGAGTCTGTTTTCCATCTGAACTCCCACTTCTGAAAATTTACTTCAATATACTTTCTCCTCCTAAATTTCAAGTTGGCACTAAATTTATAATTTAATAAAATGTAATACATTTTATGTTTAAAATTAAATGTTGTGTTTAAGATGTGGGCAAGTATTATGATAGTAGTAGCTGACATCGACAAACATATATCAGCATACGTAATACAGTCTGGGCAAAGTACTGTTTGAGGCATTTATTGACCTAACCTCACAGCAGGAGGGAGAGGAAAGGAGATACTGTTACCCAAATTTTATCCAAGATAACACTTGACTGAGATAACAGAGACTTGTCCACATGATAGAGATTAGCAAGCATTAGAGCCGTAATTCAAACTCATGTCAGCCTGGTTTAATGGGTAGTTTTTGTAAATTGACATGAAACTGAAACTTTCTGTGACAGCATCTTTATCAGTGATTACTTTCAGCTGTCTTCACATTTCTGCCTCAAAATGATACCACACACTGTGACAGATATGCAAATAGCACTTGAATAGAAAAGGAAAATTAAAATAAAACATTATAACAGAGAAAAGGCTCTACAAAGCTGATCTAGTGAATAGCTCCTTTAGTGAGAGAACAATATTAGCACGTTCTTTCACAGACATTTCAGAAGGAAATTTTGTTTTGAAAGTTTCTGTGCTTAAATAAACATAGATGGAATAGATGAAGGGTTTGTTCTTTCCTCTTGATAAATTTCATTTATTTATGGTCCAGTATATGGTCAGTTTCTATAAATGCTTCTGGATAAAAAGCATAGGTTTGTTACATAAATTGGATTCACTATTCAGTATATGTGCATTAAGTCGTGTTTGTTATTTGGCTTGTTAAATGTCCTATTTCCTTATTATTTGTTTATCTATAAATTATCTGGAGAAATGTGTTAAAGTCTCTTATGACATTTGTAGATTTTTGTGATTTTCCTTTTTATTTTCAACTTTTCTTTAAATTTTTGAATCCATATTAGTTTCCAACGTGGTGTATTTTCCTTGTAAACCTTTATCATTATGAAAACTATTTATTTGTAGCAATGTCTGTCATGCATGGTCAAAATCTAACTTGTCAGTATTAATAAAGGGACACAAATTTCTCTGATATTTTTATGTTATATTTTTCCATCCTTTTATTTCAACTCTTTCCCTTTACTTTTGATGTGTCTCATAAACAGCACATAGTCGAACTTCTTTATTATTTTTAATATTTAATGAAGCACATGACCCTTTTTTTTATTTGATGTAAGTACTTAATGTTAAGTTTCTCTTTTTAATTTAATTTTCTTATGTTAGTCACCATATAGTACATCAATCGTTTTTGATGTAGTGTTCCATGATTCATTGTTTGCATATAACACCCAGTGCTCCATGCAGTATGTGCCCTCCTTAATACCCATCACCGGACTTACCCCTCCCCTCCACCCCCTCCCCTCTAAAACCCTGTTTGTTTCTTGGAGTCCATAGTCTCTCATGGTTTGTCTCCCCCCTCTGATGTCCCCCCTTCATTTTCCCTTCCTTCTCCTAGTGTCCTCCATGCTGTTCTTTATGTTCCACAAATAAGTGAAACCATATGATAACTGACTTTCTCTGCTTGACTTATTTCACTTAGCATAATCTCCTCCAGTCCCATCCATGTTGATGTAAAAGTTGGGTATTCATTTCTGATGGCTGAGTAATATTCCATTGTATATATGGACCATATCTTCTTTCTCCATTCATCTGTTGAAGGGCATCTCGGCTCTTCCCACAGTTTGGCTATTGTGGACATTGCTGCTATGAACATTGGGGTGCATACAGCCCTTCTTTACACTACATCTGTGCCTTTGGGGTAAATACCCAGGAGTGCAATTGCTGGGTCATAGGGTAGCTCTATTTTTAAATTTTTGAGGCACCTCCACACTGTTTTCCAAAGTGGCTGTACCAACTTGCATTCCCACCAACAGTGTAAGAGGGTTCCCCTTTCTCCGCAACCTCTCCAACATTTGTTGTTTCTTTCCCTGCCCATGTTTGCCATTCTAACTGGTGTAGGGTGGTATCTCAATGTGGTTTTGATTTGAATTTCCCTGATGGCTAATGATAGTGAACATTTTTTCATGTGTCTATTAGCCATTTTTATGTCTTCTTTGGAGAAGTGTCTGTTCATGTCTTCTGCCCATTTTTTGACTTATTTTTTTGGGGGGTGTTGAGTGAGACGTTCTTTATAAACCTTGGAAATCAGCGCTTTGTCTGTGGTGTCATTTGCAAATATCTTCGCCCATTCTGTGGGTTGCCTCTTTGTTTTGTTGACTGTTTCCTTTGCTGTGCAGAAGCTTTTTATCTTGATGAAATCCCAAAAGTTCATTTTCTTCACTAGCCTTTGGAGATGTATCTTTAAAGAAATTGCTGTGGCCGATGTTGAAGAGGTTACTGCCTATGTTCTCCTCTAGGATTTTGATGGATTCCTGTCTCACATCGAGATCTTTCATCCATTTTGAGTTTATCTTTGTGTATGGTGTTAGAGAATGGTCGAGTTTCATTCTTCTGTATATGGCTGTCCAATTTTCCCAGCATCATTTATTGAAGAGACTGTCTTTTTCCATTGTATATTTTTTCTTGCTTTGTTGAAGATTATTTGACCATAGAGTTGAGGGTCCATATCTGGGCTCTCTATTCAGTTCCATTGGTCTATATGTTTTTGTGCCAGTACCATGCTGTCTTGGTGATCGCTACTTTGTAATATAGCTTGAAAGTGGGCAACGTGATGCCCCTAGCTTTGTTTTTCTTTTTCAACATTTCCTTGGTGATTCGGGATCTTTTCTGATTCGATACAAATTTTAGGGTTGTTTGTTCCAGCACTTTGAAGAATGTCATTGGAATTTTGATCAGGAAGGCATTGAAAGTATAGATTGCTCTGGGCAGCATAGACATTTTAACTATGTTTATTCTTCGGATCCATGAGCATGGAACGTTTTTCCATCTTTTTGTGTCTTCTTCAATTTCTTTCATGAGTGTTCTGTAGTTCCTAGAGTATAGATCCTTTACCTCTTTGGTTAGGTTCATTCTGAGGTATCTTATGGTTTTTGGTGCTATTGTAAATGGAATCGTTTCTCTAATTTCTCTTTCTACAGTTGCATTGTTAGTGTATAAGAAAGCAACTGATTCCTGTGCATTGATTTTGTGTCCTGCCACATTACTGAATTGCTGTATGAGTTCTACTAATTTGGGGGTAGAGTCTGTTGGGTTTTCCACATAAAGTATCATGTCATCTGTGAAAAGAGAGAGTTTGACTTCTTCTTTGCCAATTTGAATACCTTTTATTTCTTTTTGTTGTCTGATTTCTGTTGCCAGGACTTCTAGTACTATGTTGAACAATAGTGGTGAGAGTAGGCATCCTTGACGTGTTCCTGATCTTAAGGGAAAGGCTCTCATCTTTTCCCCATTGAGAATGATATTCACTGTGGCTTTTTCATAGATGGATTTTACAACTTTGAGGAATGTTCTGTCTATCCCTATACTCTGAAGAGTTTTAATCAGGAAAGGATGCTGTATTTTGTCAATGCTTTTTCTGCCTCAATTGAGAGGACCATATGGTTCTTCTCTCTCCTCTTATTAATGTGTTCTATCACATTGATTGATTTGTGAATGTTGAACCACCCTTGCATCCCAGGGATAAATCCCACTTGATCGTGGTGGATGATCCTTTTAAGGTATTGTTGGATCCTATTAGCTAGGATTTTGTTGAGAATTTTGGAATCCATATTCATCGGGGATATCAGTCTGAAATTCTTCTTTTGATGGTGTCTTTGTCTGGTTTGGGGATTAAGGTAATGCTGGCCTCATAGAATGAGTCTGGAAGCTTTCTTTCTGTTTCTGTTTTTTGAAACAGCTTCAGGAGAATAGGTATTATTTTTTCGTTGAAAGTTTGGTAGAATTCCCCAGGGAATCCATCAGGCCCTAGACTCTTGCTTTTTGGGAGGGTTTTGATCACTGCTTCAATCTTGTTACTGTTACTTGTTACTGGTTACTTGTTACTGGCCTATTCAGGTTGTCAGTTTCTTCCTGTTTCAGTCTTGGTGGTTTATAGGTCTCCAGGAAGGCATCCATTTCTTCCAGTTTGCTTAATTTCTTGGCATATAGTTATTGATAATAATTTCTAATAATTGTTTATATTTCCTTGGTGTTAGTCATGATCTCTCCCCTTTCATTCATAATTTTATTAATTTGGGTCCTTTTGTGGATAAGTCTAGCCAGTGGTTTATCGATCTTATTAATTCTTTCAAAGAACCAGCTTCTAGTTTCTTTGATCTGATCTACTGTGTTTATGGTTTCTAATTCATTGATCTCTGCTCTTACCTTAATTATTTCTCTTCTAATGCATGGCTTAGGCATCGTTTGTTGCTTTTTCTCTAGTTCTTTAAGGTGTAAAGTTAGTTGGTGAATTAGGAATTTTTCTACTTTTTTTTGAGTGAGGCTTGGATGGCTATGTATTTCCCCCTTAGGACCGCCTTTGCAGTATCCCATAGGTTTTGGACCGATGTGTTTTTGTTCTCATTGGTTTCCATGAATTGTTTAAGTTCTTCTTTGATTTCCTAGTTGACCCAAACATTCTTGAGCAGAGTGGTCTTGAGCTTCCAAGTGTTTGATCTTCCAAATTTTTTCTTGTGATTGAGTTCCAGTTCTAAAGCATTGTGGTCTGAGAATATGCAGGGAATAATCTCAGTCTTCTGGTTTCGGTTGAGACCTAATTTGTGACCCAGTATGTGGTCTATTCTGGAAAAAGTTCCGTGTGTGCTCAAGAAGAATGAGTATTCTGTTGTTTAAGGGTGGAATGTTCTGTATATATCTATGAGGTCCATCCTGTCGAGTGTGTCATTTAAAGCTCTTGTTTCTTTGTTGATTTTCTGCTTAGATGATCTGTCCATTGCTGAGAGTGGAGTATTGAGGTCTCCTACAATTAACGTACTATTATCAATATGACTCTTTATTTTGGTTAACAGTTGGCTTATGTAGTTGGCAGCTCCCATGTTGGGGGGCGTAAATATTTACAATTGTTAGATCTTCTTGTTGGATAGACTCTTTAAGAATGATATAGTGTCCTTCTGTGTCTCTAACTGCAGTCTTTAGCTTAAAATCTAGTTTGTCTGATATAAGAATTGCTACCCCAGCTTTCTTTTGTGGTACATTGGCATGGAAGATGGATCTCCATCCCTTCACTTTCAGTCTGGATGTATCTTTAGGTTCAAAATGGGTCTTTTCTAGACAGCATATGGATGGGTCCTGTCTATTTATCCAATCTGCAACCCTGTGCCATTTTATGGGAGCGTTTAGGCTGGTCATGTTGAGAGTGATTATTGAAAGATATGAGTTGTTTGTCATCATGTTGCCTATGAAGTCCTTGTTTCTATAAAGTGTCTCTGTAAATTTCTGTTCTATATCATTCTTGGGGTCTTTCTCCTTTTATAAAACCCCCTTTAATAATTCTTGTGGGGTTGGCTTAGTGGACAAATATTCTTTCAGTTTCTGCTGGTCATGGAAGCTCTGCATTTCTCCATCTGTTCTAAATGACAGCCTTGCCAGGTAAAGTATTCTTGGCTGCATGTTTTTCTCATGTAGTACCCTGAATATATCTTGCCAGACCTTTTTGGCTTGCCAGGTCTCTGTGGATAGGTCTGATGTTATTCTGATGTTCCTCCCTCTGTACGTAAGGAATCTCTTCCCCCTAACTGCCCTTAAGATGGCTTCCTTGGTTCTAAGATTTGCGAGTTTTACTATTACATGCCCGGGTATTGGTCTGTTTCCCTTGATCTTGGGAGGGGTCCTCTCTGCCTCTAGGACACGAATGTTTGTTTCATTCCCCAGATTAGGGAAGTTCTCAGCTATAATTTGCTCAAATATGTCTTCTAGTCCTCTCTCTCTCTCCACCCACTCAGGGATCCAAATAATTCTGTCATCGGAACATTTCATGGTGTCACTTATTTCTCTGATTCTGTTTTCATGGATTTTGAGCTGTTTCTCGCAGGGCTCCTCTTTATCCTTCTTTCTATCAATTGGTCTTCTAGATCAATAACTCATTCTTCTGCCTCGTTTCCCCTAGCTGTTAGAGTATCTATATTAGATTGGATCTCATTCATACCATTTTTTTAAAAATGTTTTATTGCTACATTAATCACCATACATTACATCATTAGTTTTTGATGTAGTGTTCCATGATTCATTGTTTGTGCATAACACCCAGTGACCACGCAGAATGTGCCCTCTTTAATACCCAACACCAGGCTAACCCATCCCCCCACCCCACTCCCCTCTAGAACCCTCAGTTTGTTTTTCAGAGTCCATCATCTCTCATGGTTCATATCCCTCTCTGATTTACTCCCCTTCATTCTTCCCCTCCTGCTATCTTCTTTTTTTTCTTAACATATATTGCATTATTTGTTTCAGAGGTACAGATCTGTGATTCAACAGTCTTGCACATTTCACAGCACTCACCATAGCACATACCCTCCCCAATGTCTATCACCCAGCCACCCCATCCCTCCAACCCCCCACCACTCCAGCAACCCTCAGTTTGTTTCCTGAGATTAAGAATTTCTCATATCAGTGAGGTCATATGATACATGTCTTTCTCTGATTGACTTATTTCACTCAGCATAACACCCTCCATTCCATCCACGTCATTGCAAATGGCAAGATCTCATTCCTTTTGATGGCTGCATAATATTCCATTGTGTATATATACCACTTCTTCTTTATCTATTCATCTGTCGATGGATATCTTGGCTCTTTCCACAGTTTGGCTGTTGTGGACATTGCTGCTATAAACATTGGGGTGCACGTACCCCTTTGGATCCCTACATTTGTATCTTTGTGGTAAAGACCCAGTAGTGCAATTGCTGGATCCTCTGGTAGCTCTATTTTCAACTGTTTGAGGAACCTCCATACTGTTTTCCAGAGTGGTAGCACCAGCGTGCATTCCCACCAAGAGTGTAGAAGGTCCCCTTTCTCCGCATCCCAGCCAAAATCTGTCGTTTCCTGATTTGTTAATTTTAGCCATTCTGACTGGTGTGAGGTGGTATTTCATTGAGGTTTTGATTTGGATTTCCCTGATGCCAAGCAATGTTGAGCACTTATTCATGTGTCTGTTGGCCATTTGGATGTCTTCTTTGGAAAAATGTCTGTTCATGTCACCTGCCCATTTCTTGATTGGATTAGTTGTTCTTTCGGTGTTGAGTTTGATAAGTTCTTTATAGATTTTAGATGCTAGCCCTTTATCTGATATGTCATTTGCAAATATTTTCTCCCATTATGTTGGTTGTCTTTTGGTTTTGTGGACTGTTTCTTTTGCTGTGGAAAAGCATTTTTTCTTGGTGAAATCCCAATAGTTCATTTGTGCCCTTGCTTCCCTTGCCTTTGGCAATGTTTCTAGGAAGAAGTTGCTGTGGCTGAGGTCGAAGAGGTTGCTGCCTGTGTTCTCCTTTAGGATTTTGATGGATTCCTGCCTCACGTTTAGGTCTTTGAACCATTTGGAGTTTATTTTTGAGTGTGGTGTAAGGAAATGGTCCAGTTTCATTCTTCTGCATGTGGCTGTCCAATTTTCCCAACACCATTTGTTGAAGAGACTGTCTTTTTGCCATTGGACATTAAGTTGACCCTAGAGTTGAGGGTCCATTTTTGGGCTCTCGATTCTGTTCCATTGATCTATGTGTCTGTTTTTGTGCCAGTACCATACTGTCTTGATGATGACAGCTTTGTAATAGAGCTGGAAGTCTGGAATTGTGATGCCGCCAGCTTTGCTTTTCTTTTTCAACATTCCTCTGGCTATTCAGGGTCTCTTCTGGTTCCATACAAATTTTAGGATTATTGGTTCCATTTCTTTGGAAAAAGTGGTTGGTATTTCAATGGGGATAGCATTGAATGTGTAGATTGCTCTAGGTAGCATTGACATCTTAACAATGTTTGTTCTTCCAATCCATGAGCATGGAACGTTTTTCCATTTCTTTGTGTCTTCTTCAATTTTTTTCAGAGTATTTTATAGTTTTCTGAGTACAGATCCTTTGCCTCTTTGGTTAAATTTATTCCTAGGTATCTTATGGTTTTTGGTGCAATTGTAAATGGGATCGACTCCTTGATTTGTCTCTCTTCTGTCTTGTTGGTATATAGGAATGCCACTGATTTCTCTGCATTGATTTTATATCCTGCTACTTTACTGAATTCCTGCATGAGTTCTAGCAGTTTTGGAGTGGAGTCTTTTGGGTTTTCCACATACAGTATCATATCATCTGCAAACAGTGAGAGTTTGACTTCCTCTTTGCCGATTTGGATGCCTTTGATTTCTTTTAGTTGTCTTATTGCTGTGGCTAGGACTTCTAATACTATGTTGAATAGCGGTGGTGAGAGTGGACATCCCTGCCATGTTCCTGACCTTAGGGGAAAAGCTCTCAGCCTTTCCCCGTTGAGAATGATATTCGCTGTAAATTTTTCATAGATGGCTTTTATGATATTGAGGTATGTGCCCTCTATCCCTATACTCGGAAGAGTTATGATCAAGAAAGGATGTTGTACTTTGTTAAATGTTTTTTCTGCATCTATTGAGAGGATCATACGATTCTTGTTCTTTCTTTTGTTAATGTATTGTATCACGTTGATTGATTTGCGGATGTTGAACCAACCTCGCAGCCCAGGGATAAATCCCACTTGGTCATGGTGAATAATCCTTTTAATGTACTCTTGGATCCTGTTGGCTAGTATTTTGGTGATAATTTTTGCATGCATGTTCATCAAGGATATTGGTCTGTAATTCTCCTTTTCGATGGGGTCTTTGTCTGGTTTGGGGATCAAGGTAATGGTGGCCTCATAACATGAGTTTGGAAGTTTTCCTTCCATTTCTATTTTTTGGAACACTTTCAGGAGAATAGGTATTAATTCTTCTTGAAATGTTTGGTAGAATTCCCCTGGGAAGCCATCTGGCCCTGGGCTTTTGTTGGGAGATTTTTGATGACTGCTTCAATTTCATTAGTGGTTATAGGTCTGTTCAGGTTTTCTGTTTCTTCCTGGTTCAATTTTGGTAGTTGATACATCTCTAGGAATGCATCCATTTCTTCCAGGTTATCTAATTTGCTGGCATAGAGTTGCTCATAATATGTTCTTATAATTGTTTGTATTTCTTTGGTGTGGTTGTGATCGCTCCTCTTTCATTCATGTGTTTGTTGATTTGGGTCATTTCGCTTTTCTTTTTGATAAGTCTGGCCAGGGGTTTATCCATCTTGTTAATTCTTTCAAAGAACCAGCTCCTAGTTTGGTTGATCTGTTCTACTATTCTCTTGGTTTCTATTTCATTGATTTCTGCTCTGATCTTTATTATTTCTCTTCTCCTGCTGGGTTTAGGCTTTATTTGCTGTTTTTTTCTCTAGCTCCTTTAGGTGTAGGGTTAGGTTGTGTATTTGAGACCTTTATTGTTTCCTGAGAAAAGCTTGTATTGCTATATACTTTCCTCTCAGGACTGCCTTTGCTGCATCCCAAAGATTTTGAACCATTGTGTTTTCATTTTCATTGGTTTCCATGAATTTTTTTAATTCTTCTTTAATTGCTGGTTGACCCATTTATCTGTAGTAGGATGTTCTTTAGCCTCCATGTATATGAGTTCTTTCCGACTTTCCTCTTGTGATTGAGTTCTAGTTTCAAAGCATTGTGGTCTGAAAATATGCAGGGAATAATCCCTATCTTTTGGTACCGGTTGAGACCTGATTTGTGACCTAGGATGTGATCAATTCTGGAGAATGCTCCATGGGCACTAGAGAAGAATGTGTATTCCTTTGCTTTGGGATGGAATGTTCTGAATATGTGTGTGAAGTCCTTTTGGTCCAGTATGTCATTTAAAGTCTTTATTTCCTTGTTGATCTTTTGCCTAGGTGATCTGTCCATTTCAGTCAGGGGGGTGTTAAAGTCCCCCACTATTATTGTATTGTTTTCAATGTGTTTCTTTGCTTTTGTTATTAATTGCCTTATATAATTGGGTGCTCCCATGTTAGGGGCATAGATATTTACAACTGTTAGATCTTCTTGTTGCATAGACCCTTTAAGTAGGATATAGTGTCCTTCTTCATCTCTTATTACAGTCTTTGTTTTAAAATCTAATTTGTCTGATATAAGGATTGCCACCCCAGCTTTCTTTTGGTGTCCACTAGCATGGTAAATGGTTTTCCACCCCCTCACTTTCAATCTGGGGGGCCTTTGGGTCTAAAATGAATCTCCAGCAGACAGCATATCGATGGGTCTTGTTTTTTAATCCAATCTGATAGCCTGTGTCTTTTGATTGGGGCATTTAGCCCATTTACATTCAGGGTAACTATTGAAAGATAGGAATTTAGTGCCATTGTATTGCCTATAAGGTGACTGTTAGTGTATATTGTCTGTATTCCTTTCTGGTCTATGCTGCGTTTAGGCTCTCTCTTTGCTTAGAGGACCCCTTTCAATATTTCTTGGAGGGTTGGTTTAGTGTTTGCAAATTCCTTTAGTTTTTGTTTGTCCTGGAAGCTTTTTATCTCTCCTTCAATTTTCAATGACAGCCTAGCTGGATATAGTATTCTTGGCTGCATATTTTTCTCGTTTAGTGCTCTGAAGATATCATGCCAGGCCTTTGTGGCCTGCCAGGTCTCTGTGGATAGTTCTGTTGCCAATCTAATGTTTCTACCTTTATAAGTTACATATCTCTTCTCCCGAGCTGCTTTCAAGATTTTCTCTTTTCTCTGAGACTCCTAAGTTTTACTATTAGATGTCGGGGTGTTGACCTATTTTTATTGATTATGAGAGGGGTTCTCTGTGCCTCCTGGATTTTGATGCCTGTTTCCTTCCCCACATTAGGGTAGGTCTCTGCTATAATTTGCTCCAGTATACGTTCTGCCCCTCTCTCTCCTTCTTCTTCTGGGATCCCAATTATTCTAATGTTGTTTTGTCCTTTTTTTTTTAAAGATTTTATTTATTTATTTGAGACAGAGAAAGAGAGAGAGGGAGCATATGAGGGGGGGAAGGGTGAGAGGGAGAAGCAGACTCCCTGCTGAGCAGGGAGCCCGATGCGGGACTCAATCCAGGGACTCCAGCATCATGACCTGAGCCGAAGGCAGTTGCTTAACCAACTGAGCCACCCAGGAGTCCTAATGTTGTTTCGTCTTATGGTATCGCTTATCTCTCGAATTCTGCCTTCTTGATCCAGTAGTTGTTTTTCTCTCTTTTTCTCAGCTTCTTTATCTTCCATCATTTGGCCTTCTACATCGCTGATTCTCTCTTCTGCCTCATTTATCCTAGCAGTTATTGCCCCCATTTTTTATTGCACCTCATTAATAGCCTTTTTGATTTCGGTTTGGTTAGATTTTAGTTCTTTCATTTCTCCAGGAGGGGCATCTCTAATAACTTCCATGCTTTATTCAAGGCCATCTAGTATCTTTAAAATCATGATTCTGAAATCTAGGTCCAACATCGTACTAATGTTCATATTAAGTAAGTCCCTGGCAGACGGTACTGCCTCTTGTTCTTTTTGCTGAGGTGATTTCTTTTGTCTTGTCATTTTGTCCAGAGGAGAATAGATGAATGAGAGAACAAAGTGCTAACAGGTTAACAACGTCCCCAGAATATATACTCTAAACAAATCAGAAAAGACCTGAAACCAGGGGAAAAGAAAGGGAAAGAAAGAAAAAAGAAAGAGGAAAAAAAAAAAAAAAGAAAAAGAAAAAGATATAAACAAACACAGAACAAAACAAAAAAAACAGAATATGATGAAGAATGATCAGGCTAGTGCATAGATCAGTGCCACACACTAGATTTTGGGTGTATTTGGTCTGTTAGAAGAGAGTGCCTCCTAACATTGTAAAGAAAGAAAGACTTATATATGTACAAAATAAGGGTTGATACAATGAAGGGATGGAAGATGACTGTAAAGATGAAAATTATAAAAGATTTTATAAAAGGAATTGATAAGTTGTTTGAAAAAAAGAAAGAAGAAGATTAAAAAAAAAAAGAGAGAGTATGTGATCAGGCAGGAGACTAGAACAAAGCCATGCACTAGACATTTAGGGTATATATTGATCTGTTAGAAGAAACTGTATTTCAAAATTTTAAAGATTGAACAACTTATATATATATATATATATATATATATATATATATATGCCAAAAATAAGGGTAACTCCTATGAAGGGATAGACTATGACTCTAAAAATGAAAAATAAAAATGTTTTTTTTTTAAAGGGATTGATAAGATGTTGGTTGAAAAAGGGAAAAAGAAAAAAAAACAGTTAAAAAAATTACCTTTGAAAATCTAGTGAATCATGGTAAAAAAGCCATGAATTCTATGTGCAGTATTCCCCTAGCACTGGAGTTCTCCCGTTCTCATTGATTGGTAAACTTGTTCTTGGCTGGCTGTTTGTGCTGATCTTCTGGGGGAGGGGCCTGTTGCCGTGGTTCCCAAATGTCTTTGCGGAGGCGGAATTGCCCCGCCCTTGTGAGTCCGGGCTAAGCAATCTGCTCGGGTTTGCTCTTGGGAGCTTTTGTTCCCTGCAAGCTCTTGATACAGCTTTGGAGGATGAGAGTGAAAATGGTGGCCTCCCAATCTCTGCCCAGAGGAGCTGAGAACTCGGAGCCCTGCTCCTCAGTGCGCCCCCAGAGAAAAGCAGTCAATCACTCCCTCCTCCCTGGTCTCCGGCCACACTCCGTGCTCCCCTGGCCTGCATGCAAGCGTTTCTATCTCCGGCACCGGACCCCGTGTGGAGTCTCCAAACCCAGCAGATCCCTGCGGTGCGCTCCCGTGCCACTCCTCCCGGAGGAGGAAGGGGAGTCTCCCCGGCTCTGCTGCTTGTTGGGTCCCTGCTGGAGGAGCAGTGGCCTGATTGGGCCACGGATCACACTTTATGGCCATCCCGAGCTGAGAGCCCACGCCTCAGCTCTATCTTTGCTGCCAGCTTCCCCGCTCCGATACCTGGGGGCTCTGCCGCACTCAGGCACCCCTGGTCTTTCTGCGACCCCGAGGGTCCTGAGACCACACTGTCCCGCGAAGGTTCCACCCCCCCTTAGCCACTGCAGCGACATCCCTCAGCGGAGCCGACTTCTAAAAGTTACGATTTTGTGCTCCGCGGCTCTATCACTTGCCAGAAGTGGCCGACGGAGGCCCCCTCCCCCGCCGTCTATCCTCCTGAATATCGCCTCGGATTCACTTCTCCGCACGTCCTACCTTCCAGTAAGTGGTCGCTTTTCTGTTCAGAGAGTTGTTGCTGTTCTTTTCTTCGATCTCCTGTTGAGTTCGTAGGTGTTCAGAATGGTTTGATCCCCATTCAGCTGAATTCCTGAGACCAGACGAAACCCAGGTCTCCTACTCCTCCGCCATCTTGCTCCACCCTCATTGATAGCATTTTTAAGTTCTGCCAGTTCAGCTTTCATTTCTGCCCTTAGAGACTCTATGTTGCCATTAATCGATTTCTCCATTCTAGCTATCGTCTTCATAACTATTACCCTGAAGTCCATTTCTGACATCTTGGTTATATCTGTATCCATTTGTAAATCTGTGGCAGAAGATTTCTGCCTCTGTTTCTTTCCTATTTTGATGGTTCTTCCTAGTCATTCTGTTGAGGGATAGTTGAGGGAATGTACAGAGTCCAAATTATTGACCACAACCTAACCAAGATGCACCTGTTTTATAGGGACCGTAGGGTTATCTGCCTCTTATTCTCCCAGCCTGTCTTCTGGGGCAGGGGCCTACCGCATTGTTATTCAGGCAACCCTGTTTGGGCAGAGTTGCCTTGCCCCCTTTGGTGGGGGGATGGGCTCGGTGAAAACCGATTTTTTGGGGCTTTTGTTCTCTGGCGGCTTTCTGCATCTCTTCTGAGAGTCAGAGCAGAAGAGACTATTTCCAACCCTCTGCCTCAGATCAGAGAGATCGCAGTCTGTTCTTCAGTGAGCTCTCCAGGCCACACTATCTCCGTTTCTGTCTGTGCTGCTATAAACTGCAACATCCTGGGTTGTGCGCCCCTCAGCAGGGCTCCCAGTCCTCTCCTCCGTGTTGGGGCATGTCTCTGCCCTTTGTGCTTCTCATACCACCAGCTGCCCCCAGTTCGCATGCATGGCCCCACTGCTCCAAGTTTCAGTCCAGGGGGCTGCCCTAAAGTCTTTTCCACCGCTACTGGTCTGCAAGTCTATGCCCATTCCCCAGCAGGTCCCTAGTGCAGGAAGCTTTCCCTCACCGGCGGTGCATGATCCCTACAGCTCCCTCCCTTCCGTTTATATTCCAGTATCTGCCCACGGAATCACAGCTCCCCACCTCATACCTTGAAACTAACTGCCTGTTATATTCTGTTTGTAGAGATCCAGATCTATCTTCTTACATCTCAGGCTGATTTCGTGGGTATTCAGAGTGGTCTGGTAGATATCCAGCTCAATTCCGGGGACCATGTGGAATAGGGTCGTCGACCATCTTTTCCTCCACCCTCGTTAGAGTTTATTTCTGAAATCTTATTTTGTTCTATCTGTTGTACTGATTCTGTTCCTTTATCCTTTTTTAAATTTATGGGGGTTTTTTAGTCATTTCATTTTTTTCTCACTCTCTAATTTTAAGCTGTAAATTCTAATTTGTACCTAGAAATGATACCATCTTTCTTACTTTATTAAACCTTAAAGTTAAATAAATCTTTTATCTCCCTATCTTAAAAGTACTTATTAAAATTTCATTTCCAGTTGATTCACTTTTGACCAGTATTTTATTGTCTGTCGTGTTAATCTAATCTTGATTTTAAAAATACTATATATGATTATTATCATTTTATACAGAATGTTTTTATTCACAATTGTTAAGATTTTTGTAATTTTCTTTATTATTTCAAACTTTTGTTGAGTACTGCATTTTTTTTCCCTTTAAGATTTTATTTAGAGAATATTTGTGAGGAGTTCTTTTTCTTGAAAATGTTCATTTTTCTCTCATAATAAAATATTTCATAATCTCATAAAAATAAAATATTTTCCAGAGTATAGAAATTATAAGTTGGCTATTGTATTCTTTAAGCTCATTGAAGATATTCCGCAAGTTTCAACTTTTTGGGTTGCTGTTAGAAAGAATGCTTTTGATTTAGCTGCCTTGTTTTTTCAAAGCATTTGTTCTTTCACTTTTTTTAGGACATTTTATTTTCTTGAATGTCTTTCCAGCTTCAAAAACACATGGATATTTTCCCTCCTTCCTTCCCTTCTTTCTCTTCCTCCTTTTTTTCCTAATTTTCCTTCTTCCTTCTCTTTTAGCTTTTTCTCTTTCTCTTAATCATTCTTAGGATTCTCTGGTAACCCATAATTTGCAGATCTTTTTTCATTGGTAATAGAAACTTTTCTGCCATTATTTCTTTAAATATGGGCTTTACATCTTTCTCCCTGTTCCAAGCTCTGTGAGTCTCCAATCTACAGATGTTACACTTTCCCTTTTTACACTTCACATCTCTTCTGTATTTTCTTTTTTTAATCTTTCTTTTCGCATTGTAGATTATTTTTTCTGATTTATCTTCTGATTGATTATTCTGTCTCCTACTCTGTGCAGTGTACTGGCAAATACATTGTGTTGACATTTAAATTTTTGTTTTTTAATTTTTTATTTATAGAAGATTAGTTTGGTCCATTTTTACTCTGCTATGTCACATTTTTCATTTACCTGTTCTTTACAGTTATTTTCAACTTTGCCATTTGTTCCTTTAAATATATTAAACATAGTCTATATTGACTAATTATAGTATCTGATGTATATACTACTGTATTTTTATGTCTCTTATATTTGTTATTCTTATACATTTTGCCCCCCCTTTTTTTGTACTGTTTGTTTAAACACTACCCTTAAGAAACAGCTATATATAGGTATTTCCAAAGTTTTAGAGTGAATGTGGTCTCCTGCAGAGATATTTTGTGTTAGTTCTGCCAGGTGCCTATGGGTGCTCCCAGCCAATCAACTTAACAACTGAAACCGTCCAAACTTGCCTAGGCTATGCATACCTGCAATGCATGGGCACATGAGGACAGACCCAGGTATCCTTCTCTGTAGTATCTTAAGTCTGGGGAGTGGGGATGGGAGGGCTCCACTTTTAGGTCTAGTTCATTATTATCTTACCCTGAGGCTGTAGATATTTGGGCTTTCCAATTATAAGTGTATCTTATAGAATTCTTTTTCAGTCAGCCCTGGACCATAATATATGTGATCATGACTTATTGAAGCCATAAAACCAAAATTGAAGTAGCAATATCAACAAATATCATTCACAATAGAAGTGGGATTGTGTTTTCATAGTCAATTACTTCTCTGGGTTTGAATTTCCTCTAAAAGTTGTCCTGGTATTTATTAATTTCCCCAGTATTTCCATTCGTATTCATTCATTCATTCTCTCTCTGTCTCATACGTACATACATACACACACACGCATACACATACACACACGCATATCCCATTACTCCACATAACCTAAAAACATTGCTTAAAGCCACTAATATTTATTTAGCTCATAAGTCTCCAGGTCACTTGGGACCTGGCCTGTCCGGGATGCCTTTGATCTTACGTCTGTGGTTACTTTGGTATATGAGCTGTGAATTGAATTTTTGGAGTTTTTTACATCCCTGAGGCCTCAGCTGGGTTGGGTCAGCTGTCTTGGACCTATTCTGATAGTTGATATTATATTAGTACATGGAAGATATTCTCATAGTGTCCTGTCTTCCAGCAGGCTCGTAAGGATTTGTTCAGATATTTAAATGTCAATGGCAGTGGGCTGAGAGTAAGGAAATGCACAAGTTTCTTGAAGCCAAGGTGTGTGTTTGGCACCCCATCATTTCTGTGACATTTAGTTGCCAAAGCAAGTCTTACAAACTGCCCAAATTAAAGAGCCAGGGAAATAGATTCTATGCCTTAATGAGAGAAGCTGCATAGGTTGTGGCTACAGGGAGAGCTGAACGACTGAGGTCATTTTCCAAAGTAACCCACACAAACACAGAGAAGCATTTTTTTGGTTTTGTTTTCAATGAGGTGGTTAGTTTGAATAACTGAAGTTAATACTTTGTCTTTTTATGTGTGCACATTTTTCTTCATTCCTTTCTGCTTTTTCATTTTTCTTCTCTCTGCTTTCCATCTCTGTGCTTTTAAATCAATGTTGAAAGCTTATATTCTCAAGTATTTCTACAAAAGTCCAGTCACTAATTTATCCTGTTCATCCCTCTGTATTCTTTCTCCTCTGGCTTCTTAAATTTAGGTTGTATCTTTTTCTAGTGAGAAATTGCTTATTAACTGTTTGTTCTTTCTGTATGTCTAATAAACAAAAATAAATAGGTTTGGTCCCATTTCCTTAACAGCTGGAAATGTCTTCAAAGACAGGAACCACATGTTCTTTTGTCAGGCCCCACTGTGTTCTGAAAGTTCTCTGAATGCCAGTGGCTAACAGTTGACTTAGTTATGCAGAGACAAACAAGTAATTTGAGACTTGCAAAGGTGTCAGCTGAACTTCCTGGATTAATTTAAATCACACAATCCTGGTAGCATTCAGTTGCATTAATTGATTTCAGAATAAAGCCATTACTATCTTTGCCATTTTTTTCCCTAGGAAGATGGTGAGTTCAAGGTATTATTAAAAGGGCTGATTGATTTAAGCACAGAAGTTTTATGTTAAGAAACATCTGTCTGAAGAAGTCAATACAGCCTTAAGCTTGGTTTTGTTTTCATGTCTGAATTCTCCTACTTAAAAGAATCAACATGCACTAGGCAAGGTAAGGTATATCTATGGATTCTGCTATCTCTAGTGATATGGGAAACAAAGGCAGAAGAAAAAGTATTAAGTTTACTTACTACTTACAGCCCACTGAGAAGTCCTTGAAATAGAGTGACATTCCTCTAGAGACTGCCTTGATGTTGACACTTTGCTAAGGGTAAAAGGCAATCCTAGCCCAACTCCCCCCACTGCACCCCCCAGGATCCTATAAGCCTACTTTAACATATAAAAATTCTTTTGGAAACTTCCTTTATCTCTACCCCCTAAGATACATGTTGGCAATTATCCCCCAAGCATATGGCCCACCGATATACATCTGAAGGGTCTCATGACTCAGGTTTTATTAGACAGTAATAAATGACGTTTTCCCAACAATAGTTAGCCCCCGCAAGGTCCTGGAAACCTTGCTTCCAGAATTTCTTAGAGACTTATGCTATCCCTAACCCCCTCCCAACTTGAAAGTATATAATAGGCCACTCTTCATGACCCCAGTAGCTCTTTCTGCCCAAGGGTCCTGTCCCCATGCTTTAATAAAACCACCTTACACCAAAGACATCTCAGAATTCTTTCTTGGCCCTTGGCTTCGAACTCTAATAATGTCTTTCCTACATCATTCACAGTATCATTATAATAGTTTTAGGACTACTTTGGCATCCAATCAACATAGGTCACATTAGAGATCATTGCAAAACAAACCACATATCTGAAAGTAGAAATAAGTTAGGTAAATGAACAAAATTTTATACCAAAAAAATGAATTAAGAAAATAGAAAATATTTTGACCTTGCAAAAATATCAGAGAAATTGAATGGTATAATGATCATATTGTACATTAATGGAGTGATTTCTAAAATGCTAGACAGTGTGCTAATGCTATTTGTATGCACTAAGTCATTTATCTTTTAGGAAGACCCTCAAAATATTATTGTTATCACCCTGATTTTAAATATGTCAATTGAAATTTAGTCAATTGAGACTGAGTAATGTTTCCCCAAGCAAGTGGTCAGTACATGGGGCACAGAATTAAATGTAAAGATTCTGTCTTCAGACGCACTACGGACTAAATTACAGTCATCCAGGATTAAGGCCCAGTAAACCATATATTAGCTTTATTAAGGTGAGTATGCTATTTAAACTTCCTAGTTTTAAATTTTCTAACTTGTATAATGATGATAATAATAAATGTATAAAAAATTTACAATGGACCACTTTATATGCATTACCTCATTTAATATTAAATGTCCCCTTTTTATGAATTATCAAAGAAATTCACAAGGTCACCCACCTGGGAGATTGTGGACTGAGGGGTCAAACCCAGATCATCTCACTCTAAGAACCATATCAGGATATTGCTATCTTGCTGCTGTTCCTGTGAAAATTTGTGAGGATAAAATAAGACATTCAAAACTCCTTATAGTATGTAAAATGCTGTTTCAATCTGGTATTTGTAATCAATTTGAACTCATAGCTGCCTTTCTGGAAGACTTTATTTTTTTCTAACAAATTTTTATTTTTTATTAACAAATACAGTCATCATTCCACACATAGTGCCCTGTTCAATTAAAATTGAAAAAATCCAAGTGTTAATTTTTCAAGTTTGAAGAGAAGCTATTTTGTTCTCTGCTACATTTCCATTCTCTCTGGCAATTCATCTTACAGGAGAGAACTCTGTAAGTCCCTTGGCTTATTTCCTCCTTTAGTTATCTAATGAAACTGGGAATCATTTAGTGCTTGAGAAGGCTATACTAGTGGACCATACATAAAAGCTGTATCATGAGCACTTGTCTCAAAAAATTCATAGTCCTACTAAATATAAGTCTTCTCCCTTCATGAATACTAGCCATATAATGAGTTTTAGACTAAATATATACTGTGCATACTTCTTAGAGCACAGCATTTTCTGAAAACATTAATGAAGGCATTGTAAAAGCTTAAAGATGGATGGTAGAACAGCTCAGGTATAGGACAGGTGGAGGGGGGAACTTGAAATGGACAGAGAACATTCATAGCTGAAATCCTTGCCTTGGAAACCTTATCTATGGTCAGGTACCTTGAGTAGAATTGACCGTAGCAGTCGCAAAACCAATTGGAATTGGAGTGCAGTGAAGCCTGTGACATGGAAGAGGATGATTCTAATGCATCCAAAAATAGTCTGGTTACAACAGTTAAAGTATAATTTTTTTCCTATGGTTGAAATAGTACATTATTGACAATTGAGGGGTGGGGTACAGCTGTGCACAATCAGTAATTGCCTCTGAAATGGAAAGTGAATGTTTCAGCAAGATAAAGTATTTGCATTTAAATAAGAAAAAATCAAGTCAGCACTATCTTTGGATTGGGCTTTCTGAACATTGCTTATATTCTATGTTTTCTTGTTTAAGATTTGTTTTTTTTCACCTAGCTGTTGAGATAAGCATAATAAAAACAAATTCAATGATGTGATCCTGTTTCATTCTCATATTTTGGAGTAGTGGGTTTGGGGAATAGATAGTTGCAGAAAGAAAATAAGAGAGTAATTTACCAGGACTTAACTGACAAAGGAATATTCTAGAATGATTATTGTGCTGCAAGAAAATAGACTGTTACAATGATCAATATATATGCTATTGGTGTGATACTTATTCTCCCTTTTAAAAATATCTTGTGACTTTCACTATTTTTATATACATAAGAGTTCTTTCCATAAATGCAAATTCTTATTTTATTTGCATACTTGATAAAGAGAATACATTTACATTAAATGACTAAAAAAGTGCAAACCAGTGAAGACTATTAACATTTATGACATATATATGTGTTTAATATATATTTCAAACTATAACTATGAAAGATACTAAATCAACCAAACAAAATGCCAGATCATCAAATGATGCTATCCAATGTGTAATATACCAGATTGATAATAAATTTGAGAATTTACAGCATTCAGAATATTTAACCATTCTTATTTAGGTAAAATATTTTCAGTTCTAAGATAATATCTACCTGTTATCAATGTAAATTTAAAGTGAAATATGCAAGTATTTACATCTTCATACTCTAGCATAGAGTATTTTAAAATGTGGAAATCCAAAATTATCAGATGATGTAAAAAATGTATTTATTAATTTTTCTTAAGATTTTATTTGAGAGAGAGTATGCACACAAGAGAGGGTAAGAGTTGGGGGAGGGGCAGAGGGAGAGAGGGAAGCAGACTCCCCACTGAGCAGGGAGCCCTGGAAGCAGGGCTCCATCCCAGGACACTGGGATCATGACCTGAGCTGAAGACAGACGCTTAACTGACTGAGTCACCAAAGTGCCCCAAAAAGTGTATTTATATTAGTGCTCTATTTAAAAAAAATGGGGGGGAAGTTTAAAAATAAAATTTGGTTAATTATTTTAAAAATGGCTTACCAAACATGGATTCCTAATCCCTTAGAAGAATAGAAAACCATTGCTATTATTTTGGCACTTTTCAAAGAAAAATATTCCATAATATTGCTGGAAAATAAGAAAGGGTACCAAGAGTAGAAGAGAAAGGTTGATAAATTTGCGGAAGTTACTGAAGCTGATTGTGTTCACTTCTACTTCTGACTCTCAGAAAGGGGTGAATCAACATGAGCTACTGGTTTTCCCTCCTGGAATTAATTCTCTTGAAACTACAAAAAGAAGTAAGGTCTTAGGGTAAAATAATATTTATGTTTCAGTGCATTTTTTAAATTCTAGAGGATGTCTTTTGGGGTCATCTCATTCTGATTATATGAAGGCTAGTTAGAACTCTTTAAATTATAGATAACTGATTACAGTGCAAAATAACTCTTATCTATAAACAGGCAAATTCCATTCTGTCCAGGAGAGGATTCAGTTGGCTTCCCTTCCCTGTGGAACAGCTTTGCTCTATTTGTATATTCATTTAAATATTCCTGATCTTTAAATATATCTCTCATTAGATTCTTTTTTTAACTAATAAACTTTATTAGAGGGATTTTAGATTCACAGCAAAATGGAGCAGAAAGTAGAGTTCTATATACTCTCTGTCCCCACAAATAAACTTCTCTCCTATTGACATCCCTCATCGCGGTGGTACATTTGCCTCAGTTGACAAGCCTACACTTACAGCATTATCACTCTAGGTCCATTGTTTTCTTTAAGGTTCACTCTTGGTGTTGTATGTTCTATGGATTTTGACAAATGTATAATGTCATTTATCTACCACTATTGTAGTACCATACATGCCCTAAAAGTCTTGTGTTCTGCCTATTCACACTGCCCTTCTTTCTTGCCTGGCAGCCACTAATCCTGTTACTGTTGCCACATTTTTGCCTTTTCCAAAACATCATATAAATGGAATTGTGTAGTATGAAGCCTTTTCTGATTAACTTCTTTCACTGAGCAAATGTGCAGTTTTCTTCATGTCTTTTCATGGTTCGATAGCTCATTTCTTTTATCAGTAAATTCTATTTTATGGATATACTATGGCTTATATACCAATTCACAGATTAAAGGACATCTTGTCATTTCTAGTTTGGGGAAATTATTAAAAAATCTGCCATAAACATCCATGTGTAAGTTCTCGTGGGGACATACGTTTTCATCTCATTTCATTAAATAACTTGTTGGGTCTTGTGGTGAAATTATGTTTAGTTTTGTAAGAAACTGCCGAAATATATTCCAATGTGCCTATACCATTTTGCTTTCCACCAACAACTAATGAGAGTTCCATTACTCCACATCCTGTCAGCATTTGGTTTTGTCAGTATTCCATTTTCTATTCTAGCAAGAGTGCAATGGTATTTCATTGTTAGGTTTAAAAAGAAAAAAACACGTTTTATTTATTTAAGAGAGAACGAGTGGGGGCATGCAGAGGGAGAGAGAGAAACCCAAGGAGGCTCCACACCCAGCATGGAGCCCAACACGGGGCTCTATTTCATGACCCTGAGATCATGACCTGAGCTGAAATCAAGTCAAATACCCAACCACATGAGCCACCCAGGCACACCTCATTTTAGTTTTATTTTACAATTTTTTTTAAGATTTTACTTATTTGTCAGAGAGAGAAAGCACAAGCAGGGGGAGCGTCAGGCAGAGGGAGAAGCAGGCTCCTGCTGAGCAAGGAGCCCAATGTGGGACTTGATCCCAGTACCCTGGGATCATGACCTGATCCGAAGGCAGACACTTAACTGACTGAGCCACCCAGGCATCCCTATTTTACAATTTCTTAATGAGATAAGATGTTGAACATCTTTTGATATGCTAATTTGCCATCTGTATGTCTTGTTTGGTGAGATGTCTGTTCAAGTCTTTTGCCCATTTTCTTAGGGTTTCTTGGGTTTTAAAAGTTCTTTATGTATTTTGGATAACAGTCATTTATTTGATGTAACTTTTGCAAATATTCCCTTCCGGTCTGTCATTTGTCTTCTTATTATCTTATTGTCTTTTACAGAGGAGAATTTTTAAATTTCCACGAAATCCACCTTATCAATTGGTTCTTTCATGGATCAGGCCCTTTGGTATTGTAGCTAAAAAGTCTTTGCCAAGGGCGCCTGGGTGCCTCAGTTGGTTAAGCAGCTCACTCCTGATTTCGGCTCAGATCATGATCTTGGGGTCTTGGGATTAAGCCCGTGTTGGATTCTGCACTCAGCAGGGAGTCTGCTTGAAATTCTCTCTTTCCTGAGCCCCTCTCCCACTCTCTCTTGATCTCTCTCTCTCAAATAAATAAAAAAATATTTTTTAAAAATGCCTTTGCCAAATAATAATAAAATTAAAAAAGAAAAGTCTTTGCCATATTCAAGATATTTCAAGTTTTCTCCTATGTTATTTTCTAGGAATTTCATATTTTTGCATTTTACATTTAAATCTATAATCCATTTTGAGTTAATTTTCGTGAAGGATGTAAAGATTGTGTCTAGATTCATTTTGGGGTTTTTTGATATGGTTTTTGTTGATTATTCTCTCTTGATTTGCTCTTTCATTTTCATTGATACCTGTTCTAACTTTGATTATTTTAATTTATTATTAATCATTTTATTTTATTTTTATTTTTTTAGAAACCCTTTTATTTCCCTAGTGGTTGAACCAGTTTACATTCACACCCATGGTACACAGAGTTTCCCTTTTTTTTCATGTCCTCACCAATACTTGTTATTTTTTCTCTTTTTGGTAATAACGTTTCTAACAAGTGTGAGGTGATAACTCATTATGTTTTGTAATTCCTTGATGATTAGTGCTATAGAGCATCTTTTAATGTGCCTGTTGTCTATCGGTATGTCTTTTTGAAAAAAATCCATTCAAATCCCCTGCCCTTTTGGTTTTGTTTTGTTTTGTTGCTCTTGAGTTGTATGAGTTATTAATGTATTTTTTACATTAACCACTTAGATATTGATTTTTCAAATATTCTCTCCCCTTCATAGATTGTCTTTTTATTATGTGATGGTTTTCTTTCCTGTGCAGAAGCTTTCTAGTTTGAGGTAGTCCCATTTGTTTATTTTTGCTTTTGTTACTTTCGCTTTTGGAGTCAATTCCAAAATATCATTGCCAAGACCTATGTCAAGGAGCTTAATGACCATGTTTTTTTTTCCCTAGGAGTTTTATGATTTCAAGTTTTATATTCAAGTTTCTAAACCCATTTTGAGTGTTGCTGTTGTTGATGTTTGCAGATTGCTTTTTATTTTAGAACATGTGAAGAAAAACTATTGGCTTTTATGTTTTATACTTCAACAACAATGACAGATGATAGCAAAAATAAACAGCAGCAGCTCTTCTCTGTGCCAATGTTCTCTGCACTTCACACATTATTCAGTTAGTTTTCACAACAACCACAAGCATTAAATATGATTATTGTCCCACTTTACAGATAAAGAAACTGAGGAATTGATTACATAATTCATTCAAGGTCAGATACATGCAGTCCTGGTACCCTGGGATTTGTACTGGCTAAAGAGTCCATCAGTCACTCTTCACCGCGATACTCTTCATAGTACGGACGTCACATAGGATTTATAGGTCTGATATAAAAAAACAAAACAAGTATCTGACCAACTTGAAAAATATGATCATGCCCATATTTATTATCACTGTTATTAATTTTATTATCATTATTTTCCAGTTTTGTATTCTTGACTTTATTTTTAATTGGATATAAGTTATGTTATTTTTTTTAATTGAAGTATAATGACAAACAATAACCTCTTAGTTTCAGGTGTACAAAATAGTGATTCAGTATTTTTATATATTATAAAATGGATCCCCATGATAAGTCTAGTTACCATCTGTCACCATACAAAGTTAATATGTTGTTGAATATATTCTCTATGCTATACATCATTTCCCCATGACTTATTTATTGTGTAACTGGAAGTTTGTACTTCTTAATACTCCTCACCGGTTTCATAAGCCCCTTAACCCCTTCCCACTCTGTTAACCAAGAGTTTGTTTCCTCTACCTAGAAGTCAGTTTCTGTTTTGTTTGTTCATTTGTTTTGTTGTTTAGATTCCACATATAAGGAGTATCATATAGTATTTGTCTTTCCCTGTGTGACTTTTTTCACTTAATATCCTCTGGCTCCATCCATGTTGTCAGAAATGGCCCTATTTCATTCAGTTTTATGGTTGAGTTATATCTCATTGTATGTATATACTGCATCTTTATCCATTCATGTATTGATAAACACTTAGGTTGCTTCCATGTCTTACTATTGTAAATAGCCAGTGAACATGGGGGTGCATATATCACTTTGAATTTTTTTTTCATTTTCTTCAAATGAATACCTAGAAGTGGAATTGTCAGATCACATGGTAATTCTATTTTTATTTTTTTGAGGAACTTCTCTACTGTTTTCCATAATGGCTGTACCAAATTCCATTCCCACCAACTATATACAAGTGTTCTGTTTTCTCCATATCCTTACCAACACCTATATTTTGTCTTTTTGATAATAGCCAATCTGACTAGTGTGAAATGATAATTTATTATGGTTTTGATTTGTATTTCCCTTGTGATTAGTGATATTAAGCATCTTTTGATGTTTCTGTTGGCCATCTTCATGTCCTCTTTGGAAAAATGTCTAAGTCCTCTGCCCATTTTTAAATCAGATTCTTTGCTTTTTTGACATTAAGTAGTATAAGTTCTTTATATATTTTGGATATTAACCCCTTATCAGATATAGGATTTGCAAATATTTCTCCCATTCAGTAGGTTGCCTGTTTATTTTGTTGATGGTTTCCTTCTTTGTGCAGAAGCTTTTTAGTTTGATGTAATCCCATTTGTTTATTTTTGCCTTTGTTGCCCTTGCCAGAAGAGACTGGTCAAATATATATATTCTGCTAACACCAATGTCAAAGAGTTTACTGCCTATATTTTCTTTTAGGAGTTTTATGGTTTGAGGTCTTATATTCCATTCTTTAATTCACTTTGGGTTTATTTTTGTATATGGTGTAAGATAGTGATCCAGTTCCATTCTTTTGCATGTAGCTCTCCAGTTTTCCCAGCACCATTTATTAAAGAGTTGTCTTTCCCCCCATTGTATAATTTTGCCTCCCTTGTCATAGATTAATTGACCATATATGCAGGGGTTTATTTCCAGACTCTCTATTTCGTTTAATTGAACTATGTGTCTGTTTTTGTGCCAGTACCATGTTGTTTTGAATACTAGATCTTTGTAATATACTTTGAAATCACTGAGTATGATGCCACCAGCTTTGTTCTTTTCCTTCAATATTGTGTTGTGTATTCTGGGTCTCTTGTGGTTCCATACAAATTCGGAGACTGTTTATTCTGTAAAAAATTCAATTGGAATTTTCATAGGGATTGCAATCTGTAGATTGCTTTGGGTAGTATGGATATTATAACAATATTAATTTTTCTAATCCATGAACATGAAGTATCTTATTTATCTGTGTTTCTTCAGTTTCTTTCACCAGTGTCTTATAGTTTTCAGTATACAGGTCTTTCATCTATTTGGGTAAATTTATTGCTAGATATTTTATTCTTTTTGATGCAGTTGTAAATGGGATGGTTTCTTAATTTTTCTTTCTGATATTTCATTATTGGTGAATAGAAATGCAATAGATTTTTGAATACTGATTTTGTATCCTTCAACTTTCGTGAGTTTGTTTCTTAGTTCTAAGAGTTTTTTGGTGAAGGCTTTATTTAGGGTTTGTATGTTGTATTTTGTCAGCTGCTTTTTCTCTATCTATTGAGATGATTATATGATTTTTATTCTTTATTTTGTTAATGTGTTGTATCACATTGATTCATTTGAGGATGTTGGACCATTCTTTCATCCCTGGAATAAATCCTATTTTATCATAGTGCATGATTCTTTTAATATATTGTTGAATTTAGTTTGTAAATATTTTGTTGAGGGTTTTTGCATCTGAAATAGAGAATTAAAGGAAAGAGAAGAGAGCAGATACTGCAATTTGTGGTTTTTTTAGAGTAGAAATAAAAAAATTGTTTAAATGTAAAGAAAGATTGTTTAGTAATATATTTTTTAAAAAACCTAAAACCTGGAAATATGTAACAGATGTTTCATGATACAGAAAATGGAGGAAAATATAAAGATAGTGGTTTGTTAGGAATTTCCATTTGGGGAAAGGCCTTGAATAAAATATTCACTAAGCATTCAATGTTATCAATTTAAACTTGCAAAATACAAACTCAAGTGCAATTACTAGATTAAACATAAGTTGTAAAGTTTCCAAGCTTCTAGGAAAAAAAAGGTGGATTAAAGAAAACTTCAAAAAAAGAGTAGAAGAGAAACACAATTAAAATGAATAAAAGGAATAATGTTAAATAGAAAACTGAAAATTAAAAAAAGAAAAAGAAAAGAGGGGTGCCTAAAAGGCTCAGTATGTTGAGTGTCTGACTCTTGGTTTGACTTCAGGGCATGATCTCAAGGTCATGAGATTGAGCCCTTCAGGGGCTCCACACTCAATGGGGAGTCTGCTTGTCTGCTTGAAATTCTCTCCCTCTGCCCCTCCCCCGCCTCATGTGTGTGAGCATGCAAAGGCACTCTCTGTTTTTCTCTCTCTAAAATAAAGATATCTTAAAATATATAATATATATAAATATATACAATTATATGTTCTTGAGAAGTTTTTAAAAATCTACATAACTATAATGGATTCTGTCAATTTGTAATTTTTAACTTGAATAAATTTCCATTAATTTTTAACATTGTTTTTCCTAATTTATATACAGCTTTCTTCCTTTCATAATTCACTGTTTTATCTAAAGTTAAAAATGCATTGTAAATATGATAGTATAAGATTATAAGCAAACTTTTTCATGAATGGGAGTTATATTTAAACTATACATTAGCTCCCACATATTGGAAATCCAGAATAAGTAGTGAAATAAGGTGATTGAAGAAAGTCAACCTACTTGAATGTTAGCAAAGCTTTAATGATACCTCTATCTTATCCATTCATATCCCAGCACTTACGTGTCATAATGCTTTGACAGTTCCCATCTCTGCCTACAAAAATGACTTCAGCGTCCCTTGACATTTTATCATCTAGATTTACATAAACAGTCACTTTTGCAAAAAGAATAGAAAAGAGAAGCAGAATTTATTTAAGAGTTCTTTGGATTTTTTGCTTGATCTGGTGTGTGAGCTGTGGGTGAGATTAGCTCTCTGATTTTAGAATACCTGGGGAAACTAGAATGAGGCTAATGATCTCAAGTCCTTTAATAATTTAGGGGAAATATCTAGACAATTAACAGATCATGAGCTAGAAATAGATATATATATATTTAATACAATTCATTTCTATACAGTTAACTACTATGACATATCCAAGATACATGGAAGTCTTTTTATATATCATACATATACATGCACATATGTATATATACACACATATACAGTGGGTTTTTTTATTTCTACTGAAGGAAAAAGTCTACATTCACTTATCCATTTTTTATTTTTTTTTACTATGTTAATCACCATACATTACATCATTAGTTTTTGATGCAGTGTTCCATGATCCATTGTTTGTATATAACACCCAGTGCTCCATGCGGAACGTGCCCTCTTTAATACCCATCACCAAGCTAACCCATCCCCCCACCTCTTCCCTTCTAGAACCCTCAGTTTGCTTCGCAGAGTCCATAGTCTCTCATGGTTTTTCTCCCCCTCCGATTCCCCCCCTTCATTTTTCCCTTCCTGCTATCTTCTTTTTTTTTTTTAACATATAATGTATTATTTGTTTCAGAGGTACAGGTCTGTGATTCAACAGTCTTACACTATTCACAGGTCTCACCATAGCACATACCCTCCCCAGTGTCTATCACCCAGCCACCCCATCCCTCCCACCCCCCACCGCTTATCCATTTTTTAAACAGAAACCTGGACAGGGGCACCTGGGAGGCTCAGCCAGTTAAGCATCTGCCTTCGGCTCAGGTCATGATCCCGGCATTGTGGGATGGAACCCACATCAGTCTCCCTGCTCGGTGGGGAGCCTGCTTCTCCCCTCACCCTGCCTTCCCTTCCCCTCCCCCCCCACTCATGGTCTCTTTCTCTCTGCACTCTCTCTCTCAAAAAAATAAAATCTTTAAAAATAAAAAAAAATGAATAAACAGAAACCTGGACAGACTGAAACAGTAATTCTTCATATCTAAGTATCTCAGAATGGATCTATATCTTGTTCAAATAATACAATTATTACTTCCCAATTGGTCATTTGATTTTTTTCTACAAACATTATTCTGTTCAAATCTGTTAATTTAAAAACAATCCTTTGTAAATATCTCTTCACCTTTAAGAAAGTAAATCAGTAATAGAAATACTAAGTGATTATTTTGTGTATGTGTAATTGGAAGCTTATTGGGCTTTATTACTGTCCCATAATTTATCTACCAAAGCATGGTGGGATTAATTAGAACTATTACATGAATCCCAAGAGTGATTGTTTTCCCCCTTTGGTGCTCAATGAATGTAACTACATTAGACACACAAATCATCATACTCTATAAGTTAATCAGTTCTTCTAAGGCAGTACAATAAAACCCAGCTGAGGCCATTACATACCACAGGGATTTGTAATCCTATCCTGGTTTTAGAAACATAAAGACCATTAGGCGCTTTTTTTTTTTTTTTGTATTTGCCCTATAGCCTCACTAATATGACAAATGCAAGAGATCAAGATATCAAAGTTGAACCAAATGCCAAGACTAATTTTGATAAATGTGTATTTTGGTTCATTGTGATTGGTTGGTTTTATATTCCTTCTTTCTAAGTTTCATTAAAAGGCTATTTTTTTTCCTTCTGATTTTTGATAGTTTTTATATGTAGACCACATTTCACAGAGTTTGAAGTTCAGGTTAGCATGGCATTTATAGAAGTATTTCTTTTTCATTTTAAATAAGTAGAAATATACATTACACATACCATTTGTTAAAGAGTAAAAGTACAGGACAGCCTCTTTGTTCAGCCTTCCAAAGAAAAGAAGACACATAGTCATTGCTATGCAATCTGTTCCCATCGCTTTTTAAAGCATACATTGACACTTAACCTTAGCACAACACTTTCCCAAAATAAACCTGACCTTTTGTCCAACCTCAGAGCTGCTGCCTCAAAGGGCTCCTATGAGGGCATACAACATAACCCTAAGGAAAAAAATACTATATGTTTAATACTACACTAATAAATATTTTAATTTTGTATTCTAAAGATGTCACAATATTTAATGCCCTTCAAAACCCTCTACAACCTGGCCCCTCTAACAATGTACATATCCCTATAAATTTTATTAAAGTCTCTGTTGCCCCATAAATCCTTAACTTTAGACATATTGGTGTTCTCAGTGATGGACCATCCCCTTCATATCAGTCTGCTCTTCAGTCCTCCCTCCCCCATTGAAAGCCATCCTTGCAATACACACACACACTCCCTACTTGGTCAAGATCTAGATCAAGTTTCACATTTTTAAAAGTCTATCTCGTAACTTCCAACAATTATGGCTTCTTTCTCATGATCAAAAGACACAAGTTTAATATCAAACTTTTACAAAGTCAGCAAAAGTGACCCTGGAATGCTCTCATATGTACCAGAACACACTTTGAATAAGCAAACTTATGGAATGTAGAAAGGCAGAAATCCTGAGACCTCTAGTAATATATGACCTCTCTCTTGATTCCATTAGATTGCCTCAGCTCCAATGACCAATTTCCTAAGTTCTTATAACCTGTGTCTTTTTAGATTTCAAATATCAGGAGAAAGAAGATTGTTGTGCTATTAATATAGCTCACTCTCCATGGAAGTATCACCTAACATCTATTTTAAAAATATTGACCAATCCTTCTCAAATTAAGGTGGACTCCATGTCTAAAGAGCAATACAGCTAATCACCATGGAAGTTTCTAGCTTTTGACTTTGCTCTGGACCAGGAGCCTGCAGGCAAATAAAATGGGGGAAATGCTCACAGACCATAAGAAAGTTGATAAAAACAGTAAATCTCTGACATTATCTAGGTTAATGAAAAGAGATATGGCTAGAATTGGGGGCTTACATCTCTTCCCAAATTTGTGACTTTTCTAAGGGACAGTGAGGGAAAAGGCTTGAAAAGGTTGAGGTTGAAATGTCATGATTACCATCAGATTTTTTTCTTTAAAATTTAGGCTCTTTAGGTTGTTGATTTTCAATTTTGGATCCACCAGTTAGCTGCGTAATCATGCACGAGTCCCTTACTTCTCACTGCTATCCCTTCGGTTTCCTGATTTAAAATGGAGATATTATACAGCCTATGTCATAGTTATAAGGACCAAAAAAAAACCACTATACATGAAGTGCTTAGAAAGTGTCTGTCCCTCAGGGAGTGGCCAAAGGTGTTAACTTTATTATTTCCTCACTGAATACTTCACACTCTCCTTTCCACACATCCATCTTCCTGCCACCCCCAGAGAAACACAGTCATATCTTCAGACTTTAGATGAGCAGAGAGATTTCAGAAATACACATCAAAGTTTAGGGAGTCTTAATGCCTGAATGCCAAGGATGCAATTTACTATTTATTCAGTTTACTTTGCCTGTTAGCTAACTGCATTTTTATCATGTTATATGACCTCAGTTGTGTTGTGTGCTCATCAGAGATTGTGGCATAATGGATATACTAGAAAAAAAAAATGATGCTTTTGGTTTGAGTACAGGTGTTGGATCAACAATTACTTGAAATCTCTTAGGTTCCTATTCTCATTCCTTACAACTAGGTTAAAACAACAAAAAGAAGATAAACACAGATGAGAAAAAAGTAAAATTTAATCAAATTCCTTGTTATTTTTTTTTAAAGATTTTATTTATTTATTTGAGAGAGAGAATGAGAGACAGAGAGCATGAGAGGGAGGAGGGTGAGAAGGAGAAGCAGACTCTCTGCTGAGCAGGGAGCCCGATGTGGGACTCGATCCCGGGACTCCAGGATCATGACCTGAGCTGAAGGCAGTCGCTTAACCAACTGAGCCACCCAGGCGCCCAAATTCCTTGTTATTGCCTCACTGGAAGAAAAGGGAGAATTTAGCTCAAAATAATCCCCTAGTGTCATCTTTTCTCAGTCCCTCTTCAGTTGACCAGATTTTGTGAAAAGTATCCCTCCCTAGAGTGCATTATCTCCCTGAACCCAGCTCAACTCAGCTTTATGGTGTAGTCTCTGCTTTCTTTTGAAATAAAGATAGGATCCAGATTCTCTAAAAGACAAAGAGGGTTTTTTTTTTTTTTTTTTTGGTCATTTTTCCTTGAGCAACATTTATCTGGGAAAAATTAACAAAAGAGTTAAATTCTAACAAATCAATGTTATACAAAGGATGGTAATGTTTTAGTCCATGTTGATTTGTCTGTACATATTTGAGGATTTTGTTGCCATCTCATATTGAAGAGGAAACCAATACAAGGATATATGGAAAATCGGTATACCATGATAAATATATACATAGGCAAATAATTGTCTTTTTCTTGTATTTTCAGCAGTTCATCTTTTATTTTGGATAAGCTATGTTTGTATGACCATGAATATTTCAGGAGAGGAGAATTTTGCTTTGAGGTTATTTACTTGCCTAACACCAGCACAATGTATTGGGTATTGAACATATCTTATAAACAAATATAGACAAACTTATCGTTGAAACAAAATGGAGCCCAGAAATTGACCTTTATACATATGGGAAATTAATGTATGACAAGATACTACTTCAATTAATTGGAAAACATTTAATTATTTAACAATTTGGGAGGGTGCCTCTGGCTACAAACTTGAAGGGAAATAAGTTTTAGAGTCAGTCCCCCAGAGATAATTTGAAAATGAATTAAATATTTAAATTTAAAGATTAAAACTATAAGTACTAGAAAAAAATTAATGCATAATATGACCACATTTAAAATTTAAAAACAAAAAGATACACTAACCACAAGCACATTGTTGAACTGTAAAAGATATAAAAGGAACATTTATAATAAAACAACTAAAATTACTAATATGAATATTATATAAAACATATTCAGTGTTACTGATAAATATGAATTATAAAATAATAATGACATAATATTTTCTCCCATCTATATCTAGCCTAGAGAATAATGTGCGGGAAATATCCACTATAGGAGGCTGCCAGTTAGAATATGTATACATGTTTAACAACTTTAAGAAATCTGACAGTATGTGACAAAATAGAAAGTGACTGTTATTTTACCCAGAAATAAAGCTTATTTATACTTATTTATTCTGTGAAACAAAAACACCAGTATATAAAGATGTAAGATGTAAGTACTACGACTAACTGCAACATTTATTTGAAACTTTACTTATGCACTAATAGCTGTCTCCCAATAATCATATTTTCCCATTTTATCCCAAAGTCCCTAGAGGAAATTGCTTTAAAAATATAAATTAGTTTCTTGATTTTTCTATTTAAGGACATTTATTGCAGCATTATTTGTTAATATCAAGTATGTGTATGTATATGTATACATGTATAAAGAAAAGATTGAAGCAATCTGAATGATCATAGAAGAATGGCTAAATATGTATGACATACTATATATAAAATATTCTGCAGCTATTAAAAATAATATGGATACAGATATTGACCTTGAAAGAAGTCTGTGATAATTTGCTTAGTGAAAAGAACAAGTTTTAGAGTAATAGAAGTGGAGCTGTACTTATAAAACAAAGAACAAAAGCTTATACATGAGTAAATAAATGATTATGGGCTTTCAAAAAAATACACAACCTAAAAAGATAAACTGTTGATACACATGACTCAGATGGTGAGACTGACTTGCTTGTGTGGAGAGATAAGCAGGAGGAGGCAGAGACTATTTGTTTTTCTTAATATCTCTTAAACTTTTTAAATTATTCCAAACAGCCAATATTTGCAAGAAACAATAGCAGTTAAAAATTTTTTAAAGGCCCAGCATATATTACTCCCTATATATTTTGTGGATTTTCTTTTTGGAATGGAAATGAAAGAGTGAAAATTTTGAAATAAGCTCACCTTATATTACACCACATTTATAGTATTTCCAAGAGTAATCATGACACAGTCATGTTAACCAATTTGGATGGTGAACAGTAATCCTAGAATAAAAATAGTGTTTAATGAAGATGATACTCTTAACTCTGAATTTAATTAATTGAGGAATTCTTCTAGGGAATGTTGAGCCTTACATACAGGGCATCTGCTCACTTCCTAGCCATCATCCTTTCTCTGACTTCCTGAACCCTAGCTTTACTAGTTTTTCGTCAGATGTGTATCCCTCTGATCTCAGTATTTTTTGTACCTTTGCCTGGGCCACTTTTCCCTCTCTCTCCAAACATTTTCTAATTGATTCTTACTTGTTATTCAAATATGAGTTCAAATATCACCTCTGCAAAGAAACACCTACATGAGGCATACTGCCTCTCATAAAATGTCAAGTAATACATTTGTAACTTTGGACTCATAGAAAATAACAAGTAATCATGGCAGTCTGTCAGTCTCCACCTGGGTATAGCCTCAAAATCCTTTTCCGCAAAGAGCTGCAGGCACTATCCATTAATCTGAATTGTCTTGCAAATTGACACCCCTTACATAGACTGACCAACAATTAAAATTATCTTAAGTTACCAAATAAGAGACCTTCAAAACAGACCAAAGTGTGCTGGAATAGCCTTGTTAAAAATCAGGAAATATGAGTCTGACATTAATAGGATTCTGCTATTCTCTAGTGTGATCTTCTCATTTCTGGTCTGAACTACATCCGGGCATTCCCTAATGGGTTACAAGGCTTAAAATGGGTTCATCTATATTGATTTCCACAACACACCCAGAACAAAGTGTCATGTTTTCTTTTTTAAAAAGCTGATCTCTTTGCCTATTATAGAATCCAAATGGCAGCAGATATCCCAAAACACTGATGCAAAACAACTGTGAAATTGCCCATATGTGTTATATTTTCTTAATATATGAAGTAACAGACAATTACTGGGACATCAAGAATATCCCGGGGACAGAGCAAGATGGCGGAGGTGTAGGAGACCTGGATTTCGTCTGGTCTCAGGAATTCAGCTGAATAGGGATCAAACCATTCTGAACACCTATGAACTCAAGAGGAGATCAAAGAAGACAGTAGCAACAACTCTCTGAAGAGAGAAGCAACCACTTACTTGAAGGTAGGACGTGTGGAGAAGTGAATCCGAGGCGATATTCGGGAGGATAGATGGCGGAGGAGGGGGTCTCCGCCGGCCGCTTCTGGCAAGTGATAGAGCCGAGGAGCACAAAATCGGAACTTTTAGAAGTCCGCTCCACTGAGGGACGTTGCTCCAGTGGCTAAGGGGGGGTGGAACCCTCGCGGGACAGTGTGGTCTCAGGACCCTCGGGGTCAAAGAAAGACTGGGGGTGCCTGAGTGCAACAGAGCTCCCAGGTACCAGAGCAGGGAACCTGGCTGCAGAGATGGAGATGAGGCACAGGCTCTCAGCTCAGAGTGGCCATAAACTGTGGTCCGTAGCACAGTTGGGCCACTGCTCCTCTAGCAGGGACCCAACAAGCAGCAGAGCCGGGAAGAATCCCCTTCCTCTCCCAGGAGAAGTGGCGCGGGAGCGCGCTGCATGGATCTGCTGGGTTTGGAGACTCCACACGGGGTCAGGTGCCAGAGATAGAAATGCTCGGTCACAGGCCGGGTGAGCACGGAGTGCAGCCGGAGAACAGGTAGATGGGAGTGACTGCTTTTCTCTGGGGGTGCACTGAGGAGCAGGGACCCGAGTTCTCAGCTCCTCTGGGTGGAGAGTGGGAGGCCACCATTTTCACCCTGGTCCTCCAAAGCAGTACCAAGAGCTTGCAGGGAACAAAAGCTCCTGAGAGCAAACCCGAGCAGCTTGCTTAGCCCAGACCGGCAAGGGCGGGGCAATTCCGCCTCCAGCAAAGACACTTGGGAACCACGGCAACAGGCCCCTCCCCCAGAAGATCAGAATGAACAGCCAGCAAGCCAATACCAAATTTACCGATCAAGGAGAACGGGAGAACTCCAGCGCTAGGGGAATACTGCACATAGAATTCATGGCTTTTTTACCATGATTCATTAGTTTTTCAAAGTTAATTTTTTTAACTGTTTTTTTTATTTTTTCTTCTTCCCTTTTCAACCAACATCTTATCAATCCCTTTTTTAAAAAACATTTTTTATTTTTCATTTTTAGAGTCATATATTATCCCTTCATAGTAGTTACCCTTATTTTTGGCATATATATATAAGTTGTTCTCTCTTTAAAATTTTGAGATACAGTTTCTTCTAACAGATCAAAATACACCCTAAATCACTAGTGTATGGCTTTGTTCTAGTCTCCTGCCTGATCACATTCTCTCCCTTTTTTTTTCTTTTCTTTTTATTAAATCTTCTTTCTTTTTTCAAACAACTTCTTATCTTATCAATTCCTTTTATAAACTATTTTATAATTTTCATCTTTACAGTCATCTTCCATCCCTTCATTGTATCAACCCTTATTTTGTACATATATAAGTCTTTCTTCCTTTAAAATTTTAGGAGGCACTTTCTTCTAACAGACCAAAATACGCCCAAAATCTAGTGTGTGGCACTGATCTATGCACTAGCCTGATCATATTTGATCATATTCTGTTTTTGTTTGTTTTGTTCTGTTTTTGTTTGTTTTTATCTTTTTTTTCCCCTTTTTTCTTTCTTTCCCTTTCTTGTCCCCTGGTTTCAGGTCTTCTCTGATTTTATAGAATATACTTGCTGGGGATGTTGTTACCCTGTTAGCATTTGTTCTCTCATTCATCTGTTTTCCTCTGGACAAAATGACAAGACGAAAAAAATCACCTCAGCAAAAAGAACAAGAGGTAGTACCGTCTGCCAGGGACCTACTCAATACGGACATTAGGATGATGTCGGACCTAGAGTTCAGAATCATGACTTTAAAGATACTAGCTGGGCTTGAAAAAAGCATGGAAGTTATTAGAGAAACCCTTTCTGGAGAAATAAAAGAACTAAAATCTAACCAAGTCAAAATCAAAAAGGCTATTCATGAGGTGCAATAAAAAGTGGGGGCACTTACTGCTAGGATAAATGAGGCAGAAGAGAGAATCAGCGATATAGAAGACCAAATGATGGAAAATAAAGAGGCTGAGAAAAAGAGAGATAAACAACTACAGGATCACAAGGGCAGAATTCGAGAGATAACCAATACGATAAGACGAAACAACATTAGAATAATGGGGATCCCATTATTCCCAGAAGAAGAAGAAAGAGAAAGAGGGGCAGAAGGTATATTGGAGCAAATAATAGCAGAGAACTTCCCTAATGTGGGGAAGGAAACAGGCATCAAAATCCAGGAGGCACAGAGAATCACTCTCAAAATCAATAAAAATAGGTCAACACCCGACATCTAATAGTAAAACTTATGAGTCTCAGAGACAAAGAGAAAATCTTGAAAGCAGCTCGGGAGAAGAGATATGTAACCTACAATGGTAGAAACATTAGACTGGCAACAGACCTATCCACAGAGACCTGGCAGGCCAGAAAGGACTGGCATGATATCTTCAGAGCACTAAACGAGAAAAATATGCAGCCAAGAATACTATATCCAGCTAGGCTCTCATTGAAAATTGAAGGAGAGATAAAAAGCTTACAGGACAAACAAAAACTAAAGGAATTTGCAAAAACAAAACCAGCCCTCCAAGAAATATTGAAACAGGTCCTCCAAGCAAAGAGAGAGCCTAAAAGCAGCATAGATTAGAAAGGAACACAGACAATGTACAGTAACAGTCACCTTACAGGCAATAAAATGGCACTAAATTCATACCTTTCAATAGGTACCCTGAATGTAAATGGGGTGAATTCCCCTATCAAAAGACACAGGCTATCAGATTGAATTAAAAATCAAGACCCATCAATACGCTGTCTGCAAGAGACTCATTTTAGACCCAAAGACACGCCCACATTGAAAGTGAGGGGGTGGAAAACCATTTACCATGCTAATGGACACCAAAAGAAAGCTGGGGTGGCAATCCTTATATCAGACAAATTAGATTTTAAAATAAAGACTGTAATAAGAGATGAAGAAGGACACTATATCCTACTTAAAGGGTCTATCCAACAAGAAGATCTAACAGTTGTAAATATCTATGGCCCTAATGGGAGCAGGCAATTATATAAGGCAATTAATAACAAAAGCAAAGAAACACATTGACAACAATACAGTTATAGTGGGGGACTTTAACACCCCCCTGACTGCAATGGACAGATCATCTAAGCAAAAGATCAACAAGGAAAGACTTTAAATGACACACTGGGCCAAATGGACTTCACAGAGATATTGAGAACATTCCATCCCAAGGCAACGGAATACACATTCTTCTCTAGTGCCCATGGAACATTCTCCAGAATTGATCACATCCTAGGTCACAAATCAGGTCTCAACTGCTACCAAAAGATTGGGATTATTCCCTACATATTTTCAGACCACAGTGCTTTGAAACTAGAACTCAACTACAAGAGGAAAGTTGGAAAGAACTCAAATACATGAAGGCTAAAGAGCATCCTACTAAAAAATGAATGGGTAAACCAGGAAATTAAAGAAGAATTAAAAAAATTCATGGAAACGAATGAAAATGAAAACACAACTCTGCAAAATCTTTGGGATACAGCAAAGGCAGTCCTAAGAAGAAAGTATATAGCAATACAAGCCTTTCTCAAGAAACAGGAAAGGTCTCAAATACACAACCTAACCCTACACCTAATGGGGCTAGAGAAAAAACAGCAAACAAAGTCTAAACCCAGCAGGAGAAGAGAAATAATAAAGATCAGAGCAGAAATCAATGAAATAGAAACCAAGAGAATAGTAGAACAGATCAACCAAACTAGGAGCGGGTTCTTTGAAAGAATTAACAAGATTGATATACCCCTGGCCAGACCTATTAAAAAGAAAAGAGAAATGACCCAAATCCACAAAATCATGAATGAAAGAGGAGAGATCACAACCAACACCAAAGATATACAAACAATTATAAGAACATATTATGAGCAACTCTATGCCAGCAAATTAGATAACCTGGAAGAAATGGATGCATTCCTAGAGATGTATCAACTACCAAAATTGAACCAGGAAGAAATAGAAAACCTGAACAGACCTTTAACCACTAAGGAAATTGAAGCAGTCATCACAAATCTCCCAACAAACAAAAGCCCAGGGCCAGATGGCTTCCCAGGGGAATTCTACCAAACATTTAAAGAAGAATTAATACCTATTCTCCTGAAAGTGTTCCAAAAAATAGAAATGGAAGGAAAACTTCCAAACTCATTTTATGAGGCCACCATTACCTTGATCCCAAAATCAGACAAAAGAGCCCATCAAAAAGGAGAATTACACACCAATATCCTTGATGAACATGGATGCAAAAATTCTCACCAAAATACTAGCCAAGGATCCAACAGTCCATTAAAAGGATTATTCGCCATGACCAAGTGGGATTTATCCCTGGGCTGCAAGGCTGGTTCAACATCCGCAAATCAATCAACGTGATACAATACATTAACAAAAGAAAGAACAAGAATCATATGATCCTCTCAATAGATGCAGAAAAAGCATTTGACAAAGTACAGCATCCTTTCTTGATCAAAACTCTTCAGAGTATAGGGATAGAGGGTACATACCTCAATATCATAAAAGCCATCTACGAAAAACCTACAGCAAATATTCTCAATGGGGAAAAGCTGAGAGCTTTTCCCCTAAGGTCAGGAACACGGCAGGTATGTCCACTATCACCACTGCTATTCAACACAGTATTAGAAGTCCTAGCCACAGCAATCAGACAACAAAAAGAAATCAAAGGCATCCAAATCGACAAAGAGGAAGTCAAACTCTCACTCTTTGTAGATGATATGATACTTTATGTGGAAAACCTAAAAAACTCCACCCCAAAACTGCTAGAACTCATACAGGAATTCAGTCAAGTGGCAGGATATAAAATCAATGCACAGAAATCAGTGGCGTTCCTATACACCAACAACAAGACAGAAGAGAGACAAATCAAGGAGTCGATCCCATTTACAATGGCACCCAAATCCATAAGATACCTAGGAATAAATTTAACCAAAGAGGCCAAGGATCTGTACTCAGAAAACTATAAAATACTCATGAAAGAAATTGAAGAAGACACAAAGAACTGGAAAAACGTTCCATGCTCATGGATTGGAAGAACAAATACTGTGAAGATGTCAATGCTACCTCCAGCAATCTACACATTCACTGCAATCCCCATCAAAATACCATCCACTTTTTTCAAAGAAATGGAACAAATAATCCTAAAATTTGTATGGAACCAGAAGAGACCCCGAATAGCCAGAGGAATGTTGAAAAAGAAAAGCAAAGCTGGTGGCATCACAATTCTGGAATTCCAACTTTATTACAAAGCTGTCATCATCAAGACAGTATGGTACTGGCACAAAAACAGACACATAGATCAATGGAACAGAATAGAGAGCCCAGAAATGAGCCCTCAACTCTAGGGTCAACTCATCTTTGACAAAGCAGGAAAGAATGTCCAACGGAAAAAAGACAGTCTCTTCAACAAATGGTGATGGGAAAATTGGACAGCCACATGCAGAAAATGAAACTGGACCATTTCCTTACACCACACACAAAAATAGACTCAAAATGGTTGAAAGACCTCAATGTGAGACAGGAGTCCATCAAAATCCTAAAGGAGAACACAGGTAGCAACCTGTTCGACCTCAGCCGCAGCAACTTCTTCCCAGAAACATCGCCAAAGGCAAGGGAAGCAAGGGCAAAAATGAACTATTGGGATTTCACCAAGAAAAAAACTTTTGCACAGCAAAAGAAACAGTCGACAAAACCAAAAGACAACCGACAGAATGGGAGAAAATATTTGCAAATGACATATCAGATAAAGGGCTAGTATCCAAATTCTATTAAGAACTTATCAAACTCAACACCCAAAGAACAAAGAATCCAATCAAGAAATGGGCAGAAGACATGGACAGACATTTTTCCAAAGAAGGCATCCAAATGGCCAACAGGCACATGAAAAAGTGCTCAACATTGCTCGGCATCAGGGAAATCCAAATCAAAACCTCAATGAGATACCACCTCACACCAGTCAGAATGGGTAAAATTAACAAGTCAGGAAACGACAGATGTTGGCTGGGATGCGGAGAAAGGGGAACCCTCCTACACTGTGGTGGGAATGCAAGCTGGTGCAAACACTTTGGAAAACAGTATGGAAGTTCCTCAAACAGTTGAAAATAGAGCTACCATAGGATCCAGCAATTGCACTACTGGGTCTTTACCACAAAGATACAAATGTAAGGATCCGAAGGGGTATGTGCACCCCAATGTTTATAGCAGCAATGTCCACAATAGCCAAACTGTGGAAAGAGCCAAGATGTCCATTGACAGATGAATGGATAAAGATGATGTGGTATATATACACAATGGAATATTTTGCAGCCATTAAAAGGAATGAGATATTGCCATTTGCAATGATGTGGATGGAACTGGAGGGTGTTATGCTGAGTGAAGTAAGTCAATCAGAGAAAGACATGTATCATATGACCTCACTGATATGAGGAATTCTTAATCTCAGGAAACAAACTGAGGGTTGCTGGAGTGGTGGGGGGTGGTGGGGATGGGGTGGCTGGGTGATAGACATTGGGGAGGGTATATGCTATGGTGAGCGCTGTGAATTGTTCAAGACTGTCAAATCACAGATCTGTACTTCTGAAACAAATAATGCAATATATGTTAAGAAATGTAAAAGAAGTTAGCAGGAGGGGAAGAATGAAGGGGAATAAGTCGGAGGGGGAGACGAACCATGGGAGATGTTGGACTCTGAATTCAAACTGAGGGTTCTAGAGGGGAGGGGAGTGGGGTATGGGTTAGCCTGGTGATGGGTATTAAAGAGGGCACGTTCTGCATGGAGCACTGGTTATTATGCACAAATAATGAATCATGGAACACTACATCAAAAACTAATGATGTATTGGGATTAACAACAATAAAAAATAAAAAAAAAGATCCCAAAATTTCCTTCCTTTTCAAAATCTCAGATTGATTTATTTTTTCTTTCATCTATCAATGAATAGTCTCCTTTAACAAATTTATTTACCTGTTAATTAAAATTGTTTTATAACCTTCTGGGCACCCGAACTGTTTTTGGTCTTCCTACATTGCACCCAAACTCTTTCTTCAAGCCCATGATTGGGCAAGAAAACCCCAGAGTGAGACATCAATGTTCCATTTGTTATAAGGCAACAGTATGGAAGCATTCTGATGCATCGTGAAGAATCTTTCTATAAAGATTCCCTATGCAAAATCTTTAGCCTGCTAAAACAGCACAGGGTTGCAATGTCAAATAATGATTTTATTTTGTACTTTCTTAGCCATTATTAAAGCAGAATCTGAGTTCACTCCTGCTCTTCCAAATAGAACTACCAAGGAATCCATACATATAATTTTTTCTAATACTTTTGTTGACTCTAGAGGAAGCCAAGTTAGAATGTTCTGTATCATTACTTTCTTGTGACTGTTGCTCCTCTTGTCCTGGGAATTTCCAATTTTTATGTAACGGTAATTCAGCTGATTATAGATAGGGTCATATTCTGTACCAAGTGAGCCTATCATAAAATCATTTGACCCGATGGAAAAATCTGATAAATGACAAATCCAGCTCTATGTGTCTTGATAGTGGTATCTGTTAAGTGTTAGTTCATTATGGAGATTTTCTACATAGTTCAAACCCTTGAATTTTATAATCATCTGTTGCAAGAAAGTCAGCAGACAGAGAAGGTAAGGACTAGCCAGAGCAAATCACTGATTCCGTGTCTTGATAGACTAAGGAAATATTTATAAATATTAGATGATAGAGAATGAGCAGTTTGTGGCAAATACCCAGTGACAAAGGTTATCTTATATTTCACTTATGTAGCTAAACCCTAGGACTGTTTTTTTTGTTTTTTTGTTTTGCTTTTTTTTCATAGGACTGTTTTTCAAACTTTCATTAAAATTGGCACTCTTTTTAAATCACTTCTTTGGGGGCACCTGGGTGGCTCAGTTTGTTAAGCGACTGCCTTCGGCTCAGGTCATGATCCTGGAGTCCTGGGATCAAGTCCCACATCGGACTCCCTGCTCAGCAGAGAGTCTGCCTCTCCTTCTCTCCCTCCTCCCTCTCATGCTCTCTGTTTCTCATTTTCTCTCTCAAATAAATAAATAAAATCTTGGGAAAAAAATAAATAAATCACTTCTTTGATTCATCTACCAATAAAGAATATTTGTTGACTAAATTAGGGCATTTACATGTTGTAAATTCAATAAATGGCATAATATATTTTAATAAATACAAATGTTTGAAATAAAAGATTATAAGTTGAATTTGAGGGTTCATCTTTCAAATTCTTGATTTTTATTTTTTGGTTGTTCAGTTTCATGAAAAATCCTATTCCCATATGTAAAATGTTTCATATTTTAAATGTTACAAATTTTAATTCATCCTCCAATTACCAGATACTTTCAGTCTCATTAATCCAGAACATTGAAGAGCAGCATGAAATTTGTAAAACTACTATTTTAATTCTCTATCATAAATATAACATATAAAAAATATCCTAAACTTGTAATAATTGCTGAAAATCTAAAATTAAATTATGCTAAATAAATAAAATTATTATGACAAAATGCATAATTTTGCACTTATAATTACACAATTTTTTGCTGTATTTAATGAGATATATCTGAGAATCACCTAGCATTCAAATAAACCTAGCTTGTAGGTATTGATGTAGTATGATTATTTGTATACACTTATGGGACTAGAAATGTCCAGGTCCATTTTTTTTTAAAAGACCGGTACAGATCTATAAACTTCCTAATTAATTGTGTATTGATAAGTAATTAAAATCTCCTTCAGGAGAAGATGAATTTCCAGATATACACAAAAATGGGATAAACTGGAAGCCCAAGTTGATGCATTACTGGTTTCCATTGTGCTCACTTCTGGTATATAATATATATGCATCTGCTTTTTGCTTTGCTATCATGTTTTAAAATATAAACAATACTGTAAAAACTAATTTGAATCTTTTTTTCTTTTTTTGGCCTACTCCCACATTCCCTTCATATTGTTATGTGGTATTTATGACTCTCAGTCCATCAACTCAGAGGTGCTAAATATTTTTATAAAATGTTCTTCTGGGGCACCTGGGTGGCTCAGTCATTGAGCATCTGCCTTTGGCTCAGGTCATGATCCCAGGGTCCTGGGATTGAGCCCCAAGTCGGGCTCCCTTCTAGGCGGGAGGCCTGCTTCTCCCTCTCCCTCTGATTGTGTTCCCTCTCTCGCTGTGTCTCTTTCTGTCAAATAAATAAATAAAATCTTTAAAAAAAATTAAAAAAATAAAATGTTCTTCTATCTGCATCTGTTGCATAATAATTTATTAGATCTAACTCTAACCCTCATCCTATAGAAATAGCATGGAATTTGGGGCACCTGAGTAGCTCAGTTGGTTAAGCATCCAACTCTTGATTTGGGCTCAGGTCATGGTCTCACTCACGGTCATGAGATCAAACCCCACTTGGGCATGGAGCTTGTTTAGGATTCTCTCTCCCTCTGCCCCTTACCTCCCTCCGCCACTTGGACACATTACCTCTCTCTAAAAAAGAAAAAAAATAAGAAGAAGTAGTGTGAAATTCAATCCCATACGTATGACTTCTTCCATCTTAGAATTATGAGAGATAGCTCCAGAGGCTTATGTGGCACAGAAAAGCAGGAACCAAGTTAATTTCAATCTCCTTTGATTGTCACTGACGTTTTCTTTGTCCAAGCCCAACTGTCCCTTGGTGTTGCCAGTAGCTTTGATACTTCCTTACCAAGTAGGAATGTGCTAGGCTTTTGGTAATCTAAGCAGTCTGATACCTCCTGTCTAGCCTACCCCAGGTGCGTTCAGAAACAGTACACCTCTGAGAGTTTGCCATTTATTTGGACCTTGGGTACCTTCCATTCTAGATGTATACACTGACCTTCTCTGCCTATTCAAGGAAAAATGCATTGTTATGATTTAGTCTCTACTCCAAATCAATGACCCTACTTTTTCTCCCCTCACTTTAAAATTTCTAACACAATCTCTTATATTTTTTTTTCACAAGATAAAGGAAGATCTTTATCTTTCACAAGATAAAGGAAGAGGCCATCTAATAGCAGCTTTTAATTCTTCCTACAAAAGCTTCCAAGGCAACAGAACACTAAAGGTGAAGGGATAATTAGGGGAAAGATAGAAAAAATAATTATAATTTACAACATTAATATTTAAAATGTCAGTAAGTATTCTGGAGCACCTGGATGGCTCAGTCGGTTGAGCATCTGACTCTTGATTTCAGTTCAAGTCATGATCTCAGGGTGAGATGGAGCATCAGGCTTCATGCTCAATGGGGAGTCTGCTTAAGATTCTCTTTCCCTCTGTCCTTCCCCCTGCTCCCATGCTCTCTCTCTCACTCGCTTGCTCTCTCTAAATAAAATCTTTTTTTAAAAAAATGTCAGTATTATAATTTCTTTTCATTCTCTAATTTCTTTCTTCTCAGATGCTTTGAACTTGGTAAATCAAAGCCATGTGTTCTGATGAGAAGAAAGTGACATTCTAAATATTTCTGAAAATTCTGCTAGAAGTTTTTTTCTAAGATATGCAGCATGTTCTTTAATTTTACCTGTGGTATCTTTACTCTTAGCTTCCTCCTTAGATGACAGTGGAGGGAACTCTTCCTATCTTCCAGGTGGGCTTACATCTAATTTCTAAATCTTTAACTCTGGATTGATAAAGAACAGCAACATAATGGAATAGATATAAGGGAAAAAGTGAAGAACCATGGAGGAAAAATAGAGCAGAAAGGAAGGTGAGAAACAATAAAAAAAGAAACAAACTAGAAGTACTTCTAGAATACTAATGGCTTATATCACCAGCTTGGATTTGGAATAAATCTAAGGCAAATAGTATTTTTATTCCCCTTATTTTCTTCTTGTGGTACTTTAATTACTCTTAAGCTTAAATATGTGTTTGGTTCTTGGCTGCTTTTGAACAACCTATTAAGGCTATAAAATGCAATGTCTAATATGATCTTACTTTGAATAGAGGTTTGTTGTGTATTTTGGCAGTGGAACCATGGGGCCAACCTTTTTGAAGAGCTAATGCCAAGTTCTTGGAAGAGAAAATTAAGATAAAACAGTCAACATAGTTTTTGTAGTTGTCTCCAAATAAGATGAAAACCCCTTTTTTTGTCGTTTCTATCAGACAGGTGTTTCCAAATGACTTTATACTGACCTTAACTAATTTCTTAAAACTAAACAAAAGCAGCAGACTTATACCATTCCAACAGATGAATAAGACTAGCTGAGGTAGCACAAAAACACAAACACTGTAGAATGTCATTTCCATACCCACATCCACTTTGTCACCATAATCGCATAGTTAGAAGAATTCAAAATGCAGTCCAAGCCAGTCATAGCCAGGTGTACTGGACTTGACTTGTTTCAACCAGTGGTTATCCAGCCTGGGCTTGAATGCCTCAGTGATGGGGGATTTACTCTGCAAGGCCACCCGTTCTCATGTTGGTTGTATCCTAACAATCAGCAAGGTCATCTTTATATTTCCAACTAAATTGGTTCACATTTCTGATCTCTACACCAAAGTGTTTGGATGTTTAGAATGAGACTGCGTTATTTTTTTCTTCCATATAATGATCTTATAAACATTTTCACACAGCTTTGGTCCCTATCTGTGAACCATTTCCCATCTATCATTTTAAGATCCTTCAGTCAATCCTTAAAGGATTGTTAGGGCTGGAGTTCCCATGTTCTTTTTCCTCAGAGTACCTCTATTTTAGTTATGATACCTGGAAACTTTGGGAATTAAAAATATGACAATATTTGGTGATAAGCAACCAAAGAAAGGATACAAATTTCAGGATGGATTATCTAGTAACACCATTTAAGTAAAAACATACTTTTCTGTATTTCCAACCTTTACTGTAAATATTTGTCATCATTTTTCCAAACCATTTCTGGTCCCAGTCCAGATTCCTGAAAATCCAAAAGTCCCAAACTTGTTAAGTGATTATATTGGGAAAAATAAATGGAGAAAAATTAAGCAAAATAATTCAAAATAAAGATATATTGCAATAACATATTTTAAAATAACATAAGATAAATGAAATTAATGCGAACTTGTATACAGTAATAATAGAATTTATAACATTACTATACTTACATAGTGTTCTCTGTTTTAGGCACTGTACTAAGTGATACATTCTTAGGAAAAACAGAAAGGCAGGGGCCTGGGTGGCTGGCTTAGTCGGTTGAGTGTCCAACTCTTTTTTTTTTTTAAGATTTTTTTTATTTATTTGAGAGAGAGAGCACATGAGAGGGGGGAGGGTCAGAGGGAGAAGCAGACTCCCTGCTAAGCAGAGAGCCTGATGCGGGACTTGATCCTGCGACTCTAGGATCATGACCTGAGCCGAAGGCAGTCGCTTAACCACCTGAGCCACCCAGGCGTCCTGAGCATCCAACTCTTGATTTCAGCTCTGGTTATGATCTGAGGGTCATGAAATCAAGCCCCATGTCAGACTCTGTGCTGGGCATGGAGCCTGCTTGGGATTCTCTTCTCTCTCCCTCTGCCTCTCTCTACCTCTGGAAATGAAATGAAAGGAGAGGAGAGGGGAGGGGAGGGGAGGGGAGGGAAAAAAGGAAGGAAGGAAGGAAGGAAAGAAAAAAGAAAAGAAAAGAAAAAAAGAAAGAAAGAGAAAGAAAGAAAAAAGAAAAGAAACGAGAAGAAAAAAGAAAGAAAAGAAAAAAGAAAAGGAGGGAAGGAGGGAGACAGGCAAAATTCTCATGTGAAAAAGAAAGAATACTCTTTAATTTGTCCTTAAAATATATGTATTTAAGTTTTATATACTAACTGATCTTTTTTGTTTCCAATTTAATAGGCATTAATTTGTATAATAAAATATTTTATACCAATAATTTAAATTTATGATAATTATAAGACTAATTTTATCTTACATGCCTCTGGGTAATGTGTAGTTTTATAACATTTCATTAAATGCAATTAAAATAAGCTATTCATATCTTTTTTGAGGTGCATTTAAGATCACTTCTGTATAAACAATGATATAAGTTTAAATAACTCAACTGTTTTATATTAACAGAACCATCTGTTCAGTTTATAAAATGCTTTACATGAGAATACAGGTTCTGTAATATAGCATAGATTAAATATGAAACTGGAGAACATAAAAGAAAGATTTGATATCTAATAAATTCTTAGATGATTAAGTTTATTTAAGATGTACAGAACATACAGTATCTTCTTGATTTAGAGAAAACTCAGTAGTCTGGGCTTTTGTTTATTGCCCTGATTTGGATAAATCTACTAAATACTTTTTTTCAGGTTGGAAAAATATAAAATGATTCTCTCCTTTTTTTCCAGCAGCTATCAAAATTCTTTGTGTAGACGATATCTTATTCCATCAAATTACAAATTTTTTATTTCTTCCTTACATTACAAGTAAGACTGGTCCATATAGGTGGAAACCAAAATTCTAAGTGACATTGAGCCCAAAGATGCTTATTCAACCCAGTTATGTATCATTAGACAATGAGATTGTACTAGAGTCGAAAGATTACTGGTGAAGAATGAACCTCCATCTTTTAAATTTTGCACCTTCTCTATTTCATTAACTGGCACAGATTCCAAGTCTGACAAGAGGATGCTCTCTGTTTCCAAAATGCCTTGCTTAACAAATAATATTTAAATAATACCAAGAGGAGATGTTTTAAACCTTCCAAAATATTTTTCTGTTTGTTTACATGGTCACCACATTTTACTTTATAAAAAAAAGAAAAAAGTTGGTTCTATTTTTGGTCACGTTGACTACCTGCTGCTCTCAGGACAACAGTTAGATACTTGCTGATAGTTTAAAAAATAAACAACATTCCTGAAATATCAATGAAGATGACACATTGGCTAAGCTTTTTTAGCACAATTAAGCATTTGATTTATTTAGGGTTATCAATTCTTTGCATAGATAATATCATACACCAGATATCTTTATCATTTGATGTCATTGGTGAACTTCTTATTTTTAGGAAGACCTCAAAGAAGAATTATTACCTCTAATTTCAGCAAATGCTTAATTAATGTATCATTAGAGACAGAAGCATATTTAAGGCAGGAATTTCAATCTCAGTATTAGTCAAAAATTATCTAAAATCAATGCACAGATTATTTTTTTGACAATGAATGTAATATAAAGAGAAAGACAAAAAATTTAAATAGATCATGAGTACAGTCTGTGACTCAGGCCCTGTCTTAGCATAAGAATTTTTAATTTAACTCATCCTAATTTTAAGAGGAATTATTTGATGCTGTCTTGGAGTAATTAAGATTGGCATCCAAATCATGTTTCCAGAATTTACCGGTTTTGTTTGTATGTTTGTTTATTTTAGACAAGTTGTTAACTATCTTTCTTAACTATAGAGTTTTGTGTTTCTTTCAGATATAGTGAATTATGGGGAGAAGGTGGTGTGCTTCCTGAGTTATTGGTCTTGAATGTTGTTGCAGAAGCAGAAAAAATAGACAATGAGAGTAGCCAGGAACCCAGGTGCAACAAACAATTTGATTCAACTCATTTGAACTCATTTGTTGTTGGCAGCAAGCATAAAGATAAGATCAACTATTCACTAATGCACATTCTACCTAGATTCTCATTAGTAGGGAGCTGGGTTAAGTAAACTAAGATGTATTAGTATTATGAAAAATGATGCACCGTTTAGGTGATTTAATTTTATTTCTGCTTCCATGGAAGAATCTTCCAAGAATATTCCTGAATGAGAAGGGCTTAACATTATATAGAATGTAACATCTGTCTTAAAATACACAGAAAAATATAGCTATAAATATACATAATTCCATATATTTTTATAAGCATTTTCTAAGATAAGTGGAAACATAGAAGGATATCTTCTGAAAAGATAAATATCAGATTTAAAATAGTGGCTACCTCTGGGTAGAACACTCATTTTGGACTGTGTGTACATCAACAGAAATTTAAACTTAATGAATATTGTCTGGTGATTTTAAAAATAGGAAGGCATTCATCATGCATAATAACAAAAAAAAAGTGTTTTTATATTATCAAATACCTTCCAACAAAAATACAGACTGATTTCCATGTAGGTGTTCACTAAGACATATTGTAATAAGCATCAAGCTTCACTTGTAATTGGCATATATTTTGAATGCAAACTACTTGAAAACAGTTTTCTTGTGTGAAATATTATTTCTACAATCTTGTTTATCATCATTTTTAATTTAGAAGATTACTTATACCATATCAAATATTAACTTTTCTGTACCTTAATTATCATGAATACAGAATTAGAGCCTGCTGGATTAATTACTTATTTTTCCATAGGACACAATTAAATTGAACAAACACTAAATACCAAACAATTAAACTATACTCATCTTACTTAGTCTATTAATCAGGGCTGTTTAGACTATAAGTGACTAAAGGCCTAACTCAAAATAACTGTAAAGAAAAATATAAAGATGGGGTGCCTGGGTGGCTCAGTCATTAGCATCTGCCTTTGGCTCAGGTCATGATCCCAGGGTCCTGGGATCACCCTGCATTGGGCTCCCTGCTCGGCGGGAAGCCTGCTTCTCCCTCTCCCAGTCCCCCTACTTGTGTTCCCTCTCTCGCTGTCTCTCTCTGTCAAATAAATAAATAAAATCTTTAAAATATATATATATATATATATATACACATATATATATATGATGTAATGGAGTTGTTTAAAAAAAATGATAAGGTCACTTTGCAGGAACCAGAGAAGCTCTGAAAACTTCAAAGACAAACCTTGTCCATACACCTTCAGAGTTCTCTCTCATCTAGCTATTCATCTCTGTTAGGCATTTTTCATTGGTAAAGGAATTCAAAGGTAATTGTCTCTCCTACCTTGCAATTCACTGCTTCAGCTCAGGGGACCAGTCACCAACCACTTCTCCTTCAGATCCACAGTAAAGAGAGAATTCCCCAGGGAAGTGTGAGTCACATGCCCTTCCCTACCCAATCAGTGAAGCAAGAGGGAACTGTGGTTCTCAGAACTTGAGAGGCAGGAAAGTAGCCACAGTAATCCCACCAAAATCTTGCCACCAGAATTTAGAAGCAGTTTCCTCTCAGAAATGAGTAGGAAAAAAAAAAAATGAGTAGGTTTTGAAAGTGAGGGGTGGTGCCCAGAGTTCTAGTATAGGCTACTACAATGAGAATATCAGTAGGCATACAATGCAGTCTGTGTTAATTGCCATTGCTTGCCAGCTGGTATTTTCCAGGTACCTAGTTATGCTTCCAATCAGGCAGTCTGGGTTTGCCCTTGAATATTGCTTTTTCATTTTATATTTCTGCATTTGATTTCTTTTTCAGAAGCTTATTTTTACTATTAACCCAAACCCAATTCTATTTTCCTTTCCCATTCAGAAGACTAACTTGACTTCAGACTCATTCATAATTATTCCAATATTACATGAGTATTATAGATCAGATTGGAAAACTGGAGCAAGAAATATTCAATGTTAAGTATATAAATATGTATTAGTGTGTAATGTAAATTTTTTAAATGGAGTATTTTTAAAGACTTTACTGTCACATAAGCTTGTAAATATTTTTTGTACCTTAAGATAATAGAAACACTGAACAACCATTAGTGGATTTTAGAACACATATCTTGGTCTGCTTATACTAGACTGCATTTATTGACCTGTATAACAGAATAGGAAATATCAAGAGAAACTCTATCCTTTAGCTCAGTACTTGTCTGTCATCCCCTCCCCCCGCCCCCCGTCCTGGCACAGTATATAACAACAAAAATAAAACAAGTATTTATGTTTCAGAACTGCCTCACTGGGAGGCTACCAGAGCCCCAGATTAGAACACTGTAGACCATACTCTCCTGCTAGTTTCATGATGTGATTTAAGTTGTTAGCAATGTGGCAGCTTGATGCCTCCATCGCTTTTCAAATCTCTTATTACCTTCAATGAGAAATGAGTTAAATCCATTCTGAGGTCATAGAATGGGGTTCATTGTATTTCTCTTTCCATAAGACATCTTATTCTTAACCTTCTTCACATATGGCCCTTTTATTTTTGTTCTCAGTTTCTGGCTTCTTTTCTCCTCTGGGACTTTACCCAATTATTCTTCCCATTTCTTTCTTCTGCTTTTATCTATTGCCAGTCCAAAGGGTCAATAAAACTGTTCAATTCTTATATACCCTAAAAAAAGTATCTTAACCTCTCTTCTTATTCAAGTATCATACTTTTATTTTTAATAAAAAGTTTTCTCAAAAATTAAATGTAACTTTTCAGATTCCAATTTCTTACTTTTCTGTGCATTCCTCAAAGTACTATAATCTTATTCTGTCCCCATAAATAGATCTTAAAAGGGAAATTAAAGACCTTCAAGTTGCCAAAATCAACAACAATCTATTCTTCGGCTTCATTCCTACAAAGTTTGTACTGTTGAGCAGCATCTTCTTGAGACTCACTTCATCTTTAATTATGACAATACTGTATTCTACTTCTCTTATCTCTTTTGGTTTCTCTTCCCCAATTTTCAAACATTTGTTACTTCACTATTAGCCTTTCAATATTAGGAGCTAGTATGTTTATTGACTTCTCTTTCTTTTCTTCACCTTAATTAAAAGCATTTACTCTACATTTTTTAGTCAAACTGTTCATATTTATATTCCCCAGCTTTATGAGATATAATTGTCATATAACATTGTGTAAGTTTAATGTGTACAATTTGATGACTTGATACACCTTCATCACCTCACATACACTAATTATTGTATTCATTTTCCTGGTTTTTTTTCTCTGCTCTCTTTCTTTGCAGTGTCATCCATTCAGGTAACTTTGACTTTCATCTGTACTACAACAGCAACATCACTATTGCTGATATTAGTAACTTCCTCCGAAGTCTAACACCTTATTTCCAAATTCCCATTGAACATGTTTATTAAGATCTTTCTCACTGACACGGCAAACTTACGAGGTTTCTGCATGAAATACTAGTATAGCCTCCCTAGCCTGTTTTGTCATATCCTGTCTCAGGAAATATTCTTCTAAGTTACCAAGATAACCAAACTATTGATCTTAATGTCCTTCTTGACCATTGTCTTTCCCTTTATCCCCATATGTGATCTTTCTCAAGTTAAAATGTCTGTCTCCAGAGTTATCTTTGGAAACTTTTTATTCTATTCCAAGGAAACTGTCATAGATCAAGTATTTTTAAGTGCAGTTATTTTCTAATTTCTTTCTAAGGGTTCCCTGACATCTATCATTTCTTGTTTCCCAGCCGTTGTCCCAGACTACTACTAGAATTTTCTTCATTATAAAAAATTTTGTCATTTCACACTGTTCAAAACTCTTCCTGAATTTAGATAAAATGTTCTAATATGAATCATTTAGAGTCCTCTCGTTCATATGTCATATTATCTAATTTTTCCTAAAATGTATATCTCTTCTTAACCGAATTCTTGCCAAACTTTAAGACTTTGGTCAAATGTCATGCCCTTCCTGATGCCTTTTGTAATGCTCTGGGTCAAAAAAGCTTTCTGTCCACTTGAGTCTGTAACTCAATTACAGTTCTTACTAAAATGTATCACTGAGTAAAATTTCTTAATGCACAAATTACAAGTATCAGTGCAGCTCTTGACAGGCTTGCTTTTCTTAGAATTGTGTTGAATTAAGTATTATTAAACCTCTGCTTTTTCTATATTGACTGTAATCCTGAGATTCAGGTGATATCTAGATTACTTATTTGCATTCCTTCCTCTCTAACGTGGAGGGATTATCTGCAACAAACTCAGGATGGCTTAGTCGGATGAACTTGATTCTCAGAAGCCAGCACTTTTCTACTCTTTTTTCTGGCTTCTGGGCAGCTTGTGCCCTCACCATATTGTATACTGCCTCTGGTCAGCAGATGGAGATAATTCTCTTCATCATCGACTTTTCTCATGGGGGAATTGTTTTTATGATCTCTTGAGAAAATCACGTTCTAAAGTGTCGGTTTTCGCAGGATTGGCACTCTATCATGAGACTATTTAAGAACAGTTTCTCACAGTTATCCCCGAATGGTGAAATGGCATTGTGGAGAGAACATCAAAATGGGATTCTGAAAACCTGAATTCCAGTTGTTTTTTTTTTTTTTTAACATTTTATTTATTTATTTATTTGAGAGAGAGAGAGAGAGCACAAGCAGTGGGAAGAGGCAGAGGGAGAGGGAGAAGCAGACTCCGCACTGAGCAGGGAGCCCGTCATTGGGCTCAATCCCAGGACCCTTGAGGTCATGACTTGAGCCAAAGGCAGACATTTAACCGACTGAGCCACCCAAGTGCCCCCTGAATTCTGGTTCCGATTCCTTTTAGGAATATCGTTATTTTTATTTGTCTGTATTCTACAAAATAGAAATAGAAAAATGTTTCCATATATCTCCATGCATAGGTTTTGCCACTTAAAGTGTTAGTTTGAGCTCCCACTTGCTTGTTTGTAAAGGAAATAATAATTCCTACCTTAGAGAATTGTTTTGAAGATTGAGCAAGAGAATGTTTTAAAGCACATATAGTTTCTGGTACATATTCAGCACTTAACAAAATGTAGCCGTATACTACTTGAGAAGTTTAAAGTGCTTCAACAAAAATTTGGCATTAAAAAAAAAAGACTTTTAACCAGACATTGTGGATAGATTTAGGGGGACCATCAATTTCAATGAGAAAATATATCTTTATTAATAAGTCTCTAGTGGGATTGAACATTTTCTTCTATTATGAATAAAGGCAACAAACAACAGAACTGTGGTCTCTATTACACTCTCATCCTAAAAAACACAAATACTCTCATATGTTACAGCTGTTGCAGATATTCTGAAACAGAATTTATACCAATTAGTATTTCAAGTTACACTACTTATTATACCTTCTGCTAGATCTCATTTTTTAATGTCCATAAAGAGGCACATATATACTTCAAATTCCTATTTACAAAAATACTTTTGTAATTAAATTTAGATATCAATGGTTTCCATTAATATTCTGTGTGTTTTATTTTGTGCTTTCAAAAACATTTTCTGGGAAAGAGTCCATTTTCTTCACCAGGCTGCCAAAGAAGTATGGCACAAAAACGGTCAAGAATCCCTGTCATAGTTGTTCAGCATGAGAATAGTAAAACTGAATGTCATCTATGCAACTATTCATATTCAATGGAATATTTTTTGAGTGTTGTAATGATTATTATTGAAATGGAACAACTCTTCAAATCTAACCAATTTTGGCCAGACACACCATACAAAAATGTCTTTCTAATTCCCCTTCTTCAATGGCTCCAGCTGCCTGTGGCATAAACACTTTAGACAGATACTCAGGCTTCTTAAGTTTGAAATTGGCTCTTAATTAAAATGGGAAGCAATTACAACTTCATTTGTGCTATGAGAACTTAAAACTTTTGCCTCTGATATAAAATTGTGGGGAAAACCCTATCTTTTGGTGCCAATGAATAACACCAGAGTTGGCTGTTACTTTGAATGTTTGTTCACTTTCTTTACAATGTAGTTTTCTAGGCAGCAAATACAGTGAAAAATATTATATATCTAAATCTGTATCTGTATCCAGATATAGATGATATGGATGCAGAGACATGGGCTTTCAGTTTGCTCCCAGGGAACATAGAGAGGTTTGTGAAATTTGTCCTAAGTAATTTTTTTTCCTTCAGTTTCTCTCTCCCCAGATTCAAAGAGCATTATTAATACCCAGAAATCACCAATGTGGTATTGTGCTCCCAAGTACATTTTAATGTGAATTTTCTGGATTTTGTAATTTAAATTTAAATATACAACAACAAAATATCTTGTAATAGTGACAATCCAGTGGTAGAAAAATTCAGGGACAAAAATATTTTTGTGCCCCACAAATTATGTACATTTGGTGACTGCCTTTGAACCCTATGTTTATAGATAGCTTCTTATCCACTACATATATGCGTATACTGAAAATACTTGTTCAACCACAAATTGCCCAGCTTTTATTTTATTATGAATGTGTAATAAATGTTTATTTGTTAGGGAGCCTATAAACTAGTTCAGATCCTAATCAGAGGGACAGATGATGAAAATCCTGTGGAAAGAAACCAGTATAGATGCTTATTTAACAATATTCAGATCTTCACTGGAACAATCTAGGAACCCTTTAGGTAAATTTTATTTACATTGAAATTAGATCTCATTAGAAAAGTTTCACAAGGTAAAATAATGGAGAATATTTGTTCAGATGAGAAGGGGAAAAAATTACCCACTTCTTCAGAAATTAAAAATAAAATGTGACATTAAGAGAATGGATAATTTATGTCAATAAATTTCTTCTCTTAAGAAAATTCAATTGAAAAGATAGTCTAAAAGATAGACTTTAAAATGTGTCTTTGTCATTTGCTCAGTTTAAGTCATTATCTAAAATGTATTTAACAGTTTTGTAAATACATAAACAGGAGAAATAAAAGCCCAAGTTGATCAGACTAAAGGGATTCTTTCTGTTTCAGTTTATTTCTGTCATTATCTGTAGCATTAGTCTCCTTGACCATGTTTGGGGCCAGAGGTCTGAGAATAAAACATCTCAGTGTGATATTTCCCAAAGAGATTATGCTGACTTTAGGTGCATTTATATTTACCATTTGCCCAACTCTATTCTCTGTTTGCTGAACTTATCCCTAGAGTTTCTCAAACCCCTATTCTAATTGGACATACCTATGAGGTAATTCAATTGCAAGAATTAGGGTTGGGTGGGGAAACTTGGTGACTGAAAAATACCCTTGTTAGGTAATATTCAATAGTATTTCTGCAAAAGAGGATAGTTTCAAAATCCTACCAAACTTTAATTTTTGGATTGATCCCAATAAAATGTGATTGTGGCACTATTTCTGAAGCCATATTTTAGAAAGAACCATTAACTTTATGTACTAAATGCAGCAACAAAAAAGAAACATTTTCCATCACCTGTAAGTTATTTCTTTAAGTAAATTTCATTATACTGCTCTAATAACAATGCTGATCAGTTGTTCTTATGCTACCAAAGCTACTTGGCATAGCATTTAATATTTTTATAGTTCCTCTCCTTATAAATTTTCATAAAGTGATAATATATTTTTGATCAGTAAAAGTGAAAGCATATTGGTAACTCAGGAATCACATTCAAAATATGGATTTTACATTGCTTCAAAGAGTTTTGGTTCATAATTAGATATAACTAGAGTACAGACTGACTGGATCATTCTTAGCAAAAGCTGAAAATTTGTGCAAGCGTGAATGTGCCACATGAATCTTTTCAGTTTGTGTTATTCTGCTATAGAGTGATATCCAATCCTTTATTTTATCTTCATCTATCACAGTGTCTATCATCAAAACCTGCTTCTATAATCTAACACAGTGAATTGGATGTGGTAGGCAATGAATAAAGAACTTATTGAATAAAGTGGTGAATAGATCCTGATATCTAACATGAATACACTAACTTTGAATTTTAGTATACTGCCTCTCCTAATGATGATTCTATTTTAAACATTGTTTCTTTTTAGACACTTCATGCACTGATAAAATAATTTGATCAGTGGAAGAAGAGGGTAAAAGATCTAGTATAATGGAGGCCTTTTGTAGCATGCATGGAGGCAGTTATGGTCCAAAGTTTCAGTCCAGAATACGAATTCCTCACATGACAATTTTTAAGAATATGATGGTGCTTAAGATATTTAATCTCCATGAACCTGAGTTTGTCTATAATATACTAGTAATACTCTCAAGGATTGTGTGAAGACTAAATAATAGTTTAAAAATATGTGCAAGTGTCTGAAAGCCAGGAGATTTAATAAATGCAAGTTTTCTTATCTTGAATTTATATCATATTAGCAACCGCCATCCCAACCAACATATTTGATCATCATCACCCAGTGATTAATAGGCAAATAAAAAAATTACTATGATCTTATTTGTTATTTAAATTTTATAAATGAACATTTGAAAATGATAGGTTCCTCCAAATATTTTTATTCCTATTCCTCTGGCCATCACCACATTATTAGGCTTTTTTTTTTTTTTCTCAAACACTAGTTAATTAGTTGGTATGATTTATCAGTAGTATTTTTTAAATCCTTCTAAAATGATGGTCATGACACCATTAATCTCAGAAGTACTTAAAATATGTTTTGTGTGTGTATATGTGAGTTCATTACTGTTGAGATAAATTATATAAACACTATAAATTACAGATTCTGGTCATGACTGAAGAAAGGGATCTGGGAGATTCAAACTTTGTTTCTGAAAGATATTGAACCCTTTTCTAACTATAACCCAGAGAGTTGCACAATATTTGTAATAATTAAATAGGGTGTTGTAAGCCAATCGGACAACAGAAAATATACTTATAAAATATACATTATACTAAAACAATAAAGACTAGAAAAGGAAATGATCCCTACCTATGGTATTTTCAATGATAATCAAATGAACTACCAAATGTTTACCAAATTCTGAAATACTTTGTTGAATAGACATCTTGTGAATTTTGGGGCTCTGGAGAGTAAGCAAAGGAGTTAGATTTTGGAGGAGAATTGAAATTTGGAAGAAGCGGCTAGCACGGATTAAGATTTTTACTATAATGGCTTTATCCTGAGAGCAGACTATAGTTGTAGCACAGCCGAAGCAGCTAAAACCCAGATCAGAAACTTGCTGTTTTACTGGCCCAGTGAACTGAAAGATAGAATCATCCACTGTGTCTTGCTTCCAGGACAACCACTACACACAAAAGTGAATGAGATTATAAACTATGCCCAAATTTCTGGTTGACCTTTGAACTGCACATACACAAATGAGACCCAAAATGTCCCAGCTATGAAAACAAAGGATTTGGATTGAGATTTGAGCTGCTGTTCACTGTAAGACAGAGTTTTGAGTTTCATTTTAAATAAGTGGTCGCCTTGCTAAAATAAAACAATATTTTTCAGAGAAAGCAGAATATAGATTCTCCACAACATAGTCACAAAATGTACACAATTTCCAAAATATAATCTAAGAGTACTTGTCATACAAAAAACCAAAAAACTGAAAACACAAACCCAAACCTAGAAAAGATAGCCCATTCTCAAATGTAAAGACAATCAATGAAGGTACTTAAGATAACACAGATCTTGTACTTAATCAGACAAGTCTTTTAAAATAGCTATTATGGCTACAACGAACTAGACAGGGATTTATGCGAATGAATGAAGTAATAGAAAACAGCAGAGAGATAGACACTATAAATGCTGGAAATGAAAATTCTAAAACTAAAGAAGGTAACATCTTAAAAATACACACTAGATAGGCATAATACCATAATCAGTGAACTCGAATATAAAGTATAGGGATTATCCAATCTGACAAACAGAAAGATTCAAATATATCTCTATATCTATAGTTATTATTATGTTATATACTTCATTATTATAATATATAGTATATTGTATTATATTATTATGCATATATTAGAAAAAGAAAGAAATTTAGAGAGTACCTGAGGGACTTGTGGAACAATGTAAAATGGTCTAAAATATGTGTAACTGGAGTCCCAGAAGAAAAAAAAAATGAATGAGAATGTGGCAGAATTATTTGAAGAAATAATAGCAAAACTTCTCACATTTGAAGACATAACTTTACAGATTAAAGAAGAGCACAGCCCAAAATAGATTAATATGAAGAAAAAAATAAAAATGACTCATTAAAATTACTAAAAATAAAAGATAAAAAATCTTGAAAGCATTTTCAGAAAATGTCTTATTAAATACAAGAAAATAAAATTAAAAATACTAAATATTTATTGAAACTATGTCATCTGGAAGACAAGGGGATGGCCTTTTAAATGTGCCAAAATAATTTTTTTAAAAAGCCTGTCAATACTGACTTTTATACATGTTGAAAATATCCTTCGATAATGAAGTCTAGATAAAATAAAGTGCTACTTCACAGAGCAGATAATAAAAATAAAGAGCCTATCATCCCAGAGAGATTCATTCAACTACACAGCCTGGAACTCAGAGGTAAAAGATGTTCAGTGGGAACAATGCAGGGTTGGTTGGAACAAAGATCAACTGTTAAACCTCCATCTTCATTTGCATTTCTTTTATGGTATACATTCCATTTTAGATTATACTGCTTTCATGCACACATAGTACCTCATTTTAAAAATGTATGAAGAATGAGCTGTGTCTTATTTATCTTAGTTTTTTTTTTTAATATTTATTTGACAGAGAGACACAGTGAGAGAGGGAACACAAGCAGGGGGACTGGGAGAGGGAGAAGCAGGCTTCCCGTGGAGCAGGGAGCCCGATGCGGGGCTCGATCCCAGGACCCTGGGATCATGACCTGAGCCGAAGGCAGATGCTTAACGACTGAGCCACCCAGGCGCCCCTTACCTTGGTGTTTCTATAGAGCTTTGCACTTAGTGTAAAAATAGCACTTGAATAACTATACTAATACGTAAATGCTATTATTGCGTTATGGTGAAATAGAGAACTGTTCTCTAACATTGAAAGTGCAGATGTGACTTTTTTTTCTCTCCAACGTAAGCTTCCATTCAGATGAGAAGAAATGTTAAAATATCATTTTTAAGTAATAGATATTCTATAAAAAAGAGTTTTTGCATTTTATTCAATCATAGGTAATTTAGGAAAATGAGTAACGTGAAACAAAGGAGTAGAAAAATATTCAGGAATAAGTGGCTAAAAATTCTAACTAGTTTTATTCATTTCTTCAGTTATGCTCATTGGCTCATGTTGTATGTATGCATTTACAACTTTTCTTTTGTGAAATGGGTATAACCATAGCATGATGACTTAAGATCCTCAGTTTTTAATTTCCTAATAGCACTACTTGCATAATTTTCTTTACATGTATGTTTCATTTTCCTCATTTAAAAAAAATAGGTGGAAAAATATCTATCTTGTAGGGACATTGTGAGCGCTTAATGCAAATATATATATATAAACCACTTAGGACCGTGCTTAACAGGCTTAGAACAGAACAGTCTTTACTAAATGTTAACTGTACTAGTGGGAACAGGAGTGGTGATAATAGTAGATTATCTGATTACCTACTATATTGGTAGAGTTACTATAGAGTTCTTTCCCTTGAAGAAACAACAAGAATGCAGGTTTTGCTAGTTTTTCCTCATATTTTTAAAGTATTTCCTTTAAGAAATTACAGGCTACATATATACAGGCTATGTATATGAGTGTTGGTCAAACATGAGCTTTTCTAGAAGTATGTTTGTATTTTCTGTTTAATTGAATCTCTATTTTTTCCTAAGTTTTTAAAAGGTAACAATAGGATTTAGAGTATGCAAACTGAACTTTCACCTTTTAAAAATATTTTATTAAAGACATTCATTTTTGTGTAGACAGAGGTGGTGGTGTTTTTTTTTTTTTAACTCTCAATTCCCTTTGTATATTTGTGGAAAAATATAGTAGTAGATGTGTGAGATACACACAGAAATTGGATACAGGCTTCATCACCATGCTAAGAAAGAGTAGCCATCCCTTCCTTCTAACTAGCAGCAGGGTTTATGATGAAAAGATTTAAAGGAAGCAACATGCAATGTATGTATCTTAAAATTTTGTTTATGATGATCTTGGGGTTGGAAATAATAAGAGAAGCAGGCCTTCAACTGTTTAAGAAAATTTTTCTCTCTTTGAAGTAGATAGAAAGCAAGACAAAATAATGATGGTCTGACTCTGATACCATGAATCAAAAGATAATTTTGTACTAGCCAATACAATCCAGCCATCTAGCCATTCTGTTTCCTTAAACATCTTCCCTACATTAGATAAGGTATTTGAGTCCCTACTAATTAAACCTTACTGTCCTCTGGAAATAAGTCAGAATTGAGAATCGTACCATCATCCAAACACACACACACACACACGCTTTAGCTCTGAATGCTGAATGTAGGCCAGGGCTATTGCTGCTGGCATTATATCCATTTCATCAGGAAGCATCCTGAGACTTAATCTCAGTCCTCTGACCCTTACAAATGCAAGAAAATAATGACCAATTAAATGAAGGCATTGCCCCGAAGAAGGTGTTGTCAACATGCCACCTTTAAGAGGAAGTAGAGGTAGGACTAGGGCGAAGGGTGAAGGAATGGCAGCAGAAAGATGCAGGAAAGAGATATTTGTTACTATTTCCTCCATTTTTATCCACCTGTTCAGTGAACTCTTACTTCTTTAGGTGCCTGGTGCTAAAGTGGAAGGAGGCTGTAAATTTTTAAAGTAAATGTGCAGAAACAATTAAGTAAAACAAACTTAAATAACCATATATTTAAGAAAAAGATTGTTTTCTGAAAATGAATGGTAACTTACTGTGAAAGCAGATTAAATTGCCTATGGAGGTTATGCTAGTATATGTCACCATCTGCAAATACTAATAAAGTAGCTGATGTTAACAAGTGATATCTCAGAGGGACATAGAGTGAATAAATAGAGAAATCTAAAATATGCATGCTCTTCTATCTGCTTCCTGCCCAGCTCATGTTCATTTCATACACTCCATTTTCCTCTCCTCTCCCAACTTTCACACCCTCCTCCTCATGAACACTTTAACTCACCAACTTCATGGTCTCTTTCCATTTCTAGAATACACATAACTCATTCCTGCAAAGAGTCCTCAAACTCGTATCTTATTTCATTAGATTGTATTCTTCTCATCACTTTGCCAGCTTCTCTCCAATAAGGTCTCAACTTAGGTATTATTTCCTTAACTTCCTCACAGGGTATTTCCCAAAAACCCCTTCTAAATCAGCTTCCCTCCCTGGTATTATACACTGTAGCACCTTGTATCTTTTTTCAAAGCACTTATCACAAATTGCCATTAATTCATTCAATTTTCTGTTTGTTTATGCATTGTCTTTTTTCCTCATTAGGCTCATCTCCACAAGAAGGGCAACATTTATGCCTTATTCACCATTATAGTCCTTATTGGAAAAGGGAGTCAGTTTTAGTTTCTTGGCCACTGCACAATTGCATAAGAACCTTGGGCCTAGAACATTTCCTTGCTAGGAGGAAAGTTAAGAGTCTTCACAGCCTGTGCTGGGCTTGCCTTATGAGAGAACACTGTTCCAGTTCCAGGCTAGATATCCACTCATTCATTCTGCTTAAGATGTGGTTATTGGCCCCAGAGATGCCCCTGGTATATTTCAGATCCCAAGGGGATGGGGCTGAAAACATTCCATTGCACATAAAGTGATTTGCTTCGAGTTACATAATCTACATTGTCTACTGCAGAATGGAGCCAGTTAGGCCATGGGGGAGACTAATGCATTGCAAGGAACTGGATCTTGTACACTCTCCTCTCTTGCTTCAAATAATGGCTGTACAATTTGAGCCAGGTGTATATGTTTTCTGTTATCAGTGACCTTGAATCTTGCACTGGGTGCAAGATTCTCTGGGTGGCACTTTTATGCCTTGTGATCTTGGCTGTAGTCTGGCCACCTGGTGGAAACATCCCTACTGGTTTTCACAATACCTAACATACAGAAGATACTCAATAAATATTTAATTAATAAAGTAAGAATAATGGAAGTCTTGTTATCAATACCTGCTTAAATATAGTAACCAGGATGTACCTGGACGTCTCATTCAGTGAAATGTCCAACTCTTGGTTTTGGTTCAGGTCATGATCTCAGGGGACGTGAAATTCTTGGGCTCTATGCTCAGCAGGGAGTCTGCTTAGAGATTCTATCCCTCTGCCCCTCCCCCACCCCACTTTCTCTCTCTCTCTCAAATAAATCTTTTTTTAAAGATTTTATTTATTTATTTGACAGAGAGAGATGCAGCAAGAGAGGGCACATAGCAGGGGGAGTGAGAAGCAGGCTCCCTGCACAGGGAGCCTGATGTGGGACACGATCCCAGGACCGTGGGATCATGACGGAAGCCAAAGGCAGACACTTAACAACTGAGCCACCCAGGTGCCCCTCAAATAAACAAATCTTTTAAAAAATATATAGTAACCAGTTCCATAGTTAGGAGGAATTAGTAGGTGATATGAAAACTTCTCTATATAACATTTTTGGGGCTTACCCTAATGTTGAATTAACTCAATAGCAAACTCCATATCATCAGTCACATAATTTGCTTTTAATCATATTTGATCTATCAGGTAAAGAATGTGGCTTTCAATAATGTCTCTGTAGCCAGGTGTATTTCTGTATGGACATTTTACAAGGTTCTCTTCTCTATACTTGCCTCATCACTAACACTGGGTCTTTACAGAAATACCTAGGATAAATGACAGATCATAAAGTAAAAGATGAAAGAAATGAGAATTATTAAATCAGTGATTTCATGTTATGCCCAGAAAAGATGAAGACTTGATCTTTACCAAACCCTGAAAACGGATGACAACTAGAATATACTTTTGAGTTAGAACTGAGTACCCAAAAGGAAATAAGAATTAATTTTGATTACATTCTAAGAAAGATAAAACCAACACCAAATGTCAACGTAAAATGGGACCTTCCTGTCTACCACTGAGTTGGCGGCAGATGTCTTTGTGGTGTTCATACCTCCTCACCCCATTCCCATGTGGACTCTGTGCAGTAAATACTGTTTAGCTTAGCAGTCTATCATTTTCCCTGTTCAAGTCTCCATTTAGAAAGGTAAGATTTTGCCCCCGGCTTGCTGGACTATTGCCCTACATAAAGATAATTAGATTCTAACAGAACAGAAGCTAATTTGTGGGTTTAATATAGTGCTGCTTTTAGATAGTAATAAAATCCTTTTCTAAAACACTAAGTGCCCATCAGCATTAACATAAGTCAAGTAGTTTCCAGTCTCACATCTGAAGGGTATTTTTCATTATTTAAATCCCTAGAGATGGTACAATATCCATGGCTACCTAATAATTCCCTGTTACAAATTCAGATGATACCACTTTACACTCAAGTTGGAATCCAGAGGGTTTTCAGGAATTAGAAAATGTGGACTAACCTGATTTGTTTGGTCTGAGCTTTTCACTTTTTAGTCTTAACAGAAAGAAGACTACTAAATCATTGGATTGACAGATTTAAAATTGCCATATTAACTATTGACTTCATTTATATAAAATTAAGTCACATTTTTCCTTAGCAATTTAAAAAAATGTTTCTATGCTATGAAATGATTTTTATCCAACATGTGGAAATTATCTTTCACTTGGCAAATTTTTGATAATCTAACATACAAAAAGTGTGAATTCAAGTCCCTAATAATATGCAAAAAAAAAAAAAAAGATATGTAACATCCAGAAAACCCAATTACTCCAGATTTGTGACTTCATGATGCTGAAGGGCCAGGTCATTCATGGAGTACTCTATCATGCAAGAATACAGGTGAATAGTCGCCTGATGAGGATTATTTTATTTCATTATATTTTCTCTTTATGTTGCATGGTAACTATACTGAGATGTATGATTCCATGTATTTTGGAATCATGATCAAGATCATTCTTTCTGAAGTGGCATCATAATTTTACAGCCCATCCACAGGAAAATTCAGATCTCAGATGGAGAGAACATTTAAAAAGGATGAGCCCACCATTGGGCTGTAACCATAGATTACTACTGTTAGAAACATAATAAATACAATGTAGTCTTACCATGCATCACATTTGCATTTAATACATTTACCTCAAAATGCTGCATCATCCTATTCCATCTTTGAACATACTTCAACATCTAAGAAGTGTTTTTTGCTTTAACAGTTTTATTGAGGTATAACTGAATGCAGTTAACATATTCAAAATATACTTTTGGATAATCTTTGAAATAAGTATACAAGTATCCATGAAACTATGATCACAGTCAACATAATGAACATATTCATCACCCGTTTAAGTTTCTTGCACCACTTTTTGGATCTCTCTCCCTGTCCTCTTACTCTGCCTGGTCCTTAGGCTTGTTTCATTCTCTGTCCTGGGGAGAAGCATTCAGTCTTTCAACATGAAGTAGTATGTCAGCTGTGTGTTTTTCATAAATACTCTTTATTGGGATAAGGAAATTTATTTCTATTCTAAGCTTTCTGTGAGATATTTTTTTAAATCAAGAATTGATATTACATTGAAATTTCTGTTAAACTGATATTGCATTCCAAAGCATATTTGGTCATGATGTAGTATCACTTTTATAAATAGTAAGATTTTATTTACTAAAAAGTTGTTAAGAATTTTGCATCTGGGGCACCTGGGTGGCTCAGTTGGTTAGGCATCTGATTCTTGATTTCAGCTCAGGTCATGATCTCAAGATGGAGCCCAGAATCAGGCTCCGTGCTCAGTGAGGAGTTGGCTTGAGATTCTCCCCCCTCCCTCTCTTCCTCCCCCTTCTATTTCTTTCTAAAATAAAATGAATAAATCTTTTTAAAAGAAGAATTTTGCATCTATACATATGAGAGAGATTAGTTTGTAGTTTTCTTTTTTGTAATTTTGTTATCTGACTTTTACATCCAAGTGGTGCTGATCTCATACAGTGAGTTGTAAAGTGTCCGCTCCTCTTTAATATTCTGAACAGCGTGTATTGAATTGGTATTATTTTCTCTTAAATGTTGCCTAGATCTCACAGTGATTCCATCTTATTCTAGAATTTGATTTCTTTTTGGTCCATGGTTGAATAGTAGGTTATTTAGTTTCCAAAACTTGTTTTAGTTTTTTTTTAAGTGACCTATTATTGATTTTTAATACACATCCATTGTCTTCAGAAAATATACTTTGTATAACTTTAAATATATTGAGACTTGTACAATGGCCCCAAATATGGTTTATCTTGGTAAAGTTTCTGTGTCCACTTGAAAATAATGTGTATTCTTGGATGAAATGTTTTTTGAATGTAAACTAGGTCAAATTGTCTGATAATATTGTTCAAATATTCTTTATGTTCATCATAGAACTAGGTTTGTTTGTTGTTAATCAAATCTGAGAGGGCACCTGGGTGACTCAGTTGGTTAAGCGACTGCCTTCAGCTCAGGTCAGGATCCTGGAGTCCTGGGATCGAGTCCCACATCGGGCTCCTTGCTCAGCAGGGAGTCTGCTTCTCCCTCTGACCCTCTTCCCTCTCGTGCTCTCTATCTCTCATTCTCTCTCCCAAATAAATAAATAAAATCTTTAAAAAAAAATCTGAGAATCTCTACCTTTTAGCTCCTTAGCTGAAATATTTAGGTGATTTAATACATTTACAAATATAGTTAGGTTTAAGTCTGTCGTCTTGCGTTTATTTTCTATTTGTCTCATTGGTTCATTTTTCACTTTTTTCTTTGTTGTCTGCATTTTTGGTGATAAATAGAATATATTTTATGATTCTGTTTTATCTCTTCTGAAAGCTGATTTTCTATACATCTCTGTTATTTATGTCATTGATTTAGCATTTTGAAGATGTATCATTAACTTACCCTGGTCTACCTTCGAGTAGTAGTATACCAGTTCACCTGTAAGAATCATTTTTCCCCTCCACACACCTTTGTTATTGCAATGCATTTTATTTTTATATGTGTTAAAAATTCCATACTGTATTTTGTTGTTGTTGTTGTTCTTGTTTGTTTAAACAGTATATCATCCAGTCTACTGTTTGTCAAACAGTATATCAAGGTGTTAAGTTGGGAATCTGGAACAATCATAAAGCTTACCTCATTTGTGTCCTGTCTCTTGGTGACCATTGTCCTCATTGCTTGACATACCTTTTCTTACAATACACTGGTTTATAGTTTCTGTAAACTCTTTGGTTGTTTCCAATGGGAGGGAAAATCTGGTCTCTGTTATTCCATCTAAGCCAGAAATGAAGAGCGGAGACAATTTTGATTCAGCTGCAGATGTTTTAGAACCATTGTATTTCAGAATCATTATGTTTCTCTGTAAAACTTCTCCTATTGATTTTGATTTTATCTCCTGATACTATACAAAGACCTAATCTGTCTTCTATAAACTAGTCTTTCAGTTTAAAAAACAAAAAACATGTATATTTAGTAGGTCCAGCCTTTTGGATTTTCTTTTCTTTTTTTTTTTAAGATTTTTTTTAATTTATTTATTCATGAGAGACAGAGAGAGAGAGAGAGGCAGAGGGAGAGGCAGGCTTCCCGCTGAGCAGGGAGCCTGATGTGGGACTCAATCCCAGTACCCTGGGATCATGACCTGAGCCGAAGGCAGACGCTTAACCATCTGAGCCACCCAGGCGCCCCCATTTGGATTTTCTACATGAATCATGTATATAACTGTTTAATGTAATTTTAAGGTGTTTAAGGTGATCATCTGCATTATAACCTACTTTATGAGACTTTGGATATTTTTCTAGTCTTAAAGATTTATGGTTTAGCCACTATCAGTCTAATATTGTGCTGGTTTGTTTTTTTTGGTATACATTTGTTTAAACAGTCTTCATAATTCTTGAGGTAATCTGTTCTCTTTTTAGGAATGTATTTTAGTGACTCGTGCAGTGGATAATCTAAATGTACATTAGGAGAAAGTTAAATAAATTATAGCTTAGCCATACAATAAAATAGTATGCAGCTGTTGAAACTGATGGCAGATTTATTTTTATTGACAAGGAAAAATATTTATTACATTTAATCAAAAAATCAAGTAGGAGAGCAGCGTTTTTATGCAGATTAAAAGTAAACAGTATATTAGTTTGATTTAAGTCTTGTTATCTAAGGGAAGTAGATGAAAATATTTATAATAGTTTTGAGATGCTATATCTATTTGTGTAGTTCTATACAAAGATGTGCTTGAAACATATGGGCTATGCATCAAGTTTTACTTTATTGTTTAGTCTTCTGTTTGTTGTTTGATTGGCTTTTTTGTCCATGTGTTTGTAGGTATGTATGTCTATGTTTGGTGAGGAGTGTTTACAACAAGCACACATGAGTTATATCAAAAACAAACGTTGAATCCATTTTCCTTATTCAAATAAAAATAAAAAGAGTTTAATGGAAATGTATTTTAGATAAACACATTCAGGCTTATAATTTAATGCATATTTCAGTGCATTCAGTCTTAGTAATAATGACAAAAATAAATTTTAAGAACTACAAGAAATTTTGAGTCTGAACTGTTCTTCCTACTTTTATCTCTTCAACTCAGCCAAATTTTATCTTCAGTATTATAAACCTCAGACGTTCAGATGGTACAGGTTAATTTTCAGTAGCACAGCTGAATATTTTGGAGCTCATCCAAGCTGAGTCTTTGGAGACTCATTGAGCATTGGTGTGTGTTGACCCTGTAGCTCCATTTTCTTCCTTCTTCTCAGCAGTATTCAAAGCTAGATCCATGCAGGCAGAATAATAAATAAGAGCATCCAGCCAAGTTTTTAGGTTTTTATGTTATATTTTGTATACTTTATGTTTTTAAATATCTTTTATTATTGAAAAAGTTTACACAAAAGCAAGGAGTGAGTTTAAAAATAAATTTAGAAAATACAGAAAATTATAAAGAGTATAAAAATTATAAGCTTAACATCAGAGATGATTGTAAATATTAGTATATGTATCCCTTAGATAGAAAAAATTAAACTAATTTTATTTTTGCTTTTAACCTACTTTGTTTATTTCCTATCTTGTGATATATTTAACTATGCCACTAAGTAAGTTTCAAAAAATAGTTTTTAGGGACTGCTAGTATATTGTTTAATTAATTAATTTTCTCTTGTTAGAAAATTAAGTTGTCATTAATATTAAAATAACATTCTGAAGAATAATTGGTATGTGAACTTTTGATGAGTTTTATGATTATTTTTAAGATTGAATATTCATTACTAGGATTTCTGGGACAAATTATATGAATATTTTAAAGGCTGTTATAAAATTACAATAACAATTTACATGTCCTGGAAAGTACGTTTTCTCCTTTACAGTGGTTAATACATCTTCTTACAAAATGTCCAGAAAATTCTATGGGTTGGTCATGTATGTATGTTTTGGGGGTATCATGACTTTCCTATTTTTTGCCTTACCAGAATCTTTGACACACAGAGAATATAATCAGCTACCCAATTATACAGCTTATCAAATACAATCCTGATACTGCAAAAATTCCAAAAATCTCCTCATTTTGACCGAATATGATTGCCTTTTATTGTGATAGTACTACTGCTTATGTCTAACATCCCCAGGCAAGTAGTAAGCAATGAAGTCTAACTGTAATTGGTTACATATTCTCAAGATACTAAATATGTTTTAAGTTAAGAACTGCAAAGTCTGCATACTGCCACAGTGTCCACTGTTACTTGGCCATCATCTTCTAACTGAACCCACCCACATTTATTTCCATTATGATGCTTATTCCCATTAAGCTATCAGGTTGTACTTTTTAAGAATCAATCTGTCATTTCTTAATCTTCTTTTGGGGAAAGAAATCCAAGCTTTGAAAGCATATATGTATTTTATATATTTTTTATAAGAAGAGCACATTTTATCTCCTCTTGTCCATATATATATATGTGTGTGTGTGTGTGTGTGTGTGTGTGTGTGTGTATATATATATATAGGAAAGTCCATTTTATATCATCAAGAAAGGAGAAGAAAGGAAATATAAATCACCTTTGGATTTTTTTTTAAGATTTTATTTTTATTTATTTGACAGGGAACACAAGCAGGGAGAGTGGGAAAGGGAGAAGCAGGCTTTCCGCCGAGCAGGGAGCCCAATGTGGGGTTCGATCCCAGGACCCTGAGATCATGACCTGAGCCAAAGGCGGTCGCTTAACCAACTGAGCCACCCAGCTGCCCCGTCACCTTTGGATTTTTAACGGTGGTGATAAATTTGTATTCCATTCTTTCCATACCAATTGGTAAAGGTATTTATAGAGAATCATCCTCAGGTGTCTAAGAAATGTAAATATCTTTATTTTTCCATGTATGAACTTAGTTTCCTTTTAAGCATCATTCTGTAGAGTGATGAGTGTTGATCAAGTTAGGATTCTTCTATTTTTCAAGTGATTGCCTCTAATCTTCTGGGCCAATATGGTTTTGAATAATCAGTGGAGAGAGGAGGAAGGGCAATGATATTTGGTGTTTAGTGTTACCAGCTATCAGTGATAGAGATAGCTGGGTGATATCTGCATTTCCATTTGGACTAATTATTAGTCTAGAGTGGCCATTCTTTCCTTTTGACCACAAAAACTCAGGTTTCTTTGGGCTTTGTGTCATATCAGTGCCAATCTAAATAACAGTGGAGAACACCCACATCTCCTGAACCACACTGCAGGGCTGTGCATAGCCCTTGTAGCTAGACATCCACACCACTTACACATTTTATCTGCTCTTGTCCATAAAGGGAACTTAAGGTCTTGTCACTTCACTGGGCTTGACTGGAAAATGTAGTATAAACGCCTTCTGCCCCAGGCTACCAACTTCTTCCCGGCATTTCTCTTGCTTTCTTACTTCTAGGCCTCAATCAGAGGGGGAACGGCCAGGGCCCCCTTCACAGGAACTCACCAAGTTCTCTTTATTTCCAATTTGATTCTTTTCCCCTCCTCTCTAGTTTAGGCAAAACTTATGAGTTTCTAGGGCAGAAAAAATCAGCTATGACATATTTTTCAAACCTTTTGTCTTAGGTTTAATCCAGTTTTTGAAACTCAAAAATAAATAATTTGTTTCATTTATCTTTGCATTTTTGCATTGTCATCTCTTCATCTGGAGAATCCTGGCTGCTGCCTGATGTTGGTGGAGAGAGGGGCAAGAGGAATTGTTCATAAAAATCCTGACTAGAGGGGCTCCTGGGTGGCTGAGTCAGTTAAGCGCCATTTGCCTTCAGGTCAGGTCATCCCAGGGTCCTGGGATCAAGCCCACATAGGGCTCCCTGCTCAGCTGGGAGTCTGCTTCTCCCTCTCCCTCTGCCCCTCCCTGCCTGCCGCCCTCCACCTCCCACTCACTCTCTCTCAAATAAATAGATAAAATCTTTTTAAAAAATCCTGTATAGAAAATAATCACATGCAATAAAAAATGAAAGTTTTATCACACTACATCTTCTTTAACATCCTTTGTATCTTTATTTCTCAATTGATTCAATTGTCACCATAAAGCATTTGAGTAACATTTTAGTCACTTCATCTCTGAAAAGGAGATAATCACAGAAACTAAGTGACAAGATTATGATGAAAATTAAATGAGATAGTGCTTGCAAATAGATTTTCAGGTTTTAAGTACATAATAAGTATTAATGTTAGCTACAATTATTAGCTAATATTTTGGAATAAACCAAGCTGTCTCCTACCTCTGTTCCTTACCCCATAATTCACATAATTTGGTCTTTGTCATAACATCAGAGGCTCAACAGTGCTTGTTGGATGAATTAATATATGAATGAATGAATGAATGAGTGAATGGATTATCATTATCCCTTTTTTAGTATTGATATTAACATTGAGCTTTACTAATTCAATATTCAGGACTTTACAGTTTCTTTTTCAATATTTAAAGCCTTATACTTATGAAGCATTATTATTTACTCACAAATCTGCCATTGGCATAGAAGAAATTGTATTTGAGTCAATTTTGCCTATGGTAAAACTCATTTATATCCTTTTCTGAAGGACAATTAATGATGAATAGGGAAATATTACATGCAGAAAAGTCTGTTTCAAAAGGCTTTAGGCAGAACTTTCAAATCTGATTCTCAGGCAGCATTTCAGAGTTAACACATTAAACCACTCTTTGCAACAGTGGAGATCTGACTTTTGTAGCTCTTCAAATGATTCAACAACTGATACTTGACCAGACATCTTAGTGTATGATTTGTCTTTAAAAAGACTATAAGAATATTCACTTATGAAAAAAATGAATCATTAAGTTATATTCATTTAACTTTTAATGAAGAATTTGTTGTGGCATTTTGCTTATTTTAGTATATTTACTTATATTTTTATATCTACCTATTCAAACAAAATATTTTTTTAATTTTTATTGTTATGTTAATCACCATAGATTACATCATTAGTTTTTGATGTGGTGTTCCGTGATTCATTGTTTGTGCATAACACCCAGTGCTCCACGCAGAACGTGCCCTCTTTAATACCCATCACCAGACTAACCCATCCCCCCACCCCCTCCCCTCTAGAACCCTCAGTTTGTTTTTCAGAATCCATCATCTCTCATGGTTCATCTCGCCCTCCAATTTACTCCCCTTCATTCTTCCCCTCCTGCTATCTTCTTCTTCATTTTTTTCTTAACATATATTGCATTATTTGTTTCAGAGGTACAGATCTGTGATTCAACAGTCTTGCACAATTCACAGTGCTCACCATAGCACATACCCTCCCCAATGTCTATCACCCAGCCACCCCATCTCTCCCACCCCCCCACCACTCCAGAAACCCTCTGTTTGTTTCCTGAGATTAAGAATTCCTCATATCAGTGAGCTCATATGATACATGTCTTTCGCTGACTGACTTATTTCACTCAGCATAACACCCTCCAGTTCCATCCATGTCGTTGCAAATGGCAAGATCTCATTCCTTTTGATGGCTGCATAATATTCCATTGTGTATATATACCACTTCTTCTTTATCCAGTCATCTGTCGACGGACATCTTGGCTCTTTTCACAGTTTGGCTATTGTGGACATTCCTGCTATAAACATTGGGGCCCACATACCCCTTCGGATCCCTACATTTGTATCTTTGGGGTAAATACCCAGTATTGCAATTGCTGGATCGTATGGTAGCTCCATTTTCAACTGTTTGAGGAACCTCCATACTGTTTTCCAGAGTGGCTGCACCAGCTTGCATTCCCACCAACAGTGTAGGAGGGTTCCCCTTTCTCCACATCCCCGCCAACATCTGTTGTTTCCTGATTTGTTAATTTTAGCCCTTCTGACTGGTGTGAGGTGGTATCTCATTGAGGTTTTTTGATTTGGATTTCCCTGATGCCGAGTGATGTTGAGCACTTTTTCATGAGTCTGTTGGTCATTTGGATGTCTTCTTTGGAAAAATGTCTGTTCATTTTGATCAACTTCTTCAAGATAATAAATGAAGATAAATGTAGCACATGGTTGATAATATCAAGTAAAACATGGACATAGGAAAGGCAAACTGTGGTAGAAGAAGCACTAGATTAAGTACTGATTTTGCTACCAAACTGCTGTTAAAATATTTGAGAATCATTTCACTGACTGGACCTCTGTTTCTATATACTTAAAATGACTGCTCAAGCCAGTATAATTTTAGTTGCAACTAATAGAAAAGATCACTGAAATTAGATTAAACAATGTAGGAAGTTTAGTTCACATACCTGTAAATTTCTGAGCTTAGTATAGCTTCAAGTAAGGCTTTTTAAATAGTTCAACAATGGCATGAAACCTTTTTCATGGAAGTATGGATAATACAATAATTCCTTCTCTGTAGAAGTGGTTTTATCTTCTGATTGGGTGTGATCATTGATTCATAATGACAAAGCAGTTTGGGACACTCATTCTCTTACACTATGTTGTTTAGAATGGAAGATTTTTCCTTGGAGTCTAGACAGTTTCTTTAGAATCAGACAAATAATTTCAACTGTATTTTTGTAGTAATCTGCTTGTACCTGTGGTGAATTAAAGATAGTCATAGATACTTTGTGACATTGCTTCCATTAAAAAATGGCAACTATGTCCTATCCCTTTGAATCACAAGTGGAAGCTCTGTGACTCCTCTGACCAATAGAATTGCACAGGGGGTACAGAGCCAATCTCTGGGCCTAGGCATAAAAATACTGAAAATTTCTACTTCTTACCTCTTGGAACATTCACTATTAGACCACGCTGCCAGCTTTGGGTAAGCCCAGTTAGCAAAAGGCCCTTCTCGCAAGGATCTGAGGGCAGCTGACAGCCTTGACTAATCTACCAGCCAACACACTGGCCATTTTGCCAACCAGTTGTGTGAACCATCCTGCAAATGAATCTTTCAGCCCTGTTTGAGATGCCCTAGCTGATGCTTTGTGAAGGAATGAAAGCTATCTCTTATAAACTTTACCTAGGCTGCAAATCCATGAGTAGAATAAATGTTTGGTATTGCTCTAAATCCTTAGGTTTTCGAGCAGCTTGTTTTACAGCAACACTTTCCAGAACACCATGGTATCAATGGCACAGGCTTCAGTACTTTTTCTTTTTCTAATTCAGGTGCTTCTTCCTGATGTGCTATATAGTAACTTCCCTGAGTGTGGTTGGAATACCCATTTTAATTGTCAGCTTCAATATTTATCAATACAATGTTTGATAACAGTAGCTTGTTTTATTTTCAATGAAAGAAACCAAGGGAGTTATTTTTTATGTTCACTATGTTTGCTTCAAAATGACACTGTACCCTGTCAGGTTATCTTGAATCTATTATTCAAATGTGGAGAATAAAACGTACTGAGAATTGTATAAATGTTTATCAACATAAAACTTAAACTTTAATGGCATGTAATCAGGGCTGTCTTTAAGGTATGCAGGACCCTGGACAAAACATTCTCTGGCATTCTTTTCTGTATAAATGATTGAGCCCCCTAAATTAACTTCTTCAACACCAGACTGGTGGCCCAGTCTCACACGGTTCTGTGAAAGATACTGCTCTACCAGGAAGGCCTGGCTACAATGTCCTGGGGCAATCCATAAGCATGAATCCTGAAGCTCCTAGGAATATCTGGCCAACCTCACACATGAAGAGAAGTGTTGAAGAGCTCTTCAGGGCCCACACTGATCCAGCCCAAATTTGGTGCACACTATCCAAATGGCATCATCAGCTTGACAGTGTCCCAGACACCAGAGAAAAATTATTTTCAAGGAAACTATTCCAAAACATGTTGCCCCAGAAGCAAAGGACCTAAGGCAGAGGCCCTGCCTGCCTGGGTCTAAGAGCAGAACTGCTTGTAATCCATATAGTGTATAGTCTTACTTTTAGACACTATATGGAAAGAAGTATGGCTCTTACTACTTTCTTTTGGCTTATACAGTTTTCGTGTTATCAAAATCACTGAGGAATTAACAGGTATTGGTAGTGTTATTTTATGTGAATCCTGGTTGATTTTATCCATCACCATTTTTTTTTTTAATTTGTTTAAGGAAAGAGGGGTGCCTGGGTGGCTCAGTTAGTTGAGCGTCTAACTCTTGGTTTTGGCTCAGGTCATGTCAGGGTCATGGGATTGAGCCCTGCATTGGGCTTCACACTAAATGGGGGAATCTGCTTGAGATTCTTTCCCTCTCCTCCTCGCCCCACTTGCACATGAGTGTGTACACACACACACTCTTTCTCTCTCTCTCAAATAAATAAATCTTTTAAAAAATCTTGTTTAAGGAAAATTATTTTATTCACCTATGTAAAATATGCTTTAAAAGTAATTCACTTCACCTACAATAATATTTATACAAATATATTTACATATACAGATATATTATTTATATTTACACATAAAATACATATATATACCTATATATAAAATGCCTGAAACTTTGTATAATATTATCTTATTACAACAAAATATATGCTTTTTATTTTACAACCAGCCATCCCATATTCCATCCAAGAACATGCAGCTGCAGATATACATTAATCTTGCCTGGCATCAACTGAGCCTAGAACTGAAGCCTGGAGCTGTATCCCCATTTGTACAAGTTAGGGCACAGATACATGTTCCAACCTAAAAAACAAAACAAAACAAACAGTGCAGAGCTACAACTTCTATCATTAACCATGTGCAAGTCACTTAAAATTGTGAGCAGAGATGGCAAAGCATCTTTATTTCAAGGATAATATTAACATGAGTAAACCTTCTAGTACAAGTAATGCATTCATATTATTCAAATAGGTTAATATTTGGTAAGTGGTATGTATGGGGGAACATGCTTATTAATAACAAAACCAAACAGTTGTAGATTGTCCTGTATAACCCCTACAGGTTTCAGAATATAATGTGAATTATTCTGCAAAAGATAATATCAGATCTTATCAGACTCCAAGAAGTCTATTTTCTCCTCTTGATATGTTGAAGGGCACTAGCATGAAAAATCCTCTGATGGCCTGATCTTTCCATTTGCTGTTCATGTAGAGGGAACACTAATATCTCCACAAAATATTGTTCAGAGAGAAAATTCTAACTCTAAAAATAGTTCTAATGTTAGAAGTTCTGATTTCTTTTCTAAGTTTCATTACCGGTATTGATGAAAATGTCTCAATTCTGGAAATATTTGTGCCTAAGCAAAATATTGAATTCAATAGCATTTTGATTGTGATTTACAGCAGTTAATAGGAATTATTCTATTTAGATGTTTAAGAGGCTTTCTCATTTCCTTCATCAGGTTCAATCATAAATGGCTTAATCATTCAGAAGACATTACTGAATTAGATTGCATTAACTGCATAATACCAGAAAAAAAAGGGCAATATGGAAACAAACTGAAATGCTATTAGGAAGGAACTAAGTTCATTCCCTTTAATTTCTTCATTGATTTGTTGAAATTGTTGATGTGACCTCAATCAGGATTTTTGTTCTGTTTTGTTCATCAGTTTCTCTTCACTTTAGGAAACATGCACTTATGTTTTTGAGAGAGAAATATAAGGGTTTGATATGTGTTAGACCAGGGATTCCAGACAACTGCATGAGTTTAGAACTTAGGTCAGATTCAAACTTTGATGTAAGGGACCGTAAAACAAATATGAGGTTATATATTAAGAATAGAAATTATTTGTCTTAATACCAGTCACAAATAGGAAGATGTTTTATGGAGAAAGGAATAGCTAGTGACAAACATTAATGAGATAAAAGAAGTAACAATCTGCAAGGGTGGGTAAAACTAGACAGAAGTTTTAACATCTATTGCTTGATGCTCCCAGGTGACACCATTTCCCTAACATTATCTTGCAAAACTCTCCATGTCCACTACCTTCTTCATCCAAACTACATCCCCTTTGGTTTCTCATACTCACCATACTTTCCCATCTCTTTTGTCTTCAGAAAAGGGCTTTGTAAATGCTTCTTGCACTTGGAACATTTCTTTCCTTCTTTTGTCCCATTATCCTCTTAGACCTTTACTATTCCTTTTAGTATATTAAAATTAAAGGAGTGGGCTGCTTTTTGGTTCAAAATGCTTCATGCTCTGGGGTTAAAAAAGTCTGGAGGGGACTGTGAATCTCTTAACTTGAGAGTTTGTGTAGCTCTTGTCATAGAACTGCTTTTTCTCTTTGCCTTTCAAAATATTATTAATGGGAAGTCCATCTAAGAATATTTAAAGCAGAATATAAATCAGTAAACAAATAAGATGATTACAAATTCTGATGAGCACCATGAGTGTAATAAACAAGTTGCCAAGCTAGAAGGAAATGAGAAGCGACTTTGTATGCATAATCACGGAAGGCATTTTTAAGGATATAATATTTGAGTTGAGACCTAAATTCCAGGGTAGATCCAGACAGGAAAAGGGCTAAAGGAAGAGCATTCAGGACAAAGAAGTAATAAATGCATAAGCCCCAAGGGGAAAAAAGAATTGATACATTTAAAATGCAGAAAGAAGCCCAGTGAGGCTACAGGACAGTGCATAGGAAGAGTATTAGAAAATGTTAATCAGGGGTTTGGTAAGGTAGATTAAGATATCAGATCACATAGATCATTGTAGGGAGGATGAAGAGTTATCATTTTGTTATAAACACCAAAGAAAGTTAACATTATATATTAAACTGCAGAGAAACTATCTGTATTATATTTTTTACTTATTCCAAAGAATACCTAGATTGAGAATATAACAATTAATGGGCTTTGATGAACACAAAGACTAACAATAAAGTATATAGTATATATGGGCTGTTTATCATGGTGACTCAGCCTAATGAAAGTATGCAGCATAACTCTTAAGTCTTAAAACTCTGAGATGGGAGAAATTTAGAAAGAGAGGGGTCAACTTGATGTATGGTGGGTTTTTCTTTACTTCCTGATAATTTTTAAATAAAACTTCTCTACGTATAAGAGTATATATTCATACATGTGTATCTGTGTGTCCATAATAACTGTGCCTTTCATATAATTTTTCCTATGTGGATAAGCAATAGAAAGATGTCTGTCCTTCCTCTTTTCTTTTTTTTTTAGATTTATTTATTTATTTATTAGAGAGAATGAGATAGAGAGAGAGCACATGACGGGGGGGAGGGTCAGAGGGAGAAGCAGACTCCCCGCTGAACAGGGAGCCCGATGCGGGACTCAATCCCGGGACTCCAGGATCATGACCTGAGCCGAAGGCAGTCGCTCAACCAACTGAGCCACTCAGGCGCCCCTTCCTCTTTTCTTATTAGAGTGAAAAAGGACATCAGACAATTCCCAGTTATGAATTTACACAGCTTACATTCCTTCAACTTGTTGATCCAAAATATATGATACATTAGCAGTAATAGGTAAAAGAAATCATCTTGTATGACAGAGGGGGTTATTTTAAGATAGAAATTGGAATCCATCTAAATCAGCCATATATGCATATAAATGGAAGTGTTTAGGAAACTCAGGGGAACATTAAATATCCCTAATACTAACTTTACCATGCATTGCCAGAAACCAGTTTTTATTCATAATTCTCTTCCCCAAAACTATTTTTTTCTATTCTCACTAGTTAATCAGAGTATAGGAAAATATAATATAATTGTGATGATTTCACTCACAACAGGAAAGTGTCATTGAAACGTCCATGAGGCTGTATGTTGTAAAGACAATCATACGTAATTGTCTTCACTTCTAGTTTTCTCCTTGTATTACTTATTCACTAGTTTACTAGGGAGAACAGTTTGTCAATATAAGACAATGGAACAAAAATCCAGTTCCTGTTTAAATATCAGAGGCAGGAATGTTATTAAGCCAACATAGCAAGCCACAAGTTTTATTTGTTTTAATTTTCACGTTAATTATTTAGGAAGCAAAAGACCCATTGTTTTACATTTATATAAGTCTTTAACTAAAATAGAAGTTTTGTAAATGTATTGATGTAACTGCCAAAAAGTTAAACAGAAGGCAACTTTCCACTGCATCATTTTGTTTTCCATATTTGTCTCACAACTTATCTTTAGGAATTCTTTGCTAATTTAAATCAGTAATGATCAGTTCAAGACAAATCAACAGCAATTAGTTTAGCATTTTGTTTTGCTTTAGAATCAATGTATATGAAACTTAGACGACATATTTATATATAACAAAGTTTATCTCATAATTGTTTATCTGCTTTCCTATTTAATTAAGTGAAAGTGTTATAACGTTGCAAGTGAACTCAAATACCTTAGAACATTGCATGTCACATAATATGCTCATTACTCCCTGCTTTCATTCACTCACTCCTCTTTCCCTCCATTCTTCCCTCCCTCATTTCCTTCTCCATTCTTATTTAGTTCCTGCCTTCCCTTTCATCTGAAATGTAAGCTGCTTGAGATCAAGGACTTTCACCCTACTGTACAGCCCACAATGTCTAACCGTGCAAATAGTAGGAATTTAGTAACTGCTTGCCCATGGCTTTGGGAAAAAAAAATAATATCTGTCTGTTCAACATAAAACTTTACTTTCCGATTTCCCCACAGAGAAGCACAGAAAGTGACATTTTCTGATTCTCCTTCTATATCTATTTAAAGTAGTTCAGTCTGTATACTCCAGGATCTCTTCAATCTGAGTCATTCTATACTGTGTCTTTATTATACACACTTAACCACTGCCTGATAAAGCTTTTCCTCCCGCCTCTTTCTCTCTCCTTCACTCTTCTTTTAGCTCACAAATGCCAACAGCTCTCTTTATGGGTAATAAAAATGGAAGAAAAATGCTCTCCCTCCTATATTTTTTTTAATTTGAACATTCAAACTGTCACAGCAATATGACAAAGTTTTTAAAAATAGGAGATGTTTTCTTTATTCACAGCAAGATTTCTATTTACACACACACACAACACACACACACAGTTGAATGGAAAACTCTCATGAAAAATTAACATGTATGCAAAACTTTAAAAAGCTACACATACAGACAAGAGAAACCTTAAATACTAAATTTCAAATTTTAACTTAAAAAATTCAAATTCAGCCTTCTGAATTTTAACAGCTACTATTCAACATGCTTTTATGCAGTCATTATTTTTTCATGTTTAGCACTATTTTACATACCACCTGCATTCAAAAGGGACACCATAGAACATAGAAGTGGGCTTTGAACTTGACTAGACCTTAGATACAATTATTTAGTTCTCTCAGATAAAAGATGAAAAAATGATATTCAGGGAAGTTGCATGATTTCTACCATTTTATTTTAAGACATAATGCCATCTTACAAAGCTCTCAAAACATAAGGGGGACACATATACACACCCATGCGCACACACACACACACACACACAAAATGTTCAGATGCCTTCTAATACATAATGAAAACTATTATTAGATAAGTTATGTTTTTTTAAATTGTGGTAAGAACACTTAACATGAGATCTACCCTCTTAACACATTGTTTTAAGCATACAATACAGTATTTTTAACTATAGGCACAATATTGTACAGTAGATCTCTAGAACTTAATCATCTTATATAACTGAAACTTTATACCCCTTGAAAAACAATTCCCCTTTTTCCCCTTTCTCCCAACAAAATCCTAAGGATTTAATTCTCTTTGATGCTATTGGGATTGTTTCTTGCTTTCCTTTTTGGATAGTCTATTGTTACTGTATGGAAATACAACTGATTTCCCATGTTAATTTTATATCCTGAAACTTTATTTGTTTATTATTTACAACCTAACAGTATTTTTTTTCTCAGGAGTCTTTAGGGTTTTCTACTTATAAGATCAAGTTATTTGCGAACCGAGACAGTTTTACTTTTTCCTTTCTGATTTGGATGTCTTCTATTTCTTTTTCTTGCCTGGTGGCTCTGGTTAGGACCAGTGCTATGATGCATAGAAATCATAGAGGTAGGTTGGTAAGTTAATACATGTCAGCTACTGAACTTGTCAGTTTACCTCATCTCAAAACTTAAAGCAATCTTCCAAAGTAAGAATAGTTTACTTGACCTATTAGGTGACTAAAGTAAAGAGAAAATGAGATATTTGTGGAAAAATCTCCCGATTAAGAAGTATTGGAGCTGGATTCAAATCCAGCAAGTAGGTCACTCTCTGAACATCTCCGAAGTCCACATTTTTACATTACTCAACACTGTCTCTCTAAAGAGATAATTTTTTATTGTTGTCAATTACAAAACAATTTATTTCAGAAGAATATGTTAACTGTGTGGTATAGAAATAAATTCATGAGAGAATTAAAAATGACTTAATTAATAAGTCCTGGAACCATTAGGAAGCCTTTCCCAAGAAATGTAATTTTGGAGCTGAGCCTTCTCTAACTTTGGACACAGTTTTAAGGTGGAACTTCATTTCTCATATCTGGTGCACTTCAGTTTGGGGAACATTTTTAAATGCCTTTCAAAAATTATCACTTTTTAAAAATACCTCTAATCAATGTATATGTTACTTGATAAGTTACATACTTTGTCACCTAGGTGGCACCAGTGAGTAATTCCACTGGCACCCAAAGTCATTCCACAGTTTTGCCACTTGCTGGGATTCAGGGCTTTATATCTGCTACAATGCCTAGTTAAGTTTAATTCTGATTCTAATTGAACCAAACAGACTGTGCTACTGTAGTGAGAAAAGATCTTTGAAACAGTTTATATTTGTGGTGATTTAGTTCAACTTACAACTTAACTCCAACGTGTTCTTTAGCTAAACTTAATAGACTACAATGCTGGTATTCTCCAGCAATGTGGACTCAAGAGATAATGTTTAGGGGCACCTGGGTGGCTCAGTGAGTTAAGCGTCTGCCTTTGGCTCAGGTCATGATCCCAGGGTCCTGGGATTGAGCCCCGCATCAAGCTCCCTGCTCAGTGGGAAGCCTGCTTCTCCCTCTCCCACTCCCCTGCCTGTGTTCCCTCTCTTGCTGTGTCTCTCTCTGTCAAATAAATAAATAAAATCTTTAAAAAAAAAGAGAGAGAGATAATGTTTACTTATGCCTGATGCATCTGTATCCCTGTACTTGGAGATCTTTGTATTTCTAGTATTTGTTCCCTCTTCTACATTTCAGCTAATCCAGCTTTGTTTTATACTCACTGTAGATCTTATTTATACAAATGAATTAGGTTCCTAAATTATCTCTCTGCCTTCTGTCCCCAGCTTATCTATTTTTTTTCTTTTTGCAATAGCCAATAATTTCTCTAAAACACAGAAGTCATCCGCTTAAAAAACATAATGGGGGCACCTGGGTGGCTCAGTAGGTTAAGCATCTGCCTTTGCTTCAGTTATTGGTCTCGGGGTCCTGGGATTAAGCCCAATGTCGGGCTCCCTGCTCAGTGGGGAGTCTGCTTCTCCCTCTCCCTCTGTATGCTCTCCCTCTCAAATAAATCTTTACATATATATATATATAAAATGGTTCCACGGCCAACAAAATAAAGTTAGAAAACCACTTTTTGACATCAATTTTCAGCAATATGATTAAGTACATAAACAGGTTGACTGTATTTCTGTAAAAACAATTAAAATTTCTGGGGAAAATATTTTAATTATCATTTTAAATGCATCATTGAACTTAGAAGGTAAGGCATGTGCAGGATAAAACTAAATGAAGATGGAAATTCAGATAGATAATAGGGCATGAAAGCCATATTTACTATTGAAAGCATCTTCTGAATCAGGTTAAATGACCCCAAAAGACCCAGAGTGCAAGAGATAACATTCAGAGTGTAGCCAAAATAGAAAGTCTAGTAGGAGACCCCCACCCAGAAGGCTAGTAGTTTAAAGGTGAACCAGAGATAAATCATTACTCCTAGGAATAAATCTCACTCCTCCCCCAAGAGACACAAAGAAAGTTGCCCATTTAAGAACTTGACACTAAGGATGAGATGGAGGGGGTGATCTCCCTATGATTTCCTTGAGAATACAGCACCACAGTCCAAAGCTCACACAAGTAGTTTCTTTTCTAGCATCTTAATTTCACTATTCTAGTTAATGTGTTTTAGGATTATTTTATCTCTTAATCAGAAATGACATATTTATATTTTTTAAAGATTTTATTTATTTGAGAGAGAGAAAGAGAGCTAGCACAAACAGGAGCCAGGGGTAGGGGCAGAGGGAGAAACAAACCCCTGCTGAGCGTGGAGCCGAACGCTGGGCTGGATGTGGGGCTTGATGCAGGACTCCATCCCAGGACCCCGAGATCATGACTGAGCTGAAGTCAGACACTTACCCAACTGAACCACGCAGGCACTCCACCATATTTTAACATTTAAGTTGAATAACTAGCCACACAAATTAAGTAGTGGACATTTATTGACCAGCTTGATCATCATCCATTTCCTATGATTCTGGCCATGCCACCCTGGTTTTTCTTAGGAAATTATTTCTCTCCTATTCTCAGTCCTTGTGTTTAGGGTGAGACTCCTTTCATATACCCACCCACACCCATCCCTACTGCAGTTCCAGATTTGGGTAATCAGAAAATTTCCATTTTCTACAATGCTGCTTTATTGTTGTACATCTCATTCAGTTCTAGGACATAAGTTATGATAATTAACAAGGTGACCGTTTCTCCCCTGGAATTTACCCAGCTCTTACAATGTATGCCTTCACATTCAAAGACTACTAAATGAAGAAAACCTGACAGGTAGCAAAATCAGAGGAAGACTGAAAACAGGGATAACATCCTAATGACAACTACTGGGGCTCTTTGAATCCAGCATCATCTAAAGACAGCTTCACCCCCTTGAACTTTCAAGTTGCATGCCCTAATACATTCCTATTTCTGTTTAAAATTTTGAGTTTAGTAACTCGTGATAAAAGTAGACAATTTGGTCTTATTCATGCTATATACCCAACACATAAAACAGTGTGTATCACACAGAAGTCTCTAAATAAATATGTGTTAAATGAACAACTAAATATTGATTGCCTGTGAGCATCAGCATCTCCACAACCCACCTCTGTTTCTTAAACATTTGACAGCTACATCAGGAGGTCAAACTTATCAGTCTAACTTTAACGGAAGCTATACTCCAGAATAATTGAGTCACTACTTCTAACACCTCTGGCTGGCTTTTTGTCTAAGTCACAGAAATCATTTAGGACCCGTGGTGAGCTCTGACAATAAAAATGATCATCCATTAACCCCCTTCAGAACAATACAAATATTTCTGAACTTACTATTTGTGTATTGAGTACCAACTTCATATCGGCATACTATATTCTCCTTCAAGTCACCTCTTTAATTTCTTCCAGTGATAGTCCTTAAGAAGAAAGGAAACAAAAAAATAATAATTTCATAATTTTGCAAATAAAATAGCATAATAGTATATAAATAATAAAATAGTATAAACGACACTGAAAATGACTTATTCCTGCCCAAAAGAACTAGGCTAGTACAGTATTTTTAGTGAACATTAATTATTCCTTTACAGAATGATTTCAATGAAAAAACAACCACCAAAGTCACCTTGACATCAAGCATTGGACGACAAAGTTCATGAATGAACACAGCTCCTGAAGAATCGAATAGGCCTAATGGCCTAATCCAGTTGAAGTTTCTTGAACTGCTTCTCAGCTTGGTGGGATTAATATAATCTCAGTTCAAATTTAACTGTCAGTCACAGCACGACCTTCAGTTTTGCCGAGTAGAAATTATTTCCTTGGTAGTCAAGTTCATCTACCTTTTTCTCTTCCCTGAGTTCCACTGTAGCAAATGATTCCTTCCTCTTTTGCTTAGCATCCATGCCATCCAAATTGTGACTGAGATTTCCAGTGGGATTGGTTGTAAAAGAAGGCAGACAATTGCAGCAGATTGCTGTCTTAAATAACAATAGAACCCCTGACTCCCAGATGTTCTGTGTACTTGTGATGAAAGAGGAATTCTAGTGGGAAAATGGGAGCATAGGTTTGGATGGGAAGAAAATAATCAGTGACTTTCTTATTAGGCTAAGTATAGACATTAGCTCAGTTCATTCAGGGACTACTTGCAGACAATTCCTATACCTAATACATTGCCCTGCTGTCTTTTGAAGAAGGGGCATTCTCCTCTAAAGTAGCACAATAAAAGAGATCTTGTGAGAAAGAAATATAGGAAAATGCTTCTCAGGTCAAAAGTCCTGTAAAATGTGTTATTTCTGGTTGAGAATTTGATTCAGAGAGGGATATTGTAAAATATTTATAAAAATACTACTACTATCAGTAACACTGATGACTAGCCTTTTATTGAGCACTTTCCATACACCAGTGTTCTAAGTTGTTTATGTTGTTAATTCGGTGCACTGAGAATCAGAAAACCTGAAGTCCAAGCTGAGATCTTCCATTTACTTTTCAATGACATCAGTATTCTCATCTTTAAAAGGGAGATAAAACCTACTCTGTAGACTTCACAGTGTTCCACTGAAGTTCAAATAGATACAACATGTAAAACAAAATACTGTTTTGTATTTGTATATCAAATAGATATAACATGTAAAACAAAATAATGTAAATATTAAATCATGTTACCAATAAAAAGAATCATCATTGTCATTATTATATTCCAGTTATGTTTCAAGCAGTTGTGGGGTAAGTTCTAAAGAAAAAGGAAATCTATGTCTCACATACTGCCCTCCAAGCAATCCTGGGCGATGCTGACCAAAAAAGAAAAAAAATCAAAACAAAGCAAAACCCGGAGTGCCTGGGTGGCTCAGTCGTTGGGCGTCTGCCTTCGGCTCAGGTCATGATCTCAGGGTCCTGGGATCGAGCCCCGCATTGGGCTCCCTACTCCGCGGGAAGCCTGCTTCTCCCTCTTCACTCCCCCTGCTTGTGTTCCCTCTCTTGCTCTGTTTCTCTCTGTCAAATAAATAAATAAAATCTTAAAAAAAAAGCAAAAACCTAAATCTCACAGTATTCACTCATTATTCCAGAGCTTCCTCCTACAACACTCAATCACCAAACTGTGGTTAGAACAGATTCTCCAGGGGGCCTGCAGTCATACTTTTGGGTAGGATAGAGTTGCTTGCATTGGCCAAGCTTTAATGTATATTATCCTTTATAAAAGTTGCCATCAGAGGGCCATTTTTTGCTAGTGTCTTTTGTATCCACAAATGAGAATGGATTAAGGCATGAGCATTGTCTTAGTTGGCTTGATAAACAATATCAATAATTATATTTCTTTGTCTAAGATTTTACACTTTCTCTCTCTCTCTCTCACACACACACACACACACACACACACCCAATCAAGTTTATTTCAACCATCTCTAGCTTCCTGGAGTACATTCAGTCATCACAGAAATCACTCTGAAAGTGTTCTTTCCTTTTGGATCTGAAATACATTGATATAACTCAATTGCTTCTGTCCTGGCATTCTTCATTTCAGTAGACTCCTGGATTTGTTGTTATTGCTGTTCCGAAAGGTAATGGGGTCCTAAGGGAAGAAAATGTGTGCAGCAGCAAGGATTTCTAGAAACAGGGACTCCAGTTTGCCAAATATGTATGTTGGCGGTAGCTGTAGTTCAGTGTTAGTACTTGGTTGTTTCTGAGTCCTTATAGTGGCTTAGAGTAGTGAATTAAGATAAGTTCACCCTAGAGTAGGTTTTGCAGAAATAAAGGATAGTTTTATTGAGGGCCAATCTTCTTTGCATTTTTTACTACCACCCAATACAGCAGCCCTATTTCTTACAAGTTTATCATTTCCTTATTAAAAAATGTTAGATGAAATATACAGGTTTTTTTGGTGTTCAGCTAATGTACCAGTTGTGAAACAAAATATAAACTTGAATATATTGAAATAATGTAATCAGTAAAACTGCAAAGAGAGTCAACAACCAATGAAACTGTGATTAGGTTTTTGTAACTGTATTTCTCTAAAGAGGCTTGCTGACAAGAATTTAAACTTTCTTTATCAGTATCTATAGACAGTCACCAATAAACTTAGCCTAGGAACTATTTATCCTTCAATCTGAAATATATTTAATCTAATTATGTGTTCATATTTTTAGACACTTCTGTTTTTATCCTCAAGTTATGTGAGAAATCTTCGAGTAAGGTATTGTTCAAAAAGTTTTGGTGGGGGAAAGGAGGAAGCTAAAAGAAGTTTCATGATGTTCTATTATGTTCTCTCAAATACTTAATCATCTTTTACCACTGTCATATTTAAAAAGTATGGTGATGAGCTATTTGAGCTAGAAATAAGTAATAGTGTAAATTCAAGTCTTGCAAAGCTCTCTCTAGTTGAAGAACCAGAACACAGACATGCTAAGACCAAAAAGGACTTAGTATCCCCGTCAGCTCGATTAAACTTTAGATAGTTGTCTTTCTGACTAGACACAGTTGTCTTCCTGCCTATATGTTCTTTGCTCAGAACATTTATTTTAGAAAACTTTCTATCCTAAATTATTTCTCAGTCCCTGTGAGACCAAAATTTTCTCCCATCCTGTTGCCAGTTTTACGAACCAAGGATGTCTTTCCCAAGAACTTAAGAGTCAACACTTTGAAATGTAATCATTAAGAAAAACAGGCGCCTGGGTGGCTCAGTTGGTGAAGCAACTGCCTTCGGCTCAGGTCATGATCCTGGAGTCCTGGGATCGAGTCCCTCATCAGGCTCCCTGCTCAGCAGGGAGTCTGCTTCTCCCTCTGACCATCCTCCCTCTCATGCTCTCTCTCTACCATTCTCTCTCTCTCAATAAATAAATTAAAAAAAATCAAAAAAAAAAACAAACAGGGTCCTGTTTCCCAGTCTTTGTGGGAGTATAGGACCCTAACTTTGATAAGCACCAATTAGCAAACCCAGATGGCCTATCTCAATGACTGACTTCCTCTCTAACTTCCTCCAGTACTTCTCCACTCGCTCATACCAGCACTTAAAAATTCTGTTTTTTGAATTCAAGCTCTCTCCCCTATTGAAATAGTCTTAAAGGCTTCCTTGCCAGTTTTTGTCCAGTACACCTTTTATTTGACAATATTCAGTGGACGCTTCTCACTGGCCGATGCCCAATCTCTGATTCCCTTCTGTTTGGGGAAATATCCAGAAAGAAAGGCAAGGTGTTATCTTCAACTATGAAAACTAAAGGGGTCATATTTGTTGTCTTCTCTGTCCTTGGCAGCTCAAATGTCAGCCTCTGACCTAATCTTCTCATGGGCTACTCCCCTTGGGACTTTGACTCTGGAAATGTTTATGCACATAATCAGGAACCAGTCTGGAAACCATTCCAGGAGCAGTAGCAGGGATGGTAAAGGCTGCATGCTATCTGGAGACAGCAGTGCCACTAATGAACCTATGGCCATAGCTATTTCCACAACTCTCTACTGTGGTTATGAAGGGTGACAGTACTTTGGCAGTTGTTCTGGGTGCCCAGTCTCTCTCAAACCCTGCTAATTTTTTGGACCAGGTTCTTCCACACTCCACCAATTCTGTGCAATTTGGGGTGCTTCTCAAATATGTTCAGTTCTCTGTAAATTATCCGAAGTCAGTTTATTTTGCTTGTAACCAAAAGCGTAACTAATTGAGGTGATCAAGGCAGTAAAGACCAAAGTGGTTACGTGAGACGGAGCAGATTTATCACTGGACTTGTGACTGAGAAACCTGAATTGTACCCCTTGTTCTGCAGTTTTCGGTTGTCTGTGGGGCTGATCATCAGGTTATCCCCTCTATCTCTTTAACCCTCAGTTTCTTTATTTGAAAAAAAGAAAAATGATGACAAAGGATAAGATTCCATCAATCCCTGGTGTTCTCCAAGGTGAATTAGTGGCATTATTGCAGTGTTGCAGGAGGTTAGAAGTAGGAGAAATCACTGTGAGATCAAATAGCCAAAAAAAAAGTCCCAAATCCAAGCTTTTGGATTTTTTCTGGCTATATACAGAAAATTTTGAAAAATATACATATAAAGAAACATTACTTATAGATGACTTTTGCATTGAAGTATTTTATACAGGTAAGAGGAGAGGATACAATTCAGAGCAGTTGCCCTAGCAACGGCAGTACTGGCTGCATTCATGGTTCCAATTATTAATCAATCAGTTTGTTATTAAGAGGCTGCCATGAGTAAGACATTAGGTAATGGTGAGACAGGAGATATGTAATGCTCTCCCTGCCCTTGAGAGAGAAATACATAGTGCTGCAAGTAAAATTTCTCCCTGTATACCAAAGCATATCTTTACCATGTATTTTGTAGGGCCCCAGAGGGAGCCTGATTCTAGTCTAGTCTTGCCTCCCCATATGCCCTGATACAAAGATATAAGCTACACATGGCTTTGGATCATCTGGCATGGTATATTGACTCAGGTCATGAATCTAGCATTTACAGACATAGATTCCAGTGTTGACTTAACTAATTTATTAGCTTTGTACTTGAAGTCATTTACTTTTTATGAAACTTCAGTTTCCTCAACTACAAAAAAGATAATAATCATATTTAGTATGTAGAACTGTAGTATAGATCAAATGAATAATGCAAATAAAAGACAGTTTTTGGTATTCAGTGATTGTTCAGTGAATAGTTTAATATTGTAATTTTACATTATATATAAATTTTTAAATCATTTCTATGACTCATTAGGTAGCATAAGCTGGGAGTGTCATAAAGCTAGAAATGAGCTCCGGAGGACCTGTGGAAAATCAGAGGACAGCAAATCTGCTTTAAAGTTAATAAATATAGATCCTGTGAGGAGGCAGGTGGCAAGAGGTAGTGGAGGATGAGAGGGAAATTTCTGATCCTGAAATTCATATATATTTTAGAACTAACCACCCCCCCCAAGTTCGAGCTCAAGGAAAGAGAAAATTTACAACTAAGTCTATACACGCTGTTACCTAGGAAACCAAGTCATGTAGCATATGTTACAAATATCAGTTAAAAAAAGAAAAAAAAAGTCTTGGAGTCCAAGTTTCCCAAACCTGGAAGAACTATAGGATTTAGACACATGACTTCTCTGATGTACTTCAAGGCAAAACAAAAATGTGAGAACTTCTCTTTTCTTTCTGGAAAAAAAATAGAAATTGCTAAAAAGTTATGAAACCCATTGATGTGACATTAAAAAAGAATCCAAAAAAAATGAAATTGGCTGTTTTCTTAGGTAAGTGAAACTTAAGACTAGAAGGCTGTAAGACTAGTCCATGGCACCTGTCTGCCACCCCCTCTCTTCCTTTCTCTTCCCCTCCCCTCCCTTTTCTTTTTTCTTGCTCAGGTTCTCACTCTTGCTTCTCTGCTTTAAATTCACACCTATTCATTTTCTTTATAGATGGGCTTCCTTCACTTTTCCATGCTTAAAGTATTTCCTCTACACCTCCACCTGTCAGATGTGCATGACTTAAATCCAAGCAAACAACTCAGACTGAATTAGAATCTTTCTTAATTCTAAATTTCTAGGAAAGAGAATCTGACTGGGCTGGTTTACAGCAGTTATCTAGCCCTGATCACCCATGGCCAGGAAGAAGACCCCTGTAGGATGACCATGGTTGTGTTCTGTTTTATTTTTCTGGAACATAGGAACAGCAGGAGGTTGGGTGGATACATTCTCAGAGGAAAAGGTGTTAATAGGACCTGGACCTGGCAGTCACAGCAAATGATGTTTACTTTTTGTAACTTGAGTGAAATAATCCCATTTTTAATTCTGTTAGGATATCAAGAGGAAATTCAACAAAAAAAACAAACAATTTTTGACACACAAGAATTCTAAATTTACCTGGGAAGGTTAAAGAAGACAGACCGTAGGAGTAAATCATGGGTCTTTATAATTAAAGCCCCAGTAAGGACTTAAGAGTAAAATGATTCTTAAATTTATCAGAAGATACAGTCTTCACTAGCTCTTGCCTACTTTACCCTTATAATCAATATGGTTATCTTGCACTTTCTGCTGATCCATTGCCCCAAAGTAGAAAATGACAGATTTAATGTAAATTCTGGACCTATTTTAGAACTTCTGGTCAGTGAAAATTGAATGATGCTGACTTACTCAAAAAGTTAGATGGAAGGTCTCCCTTGGAGATGTATGTAAAAACAAATTCCCTCAAGTCCATGAGGATCAATTAAAAGTGAAGAGAAATTTGTGTATTTATTTTTCATTAGACCAAAAAATTCAGAAGGAAAAATAAAAGCCCAATTTTGCAACAATGCTCTTTCCTTTTTATAGAAAATAATATTTTACTCAGGAAGTTTTTTTCAGAATCAATTCAGTTATAAAGGCCAATATCATGCATGTTAAGCACAGCCCGTATAAAGTTTGGCAAACGTTTACGTTCTATGTGTTATATTTAGTGGGGAAAGCAATTAAAATAGAAAGTAAATAAACTGTATATACATAGCCTTCTGTGCATACATACAGTATAGTGGATTTATTCCACATTCTAGAGGAGAGGTTTAAAGGAGACATTCATATAAAAAATTAGAAAAGCATTGAAGATTATTTCAAAGAACATTTATGTTTCCTTGAAATAATTTCTTAATGGGATTTTCAGAACTCTGTGATGCTGAAGATGATCTAAGGCCCGACATAGTAATATAATCACAGTGCTTCGTGCACAGGCATTTGGTTACAAAGCGGGAAGCAGGATGTCTGTTCAGCACTATCCCTAGTAGGAGGATAATAAGATTTCTATGAAAGGCCCATTCAAATTACAGCCACTGTGTGCGGTTTCCTTTCATCACTTATTGACTGGTGTTGTAAGACCGTCATTTCTTTATGATATGTAAAGGACTACTTGAGAGCGAGAATTGCAATTAATATTGTTTCCACTTATACTTACCAAGTGGACTTAATGGACATGAGAGATTGAACACACTGTAATAACATATTTTGTCATAGTTTAATCATTAATAATACTTGACAGAACTTCAGACATGTTTTAATGTCCAACTTAAATTTTTAATGATTTGAACATTCTATAAAGATTCCATAGCATCTTAAATAATATTTAACTAAGCATGGGAGAACAGTGTTTACAAAAGGAAATACTAAATGCTATGCTATGCTGGTTTTGTACCACGTTTTTAATCTTCTTGATCTTTGTTAACTACACAATTCTGATTTAGAATAAATGAGCAGATAGTTCATTTTGGCAAGAATGCAATAGCAGGAGCTGTAAAAGGGTTTTGAAATTCCCAGGGAATAATTATTTTACTATGCTTTCATCTGTAGAAGAGATTTGTATTAAGTTCTAATTGGAACTTGAACCTCAAACTATCTCTCAGCTTTGAGGTATACAGCAAAGTTATCCTGAGGAAATTGCGTAAATCAGTAATTTCATATCAATGAACATCTCTAAATATTCAGGATTAGAAGAGCATCGCAGAGGTGGGAGAAAAACAGGATAGTTTGCCAGTAATGAGTGAAAGATAGTTAGAACATGCCTTGTTCATAAAGATATTCAAGACATAATATATGTGGACAATAAACTGCAAAGTCCCACTGGTGATACTTGTTTTATGAATTAAGCAATTTCAACATGCCCCTGGAGACCAAGGTTAGGCCACACCATTGGAGCATTTGGGTATTTTCTTGGTGAGCTTCAAAGTAACACTGTTTCTACATTCACATATGGCATCTCATGGCTTAGCATTTTCTGAACGAAAGTGAGACAGACCCATTTTCACATCAAAATGCAGATATGCTTAATAGAGACAAGAGGATTAAATATTTAAAATATATTTTCATTTGTGTCAATGTACTCATGGGAGTACACAGTGAATGTTCTTATGGGAAAATTTGCAACCTCAAAAAACTGATGTTTCTACCTAATGGCCAAGCACCATGAAATTTGAACACAGTGCTAATTAGGGTTTAGTCCACTTAGGATTCTGCAAGAGTTCTTAAAACCTGGAGTCCCTGAAATCACAAGAATTCTTTGATAAAGAATCAAAGAGTTCATGAACTTGAGGAAGAAAATGTTTACATTATTGTTTTCTGTACATTGCTCATAAAGCCATGATGATGACGATGGGGTTTACCTCATAGGGTTTGGGGATACCTATAGAAGTATTTTAAAAGCTTGTCACATAATAAGAACTCTACAAATGTGACCTATGTTTGTTTAATATTTCTTACAATGGTAAACCTATCTAAAAACTATTTTGCAGGTACCTGAGTGCCTCAGTTGGTAAGCGTCTGCCTTTGGCTCAAGTCATGATCCCAGGGTCCTGGGATCAAACCCCACATCGGGCTCCCTGCTGAGCGGGAAGCCTGCTGCTCCCTCTCCCACTCCCCCTGCTTGTGTTTCTTCTCTCACTGTCTCTCTCTCTCAAATAAATAAATAAAACCTTTAAAAAATAAGATAAATATAATTAAAAAAAAACTATTTTGCAAATGCCACATCCAAAATATTCAGATATCTCCATTAGGCACCACAGCTACCCAAGATGGATTAAGGGATGAAAATACCGGTCAGTGAATTAGTAAGGGAAACTATCATTGTTAACTGTTTACCTCATAACTCAGAGGAGTAGGCCACTATCTCCTTAGAAATAATTACTATCACCACAGAAATAATTTATCTGCACCCATTTCATGCCTTATCCTGCTTGCGGAGGCAGTCACATGAATGGGTATAAAACCATTCTCAGACCAAATAAAGGTTAAATTTGTGTCAATATTAGTCTGGGGTGGTATGTACAGATAGATTATAAATTTAGCTATGGCCATAGTTATAGGAAATTCCATAGACGACTTCTCATAATTTTATCAGAACAGGTGGTTATGGTTATTGCCACCAATTCAACTGGCTTAGTTTGAAAGCAGCTCTTAACTAAAATATCAGAAACATTTTCACATAAACTTTAAAAAATATTAAACAGGGAGAATATCCTCTCTTAATAAGTCCTTGTCTTTCTTAATCTACACCTACCCCTCCCCAATGCCAGGGGAAAAAAGGATCAGAAGTTTTGTCTCTTTGGGCACTTGCAAGAAAGCTAAGCCCACAATTTTTAAGTAACTGTGCCTTTTATTTTTGATATTTAATAAATGAAATTAGAGCTTAAAAGTATTCCCTTTATTTAGCAGCAAAATCAATCTATATACCTATCTATGTGTCATCTATCTCAAAAACTATCCGTCTGAGTTTTCTTACATTTAAAAGTCATCTGGGGTGCCTGGGTGTCTCAGTCAGTTAAAGCAACTACCTTTGGCTCAGGTTATGTTCCAGTGGGGAGTCTGCTTCTCCCTCTGCCCCTCCCCCTACTCTTGCATGTTCTCTCTCTCTCCGTCTCTCAAATAAATAACATCTTTTTAAAAAAAGTCTTCTGATATTGAATACCACTGGAGGCCTTTCATGCAAACAAAGTGCATCTGTGACATATTTTATTAGACATGGTGAAAATTCTCCATGGCATTATTTTATGTATATATTAACAATTTGAGAGAACATGAATGAAGACACAATTTTCTGGGGAACATGTGTCAATATAAAAGTCTCTGGGTCCTTTCTTCAATTTTTATGATTTGCATTGGTTGTTCAATGTACTTGTGTCTGGATGATAAACACCATGATGACAATTGTTCATAAATCATACATATAAAACAGCCATTCTTAGATAACCTCAATATCACTTATTTTTAAAAATTTACATACAAATTGTTCCACGAATATGGCTGCTACTAGATAAGTCATGGATGGAATGTTAATGCTACTTTAGGTTTCCTAATAAAGTGATTTATATCCTGGAGTTCTTTAGTGAAACTTACATGTTCACATGATTACTTTAACATTCCTTTTTTGAAAGGCAAGCATGCATTAAACAATTAATTTCTGCTCTTACCACTCAAAATCCATTTGGAAAAGGAGACAGTCAATGAATTTAAAGGTGCCAGTGAATAATTAAATTTTAGCTTGATATTCTATTCTAACATTTCTATTTTCCTTTTTCTGTTTTTACATTCCTATACAATTTTTATAATAGATAACATATTCTGGGCCAATGAAACTGCTGCTGTGTATTATTATATAAAATAAATTCATTCCAAATTTAACATATAAATAACATTTTCAGTATCTTCTAACAAAAAATACGTACTTGCTGAAGAACTTTATGGTAGTCATGATTTATTGATTTTTTTTGTTGAACAGTGTAATGTTTAAATCCAAAGATCAAGCCCCTCACTTCCTACATTTGAATTTGTTTGCTATCACTATTGTCTCTTTGACCTCAAGGATGTTACTTAAGCTCTCTGTGCCTCAGTTTTCTGTATCTTTAAACTGAGAAAGGTATTGTTACCTACCTCATATGGGTCTTTGAAAATTGAGTTAATACTTGCAAATCACACAGGTATTTCCTGCTCACCATAAGTGCTATATAAGTATTTGTTAAGGAAATAAATACACTAAGCCTCAAATCAAAGTACCATGTTCTATAAACAAAAGCTGCATCTAAGAAGAGGTAATTCTGTTATTACATAGGAAACTAGCTGAAATAAATAGCAAATTGCTTTAATTGACAAAGTGCCCAAGATCTTATCCATTTTCTTAGGAATGGATGGAGGCCTTAAACTTAGGGCAACTTTACTATAAAAGATAATCTCAGAATGTTCTGTTCCTCTTTCCACTGGAGTCACTGTCTTACTTTCTCACTGCAGCTCCTCTACTCTTATCCACTTGCATATATCATATTTGAGTCCACTCTACAAGCTACTGAATGGCCACTCAGTCTATGAATAAAAACTTTAGGGTTTGGAGTGTCACTGTATCTCCAGGCTGTGATTCCATCTTTGCATACCTCAAGGTTTCTCTCTATTTAGACAAAATGACTTTCTTCTTTTCAACAAATACATTTGACATCCTTTCAAATATATAAAAACTGTTATTCAGCACCTTTCATTCCAAGCCTATTGTTTTCTCGAATAAACACACTCAGTGTTTTCAGTTGTTTTCAAATAGCATGCTGTTCATATTCAGTATATTTTAATACTAGACAGATCATGGAGGTGGAATATAAATATCAAAAAATAGGAGAATTACATAGAATTAATAAGCACTGAAAAGCAAGCAGTAGAAGAACCTTGGTCAGGGTGATACCATGAATTTCCATTTAGATGTCTTCCCACCCTATGCCTACTCCAAATGCATACTAAGAACAAATAATACATGGAAAGATATTTTTTTTAAAATGAGTTCAAAAACAAGATAAATATGTTTTGGACCAAAACTATACATAATACAAAGTAGAGATTAGTTAGGTTGCTGGGCATATTAGTGTCTGGAATCAGTATTGACCAGGAGGTAAGTTCCCATGGGGTAATATCCACATCTAGTCAGGGAACCAAAAGTAAACTCACCTCTTGAAGCAGTGAGGTAGGATAGAGATTCTAGGAAAAAAAATCAAGGACTTTTTTTTTTTTTCTAAATCAAAATATTCAAACCAAAAGATCTGTTGGCTGACCTATTTTGTGATATCACATAGGAAGCTATAGACTGAGTAAGGGAGATAGAAGGGGAAAAGAACCCTACTTCTTGACCAGAAAGTGAACCAAAGAGCTCACTGGCTCAATGACTATGTTTGCAACATCCCACACAGTCATTACTGAACAAGATCCAGAAGCACCATTAAAGATCTAGTCCAGGTTTGGGAGTTTCTAGGGCCAGTTAGAAGTCATCCTAAAGCTGGTTGGTAGAGCTGAGAGAATATAGCTATGGAAACTAAAATTCCCCCTCCAATCCAAAAAATTGAGAGTCTGCAAAAGTACAAGATGCATGAACAAATACTTCAATGAAAAAAGGAAAAAATGAAACAAAAACAAGCAGGAAACAACAAAAGACAAAACACAAAAAGTGATTAGAACCTGGCAAATGAAGATGGTTATAATGGATATTACTGAAAAATAGGATAAACTCCAAACAAGCCTGAAGAGATCATTAGGAAAAGACACACAGAAATAGAAAATACAGGGGTGCCCGGGTGGCACAGTCGGTTAAGCGGCTGCCTTCAGCTTCATGATCTAGAAGTCCTGGGATCTAACCCCGTGCCCCAGTTCCTTGCTCAGCGGGGAGTCTGGTTCTCCATCTCCCTCTGTGCTCTCTCTCTCTCACACTCATTCTCTCTCAAGTAAATGAATAAAACCTTTTTTAAAAAATGGAATATACAAAGGAGTAATAAAGAAGCATGGTTTCAGAAACTGTGTGTGTGTTAGCTCCCTTTTCCTGAATGAAGTAACCATTGAACAAAAGTGTTACATAAATGATCTGTAGCCACACAGTTAATGATTGGTCAGAATGTGAATCCAGTCAGTATGATTCCAAACTTTTTCTCAGGAGAAGCAAGAATAAGATAAAAGCAATATTCATAGAGATAGCAGGTCTTAATTTTTCAGAACTAAAGGAAGAAAATACGCCTCAGATCAAAAGCTCTGAAAAATAAAGAAACTCGGATCCTTACCTAGATACCTTGTAGCAAAACTGCAGAATGGAAAAGGTTGAAGATATCTTAAAAGCCAACCTCACAAAAGAGCAATACTTAGATTGACACAAACTTCTGGAAAACAAAGGAAGCCAAAGGAATGATACCTTTACCTTCACGGTGTTGAGAGAAGTTAAATGACAATGTGGAGCTTTTACTGAGGTAAATTCTCAACCAAGAGTGAGAGCAAAATGAAGACACTTTCAGTCTCAAAGACTGTAAGAGTTTGCCAACATTTTGCATACATTTTTGCAAAAAGCAAAGTGAACTGAAAGAAAGGTTAAAGACACATAATATAAAAATATGAAACTGACAAAACATGAGAAAATAATAGTCTTTATAATAAAATTAAATCTAACAATAAATATGGGTCATTTGAAAGTTAAATTCTCTAAAATATGTCAAATTTAGGAAAAGACAATTTTTTAATAACTTTATTTTGAGTAACTCAAGAATATAGGAAGAATTAATCACCCTGAATAGGTAGGTCATGACTATGATTGCCATCTGTCTGCACTGTAGCCCTTATTCATTTTATGTTGCTGTTATCTTTTACTTCCTCTAAGTCAACTCCTACTCCCTTCTCCCATCCCAACATAGTTATTCAAATGAATTTAGTATATATGATATGTATTATGACATTTAATAATTGCTTTGGTTAACAAAGAAGTACAAAAAAACAATCTATTGCTTTCAACCTAGCACAACTGTAAAAAGTAGAATAGAGAAAAAGGGTGAGAAACAGACTAATTCATCATCTTAGTCCAAAAAAGAAATAAAGTTAAATATACACAGGGTAAGATTCTAATTAGAAAAAAAAATACTAATATTGAAGAAATAACCTCTATAAATATCAATATTTATTAAAAATGTAAATGAATTAAATTCATTTATTAAATGGCAGATTCAGAATATATTTTAGTAAAAGAAAAAATTTAGTTCTATGCTATTTTCAAACAATACCATACAGAAAAGTATGAAATTAATGATGGAACAAGATATGCCAGGCCAGGGCTATGTAAAAGAAAACTGGAACATCAAAATTAATACCAGAGAAATTGAATTTGAGGCAAAAATATTAGTGGGAGAAATGTATAGCATTTATAAATTTGTATGCAGTCCACAAATTAGCCATACAATATTAAAGTAAAATTGATGAGATTAAGCACCCTTTTAGGGTAATCCATTAACCAGTAATATACCCACTCAGTTGCTCTTAATCAAATTTATATTTCTTAAACAAAATATATAAGACACTGTTGGAAATCTTGCTATCCGTATGGTAATCCATATCAACCTCATTTCTCTGATCCAGTAATCCCACCAAGCTGGATAACTGGATTAAAACCAGTAGGCATTTGCCTATACTGGCTCTCAGAAATCCTCCTCTAGTGTTCACAATATATTCATTTAAATAATCTTTTAGGGGCATCTGGGTAGCTCAGTCGGTTGGGTGTCTGCCTTCGGCTCAGGTCATGATCTCAGGGTCCTGGGATGGAGCCCCACATCGAGCTCCTTGCTCAGTGGGGAACCTGCTTCTCCCTCTGCCTGCCGCTCTCCCTGCTTGTACTCTTTCTCTTTCTCTCTGTCAAATAAATAAAATCTTTTTAAAAATCTTTTATAGAACTTTGTCTGGGATCTACATTAACCTCAACAATTTAAAATTTCAGAGACTCTTCACCTTTATGAAAGTCAAAACTGCCCCTTTGTTTTCAATATTTCGTCCATTTCTCTCAATCTCCAAGATCCTTTAGTAAATAAAAACAGAGCATTAGTAATTGCATTTCCAAATACATATTTGAGATGAATTTGTCTGGACAAAGAAAAATTTTTGAGCCCTGCATTTTTATTACAAGAAATAGAGGGGAGGATAAAGGATATTCTTGTTTATTACAATAAATTTAGAGTTTAATGAAGTAAAAAAAAAAAAACCCTTTCCTCACTAGTGACTTATTCTTTTTAACATCTCCTTTATATTTCCCCATTAATAATATTCAATATGAAGGCATATAAGATAAAGTTTTTATACTATCTTTCTCCCTCCATATAGGGCTTATTTATTTATTTATTTGTTTTAACCAATACTGTTTGACCTTTTTCCTCAGACAGCTACATTTTTACTTTTGGACATACTATGCATAATAAGTAAGAATATAGGCTCTGAATTTAGAAAGAATATGAGTAGAGTGCTAACTCCACCTAATATCTTCATCTTCACTAATTTTTTCAATATATCAGGATTAAGTTAAACCATATATTTATTACACATTAAGTTTGTTAACATCTTATGCCTCACTTTATATATATGCAAAATAAGGATAACCTTTGGGGTGCCTGGGTGAGTCAGTGGGTTAAGCATCCAACTCTTGACTTCAGCTCAGGTCATGGTCTCAGGGTCATGGGATCAAGCACCTTGTCTTTCTCCACACTGGGTGTTGAGCCTGCTTGAGAGTCTCTGTCTTCCTTTCCCTCTGCCTCCCGCTTTCTCTAAATAAATTAATTAAATAAATAAATAAAACCTTCTATGGAGGTAAGTAAGGGAACATGAAAACAAACAAACAAACAAACAAACAAAAAACAACCCTAAACAGAGTATCTGGATCATAGGAAAATACTTACTACAGTGTAGTTATTTTCATTCTTTCCTTCACAAAATAACCACCAGAAGATAAGTGAGAATTTCTTCTTTCTCTCAGACCATCCCACAAATATGTTCCACAGTGGTAATCAGTGGATCTGTCCCTAGCTCTATTATTAAACGTCTCTTTGCTCCAAACATAACCAAAATGTGTCATTCCTATTGGCTGAGGTTTTTATTGTGTGATTTATTGCCAAATCATTTCTTTAAATCAAGGGTTATGCATGCAAATGCTTTAGAGCCCAGGCAGGTCTAAAGCGGACTTTGTGGCCCACTGGATGGAACTTTCCTACTGAGAAGAAGTCCAGCCAAAGTAGCCCTGTGAGAACAGGTGACCATACTCTCTAGTTTTCTGTTATATTTAGAAGTTATTGACCCAAAGAAAGTACCCGGTAAATATCTATAGACCAGGAGCACCTGGGTGGCTCAGTCAGTTAGGCATCCAACTCTTGATTTCAGCTGAGGTTGTGATCTCAGGGTCATGACACTGAGCCCCACATCAAGCTCCAGGCTGGGCATAGAGCCTGCTTAAGATTCTCTCCCTCCCTCTGCCCCTCACCTCCACCCTGCTCACATGCATGCACACTCTCTCTCTGTTTAAAATAAAACATATATATGTATATATATCTGTAGACTAAATGGACAGATGATGTATGAATAAATACATAAATGGTGGAATATTTATATATTTTAAATGAATTAATGTATTTTAGTTTATATTTTAACTATAAATATGAAGAATAAATATGCAGTTCAAATCATATTAAAACATATGCTGAATTTTGCTTTCATTCCTATTCCTTCTTCTCCCGTCCCTGTCCTCAAGGAAAACTGTTTATATAAATTAATTTCCAGTTTATCTTTCCAGTGTATTTTCTTTGCTAAGAAGCATGTATGTGTGCATGTATGTGCATGTGTGTTTTACTATCTTTTGCACACAAAACATTAACATACTATATGTTCTTTGAAACTTGTTTCCTTCATTTAAAACTGTATCCTGGAAATCATATTATATTTCTAGATCTAGACTTTGTCATTGTATCTTAAGGCCACATAATTGAGTATGCCACAATTTATAAAATGTGTTACTTATTAATGTACATATTTGACTTATTACCAATGTGTTACAAATAATGCTATTACATTTACAAATGCTATTACAAATAATAGCATTGTGTATATGTTGTTTTATATTTGTGGAACTGTAACTTCTAAATAGAGCACTAGAAGTGGACCTGCTGTGTAAGAGTAAATTCATATACCATTTTTAGAGATACTGGTAAGGTACTGACGTTGGGTTGTACCATTTTGTATTCTCAACAACAATATGAGAGTCTGTTTTTTAACAGCTGCACCAATGGAGCATGTGCACACCTTTGTATTTTGTATTTTTCTTACTTTAAGTTAGATTATCTTTTATATGTTTAAAGAGCATTTCTTCATCTTTGAATGCCCATTTATGTCTTTTTCCCATGTTCTACTAGGTTTCGTTCTTATTCTCAATCTTAAGAGCTCTTTATATATTTATGAGATTAATTCCTTGTCAGTAATTCAAGTTGCAAATATTTTCTCTAGTATTTTCATTTTGCTTTTAATTTGATTTATGTATTTGTCTGTTTATATTAATGTATTTGAATTCATCATTCCTTTCTTATATTATTTCTGAATTTGGGTTAAAGAGTTTCCATATCTCAGGTTACAAAGGAATTTATCCCTGTATTCTGTTAATTATATTTTTTAAACTTTATATCTGTGAGCCATTTATTTGTTGCATGGTACAAGAGAAATGAATGTAATTTTATACTTTTTATGGATGGGTGTATTATTGTCATAATGCCCTATATTTTGAATATCTATCTTTTTTCCAACAATTGATATACTACATTTAAAATATACATATAGATTTCCATTTGCTCTTAAGGATGATTGTAGACTTTCTGTTGTGATCTATTTTATATTTTTATACCAGTATCATAGTGTTTTAATTAGAGAGACTTCATGGTATGTACTAATAATATCTTATGTTACCTCCCTGATTGCCATATTTTTCAAGTTTTTCCATATATTTCACAGCTGATAGTATTATATGTTAACTCCAACACAATATTAAATAGCAGTGTATATATATAAAGCATTTTTGTCTTTCTCAGATTTCACTACTTCCTCTGTTTCTCATTAAATAAAATGCTGTGTTTTAACCAAGGTATAAAAATATCTTACATGATAGGGAAGAATACATTGATTTCAGCTCTTTTGGGTAAACACCAAGGAATGCAATTGCTGGATTGTATGGTAAATTGATATTTTGTTTTGTAAGAAAATGCCAAACTGTCTTCCAAAGTAACTTTGCTATTTTGCATTCCTACCAGCAATGGATGAGAGTTCCTGTTGCTTCGCTACCTGTTATTTTTTACTTTCTTGTTCTCTTCAATTCTGTCAATTTTTGCTTCATGGATTTTGTTTCTTATTAGGTGCATATATGTTTATATTTATTATATCTCTCTTATGAATTAACCCTTTTATCATTATATAATGTCCCTCTTTTTTTCTATTGTTTTTTTGTTGTTGTTTAAAGCCATTCCAGTCCTCTCATGTTGGCTATTGCATGTTTTTTTTTGTTTGTTTGTTTGTTTTGTTTTTTCCATTCTTTTACTTTCTAGTGTTATTTGCTTTCAGCCTGAAGAATTTACTTTAGTATTTTTTGTAAGGGAGGTCTGTTAAGTGACAAATTCTCTCCACTGTTAGCCCTCACTAATTGCTAGCTGATTGTTCTATTGCTTTTGACAATAATTTATCCCTGAGGAATAAATTATTCCATAGTCTGATCAAATTAAATTTGAGCTCTTTGAAGAGGTAGACTTTGAGGCTAGTCTTTGATGCTGTTCTAAGCCCCAAAAGGCTCATTTTATCTGTCTCTTTTTTGGTTCTCTCCATTAAACTTCCAGCTGCCCTGTGGTTTCACTTGTTGCTGTCATGGAACTGACAATCCCTTCTAATTGCTTACCATCAATGCCCCCATTGTTTGTGACAGTGCCCTCAGTCTTGAACTTCTACATTTCAGTGAAAATAAAGTCAGTCCCCTTAGAGAGAGCTGTGAACTATGGAGCACTCTGTTATGATTTTCCACTCCCCCTGGGGAGAATCTCTGTGTCACTGCTTTTGAGCAGGGCATGAAGACAGAGTGACAACTCTGATCTATAAGTGGGTCAGTGAGTGGAGGCAGTATCCCCAGTTCTCAACTCACCTTCCATTATGAATTTCTCTCCTTTCAATAAGGTGAGGGTGGATAATTGGGGCCCAACATTATCTGCCTCTACTACATGGAGTAGAACTTCTGTGGTCTGATTGGTAGCTGAGTTAAAGAAGTAAGCCCTAGACCTCTCAGCTGATTTTGCCTAGAACAGAGCTTCTACAACCAACAGCTGGCAGGATGTAGATGAGAAATCCTGGTAGTCTGCCCTTCTTGGATAGAAACTGTAGCTCTAGGTTGGGAAATGGGAGGAGAGGGAAGCCTAATTTCTTGGCTACACTCACCCAGGGTGGAACTTCTATTTATATGGTTATTTTTCCTTTGTCATGTACTCTTATATTTATGTTTTTATCCATTTTTCATTAATTGGGTTGAATAGTGATTTACTTTTTTTAATGATTTTTTAATAAAGCACTGACTTTTACATTTTCTTATTATTCCTAAGGCTTTTTGTTCTTACTCATTACTTTCTGCTTTTTTTCTTTTATTATATCATTTCTTCCATTTTCTTTCAGCAGTTTTTTAATATTTTACTTGTATATTTAATGCATTTATTTTCATTCATGTATTTTTATTGATTTAAGTAATTAATGCTGTGAGATTTTCTATAATGTCTTTTAAATATTATCTTATAAATTCTAGGATGTGCTGATTTATATTATTGTTATTTAAATTATTTTTGAAATTTCAGTATGTATTTCCACTTTGGTCCAATAATTTATTTGTTTCAGTGTAGAAAAGCCTTTCTGATTTCTTACTTTGTTATTAAAGTCTAGTTTTCTTGCAGTGCGATGAGAGATTGTTGTTAGTATTAATCTTGATTTATGAAGCTTATTAAGTTTGTCTTTGCAAGCTAATATATGGTCAGTTTTCACAAATGTCCTATGTAGGGCGCCTGGGTGGCTCAGTCATTAAGCGTCTGCCTTCGGCTCAGGTCATGATCCCAGGGTCCTGGAATCGAGGCCCACATCGGGCTCCTTGCTCCGCGGGAGGCCTGCTTCTCCTTCTCCCACTCCCCCTGCTTGTGTTCCCTCTCTTGCTGTGTCTCTCTCTGTCAAATAAATAAAATCTTTTAAAAAAAGTCCTATGTATCTTTTTGAAAATGTGTATTCATTATTATCTAGTGCCAATTTCAATATATTATGATATATACATTTCTACTTATGTTACATTTTCTTTATCCTCATTTATTTTTGTCTACTTACCTGTATTGGAGAATAGTGTGTGAAAGACTAATCATACTATGTATCTCCACTTATTTATTCTTGCAACTCCTGTGGTTTCTACTTTTGGAAGGAAGTTGCTATGGGATTTTTTACGTAGATGCCTCGTTGGATGAATTAGCCAGATAGTGCATCGTGATTTGTTATATTCTTGCTTGTATAGTTAGCCATTTTACTCCTTTCTTTTTATCCATTTTCAGTGTTTTTCTCTTATTCCCACAAGTGGGGACCAAAGAGTGACATTACTTTTTTGTATTCACAGAATCTGTTTTAGGGTTTCCCTAATTAAGGACTAAAATAAATATATATCTATTATTCAATTTGTGGTTTGATTATACTCAAATAAGTTCCACAGAAGAGTATGTGATATCTCTCTGATAATGTCTACACTGAAAATAAGCTCCAAATATATTGTAATATTAGTTATTATATGTTTAAACCACTGAACTATTTGCTAATATAGCGAATTTGACCAACCGTCCAGATAAATACAAACAATGAGTTACATCAAAATGCATGCAAATGTGTGTACTCAGGACTCAAAAGGCACAGAAACACTGCCAAATTCATTCAGTGCAGAGATTAAAATGAACTTCTGATCTTACTCTTTGAAATATGGGCATTCCACTATAATTACCATCAAAATCATGGCAATAGTTAGATTGATACTTCAAAAGAAATACCTCTAGTTTCTAAAACACTTTGCAACAAGCACTTTAAACATAGTGTTTAAACAGAAATCTTGATAGAAAGATTCTCTGCCTCTTATATTTTAAAGTTAGTTTTTAAAAATTGACTTTTTGGAAGAAACAGGTGTATGACTTTTTAAGCAAAAGATGCAGAGGCAAAAAAAGGAGTCACTTCACTTTCAGAGATTAAAAAAAATAAACAGTATAAACAACTGCAACAGATGTTCTATTGAACATAGTATCAAGGAAAACATCAGGAGATTGTAAGCAGGAAAGACTATATATTGACTTCGTGTATTTGTTTTTATAATACTATATTATCTATGTTCAAGTGTCAATACTTACATAACATGGTTCACTAGAATCATATGTTTACTAAATGCCACTGGTGATTTTATGAGTACCTTTCTTAATTATTTGGGTTCATTCATACATGTCATCCATATTAGCAATCAGAATGTCAGAGTGAACTCATTAAATCTACCACTTATCTAATGACTTGCATTTCTCTGAGTGTCTGTGATAAGAGTACTGTCAAGTGTTTTTCAAGATCCCACTTCTAACATTTACTTGTAAATAATCATATTTTTCCTCACAAAATATCTATGTCAAGAATGAATTTTCTTTTCTTGTATATGATTTTTAATAATTTTCTGTTAAATTATTTTTCACTTTTTGATTTACTATGATTTTTTTCTTTTTTTAAGATTTTATTTATTGGAGAGAGAGAGAGAGAGAACATGGTCAGGGGAGGGGAGAGGAAGAGGGAGAAGCAGACTCCCCACTAAGCAGGGAGCCCGATGTAGGGCTGGAACGCTGGACCCTGAGATCATGACCTGAGTCAAAGGCAGATAGATGCTTAACCAACTGAGCCACCCAGGAGCCCCTACTACCATTTTTTCAATCCAACATCTTCTGAACAGGATTAAGTTTAACACCAATGAATTTTTCCTAAATGGTGAGAATGTAGTGCCCATACTTAATGTGATAAAGGCTGATAGTTCATCAGGTTATGGTTATAACGACAGCATTTTAAGTGATTTGTAACATATACTGATGATCATAACAGATCAAGTAGAGAATTATAAGGTGCAGATAAGAGGTAGAAAATAATATTGAGTTGAAGAATATTGAGGAATACAGATCCTTGTAAAGGTGAAAACATTTCAGCATAAATGAGGAAATAGAATACATGGAATCTTCAATTAAACATTCAAAAACCATCAAATGAACCCATAGTACATTCTAAGTACTTTACAGTAGAAGGATAAAGATCTCTCCATCTCTCCATGTTTTCATTCAACATGTTACTATCATTGTTATTTTTAGAAACTGCTACATGCTTAGAACTCTGCTGGATCTAGGCACTGATGATGCAATGATGAACCCGCCCTGGCATAACTCATGCATTTGCAGAGCTTATAGCCTGGTTGAAAAGATAGACATTAATAAAACAGTTACACAAATAGATGTAAAAAAAATGACAACAATGTTAAGAGAGAAGTATGTAATGCCCAGTGTGCATACAGTAGGAGGGTCTGGATTAGTTTGAGTGCAGTAGGACAAGGAAGAGACTTCCCTAAGAAAATTTCAATACAACAGAAATCTTAATTTTGTCAAGGTTGAAGTAGAGTGTTCTAGATGGTAGGAATAGCATATACAAAGTCTCTCTGGCTAAAGGGAGCAGAACACAGACTACATTTGAGTAACTAAATAAAGGCTCAAAGTGTTTCATTGACAGTGTAAGTTAACATGGTCAAAGGGGACAGATGAAGCAGGAACTTAAAGTTCAGGTTAAGTAATTTACCTCTGTCAAATGGTGTGCTAGAGTCAGCTTACACTGACTTTCCATGGGTGATTGTGCACATCTTTTGCCAACTCTTCACTCAGTGATGTCATGTTGCAGGCTTGAAATAGGCCACTATAGGAGTAACCTATGGAAATTTTGCAACTCTACAAATTAGGGTTTTTATCCCCCCCCACAAATCTTCCCTGTCAACTGATTGTCAAACACTGAATGGTATAACACTGCCTCCATCTTTCTAATAATAATGATTAAAAAAACCTTGCAATCTTTTGAAATGGAGGCAGAGCTAAGGATGTGCAGCATGATCAAATTTACATTTTGAAAAAGAAAAAGTACTCTGAATGCAGGATGGAGAATGGATTGAAATGGAGATGTAAGTTCAAAGAAAAACAATATAAAGCTATTACCAGTCTAGCACAAAGTTGATGGTAGTTTAACAGGGTAATGGGGTTAGAATTAGAAGAGATTTTCAACATTGTCTTATTTTCTGATTAAATCTAGAAAGCTCCAAATGGCAGTGGGCACAAAGGGGTGATGATTTTATGGTTTGAAAGGTGAATTAGAGTAATTTGAAATGAATAGACAAAATATGTACATGATGTTAGGTGAGTTTTCAATACAAGAGCTCATGTTAAGCACCAAACTGTCAGATGCTTGGTTGGAAATGAAGTAAGTTAAATAGATTCTAAAATTTCCAATAGAAATAGAAAAGAATTCTGGAGGATGGTATCAGTAAGGATAGAGAATTGGATAAGTAAATATCATGGACTTCAAAATTGAAGTAGTGGTTAAATTATGCTAAAGATGTGGAAGCAGGAAACAAAGAGAATGCTGCTTTTCTCTTAATCTATGGAAGTCTTAGAGCAGTTGGGAAAGAAGAGGTGCCATTTAAAAAGAAAATGAAAGAGGGGAAATGCTCCGTCCAGACAAATGTGCATTGGAAGAGAAATATTGAGGGTATCTCCATGGCAGCTAAGTCCCAGCCAGATTCTCCATTTTACTTTGAAGCAAAGCCTTTCAGAATCTGTCCACTGCTTGGCACATTGAGGGCTGGGAAAAGGGACAGCCATTATTGAAAATTGGCTGGAAGGATATGCAGGTGGAGGGAAGAGAGACAAATGAGCAGCTGGAAAACACTAATGAAATGTTTGTAATGAGGTGGTAGCTAAGACTTAAGAAATACTGTCTTACATTTTCCCAGATAGTAACTCCAAGAATAAAAAGTGATTACTTTGACTTCTTTCACCATTCCAAGCATTTCTTGCTGGAAGTTCCTTCTATAAACATATCTAACTTACACTACTCAGTGGGAATTTTGATAGAAACTTACCTTAGTGTTTGACTTGGCAGAGTAAAAGATGACACTTGCCATCAGTTAGCAGAGCATGCAATATTCTTGGAGTGAGAGTAAGAGATTACACTTGCCCAGTTAGTAGAGCATGCGTTTACTCTGTTAGAATCACATTTGAGGGCATTTACCGCAGACTCAGCACATACGTCCCTCAGATTCTGATAAATGAAAACATTTTTTCAGTCATCTTTTGGGTACTGATTTTTAGTCTAGAAATGTTTCAGACATTTTAAGATCAAATCACAGTACATAACTGATGCAAATTTAAAAATTGTATTTTTAAAGTATAGCTACCAAAAGTCACAAAATATTTAGTTAATATATTTTATAATGTTATAATTGACTCACAAAGTTAGCCAGAAATGCAATTTACTATGCATAGACTATAGTCATTCCTCCTTTTCAAATATCCTATGTGTATGTGTGCATATGTGTATATATGTATATTTAGAGAGAGACTACAATCATTTGTGTGTATGTATGTATGAATGTGTATGTGTGTGTATACACACACACACATATGTCTTTCTAAGTTTACGCGTATGTGTGTGTGTGTGTATCTATATGGAGAGAGAGAGAGGACAAGACCTTGACTTTTTTACATTAGATTCTTTTTTAGATTTTATTTATTTGTCAGAGAGAGAGAGCACAAGCAGGGGGAAAAAGAGGCAGAGGGAGAAGAAGGTTCCCCGCTGAGTAGGAAGCCCCATGTGGGACTCGACTCCAGGACCCTGGGATCATGACCTGAGCCAAAGGCAGATGCTCAACCAACTGAGCCACCCAGCGGTCCCTTTACATTAAATTCTGCTATGGTTGCCTTAACAAAAGAGAAGACAATTGTAATAGACATTTTAACTATGAGCTATTTCAAAACATCAAGAAAAGTTTATTAACATAAGGCTTGCTGAAGAATCTTCCTCAATATATTGCAATAGTGTGAAAAATTGATGGGATTACTAAGGAGAACTTTTTTGTTTTTTTATTTTTTATTCTTTTTTCTCCAATAATTATATTGCTTAGTTACTAAAGGGACAGTATTAAAGTTGGCTAAACTAGATTAATCTGAATATTTCTAACTTCCAGGGGAATATGGACAAGACTTTATCTCCCTTCAGAGACCTGGCAAATACAACACAAATGTCCAATCGTGACATAAAATTTCTAAGACTTTTCTTTTTTATGAACAAGTATTTTTTAAATTTGGACAATTAATTTAGAAGAGGGAAACCTCTTGGACATTGATGTATTGTGTTTAATAATACTGAACACCAGTTTTTTGTTGTTTTTTTTCTATTGAACACCATTTTTATTTATTTTCTGTTTTTTTATTTTTTATTTTTTGGTTTAAGGAAGGGAGATTTATTTTTTTTAATTTATTTTATATTGTTATGTTAGTCACCATACAATGTCATTAATTTTTGATGTAGTGTTCCATGATTCATTGTTTTTGTATAACACCCAGTGCTCCATGCAGTATGTGCCCTCCTTAATGAACACTATTTTTAATAGATTTCTCTAAACATTTTTTTCTGCAAACATAGATTTCATCCACACAGGATGGAGACTTTTCAGGAACATGTCCCTGAAGAGTTAAGATGTTACTGTACTGTAAAATTACTGGAGTGATTCTTTTTAACAAGATGGTTATGTGATTAATTATTTTTAACCTTTTTGTTTGATAGGTTTTTTTTCTATAATGAACAGTTCCTACTTATTTAATAAGCTTTATTATGTAATAGGATAATTGAATAAATCAATTAAAATGTCACCTGAAGTTCTTCATGCTGTTTTCTAGAACCACACTTAGTAAGTCTATAACTTGTTTCCCACAGCCTTAATTTAAATAAAGTCAGCAATTATGTAGCTCCTATGTTTTAACCTTAGTTCCAGCTCAAATATCCACAAACCTTTTAATCCTAGCATGTACAAGTGTTTATCCCAGTCATTCTTAATCATAAAATTTCCCTGGGGATGTATTAAAATGTATATCTTGAACCCTACCACACATCAAAAAATAGTATATCTAAGAGAAGACCAAAATCCTTATTTTCAATAATCTTTATAATCAAACTAATTTGAAAATACAATCTTACAAGATGACCTAGACCACGAACCAGTATCTTCCTCACCTACTACTGCCTGTAGTTATATGCTTGTAGCATCTCAGGCCAATTTGTCTCTTTGTTGGCTTCTTTGAAGTGCAGAAACTCACAGTAGTACATTTTCATCAGGGAGTTGTAGGAGAAAAGGCAAGTACCATTAAGTTAGCTGGTGTCCTCCCCCCACCAAAAAAGAGTTAGCCGGTTCCCTAACCCTGCAGTAGCAGCCGGGGTTGTGATACAGTAGGGCCGTGGGAGGGGAAAGATACTCTCACCAAGCTTCCAACATTTTTATTGTTTGGGTCACCTTTCTTACTGATCTTTCTGTCTTTTTTTTTCCCCCTCCAGACCGTGGTCTGATTTATGAGCCTTCCTTCTAATCTCTGCTCTGTTTTGACCTTTGACTTTTGATATGACTATGATAATCTCATTCTGGTTTTTGATATCTTTCTTTTCTTGATCACTTGGGTTTGGGACACTATACCCTCAAAAATCTCTCTTTTAAAATGAACAGTCCAAAGAGTTTCTACCAAAAGATTTAAGTTATTTATTCTGGAGAGAGACAGTAACAACAATGAATTGACTCAGGTAGGGAAATACCCTAACCGATCTAGATGTTCTTCTTGACCAGATCCATTGAATTCTGACATAGATACACTGTATCAGGCTATAATAGAAAATATTTAAATTAATTTGACACACATCAGGCAGATATAGCTTATTTTTAATTGTGTTAATTTATGGAAAATGAGACAATAATTTTTATTAATGGAATACCGAAAACTTGAACTTTTTTTTTGGTTTTAATATAGTTGATGCATAATGTTACATTAGTGAAGGAAAACAACATAGTGATTCAACTTCTTAATATGGTATGCTAATGTTTCTGTGTAACGTCATTCAGAAGATATTTTCCTGAGGTTTGAAATCATACTTTGGAATAAATTGCAGAACCTGGCAAACTCCAGTCAGACACACTGGAGGTACATTCAACACACTAACAATAATTATGTTAGTGTACAGAATTATCTGCCACCATGGTTTATAATCCTTGGGTGTTTTTCTAGAAGCTGGGACTAACCTTGTAATTCTTATGCTCTGAACCATTTTTTTCTCAAGATCATCAAAATTTAAGAAATCGAGGGTAAGGAGCTTCAGATGTGAGTATCAATACAGGTTTGTTGTTGGCCATATCTTACTTTTGCATGTGTCACAATAAGACATCTCCGGCTAGTGACCAAATCAGTGTTTTGCATCTAAACATTACTACCCATTCCTTCTCATCCTCTTTTGTACAAAAGAGCCCACTTCAATTTCTTGCGTATTATCCCAGCCTTTCTGGGCTTGAGATCTGCTATCTATCTCCTTAATTTAATTCATTTCCAGGAAATGAAGCATTTTGTCTGATACCTGGCACCTAGACTAATTTTTCTTTTACCCTTATTACCTTCCTCAGTTGTCTTCCCTGTGAGGTTTGCAATCTCTGGTCCAGCTTTTTCTTCATCTGTTCTACTGCCTAGTCATGGGATATGTTTCTGTGTTGGATAACACTTACCTGCTGTATCTCTTCTAAAAAGTAGACAATAAGCAACAACACTGTGCAACATGGATAAAAATCGTGTCTTCCTAATAATTTTACAGTCATTCATCTTTGGCCTAATATATTCCAAGTAATTCTGTGCAAGAGGACACAGAACTGAGTAATTTCAACAAAGTCTGTATTTTTTTTAAGATTTGATTTATTTATTTGATAGAGAGAGAGATACAAGAGAGGGAACAAAAGCAGGGAGAATAGGAGAGGGAGAAACAGGCTTCCTGCAGAGCAAGGAGCCCGATGCAGGACTCGATCCCAGGACCCTGGGATCATGACCTGAGCCGAAGGCAGACGCTTAACAACTGAGCCACCCAGGTGCCCTGAAAGTCTGTATTCTCATGGTCCTTACCAAGTTCTAATAATTCTGAAAAGCAATGAGGTAGAGTCAGATGCACCTCAAATTGAGAGTTAAGATACCAGGGACAAATGATAACTTTACCATTCTCGGGCTCTTAATCAATGTGGCAAGATTTGATAACCAATATTCCTATTTCAGCGACCACTTTAGCCTCTATAATAGTGCATTTTAAAGTTATTTGAGTATTTTATTGCTTTTTTGCATTATTTTATGAAAATTAATATAAACTGGAAACATAAAATTGCTGCTTCTATGAAAATGTATTTAAGAGAAAGATGGAAATCATTAAGTACTTTTAAAGTTGCAAACTTTGTCATTTTAAAAATGAAAATATATCGCCAACGATACTAACAGTTTTTAGCATAAGAAGGATTGGAGAGAGCTTTAAAATTATGAAATTAAACAGTTATTTAAAATGAAAAGTTCACACGCTCATTAAGCATTCCATTTGGGAAAGAAGAAATTTATTTCTAATACCTTTATTAAATAAAGCCAGTGTTTAAATTTCTTTTACCTTCAGCACACTATTTATATGAAATATAAATTCAGCCTCATGGTCTCTTACTGATTCTCTTCCTCAGTCACTTGCAAAAGTCTTCATCAGCCAGGTCTTCTTTTGATTGTTGTATCAAATTACTTTCTTTCACATAAGTGTCACTTCAAGCAAAGCTGAGAAGTAGAAATTTCATTTTATTGCTTATAATTCACTCTGATAATATGTTTGCAAAAATAACTTATATATTGTGTAATTCTTGGGAAAATATACATTTTGCACTATTGTTAAATATTTTATAGTTCTCTGGGAGCGTTCCTGACCCCAACCCATAACGTACATCTCTCTCTTGCTTTTTTACATTTCCTTCAGACATGTTTTCTTTATAGTCTGAAAATCCTGGCAATACAAATAAGGCATTTATAAAAAAAAGGTGTTATACATATAGTGGCTGTTATTAAGTAGCTTTTAAATTAAAAACAAACAAAAAGAAATATGACCTGATGCAGACCATTTAGATAATGTTCTGAACTTGCGTCTGATGTTGAACTGTTTGTATCTGTACCTTGGTAATTATCTGACAAAATGTACTACTCTTGGGGAATGCAAGCATCTCTTCCTGTTTAATATTCCTGTAAATGTATTTTATATATATTTTACGTATATAAAATCAGCCAAGAACAAGGAAATATAATCCAATGTAGCATGAACCTAAATGTTACCTCATTTTACACAGAAAGAAATCCTTTCCCTTTCCCACCCCCTTAGAGAAATTGGCACATTGTGACGAAAGGATCTAAATGTTCTTTCACTGCAGTTGAGATCGGGGGAAGATGACTATTCTGATCACTGCTGGTTCCAGCCTACTTCCCTCAGCAGCACACATTCATACTCACAGGACTGAAGTGATGCTGGGAACCTCTGCCCACAGCCCACCTGCACTCTCCCTCCCTCACACATTAGCAGTGTGTGGGCCCAAGCCATTTGAGTCATAAAAAAGGAGACAAATACATGGTCTGCAAGTCTTGTTCCATTATTTGTCCTTGGGAATTGTCTATCTCCTTGTGCAAAGGGAAAGTCCTATAGCATCTGCAGTTATTTATACCTTGTTCTGTCCTCCACCTCACTTCCTTAGGGTTGTAGGGCATTATTTCAGTTTGGGCCAGCATAGCTCTCACATCACAGTGGCTCAGAAGGATGCGAAAAAGTCTCCTTCCCACTGCCCTGCCTGTTGGTTTGTGCCTATGTTGACTTAATGCTTCATAAGGTTAAATGTGCAAGTTTACATTAAACAGAAGACCTCAGTTTTTCTACTTTTCAACAATGTTTTCTTGAGTGGACCTAAGGCCACTCAAGAAGATGTTTCTATATTCGTCATGGAGGGCTGTGGTATATCTCCAAAATAAGCTGATATATTGATATTCTGGGTCAAGTGAGTTCAGTGGAGAAAACTGAAAGCCTGCATCGTCATTGCTTCATAATGGTGACTAAGATCAGAGGCCTTACATCAATACTTCTCTACTATTTGTTCTAGGAAATTTTTGCCAAAAAAGGTAAGGCTGTAAGTCATTAAATATTTTTGTTAGTCTTGGGAACTCCCCTAAATTCTATTAATTCAAACACTAGATTGTTAAACCAGTTTACTTCTTAGGAGAATAGTTTGTACATGTGGGTAGAGCTCTTATTGGGACAATAGATGACTCTACTGAGCTAATTTGCTTGCCTATCAAACAGCTATTTACTCACTGAAACTATATCTTCACTGTGTCCATCAATGAAAAACTATTATAATACAGTGTTTGGCCAATGCCAGTGAAATCCAACATGGAAAGACTCAACTTAAACTATTACCACCAAAACTCTAAACCCTATCATTACCCACCCTTAACCTCCCTTTCTGAGCAAATACTCTGTCAAGGTGGGATTCTCCCTTACTGCAGAAATAAACTAGACTTTGTTTGGTCAACAGATTATTCTGATTGGTATTGGGGAGGAAATCAATACATTAATTTTCTAGATCATGTGAATTTGGTAGTACAAGCAACTATCCTTAAGCTAGTCCTAAATAATAACACTTAGCCGATTTTTGATATTCTAAAATTTGAATCTCAATTTTGAAGAATAGATTTAAAAAATCAACAATAACCCTATACATATGACCCTACTCCAAGCCAAATCTTAGGCAGTTTTATGTGATTATAGATTTACCTTGTCTTTCTAGAGCAGATAAGGGAAAAAAAAAAGAAAATATACATATATATGTATATATATATGTGTATATATATATATAGGAACTTAGATAAGATTTTATAAAAGTATTTTCTAAATATTAGTGAAGCCTAACTGAAACAGAATAAATTTAGGCAATTTGTAAAAACAAAGCTTCTCTTTTGCATTAAGGGAAATCTTGCCAGTAGATGGAAGATCACCCCTGGACATCCTTTCCTGACCTGGGATTTATTTTTTCATGTACAGCTCATGAACACGGGCCATTCATTGGATTAATTCAATTAGCAGCTCTAACTCATATTCTAAGCTTTATCTCCAATAGATTTTGAAGATGATTTGACAATTTGAAAGTTTATTTGTATTGGCCTGAGTTTCTTTACATAGACTCTGATATTATAAAGTAAATGCTACAGTAAAATCAATTTCTCCCTTAATATATCAGCTCTATTTCTTGTACTGTCCTAGAGACTTATTGTTTAGCATTTCCCTGGGTAATAAAGATGCGTTTTACTGTGTGTGTGCGTGTGTGTATGTGTGTGTGTGTGTGTGTGCGCGCGCGCGCGCACATGCATGCACACAGATGCAGGAGTGCATGCACTAAAGACTAGAATCCTGTGCTTTCCAAATATAAAGTATATGTATTAGGGGTGCCTTTGTGAATGATAAGCAGCTTATTTATTTGTTTGATTGATTTTGTTTTTAAATATTCCCTCGTCTTAAGTAAGCTGTAGCCTCATGCTCTGTTTCATCTTAAAAAAAATTTTTTTTCCTTATGTCTCTTTTGAGTAATTGTCCTTGCCAAAAAAATTAAATATTTTTATTTCTTTTTTATCTTCTCTGGAAAACTAAAAAGATCTGAGGGTGGAGACTCAAGCAAAATATATTATTAACTTTGTATCATCATTGATTTAATTCTTTAATAAATTACTAGAAATATTTGGACTTCTTAATGAGTTTTATATATTGATCAGTTTACATAAGTAGTATGTTTTGTTGTTTTGCTAGAATAATATTGCGGTCTCGAAGTCTGTTGCTAGGAATTCACAGTTTCACCATCTGCTTCTGTCTTCTGCATATAAAAACATAATCAAGTCTGGTTGTGTGAGTATGTGTGAGCATGTGTGTGCCTCTGTCTCTGTGTATGTGTGTCTGTGTTTAATTCTAGAGGATGAGGGGAAGATAAAGTTAAAGAAATTCTAAATTTTTATAAATCAATACTAAGCATTTGAAATGAAAACTCACAATAATTTTCACACGCACGCACTACCATTTTATTTAAACATATTCTGAAATGATAGTCAAAAGAATAGTAAGCATTGGGACTTCAGTTCTTTTTCCACTTGTTAATTAAAATTTGGAACTTCAGTACCTATATAAGGTAGTATATTTCTTCTAGGATCACCCTTTAAAAAAACCAAGTAAATAAACCCCAATATTTCTAGGCATCCCTAAAGAGGCTATGTTCTCCCCATAGTTATTTGTCATCTTATGATTCTAACCTTCTTCTTACTTCAGTTTGAGACCATGTCCTGATATTTTGTCACTGCTATTATCCTTCTGTCATGACAGGTTATCTTTAAATACCTCAGTTATTTCCCGTCTGTGATCTCCCTTGTATCCCAGGGGCTAGAAGCCTGGTAATTCTGTATCTCAGGATCCCTGCAGGGAAGCTTCTAGGTTCCATTTTACCAGTGAGAGACACTCAGGAGAATTCTAGCAAGTAGAAGAGAAGCAGAGGCAGTAACTGTTGCAAGAGGCAGCGGCAGGCCAGAGGGGTTTGCCGACCACAGACATGAGGTTTCCCCAGCACATTCTGATTTCCTGGATTAGTTTCTCTGGCCTTCACTCTGGCAGGCCTTCCTATTTCTTCATACTTAATGTTTTCCTGCATGAAGTACTTAGAACTCTGAATAGCTTTTGTTTTTCTAAGGGACCCCAAATGCTACAAATGTTCCTAGAGAGGAAATTTTGCCATCTATAATGATTTCATTATACAAACAATTGACAAACCTTTTCCTTGATTTCTGCTGAGTAATCAGAGGCAAGATCCAAGACTATATCAAACATTTTGTTGAATTAGGCAATTTTTTTTGATCCAATAGACATCTAAGTAAAATTCTGCCATATATTTTTTCATGTAGAACTTTACGTATACACTTAAGTATTGTTAAAGAATATTAAACAAATTTTTGTTGTTATGGAATATTAAAACAAAATTGAAGAAAAATTAAAGACTCAATATAGATATCAGGAATATATATTATAGTTTAGTCCATAAGTAGATTCTGTTGCGTTTATAACTAAAGATAATGAAAAGTGAAAATCCTTTCATGCTGCTTTTTAACTAAGCACAACAGGATTGCTAGAGCAATTGTGCCCATAGCTTGCTTAAGGTTCATATTAAGCATTATTTGTTCAAATTTTTTTCAATTTGTAAAGAAGAAGTTGAAAATAGGACTAATTAACACTTATTATTGGGCATCTCCATTTGTCTCAGGTCCTGTGTTTCACATATCTTAAATTGTTTAATCTAGATAAATGACTTACATGACAGTTGCTATCATTCTAATTTTACAAATACAGAGACAGATTAAAAGAGATAACTGATTTTCCCCATGTCAAAAAGCTAATTGGAATTAGAACCAGTATTTGAGTCAAGTTCTATCTGTTCTTTAACATACCTTCCTTCTACCATGACAATATGCTCTCTCCTATGGTTTTGTATGATATTTTGCCATAGAGTTTGGAAAGAATCATTAGTATGTTAATTGGTCTGTTATAATTTCTGAATATTTAAGTAAAAATTATTACTCAAATACTGGGCAGAGAATATTTGATGCATTATAATTATGTGTTTTTATATTCAGGCAGGAAAATGACAAGATCTAGACTCTAGTTCCTAAATCCTGAACTGCTCCAGAACAGGATATGTAGTCATTGGGTTATATGATTGAGAAAATTAGTGAAGATGCATGTGTATGCTCTGGGCCCTGGGATTTCATGATTCCATAACGACCACATAGCTGATACCCTGAGGGTTAAGTGGCACTAGTCACCTTAGTCATAAAGAGGGCAGTAGATAAAGTGCTTCTACTGGGTAGTTCACAGCCTTCTTAGTCCTACATCAAGGGACTCATGTGCATTAGGATTCATTCTACGCAGAGGCTAACTAGATGATATTAAAGAATAGGCCTGAGGGGTGCCTGGGTGGCTCCAGTCGGTTAAGCATCTGTCTTTGGCTCAGGTCATGAATCCAGGGTCCTGGGATTAAGCCCTGTGTCAGGCTCCCTGATCAGCTGGGGAGTCTGTTCCTCCCTCTCCCCTCCCCACCCCCACTCATGCTCTCCCTCTCAATTGCTCTCTCAAATAACTAAATCTTTAAAAAAAAAACAAATAGGCTTGAGAGGCAGAGTCTTTAATCAGGAAGGAGTTCTGAAGAAATGTTTGGGTTGGGGTGAATTGGTGCTGCTGGGTGACAAGAATGTTTTTGTATAGCATTCCTTTGGTGAGTGAAAGACTCCTAAACTGAGGGAACTGAGGAAAGAACCAAGGGAACGTTCCTGTGGCTTGGGAAGAAATTAATGTAAAATTCTATAGTGAATATGATGAGTGTTCAGAACTTGGATGCTTTAACCAGTCTATTTGTTTGAAATATCTCAGGTCCACTTTGAGTTACCTTTCAACCATTTTAAGAGAGATTTTGAAAAGTCATTCCAAAGATCATTTTCAACTGGCAGCTGACAATCAACAGTTGCTATGGAGACAGTGGCCCTTGCTCTAACTCGACCAAGTGCATATGACTTATTGGGGGTGCTGAGGATTTGTTTTGTTGTTGTTGTTGTTGTTTTAGATTTTATTTATTACTTTATTTGGGGGGAGGTGGGGAGTGGAAAGAGGAGAGTGAGAGGGACAAGCAGACTCCATACTGAACTTAGAGCCCAGTGTGGGACTTGATCTCCCAACCCCAAGACCATGACCTGAGCTGAAATCAAGAGTCGGATGCTCGACCAACTGAGCCACCCAGGCACCCCTGCTGATGCTGATGATTTCTAACTGGTCTTGAGTGTGACCTAGTGCTTTGGAATCTGCCAGTTGGCTAACTCTACAGCACTCTGAAGATAACTTTGGAAATTATACTGACTGGCTAACTTCTTGTTTTTATAATCACTCAGGAGAATTCGGGAATTCCTAAGAAGGAAGAGAAGCCTGCTAAAGCTTATTTTGATGAAAAATGAATCAATAGTTCACAGTTGTGTCTCAGAGCCAAGCTAGGGTCAAAGAGACTCTACAGGAAGTTATATATATATATATATATTATAACTAAATAAGTTATTTATAAACAGACTTGGGACAAGAGCAATCATAGTATATTCCTGACTGCCTTTTCATCTACTTCTGTCATATGATAAATCTATTTCAGGTAGGTGAATAATATCAGATGATTTCTCTGAAATTCTTGAAAAATCATTTTATTTCACTTGGATTCTTTTTTTCTGTGAGCTGAGAGAATTACAATGTATGGTGTCTAAGTTTCTTCCAGTTATAAAAATTCTGTGGCTTTATGACTATGTTGAAAAAAATTATATCATTATATGTCTTCCTTTTTGGACTGAGTATAAAGATGTGGGAAAAAAGACTGTTTATTTATTTGTTTGTTTTCCTGAGTAGTCATGTTTTACATATAGTAGGAACACAATGCCTAAAAAATTCAATTTTTAGAATTGAATTGAATTTCATTTTCTTGGAAAGTAAGTTTAATTTGAAATCCATTGCATTCATTGAAGCCTAAGCTGTGAGCCAGAGAACTGGCAAGCCTCTTCCCATTATCCTGTGTTTCCTGCTCTCTCTCTCTGTCACACACACACACGCACACACACGCGCACGCGCGCACACACACACACACACGCACGCCCTCCAAGGGCCCTCTATAGTTTCCTCATCCCCACATCTTATTCAAAGACCTCGATTCCTAAAATATTCCTTATTCCAAAATTTCTTGCTCCATTTTGCCCCATCAATCAAAACTTCCAAACAAATTTACTGAAGAAGTGGAGGGGAATAATCTCATTCGATTAATCAACTCTATGCAATGAGTGAAAACCCCTTTCATCTCTTGAATATATTTAATTTTAGAAATAAACCTTGTTAACCTCAGTAAATGTGAACCTGAGATTGGTGACAACCCTCCTGTATAACAAAATAAGCTGACAAATATATTGAAATATAGTAAAAATTGGAGGATAGTCTGGGTGTCTAGGTTCAGAGTTGGCTTCAGTAACAAGAGCCTATCTCCACCTCACTTCCAGCTTTTTCTCTTTCTTCGGTTCGAATCTGCAGACTCTAAAAATGCCCAAAGCTTGACAGTGTTTTTCAAACTCAAACTAAGTACTGTGTTAGGATGACATCACGTGGCTGGGGAAGATTTTTTTTTTTTTAAGATTTTATTTATTTATTTGAAAGAGAGAGAGAGTGCACAGTGTGGGGAGGAGCAGAGGCAGAGGCTGAGGGAGAAGCAGACTCCCCGCGCAACAGGGAGCCCCTTGTGGGGCTGGATCCCAGGACGACCTGAGCCAAAGACAGACGCTTAACTAACTGAGCCACCCAGGCACCCCAGGGAGGATGTTTTTAAGCAATTATTTTTATGAATCACTTATTTATGAATGTGAAGAGCCTCTGTTTTTAGGAGAATCTCTGTAGAACACAAGTATACAAAGAGGAGGGTTTTTTGAATGCTTTTTCACACTCCAAAGCAGCCAATATCTGTATTAGTTCATGTTTCTAAAATGAAGCTATTATCAGGTTAAAGATTGATGATATGAAATATAAACATTACCATTCAGTGAAATAAAACCAAATAATTTTGAAGTTCAAAAAATATTTTAACTGTAAGCAAAATCTACTTTGAAATATGGCAGCATAAATAAAATTGAAATATTAGACATTTGCAACCTAAAATATTAAAAATCACTTATGGGGCACCTGGGTGGCTCAGTCGGTTGAGTGTCTGCCTTCAGCTTGGGTCATGATGTCAGGGTCCTGGGATCCAGTTCCTCATTGGGCTCCCTACTCATTGGGGAGTCTGCTTCTCCCTTTCGCTCTGCCCCCGCCCCGCTTGTACTCTCTCTCTCTCTTGCACTCTCTCTTTCTCAAATAAATAAAATCTTTAAATTTTTTTTCAAAAAAATTAATTAATTTAAAAAATCACATAAAAAGTAAAATGAGATTTAAATACACTAAGGATGACATATGGAACATTTCAAGTGCTAAAGATAAATGAAACATTTTATATATTGTGCTATTTTACCAGATACAAACCAAAATGCAGTATTACCAATTATTTTTAAAGTCTGTGAATGAGTCTTCTGCCTTCAGAATGAAACCATGATTGTCAGGTGATTTCCCTAAATTTTAATAGTGTATTTGTTTTGTTTCATTTCTGTTTTTGTTTTTTACAAAGAATGTTTCAGTGTTCACTAAATTCACATAAAAAACAGGCAATATGATCCATTGGAAAGATCATTGTGTTCAAATCTTGAACATAGTTTGCAAGTCAACATCTCCCCACTAAAGATCAGGATGACTTTAATAAGTTACTTAAACTTTCTATGCCTCATTTTCTTGCCTGTAAAATAGGAAAATTGGACTAAATGATTTACAAAAGCTCTGCTGGAACAAAATGTTATTGATAACAACATCACTTTAAGATGACTCAAGAGAGCAAGTTATTTGACAGGAGACCTGGACACTAAACTATTGGAACATCTTGCAAGGAAGGAAGGATGATTCAGAGCTTAGACCTTAATGTTTAATCCATTTTGTAACTCTCTGTGTAGTGCTTTCAATAGTCAAATTTTAAGATAAGTAAATTGAAATGAATTTGAAATATTTTCAATAACCCCAACTTTTTGAACCAGTGGAAATTAGAATTACCTGGGAAGTTTGTTAGAAATACAGATTGAGTCATGAAGCCCATTCCCAGAGAGTCTGATTTGGGAAGTCCTTTGAGAGACCAAGGCATGTTAACAGTTATCCTCAGAGCACTGTGAATTGTACAAGACTGTTGGATCACAGATTTGTACTTCTGAAACAAATAATGCAATATATGTTAAGAAAAAAAAAAGAAGAAGATAGCAGGAGGGGAAGAATGAAGGAGTAAGTCGGAGGGGGAGACGAACCATTAGAGACGATGGACTCTGAAAAACAAACTGAGGGTTCTAGAGGGGAGGGGGGTGAGGGGATGGGTTAGCCTGGTGATGGGTATTAAAGAGGGCACATTCTGCGTGGAGCACTGGGTGTTATGCACAAACAATGAATCATGGAACACTACATCAAAAACTAATGATGTAATGTATGGTGATTAACATAACAATAAAAAAACCAGCTATCCTCAGATATTCTGACCCAGATAGGAAAATGGACACTGCTTTGACAAATGTTTTTCTAAACCACTGTTTTTTTGTGTGTTTTTTTTGTTCTTTTTTTAAAGATTTTATTTATTTATTTGACAGAGAGATGCACAGCGAGAGAAGGAACACAAGCAGGGGAGTGGGAGGAGAAACAGGCTTCCCGCTGAGCAGGGAGCCCGATGCGGGGCTCAATCCCAAGACCCTGGGATCATGACCTGAGTCGAAGGCAGATGCTTAATGACTGAGCCACCCAGGTGCCCCTTCTAAGCCATTGTTAGAGCAGAATCTATAGAAATTCATAATGGGAAAACAATGGATGATCATGGAACCATCACTAATACTAATCTTGTTTTAATTTCTGGCTCAGTGCCCATCTTCAAACATTGTAATGACTCATGATGAGTCCAGGGAAGGAAAATGGTAGCTACCATTTCTGAACTTGTTTCTCTACCCTTACCTAATATATAGATGGCAAGAAACCTTCTTCTGACTTATGGATTCTTAATTTTATTTCACCCAGTTTCTGACTCCACCGTTGTAATAAACAAAAGCCTTGATTGTTTTTTTAATTCTGTGTGAGAAAAAAGAATCAGAGTTTGGGGAATAAATCCCAGACCTAGGCTAAGGGATATAAAAATATGTCTATAGAATTGAATTGGGACCTTTTTTATAAGATTTTATTTATTCATTTGAGAGAGACAGGTAGCAAGAAGAGAGCATGAGCAGGGAGGAGATGAAGAAGCAGGCTTCCACTGAGCAGGGAGCCTGATGAAGGGCTCAATCCCAGGACCGTGGGATCACGACTGGAGCCGAAGGCAGTCACTCAACCATTTGAGCCACCCAGGCACCCCTGAGTTGGGACTTTTGTCTGCATTTAAAATTGTCATACTTTTTTGGATTTGGGTAGTGGCACTCATCAATGACAATTGCAGAATAAGCTCAAGGGCGTTTCCTAACAGGAAAGTGGTAGACATAGTAAACAGCTTAAGCCAAACAGAAGTATTTCCGATCTACTTTATGAGTATTCTAGCAACGGGAAACATTGAATGACAGGTAGGCAGAATTCTAAGTTGGTTGCCCAAGATTCCCTCCCCTTAATGTGCATAAATGTTTACCCAGCTATTCAACCAACATTCATCTAGATGCTGCTATGAGAAGATTTTGAAAATGTCATTAAATTCTCAAACCAACTGACCTTAAAATAGAGAGATTATCCTGGGTAAATCTGAAGTAATCAGATAAGCCCTTAAAAGGAAGTGTGAGATTTAACGTTGAAGATGGAGGTAGCCACCTGGCAAGGAATGCAGGTGGGCTCCAAGAGCTGAGAACATCCCCTAGCTGATCATCTATAAGGAAATGGGGACTTTAGTTCTACAACTGTGAGGAAGCGAATAATGCCAGCCACCTGACCACTTTAAAACACTCTTTCTTGGCCAAGCCTTCAGATGAGAAGCCAGTCACACCAAACCCAGACTTCTGACCTATAGAACTTCGAATTAATAAAGTTGTGTTGTTTGAAGAAGGCTAACTTATGGTCTTTTGTTACAGAAGCAACAGCACATTCATACAACTCCTCATTCAATGTTAAATCACATTATCCATTAAGGATTGCAAATTCTTTCAGGTCACAAGTTGTATATGACAATGATTTTAGTGATAACTCTCTTTCACCACCCTCTAACTTTTTGCAAATGTATGACTTGCCCCAAAACAGCTTTGTTAAATCTCTATTAAAATGAATAGTTAATTAACTAAAATGGCCTATCATCTGGCCTTATTGCTTTTAATCACTGTCATTTATACATATCTTATTTAACATTTTTAACAATATTGTGAAAAAAGTATTATCCCTATTACACATAAGAGGAAACTGAAATTCAGCAAGGATAAGTGAATTGTGTTCCACAATCTTACAACAAGTTAATGAAAGAGTTTGGATTCAAAATGTATCTTTTGATTCTAATTTCAAGACACTCTATACTTTTCTACAACTATGGCTCATCCCAGCTATTTGAGAGCTGGAATTGTGAAGATCTTTTTTTTTTTAAAGATTTATTTATTTGAGAGAGAGAATGAGATAGAGAGAGAGCACATGACGGGGGGAGGATCAGAGGGAGAAGCAGACTCCCCACTGAGCAGGGAGCCCGATGTGGGACTCAATCCTGGGACTCCAGGATCATGACCTGAGCCGAAGGCAGTCGCTTAACCAACTGAGCCACCCAGGCGCCCTGGAATTGTGAAGATCTTTTATGGACTTGTTTAATATGAAATGATTGATGTGTAATGTATGAGGCTCTTTACTGTGTGCTCTGGAAATTTAAAGAAGAAACTCTGAACTCAGTTTTTATTCATTGATATTCTTGGAATTAGAGCAGAAGCTTGTTAGCAAAGGATATTAAGTCAGATTATTCTTTTGTAGTGTCTTACCTCATTCTCATCTGGTTTGCTGAACTCACCCCTAACCCTCAGAAATGCACACAGACAAACAGTAGATAATCCTATTTTCTTCACCTTTATTGCTTCAAAAATTACCATCATTTGCTCCCAAACATTGAATGGAAACTCCATTCCCTCAGGACATCTCAACTACTTTCCAACAAAACCTCACAGCAGTTCAGTATATGGACATTTGACAACATGGATAACAAAGGTTTGAATGTGAGCTCTGGAGCTTACTAGCTATAGAAACTTCGGCAAGTTAGTTAAAATTCTCTCTCCTTCATTTTTCTTCTCTGTGCAATGGGATGACAGTATATCTATTGGCTAAGCTTATTATGAGTATTAAAATATTTAGTACATATAATACACTCAAAGCTGCATATACACAGTAAGTACTAGATATGTGTTAACCATTGTATTATTATCACTATTATTTATTATTTAGCACTTAGGAGAAAGCTTAATTTATATGTTTAATGTGCTGATCTTTTCAGCACTCTTCAGAATTTGAAATAAAAATCTATTAAGGAAATAATAAGGATTCTGATACTATGATTTTAATAAATCATTGAGAATTACCCATAAAATGGAGATCATCTCATTTCAACCTCAGATCACCTTGTGAGGTAAATATTACATACACAAAGTTAAATTTAAATTGCAAAGCTCTACTTAAAGGATCATATTCATTATAATTCATATTGTGGTTCATGATGTTATGGAACAAAATTTACTGATACTTTGTGATTCAACTACATATTTTATCTAGACCAATCTATGTTGGCTAAATATTTAGACATGGGGGACCTGGGTGGCTCAGTCGGTTAAGCATCTGCCTTCGGCTCAGGTCATGATCCCGGGGTCCTGGGATCGAGCCCCACATCAGGCTCTCTGCTCAGCGGGAAGCCTGCTTCTCCCTCTCCCTCTGCCCCTCCTCCAGCTTGTGCTCTCTCTCTCTCGCTCACTCTCTGTCTCTCAAATAAATAAATAAAAAATCTTTTAAAAAAATATGTAGACACAAGCATGCCTCTATATTTTACCTCATAAATAAAGTGAAATAAATCTAAGCATCTTTTCAAATATCTGGAAAATTATCAGCATCCAATCTGATATTGTCTGAATTCTGAATTTCCAGTCTTCTGATTTCTAAAAGGTGTATGCACAGGCGTGATTCATCTAATTAACTTTATTTTAGAATACATCATTGTCAGTATTTTCTGGATTTGGATTCCCTAGGTCATCTTGACTTGGCATTTCTTTCTGTCCTGAATCTTTGTCAGTGGGGATAAAAAAAAGGTTTGGTAATGAAAAGAAAAGAAAAGAAGTCTTTTGATAGTGGAAGATTTAAAATGGATTAAAAGGTTTTTATTGGAATGTCTATTCATTAGGTGCATTAGGGGAAGACACTAAAAAAAAAATCGATGTTTGACTTTTACTTTAACCTTAAAATGTCATTAAATTCCACACATGAAAAGGTTGATGCAAACACCCTTTTTACTTAATTGACAACACTTCCATTCTCTGTAGCATTTTGTTAAAGAAAGGGAGCCTATGTAAAAGGTGCACGAAAGGTCAAACTGCAACTTGAAATATTTAGTGTTTAGGTAGGAGGTCTTTATGAGTGCAGACAGATTTAATAATTAATTTTTCCACTTTTTCCATGTAACTCATCATTGTTTTTTTCAGAGGCATTCAGATGAATACTTTTTACAGACTAAGCTGCATAATTTATATTTAGGCATTATGACACTGTCCTGCCGTTAATGGTTATTCAGTGACCTTTCACCTGTTCTCACCATGCTGCTAACCTGGAAGAAGTAATGATTTTTGTCTCATGTTATTTTTGTTATTAATATGCTTCCTCATCATAGTTGTTAATAATGCAGAAGAAGGAGCTGGCTGTGGACAGAGCATTAATTCAATTAGTCACATTTACATACTTAGCAAATGATATAACTTAATCCTTGTAGCTGTGAAAAAATAAATCCTACTTTTAGAGGTGTATTATTAAAAAATTTCAATACTCTGTTTCCCATCAATGATATGTGACTTCTAAGCAAATAGCCATTAAGTTCAAGCTTTGTCTTAATAGCACTAGTTCCTAAGGTGTTTTTAAAATTCCAATTCGGCATTTAAAAATCTAACTCCCAATAGATTTTGTTGGCAACATATTGCAAGGACACGTTTACATTCTAAAAATATACTTCTCTATTTTTGTTCGAATGTCAGAAGATAGACTATGATACCAAGTTCCCTTTTAGATGTGCTAAAAAGCTAAATTTTGCCATTTACCAAATCTACAAATACCCTGTGAAATTGCGGTTGACATTTGTAACAGCAGTTATCTGCATGCCAATTTCATGCACACGTAAGACATTTTATACCATAAAAGAATGCATGGATAAAATCAGACCCAGTGCTCCAAACTCTATGATACTTTCTGTGGGTAGGGAAGATTTGAAATGGAAAATGGGAGAAAAAAAAAAAAATCATGGGCTTTGCAATCAGGCAGTTGTGGTTTCAAAACCTAGCCCTACCATTTCCTATTTTTGTAAAACTTGCCAAGCTATTTGGTCCTCTGAACCTTAGTTTTCTCCACTATAAAAGAGTATAAACGACCTCCTCAGAATTAGTGAAGATTATAAGAAATGATTTCACTAATGTTACAAAATGTAATATACACAATAAACCCCAAGTGGTAAATAGCAGATGCTCAGTGAAGGTGGATTTTCATGTATTCACTAGTCATCACATTAATGTGGGAAAGTATGTTAAATTAAAAAGATATACTGTTAGACAAGTGGATTAGAAAAGGAGTTATTTTTTCAGTATCGAATATACATATGGTATAATTGACATGTAACATTGTATTAGTTTCAGATGTATAACATAATCCCATTTTTGTATATATTGCAAAATGATCATCACAATTAGTATAGTTAACATTCATCACCATACATAGTTTAAAAATGTTTATCTCTTGTGATGAGAATTTTTAAGATCTACTTCCTTAACAGCTTCCAAATTTGCAATACAGTATTATTAACTATAGTCACCATGCTGCACATTATATCCCCATGACTTATTTATTTTATAACTGGAAGTTTGTACCTTTTGACAGATTTGATGGCAGAGAAGAATGAAGATTACCAGGACCCTTGATAGGTCTGGGCTGGACAGCTTGAAGAAATCAGATTATCTGCAGAGTTTGAGAAAAGTAAAGAATAACTGAAAGGTACGAAAAGAACACTCTGACCATGTTTGATTTTGCCTATTATAAGAGCAATATCATTTATAAGTGAAAAGCATAAAACAAGGTCTCATTTTTTGTTAGGCCATAGTAAAAGAATCTCTCTAGAGAGTCTGTAGAGTATGTAGAGTAAATTCATGGAAAAATATAGGTTGCAGAGTGGTGTTATATTATGGAAGGTTGGAGGAAGAGAGCTATGGTATCTAAAACAGAGAATTTATTTTGCCTCAAAATCTAACCACTCACTACAGGTAGGGAATAATAACATGGAAGCTCCGCAGCGATGAAAAACTATTAGCAGAGTCTGACTGTCTACTTATATTTTCTTATGCTGCTAGATGGGATGTGCAAATGTGCACTCCCCTCATAAATCAATCCTAAACTTCTCTTTTCCTCTGACAATATACATTGGAAACGTAGAGTGGAAATGGGTTATTAATCAGTGTATTCTTTCTACTCCTTCAGGTTCTTCTCTAGCCCAACTTGCTTATTAGAAAATATTATTGTGGGCAGCTCAATATCTGGCTATGTCAGAAGAGTGTACAAAAACACCTGTTCCAAATTAATTGGAGTAAATTGTTTAAATACACTAGAGACTTAGCTAATTATGGTAGGAAGCAGAAAAAGAGAGGGGGGAAACTTAATTGAAATTCAGGGGTGCCAATATATACCATAAGATATGAACAAAAGAGGAGAGGGTAGAGTAGCCTAGCTATCACATCATATTACTTGGACAAAGAAATCAATTACATATTTAAAAATCAATAATCACTATATTTCTTACAACCTATAATGCCAAATATTTTACTTTTCTAACCTGATTGTTTTGCTTTTAATTAAATTTGAACTTTTAGTCAAATTGGAATTTGTTTTTATTGAATATATTTTATTCATTTTAAAAGATAAAATCTATTTATTTTGCACATTAAGTAAATGCAAAAACAAGCAAATGGAGCCAGAAGCAATTGTTCATGTTCCACTGCCAAGACACTGCTAACAAATGCTAATATAGATTAAAAGAAATGTAAGAAACACATCAACCAATTTCAATGAATACTTTTTAAAAGGAGGACAAGAGGAAAGCAGGGAGGAGGTAGAAGAGATTTATAAGCCAATCAGGAAAATGTGGACACTTACTGTTTGTGTGAGGCTATTAAAGAATTTATTTTGATTTCTGAGTAGGGTGATGATATTGTGGTTATATTCCAAAAACTAGAATCTGTGTCTTAGAATGAATGTATTGAATTTCACAGATAAACTGAAAGATGTTTGGAATTTGACTAAAAATCATCCTATAGCAGGGCATCTGGGTGACTCAGTTGGTTAAGTAGCTGACTCTTGATTTTGGCTCAGGTCATGATCTTGGGGTCCCAGAATCGAGCCCTGCATCAGGCTCCATGCCCAGTGGGGAGTCTGCTTGAGGATTCTCTCTCTCCCTCTCTCCCTCTCTCCCTCTGCGCCTTCCCCTTTTCATGCTCTCTCTCTCTTTCTGTCTCTCTAAAATAAATACATAAAATACAATAACAACCCAGTAGCAGAAAGAAATGGATATAGAAGAAACAAAATTAGTAATGAATTAATAATTGTAGAATCTTGGTAATAATATTCCTGAGTATCAGATTGCTTTCCAAAAGAATTCTCATAGTTTACACCACCATCGGCTCCATTCATTTCAGAAAGCACACCTTTACTGGTATGCAGTATTGTCATTTTTATATACCTTCCTGAAATATTGCTGTATTTAGTTTACCAACTCCCAGGCTCATCCATCATAGTCATCAACCATGCAAATGCCAGATCTGTAGTCTTAGTCTTGGATTGGGGGAGGTAGGAGATGGGTGACAAAAGGAGTAAATTTGCCAAATCTGTATTGTTGAAAAATAAACATCGGAATTTGATGGGCAGCTGCTACATCTCCATGAGGTTTGAGTCTAGGATTTAAAACTGTCACATGAAAGGCCTTCGATATATTTATAAAAATTGACATTTACATGATCTTACTATGTTTCAGTCTTGTACTTTGCAATTAGTGATTTACGAGGTGAGAAAGAGCAAATGATAACTGTGTCTTTTATTTTTCAGGACATCCTCTTTCTATATTCAACAATGTATAATCAAATTCCTCAGCACTTTCATATACTATTTGGCCTTATCTGATGTTGGCAAGCTAGTAAATTGCGTGATATGCTAAAAAAATAATTAAATTTCTTTGACAATAACTGCCCCATTTTATTAAATGTCTTGTAATGGAAAAATATTGAAGAAAGAAACTTATATTCATAGTTATAAGAGGCATTTTATCGATATCTACAGAAGTATCACCAAGTCTGAAAAGTAATTTAGATTTCTTTCTATGTTAGGGAGTCTTTTTGTGAGAATGTGTGAAGTCTCATGAATATTTGTTAAAGAAACTGATTAACATATAGGTGAAGCAATTTGAAAGGTGAAATATTTTATCTCATGGCAAGAAAATACTTTTTAAAGTAATGTTACCTTTTATTCTGTGACACATACCACTCTGTGGTTACAAATTGGCAGGTGTTCTTTATTCCAAATTATTCCATCCATAATACTAAAGTAACTATAATGCAAGCATATTCAAAGATCATAAAGAGACTTAATTTTTATAAGAAGTATGATTGTCTTTATTAAAAGTGGAACCCTAGGGAATAGTTTTAAACATTAAACCCATTTAACATCAAAGGAAGAACTTTTCTACAAGACTGCCATTTATTTTCTCTAGATAGTAAAGAGTTACCTATCTGTATTGATTTGTCTGTAATCCCAACAAAGCATAGACAATAGTTCCTACCTGAGAGAAAAAAGAAGATAAATCCTGAATCAAAATAATGCTCCTTCACCAGCATCACCATGCAATGTTAATTAAATTATAACATTCTTAGAATATTATACCCACCCCATCATTGTACAGATTAGTAAAAAGATTCAAGGAGATGGAGTTCTAATGAGATACAGTTAGAGCAAAACCTAGAATTTAGAAGCCAAGATATTCCATATGATATTCTTTCCAAAATATTTGGCTGAAGTAAATCAATATCCCTTTTATGTTAGTTATAATGATTTTGGTTTAGAGTATGAACATATTTGTGTAGATATTATCAAAACATTATGCACAATTGAGCATGCTCATGATTCTTAAGTCTTATATACACATGAAATTTTGAATTTTTAAGTTGGAAGACACCTAACATCCTCATGCAACACAAATTGATGACATAATGTGTGAATAGTATTTTTCTAGGATCTGGGGATATAGCAGTGAACAGATAAGATCCCTGTCATTATGGAGCTTACTTTCTAGTGAGAAACAGATAACAAATAAATGCACATGTAAAGAAGAAAAGAAATTGATAAATATTATGTGGATATTAAAATGAACTGTGATACTGACTAGATGACTACTTTTTATTTGATGACCAGAGAAGACCTCACTCTGTGAGAGCTCATTTAAACTGAAGTCAGAATGATGATAAGATTCCAGGGGGGTGAAGATCCTGAGGAAAGAGACTTTGAGGCAGAAGAAATAGTAATTTCAAAAGACACTGTGGTTGAAGATTAGAGGATAAGAGGAGTGTTCTATGACATGAATTGGAGAAGTAGTAGAGATTATATGATACAGAACTGATAATCCAGGTTTAGAGTTTGAATTCCATTGTAAATAAAATGTAATTCCCCTGGAGTGCTCTAAGTAGGAAAATGATGTGATGTGTTTACATTAAAAAAAAAAAAAAATCACTTTGGCAACTAGTGTGATGAATGGTGGCATAGTGGCAACACTATGTGATGAATGAAATTTTCATGTGGTGAACGGGATGGAAAGAGTAGAAGCAAGTAGACTGTCAGGAGACTTTTGTGATGTCCAAGCAAGAGAAGACAATGATTTGACTTAGAACAGTGGTAAAGGTGACAAAGAAAAGTGGACAGACTGGAGGTAGGGTGGACACTATCTTCCAAAGGACTGAATGTGAGGGGTTAGTAAAACAGAAATCTAGGATTATTCCCAGAAGTTGGCTTGAGCAACTAAATGGGTGGGAAAAGAAGATTTGGTGCAAAATTGGGAATTTTGTCTTGGCCATATTTTTGAAATATGATTAGATATCCAAGTGAAAAGGATAAATCAACATTGATTATTGAAATTTGATGGGGAAAGTTATATATGTATTGTATTTATGGACATGGAAGTGGATAAAACCATGTAAGGAGAGTATGAATGTAGGAAGAAGATCAAGTAGGTGGGTTTTTGCTAAATCCACATCTAAAATAATACGTTCCTTTTTTTTTTATCAGAAAGAAAGAGAGAGATAGCAGAAGCAGGGGGGCGGCAGGCAGAGGGAGAAGCAGGCTCCCTGCTGAGCAAGGAGTCCAGGGTGGGAATTGATCCCAGGAATCATGACCTGAGCCGGAGGCAGACCCTTAACTGACTGAGCCACCCAGGCACTCCAATACAGTGTTTCAGTAAGGAAAAAATTATCAACTGAAACAAATATTGCTAAGGGGGAAATTAAGATGACAATAGGGAAATAATCATTAGATTTCAGAGACAGGAAGCTAAAGACACTTTTGATAATAAATTAATAGAGTGGTGAGGCTATTGGCCTAATGAGTAGGTTAAAGAGAAAATTCAGTGTGAATTAATGTTGACAGCAACAAGAGATACCTCTTTCAAGAAATTTAGCTACAAACGTGTGTGTGTGTGTGTGTGCGTGCATGCTGCTATAACAAATTACCACAAACAGTAGTGTAAGAAACACAAATTTATTCTTTTATAGTGTTGTAGGTCAGAAATCCAACACAGCTTTTACTGGGGCTAAAATCAAGATGTGGATAGTGCTGTGTTCCTTTCTGGAGGTTCTAGATGAGAATCTGTTTCCTTGTCTTTTCCAGCTTCTAGAGGTTACCCCTTTCTTTGGTTCAGAGCCCCATGAGCAAATAACATTGATTCTCTTCATAACTAGCACCATTGACTCTCTCCAACCCTTTTTTATCATCTCATCTCTCTCTCTCTCTCTCTAATCCAGTCAGAGTTTTAAGGGTTTATATGATTAGACTGGGCCCATCTGAATAATCCAAAATAATCTCCCTATCTCAGTGTCCATACCTTTAATCACACCTGCAAATCTTTGTTTCAAAGATAACATATTTATAGGTTCCAGGGATTGGAGATGTACGTATTTGGGGAGGCCTTTATTCTCCCCACATCAGAAAGAAGACAATGAGAGTGAGTAGGGAGTTGGAGGGAGAAATTGGGTTAAGGAAGCTTATTTTATTTTATATTGGAAATATTAGAGTCAACTAGAATATATCTAGTATTCAATAGATAAAATGTAAACATATTTGAATATGTCTGAATACATAGTGTATAATATTCAAGATATCAGAGGTGCCTGGGTGGCTCAGTCAGTTAAGCATCTGCCTTCTGCTCAGGTCATGATCTCAGGGTCCTGGGATTGAGTCCTGCATCCTGTCAGTTGGGCTCCTTGCTCAGTCTGCTCAGTGGGGAGTCCGCTTCTGCCTCTCCGCCCTGCCCCTGCCATGCTCACATGTGTTCTCTCTCTCTGCTTCACATAAATAAATAAAATCTTTAAAAAGATATTCAAGATATCATGTTACTCTTACCCCTCCTCTTTTTCTTTACCTTCTCCCCCTTGACACAGATTTTTAAAATTTTAATAAGTTAAATTTTTATCAAAGTACTATTTACATCCTTCTAAAAATACATTTTTCTTAATTATTCAATAAAGCAATTAAAAGACTAGAAAACATACTTTACCTGCCTTACACCTCCTCATCCCACAGTAACATGAGGAGAAAAAAGTAGTAAAAGAAGACAAAGCTAATCACAGAGCACTATTTGGTTTACTAAGGAATAGTATTTTTATATGAATTGTAATGTATAGGATAAATGTTGATTTAATTAAAATCACAATTTATATTTTGAGAGAATAGCAAAAGCCAACAAATAATACCTAAAATATTCATTGCAACGTGGTTTGTACTGGTGAAAATTTTAAATGTTGTAAATGTCTATTAAAAGAAAAAAGAATGGGTAAACTTAATGAATATTATACAGCTGACACAATAGTAAAATAAAAATAAATAAATGTGGATAAAGGTAAAAACAATTTTAGGGAAAAAGTGTTGCAGAAGATATGATAACATCTTTTACATTTTAAAATATGCAAGATAATATAAAAATAGTTTCATGGGTAGAAGAAATATAATTCATAATAATTACTTCTTGGATGAGAAGGAGAGAAATGGGGTCATGGAAAGCTACCCAGAGGACTTAAATTTTATTTCAAATATTTAAGCTAGGTGATAGGTACACAGGTGTTCATTATATGCTTTTCTATGCCTTTACATGTCAGTAGTATTTAATGAAAGTAATTTTTGGATAAAATTAAGCAACAAGCAAAGAAATTCTAAGACAAAACGGTGATGAGAATACTTATGCCGGAGAGGTTCAGGAGGGAAAATACAAGATACCATCTTAAAAAGACCTGCATAATGCCTAGCACATATTAGACATACAATAAATATTTTCCTTTTAAGGAATTCTTTAAGTGCGAAGGAACATCAAGGGATGGTTTTATGGATAGATCTACTATTAGAGAGAGTGTGACTTCATAAAAGGAGCAAGCCAAGAGAAGGTGTTCCCTAAGCTGGCCATCTACTTGAGCCTCAATTATTATGACTTAAGTAATTCCCAGTTTGTGATGCCATCAGTCTTAAAACTGCTTAATATAGTTCCATTTTCTTTTCCCATAAGAAAGAGAGAATTTTTCCAATTTGAAAGCATGTTGGGTTGCTGCCCAAAAGCAGCTACAACATTTAAAGTAATTGAGTTTTCCTTTATTTTAGTATACTTTATCTTACAGTAGGCTCTCTGGAAGAAAAGAGGAAGACCTCTTAAGCAAAGAGGGTTAAAAGTCATAAAATTTGTTTTTTCAGAAATAATGTTTTATCACATTACTGTATCTTAGAATTTAGTCAAAAGTTATTCTCATATTCAGACTATTTTATCTCTTTAAGACAATCTGAAGTATTTATTTGTAGTACTATGACTCATCTCATTTATTGTGAAATATTTACTTTCTCCTAGCAGCAACTATCATATATTTTGTTGAATCTATTTTCAAATACCAAAACACTGAGATAGTCAACTTTTTCAAATAATATCCCTATTGTGGCAAATATTTTTTTTAATTTTTTAATAAACACATTAAGCTGTTTTCATCCATTTACTATGAAATAATCTAATATCATTATTCTAATTTTTTTCTTTATGTTTTATTATTGCTGTGTGATACGTTACAGCTGATGTTTTATGGTACATGGTTGTGGCAGATATTATTTTACAAAGACCTGTTTAATGCTATCACCTATCAGTCATGGGCTTCTTACTCTGTGACCTTACCACTTCTCCATCTACGAAAAGAGCTGATGTTCTTTCATCTTGAGTCTAGGTGGAATGTTGTTATACCATTTACTGATAGAGTATAGTGGAAATGACGCTATGTGATTTCTGAGGCTAGGTCATGTAGACAATCTGCCTGTTTCTTTCTTATGGAACTTGCTTTTGGAATCTAGTCACTATAATACAAGAAAATCTAGGCCTCATTGTGAAAGGAGGCTGATTCTGGGCAACAGCTATTATCAACTGTCAGATATGTAAGAAAGCTTTAAAGATGACTCCAGACCCAGTGGTTATCTGATGACAACTGCATGAGAGACCCCTAAAGGAGATCTGCCTAGCTAAGCAGAGTCAGTTCCCAAAGCCATGGGAAACACTAATAATAAATAATTGTTGTCGTTATACTTCATTAACTTTGAGATACATTTTTATGCATCTGTTGTATCCAGATCAGAGGGATGCTACTATACTAAAACCTAAAATATGTGGCTTTACTTTTGGGAAAGGATCATGAGCAAAATCTGAAAGTCCTCGAGGCTGTTTAGTAGAAGCCTAATGAGCCCTGAGAAAAGTATCTTTGAAGGCCCAAAGGAAAGTCAGGAAAATGCAAGTGAATGATGGAGGGTAAAAGGCTTATATATTGGCAGAAAATTAAATAACAAACATTACCTGTGAAAATATAGAAAATAAACCTAATGTATTCTATGATTTAATAAAGGATATTTTCAAGTAAAATGTTGCATGACATGCTTAACTTCTTCTAGCTACTGTTAATAAAATGAGAGAGAGGAGAAAGAAAAAAAGCTTAAGAGGAATGATGTCACCAAGATGGAAACTTGGAGGCTGAGTTTCCCTCCTCCCATGAAGGCCCCAAATACACATGTACACACAGATCAATTCCCTCTGAGAGAAATACAGAAACTAATTGAGTGACTCCTACCTATCAGGTGACTGAGACAATATGGTTCAGTGCAATTACTATCAAAATTCCAACGACATTTTTCACAGAAATAGGAAAACAAAAAAACAAAAAACACAAAGACCTGAAAGCCAAAACAATCTTGAGAAAGAGCAAAGCTAAACACCTCACACTTCCTGACTTCAAACTATATTGCAAAGCTATAACAAAAGCAAATCAGTATGGTATTGGCATAAAAGCAGACAAATAGATCAATGGAACACAACTGAGAGCCCAGAAATAAATCCATGCATATGCATATGTAGCAAATTAATTTTTTACAAATGTGCCACAAATATAGAATGGAAAAAGGATTTTTTTTTTCAATGAATGGTGTTGGAGAAACTGGATATCCATGTACAAAAGGATGGAAATAGACCCCTGTATTACACCATACACAAAAATCAACTCAAAATGGATTAAAGACTTGAATGTAAGATCTGAAGCAGTAACATTTCTGGAAGAAGACCTAAGGAGTAATCTTTCTGACAATGTCAGGGAAATGCAAATCACAACCACAGATATTACTTCACATTTATTAGGATGACTAGCATCAAAAAGACAAAAGATAACAAGTGTTGGTGAGGATGCAAAAAGGGAACCCTTATTCAGCATTGGTGGGGATATGAACTGGTACAGTCACTACCAAAAACTCTATGGAGATTCCTTAAGAAATTAAAGCCTCTTGGGGCTCCTGGGTGGCTCAGTCGTTAAGCGTCTGCCTTTGGCTCAGGTCATTATCCCAGGGTCCTGGGATCCAGGCCCACATCAGGTTACCTGCTCAGCGGGAAGCCTGCTTCTCCCTCTCCTCATTCCCTCCCCCCCGCCCCCCGCTTGTGTTCCCTCTCTCGCTCTCTGTCAAATAAATAAATAAAAATCTTCTAAAAAAATAAAAAAAGAAATTAAAACCTCTTTGTACAGAACCTGGTTTTCATGAGATCATGGACTTTTAACTTGCAGCAATGAGATTAAATTTGGATATGCATGAGAGAGGATAAATGTATTTTTCATGTTGCAGGAATGTGAACTCTTGTGGTCAGAAGAAGGATTGTGGCAGATTTTATTTTCCAAAGAGGTTGTAACAGTATCTCCAGGCTACATGCAGTACTTAAAATGTGACTTTGCCATTGGAACACTAGTGCATCAACTAGCTGAACCTTCAATTTAATTATAGTATAAAATACTACTTTCTAATTTAAGGAAAACATCCTGAATATCTATCTGCAGACTTTGGTTCTACTCCTGATCTTGCATCTCTGGCCTTAAATATTTTTACCTCTCCAGACCTAAATTTCTTCAAATGTGAAATGAAGGACTTGAATTTGGTCAGGGACATTTAAACAAGGGCTTCTTGACTTGCAGCAAATTCCATTGCCATCACCACAGGAGTTGAGCGCTAGGGCTTGCACCTCATTTCAATCAGAGCATCTCTCATTTTATCTGTTTTACACTTTGGACTCCTGCATAAATTTTCATTTGAAAAAAGAATTACACAGCTTAAAAAAATAAAACTTGAAGCTGCTGTCTTTGCTGATCCATATTGCCTTTTTTAACTGTAAAATTCTATCATTCTTTTGTTTTGTCAAATAAATCATCTAATCCAATGACTTCAAAATTATGCTTTCTCCTACTAACCTATTAAGGAAGGTTAAAGAAGTCAGTCAGTTGCCTGAAAAGGAGTAGTTGAAGGAGTCATTTGGGATAATTTGGTTTATTCAAAGTTATTCTCTAAATTTACTAAAGACAAATGTAAAAAAAAAAATCCAAGGAAGGAAGGAAGGAAGAAAGGAAGGAAGGAAAAAGGAAGGAAGGAATTAATTGAAATAATTTCTAAGAAATGAGGATTGTCTTGTAATATTTTAAAAGGTATTGTTTCTATCAAATTTTACTGGATTTATTTTATCTTAATTGGTCTTAGCTTGTATAATTCTTAAAGGCCTCTTCCTGGTTCAGCAGAATGGATAAACTTCCATTAGATTGACTACTGAAATAATTCCAAATGATGATATGTGTTTTGTGAGGGTTTAAGGAGATTTGTTGTCATGATGAAAAAGTGTGGGATGTCAGTGACCCAGGGAGAACTCGGACAAATGATCTGAAAAGCAATAAGCCACAATGTATACTTTTACTTAGAATAAGTCTGTGGCAAACCCTCATTCTTAATTATTTTAGCTGTTATGTGTTAGCTACTGGTCATCCATGTATTAAAATCAATAAAATAAATCTTTCAAAGCAAAATGCAATTTTGTAGCCTCTTCTACCTTTTGCATTCTTTAGCCGGTTTGTAGTACCCTTATTTCCTTGCTTTCAGGAATAATAAGCAATAATAGTAGCTGAGTGTTGTAATTCAAGATGTATGTTTTTTGAATACAGTCTTTGTTTTGTCTTGTTTTTTGCTGTTCTATCATTAGTGCCAAAGACACTACATTTCTGACACATAATACATGCTTAATAAATATTTGTTGAATAAATAATAATAAACGATAACATTTATTTAGCCCCAAATGTGTGCCAGGTAATATCCTAATTGATACACACAGACACACACACAACCTCATGTTACCAACAACCATGTTAGGTAGGTAGTATTACCATCCTCATTTAATTGAATTTAACTTTTCTTTTTACCAAGTCACACAGCTAGAAAACAAAAGAGCCATTTTTTTTTTTTTTAGCCAAAACACTCTGTTCTAGAGTGCTGTATCATTATGCTATCTTGCCTCTGTAAGTGGAACAAAGCCTTTTTGTCATAAAAACGTATCCTGCTAAGAAATTGATTGTAATTTGGTTCATAAAGAGAGAAGAATACTAAATATAAGATAAATAAGCATCGGGGTATGGGGTGAAGGAAAATATTGACCCCCAGACCACCAGATTTTCAATATATATACAGTGTTCAGTATCATCAAAGCAAAAAAATAGTAAATACCATGCAGAAACTCAATAGTATAAGAGGGACACATATAAACCTATGGGTAGAATAACTCCTAAGGGAACTGTAGAGCAGATGACATTTGCCTTTTTTCCTCCAATCATCCACTGGTTCTCAGGTATTTTTCAAGGCTTTTTCACCTGAGAGAAGACAGCAATTTCTCCCAAGTATTCAGATCCTAAGACAACGACAAAATCCACCTTCAATATTTAGCCAATTAGATTAAATAATTATTTCATATGACCTTGAACAATTCAATTTAAAAAATAAATAAGGTTAAACAAGCTAAGGACAGGGAGCTCAGGAAACTGTGACTTGTGGAAGTATTTCCAACAGCATCACACTGTCACTGGGGGCATGTATACATCAGGTCCTTTTAAATACCCCTCACGTCACATCTTGCTGGCACTTATCGATTTCTCCTGATTTTCAAAGAAGGCCTTCCTCTATGGTTCACAAGAAGTCAATGATCAGTCATATTGATTTTTTTGTTGTTGTTAAGAACATCATATTCTATGCAGTTCAGTCTAATTTATTCTAACTTTCTGTTTACAGAAAGAACCAAGGATTTATTAAGGGTCTTCAAATACCATGTTCTATCCACGTCATAACTAAAATATGACTTCTCTAAAATGAGATTTGGCCACTCAATGCCCTCTCCAAATATCGCCACAGATAGTGGCTATTTAAAAATAAAAATTGAAATTCTTTACTTGTATTGTTAGTGGATCCTTAGAAAAGAGAAGAAAAGCAGTGTCTAATCTCTGTATATCTATTGCTGCACAGCATTCAGAGGCCCCAAGTGAAGTAAAAGTAATTTATAGACTAAATAAAACCTCAATAAAAAGTGGAGGTGAGAAAATAAAATATTATATTTAAGCCTAGTCTAAAATATAGGATGTTATTAAAGAAATGCCATTAATAGTAGACAAGATAATATTTTCTCTCTCTGCAATAAATAGGCTTATAGTTAGTTAAATTCCTTTACTTCTTATAGAATAGGCCATTTGGCCTCATCTGAATGGAATCTGTAATGTTCCACTTTTATTCCCAGTTCTTAGTTATTTACCTCACAAAGAATGTTATTTAATACAGAGCTTGATTTCTTCATGTCCTTCTGAAAGCAGAACAATTCAGGGTAATAGTTCCAAATTAAATTATAACATATTGCCCTGCAATAGACATTTTCATTAGAGAATCTCAAATCCATCACCAATAATAATTAAGTAGAAATATCAAATATACTCTGAGAGGATTTGGTGGGTATTTCTGACTGCTGCACTACAGTTAGAGGAAATTAAATGCCTGCCAAAGGCTATTCTGTGACTCAGTTGGTAAGGTAGATTAAGAACACAAGTGTCCTAGGTCTTCATCCATATTGAGGAAAAAACAAAACAAAATAATGAGACAGAAGAAACACTTGAGGGGAATTGTCTAAAACTAATGGAAATACATGTGAAAAATAATAATTGAGGCATGTGCTATTGCTCTTTTTAGAGGAAACCAAGGTGCTATGTTTTAAGGTACCATGCTGAGAAATTAAAGTAACAGCTTATATATTTGTCGATGGATAATCCTTTTTATTCTCACTTAGGCATAGTTTTATGTGACTCAAAGAGCGAATGATACAAAGGCACACGGTTGAGGATATTCAGAAGATGAATTTGTTTTATATGTATGTACATATGTGTCAGCTGTGAATTTTAGCCCTCAATCTGAAGTATGCAAGAAATGACATATTTGTTTGTTTTCTTTATTTTTTTAAAGATTTTATTTATTTAAGAGAGCAAGAGAGAGTGCAAGGTGGGGGGGATGCTGGGCAGAGGAAGAGGGAGAAGCAGGCTCCCAGCTAAGCAGGTAGCCCCACATGGGGCTCAATTCCAGGACCCTGGGATCATGACCTGAGCCAAAGGCAGATGCTTTACCTACTGAGCCACCCAGGCACCCCTGCTTATTTTCTTTAAATCAAATTAACTCCAGCTATAAGCCTCTTTCCTGCTAGGATAGAGGAAAATTTTTTCTCTGGAATTAATTGGAGGACCAGTTCCTTCCCTAACATTGCCCTGAAACCAGAAAGGCCTAAGTAGTGCTTGACAAAAGAAAGAAGGGGCTCTAATCTTCAGTCATCATGGTCACTTCTAATCACTGCATTGTCCTAGATACGCAACAGCTGGACTGCTCCTATTCCATGCTCAATGTACAGGCACCTTTCCTGGGTTTGTGTACCTGGGTCTGCCTACAATTATGCCATTTTCCTCTGAGCTCCAGTTACTGCCTTGGTGCTCCTACTGGGAAATGGGAACCCCCACTAGGGCAACTTCTAGGGCCTTAGTCTCTTTCCTAGGCTCAGAGAGTTTTCAGTTCACTCTCTCTTAAATCAAAAGGCTCACCTCTCCCCCATCACTTATAGGAAGGCAGAATGCTTTTGAGTATCTTCTATTTTTGATCCTGAATAACAGCTTTCCCCTGACACAGGAAAATCCAAATGTCTGGCTGCCTGTGTTGAGTTGGAGGTATGAAGGTAAGGAGGGAGGCTGGAAGGAATATTGAAGGCAGAAGAAAAGAAGACACTAATATTCCAATAATTGAATCTTTTAAAGAGGTATGCATAATGCATCTGACTTCTAAACATATGTAGTGTTTGCATAACCATGTAGATTTTTTCTTAGAGGGAACATTATGCAAATGAACTATATTCCGCAAGATTGTCCCACTTTGCTCAGATACAGGAAGAGTGTCAAATTATTCACATCAGCAGTGTGATACTATTGAATCACTAACAAAGGCTCATTACTAAGTCATTCAAAGCTCTGTGGACAGGAGTGCATTTGATATATCCTCCCTTTTCCAATGTCATGAGGAACTAAGGCATTTAGATTCTATGAAGTTTGGATGGTTTCACCTATAGAGCAACAATAAAATACTTTTTCAGTGGATGAACTCTAAGACATCCTGATTAATCTCAGCATCCCAATGCAACATTAAAGTAAAGGAATAAAGGGAGTTTGGCCAGCCCCAGTCAGTAGCACTGTGATCAGGACACTCCAAAACTATTTCAGGTTTGGCTTCAGAGGTCTTGAATTTCATAAAGTCTAGAAATAGAGAGGTCTGAGCAGAATTACAACTTATAACATCTTTTTTGCTTGTTTCCTTATCAGTAAAATAGAGATAAAATAGGTAGATCATAGGATTGTTGTGAGGATTGTGTTAATATATATGTAAAGTATTTAAAACAGACCTAGGACAAAATGGTATTCATAAATCTTTGCTGTTTATTAATATTATCATTATATTTATCATTACTGTTTTAATAAATATGTTGAGCATAATGAGATTATTTTATAGCTGGGCATGCTAGGGTGAGAATGCATGCAGTGCCTCAGGTTAGATACTGTAACATGGAAGACCTAAAGAAGCATGTCTTATCACTGAGAATATAAAGTAGCAACATAGCATAATGGGTTACAACAGGGTCTTAATTTGTTCTTACATAGATGAACCTCCTTTTGTATTCAAATATCCAAACACAATATCCAAATACAATTCAGTCTCTTGTTTTCAATTGAATTGAAATTCTGGGTCCTAGATGAATAAATATTGAACATTAACCAAGGGAAGATTAAGACTATTCCTTTTAGAGCAGCATCAGATTAAGCATAAAAGAACAAATTAAATATCAGCTCAAAGTTTTAAAATAAAAGCAGACAAAATTGTTTTGCTCTATTTCAGCTACTGGCAGAATAAAGAGTAGAAATTCTGTTACACTTCACCCCTGTCCCCATAATACTTAAACACTCTATATACACTATAACTTCTCTCTCTGTCAAATTAAAAAAAAAAATCTTTAAAAAAAAAATACACTATAACTTCTAGACCGGAGGTTGACAAACCTGTTCACTAAAGAGTCAGATAGTAAACATTCTCAGCTTTGCCAGCTGAACTATCTTTGCACACAACTTTGCCAATGTAGCACAAAAACAGCTATAGACAATATGTAAATGAATGCATTTAACTGTGGTACCATAAAACTTCATTTTAGACTCTGAAATTTGAATTTCTTATTATTGTCATTTGTCACAAATATTTTTTCAAATATGACTTATTGCAACCTTTTAAGTAGTAAAAACTAATTTTAGCTCACAGGCTATGCAGAAACAGGTGGCAGACTGGAGTTGACCAGTGGGCTATAGTTTGCCAACATCTGCTCTAGATTATGGACTCTTTATATGATAAGAAACTTGGTTACAATTTGTAAGCAAGCAAAATCTATTATGTGGGAGAACCTATGAAATAAATACTTCTCATGAAATAAGTTCTCAATGAAGCAGTTGTACTTGAAGTTCCTCCTTAAAAGCAGTCTGTTCTCTTTAATTTGCAAAAAATCAGCATAAAGAAGCTCAGTTGTTTAGTAGACTTTAAATTCATGGAAACACAAACATTTGTATTAAAAAAGTCAACTGCCTAATCAAGCAATTTTTCCACCTTGCTCTCATTAACTGGCCTTCTAAATGACAGGGTTTCCTATTCTGAGTGTTCATTTAACATCTGAAAATTGATTGCTCATTATTGTGATTAACACATTATTATAAGTAAATGATGCATCAGTGTGTTGGCAATCTGAACAGTTTCTAAACAGATGGAAGATAAATATAGATGATGTAGCTTTTTTTCTCATTTTAAGATTCTGACCTTATTTAATACAGTCTAAATTGACTAGCTTCCACATTACAGTTTGTAATTTCACCTTGGGTGTTGCCAATTTAAAATACTAACATTATAATATTTTAAAGAGACTTGAAGAGAAATTAAAAGCAAAAAAGATCATGAAAAATACATCCATTCAGACCAAGGATAATTATCATAGCTCCTTCTTTAGGAAGGCTTATTACCTGGCAAGCACCTACATAAATGAGTGACATGCAACTTAGTCATTAACATTATGCCATTATATAAAAGGCCAGGAATACAGACTATCAGCATGTGAAATGTTTAACATCTCATAGTTTTGAGAACATAGTCTCTACTTAGTCTTAGCCCATACTCTTGCAAATGAGACCAATTTAAAATATATATAAAAGAATAGAGGAAGTTGTATATAGGACTTACTATACCTAAATATCATGATTTGATGAAAAATTCAAAGTTCATACTACAGTGTAGTGGGTAGACATCTTTCATATATGAATCTGAAGATTTCAACAGTTGGACTCAGTTCTATGTGTGAATAATTTCATTCTTTAACTTAAAAGTGTCTTATCTAAGAATTTAATACTCTCCAAAATATCAATCCCTGATTTAAAAAAAAATAAAATTGTCAACAGTGTGTCTTGTCACCTCAATTGTTATTAAGAACAATCAAGCTTTTATTGGGTTTTCTTTGTGCTCATAGAATTCTGTGCCTGTCACATTATTTAACTGGCACTACATTTGAGAAGGAAAACAAAGGGAATGTCAACTATACGACAGATATGGACCCAAGCATTATGCATTTTATTTCACTAAATCTTTACAACCACCATTTAGGATAAATGCTCTTAGCCCTACTTCATATATCAGAAAGAAACTATGGCTCCAGATGTTTTAATACCTGGCTGAAATTTACCCAATACAGTGGCAGGGATAGAATTTAAACCCATGACTCTTTGCCCTCTGGGACTGTAAGCTCTATGGGAGCAGGAACCATCCCTTTCTATGTGTTGCTCTGTGCCCAAAGTAAAGTACAGTAAATATTCATTAAATGATGAATATGCTATTTCCTCCCTCTCTCTCTCTCTTTTTGTCTCCTTTTCTCTTTTGTATCATTTGTCCTTTACTGGTTACCCGGTCTTTTCCTCTATTAGATCCTTTGCTAACCACCAGAAAAAAGCACCTTGCAACTACCCTACTTGCTTTTTAACCTACCTAGAAATAAAATCTGACAACCAGGCTGAGTAGTTTACTCTGTTCCATAGTTGAAATATTTTTAACTTATACGCCTAAGACAAATCAACAAACTACAGTGGTAAAGCCAAAACATTCCAGGTTGGTTATTTAACATCAATCAGTAGGCTACAATGAAAAAGACTTTCAATTTCAACTTTCTCATTGTTCAGGTACCCCTCGATCTTTAGCAAGGATGCCCATTTCACTGTGAAAGAGTGGTACTCTAGCAAATTAGCTAGACTTTGTGATTGACCAAAGGAATGGTCTTTTTTGACCTCTTTTCTTTGATCTTACCGTCCATTCTTCCTTTCTCAAGGACGTCCTTGACTTAGATTTATGTTTGTCTGCCTTCCTAGCTCTTCTCTAATTTCCTTGAGCACCACTTCTCATGCTGTTTTTCTATTCCATTTCCTTTTTACACCCAAGAAAAAATAAATTCTGGTCTAAGTTTTTATTTTTTTAAGTTGTTTTTCTATTTTGTGTACAACATTTGTACATAGATTACAGCATTTACATTTACTATCTCATTTACACACAGGTCTCCACAATTCTACAAAATCCTCAAGGTAAACTTAGAGAAAAAGCACTGTGTGTGTATTTATTGGTTGAGGGGGATCTGAAAACAATACATCCAAGAGAAATATCAGGGTTGCTTATGTAAGGAGTTCTATATCCTGCCTCTCCTGTAGAAATACACAGAATATTAATTAATTTGTAGCTTAGAAAACTAAAGGAAAATGAAAAAGAAAAATTGCCTACATATAAACTTTAAGTGTGGTTTCTAGAACAAATAAAATGACGCACATTTCCTGAACCAGGTATGGCTAGACCATAGGCCTAAACCAAATAAAAAACAATTCTGTGATTCATGTTTTAAAGCAAGGCAAATTGATAAAACCATCATGCTTTGATCAAAGTTGAAAAAAAAATGTTGCCCTTGAGGCCAAGTGATAACATTATTATAAATTAAATTGATGTTATAGTCAAAATAATGTGTTCTAAATGATATAAAACATTAGAAGCCAGTAGTATAATGTACACAGAGCTCTAAAAATTAATATATATGTATATAAATTGTCATTTAAATTATTGTTGTAATGGAAGCAGAGAAGCATAGAACCTTTGCTAGTGAAGCTGTTAGGTTCTGAATCCTGTCCTTGGTCAGGTTTTTAGACTTGAGTCAAACTCGTTCATGATGTCCTCATAAGCCTTTCTGTACATCTTTTGAAAAGTATCCATCATTTAAAGAACTAAACAAAGACAAGGATACTCAACAAGTTTATGTTGGATGCCTTCATCTAATATGACTGGTGTCCTTATCAGAAAAGGGAAAAGAAACATACACACAGAGAAAACCATATAATAATGGAGGCAGAGATTAGAATATTAAGGATTGCCAGCAACACCAGAAGCTAAGAGAAAGGCATGGGATGGATTCTAGTCTTCAGGATAACATGGTCCTTCTGACAACTTGATTTTAGACTGCTAGCCTCCAAAACAGTAAGAAAAGGAATTATCTTGTTTTGGGCGCCTGGGTGGTTCAGATGGCTAAGCATCTGCCTTTGGCTCAGGTCATGATCCCAGGGTCCTGGGATTGAGTCCCACATCGGGCTCCCTGCTAGGCGAGGAGCCTGCTTCTCCCTCTGCCTCTGCCTCTCTCTCTCTCTCTGACTTTCATGAATAAATAAATAAAACATTAAAAAAATAATTATCTTGTTTTAAGGGCCTTTGTTATTATAATCCTGGGAACCTAATGCAGCATAAGGCAGAATTTAGAGTACTTCAAAGGGATTAAGCTAAAATGCTTACTATGACTAAAGCTATCGTAATTTTGTCAACCATCATTTTTCCTATAGTAAGCAAGTGCAAGATTTTGTAGCTGTTCCTATATTTATTTGTTTGTTTTGTTACTTGCAATCAAAAGTATCCCAACTATTATATTTCTTTCTTGTCACTATCTATATTCTTGTCAAGCAAGAGGTTCAAGCACTCAGGGAGTAGAGCTGTCTGATTAACCTGCCCAATGCTTTTGAAAGTAAAGACCTAGCCTGAGTGCCTGGATATCACATCCCCATGGTATTGGTCAGGGTTCTCCAGAGAAACAGAACCAATATGTATTTATAAATATATAAATATATGCAATATATTGAAGAAATCTGTAATAAATCTTCTCATATAAATACATGTGATATAATAATATATAGGTACATATATAATGCACACATATATATATGTATCTGAGGAGATTTATTATAGATTTCAGCTTATATGGTTATGAAGACTGAGAAGTCCCATTATCTGCCTTCTACAAGCTGGAGAACTAGGAAAGTTGGTGATGTGATTTTGTCTGAATCTGAAGGCCTGAAAATTAGGGGAGCCAATGGTGTAAATCCCAGTCTAATTCCAGAGCAATGACAACCAGGGACACCTGAAGTCCAAGGCCAGGAGAAAATGGATGTCCCAGCTGAAGCAAAGAGTGAATTTTGTCCTTCCTCCTATCTTTTTGTTCTGTTTAGGCCCTCAGTGGATTAGATGAGGCCTACTCACATTCTTTATTTGGTCTACCAATTCAAATTTTAATCTCTTCATAGACATTATCACAGACACACCCAGAAATGATGTTTTAGCAGCTATCTGGGCATCCCTTAGTCCAGTCAAATTGAAACATAAAAATAACATCCACTTTGTGTATCTATGGCTTGGTAGCAAACATAATAAAGGAGGACCATATAAAAGCAACTTGAAGAATTAAAGATTATTTGTTGCCTACCAGATATTTACATTATCAAAGTGAACTAAAGCAAAATTGTTTGTGGGTTATTTAGTGGTATAGGAAGGAGAGTATGCATGTTTTCTGGAAGTAGATAGATCTATAGATATATGCAGGTATCTCTCATATGTATATAGAGAAATGCATTCATAAAGTCAATTTCGCTTTAAAATCGCGGCTATTTCCATTGTACTAGAGTGAAATGTTTTTCATGTTTTTAAATTCTATAGTGTATATGAATGAGATTCATAAGGTACTTAGACTTCTTTACATAAAATGCACTCAAAATTGAGTACAAAAAATATTCTTCCTAGTAGGAAATTAGAGTCTATTTCAAAAGATTATTATTACTATTTTGCTATCTTAAGGAGCACTTGAAAATTGCTACTGTTACTCACTCACTCATTCATTTATTCATTACAAAAAAAAAAAAAATCGGAGGGTCGAGCTAAGTGAAACAAGTTTACAAATGAATAAATACTAATCCCTCTAGTTAATGGATATTTCCACAAAACATCTATAACAGAATGTATAAGCCCCTCACCCACCCACCCTTTCTCCGCTCTCAAAGTCCAATCCTCTATAATGGGATTTACCTTCCCAATCACTGTGGCCAATTATGGTTAATTTATAAAGTTACATGGCCTTATTAATCATTATAATCACACTCAACTTAGATCCATAGAATGTAATTTAATGTAAAAATGCAATTTGGTCAAGAAATTGAATTGAAAGTGAATCCCAGCTGAATGGTGAATTAATTTTAGTTGCAAACTATACAGAACAAATTGATTAAAATAACAGCAACAACAAAAGTCCACCACTTCAACAATGAATGACATAACTGGTTAAAACATGGAGCATTTCAAGCATTCCTTTGTGTCATGTTCACAGAGGCTGGCTGGGTCCTAGGACATACATTATCAGTCAAAACTGGGTTCACCTCTTGGTGAATGTCAAGCCAAAAGACACTATGAAACCAAAGAATAGGAAAAGGAAGGATTTTACTTGTAACCAAGAAAGAACACTGGGGATCTTTTCCCAAGCAATGTCTCCCCAAACAACAAAATTCGGGAAGTTTTAAGCTAAGGGTACATACATATTCATGAAGGGGCTTGTGCAATGGGGAATATGTGGAACTGGGGCAAAAGTCATCTTAAGGTGACAGAGTCCAGGTCCAAGTCTCAAGGGTGCACAGTGGTCAGCACCATTAATTCTCTGGCTTTGCTGGGTCCTGTATCTGAGTGCTCAAGGGGATTTAAATCCTGCAAAGGTAACTCAAGATTGTGTGTAGAGTCAGTCTTCACTTTTCGGTGGGTTTTGGCTATCTCCTGGCCAGATAGTGGCTATTTGTTCTTAACATTCTTTCACAAGATGGCTGGAGGCCTAAATTGACTTTTCTTAGGTCAAGAAAGCTATGTCTTTCTTTTTTTCTGCTTACACTACCCCATTTCAATAAATCAAATTAAAGTAAATATCATGGATTATTTTGAAGGGTGTCTTGGCTCAGGCTGCTATAATAAAAATACCACACTGAGCAGCTTAAACAGAAATGTATTTCTCACAGTTCTAGAACCTGAGAGGTCCAAGATTAAGGAGCCAGCATTGTCAGGTCTCTGTGAGGGCCCTTTTCCTGGTTTGCAAATGGCTATCTTCTTACTTTATCATAAGGCACTGAGAGAGAGAGACAGGGCATGTGCGTTCAAGAGAAAGCAAGCTCTAGTCTCTCTTCTTACCAGGACAATAATCCCATCATGGAGGTTCCATTCACACAATCTCTTCTAAACCGAATTACCTCCCTCAGGCCCACCTTCCAATACCAAGCCATTCGGGTTAGGGTTTCAACATATGAATGGGGGGGGCACTACATAATAGAGGAGAAAAGGCATTCATTAATATGAATTCCTAAAGATCTGTAAAAGAGGATAAATCCAACCATCTGATTATAGACATCCTCCCTTAGGACAGGGACCAGGTCTAGTTTATTGACTAATGTAAAACTATTACTTAACATATAAATGATCAATAAGTAGTTAATGAATAAACAAATACATCAGCAGACCAGTCAGTGATATGATCTGATTGCTTATTTATAATTTTTTTCTCTTTTTAGCACCAGTTGGTGAACTGAACTCATCTTCTAGTGGCAAACCAACTCCATCTCCCCATTCTGCAGCCACTTTTTTTTTCCTTTGTTGTACATTTTTTTCTGCAATTCAGTATTATAATGGTATCTATACTTAATTATATTGTTGATTCCTAAGTCAGGGGCATCTTCCTTCCTATTTATGCTTATATTACTGATTTGCTGAAAAATGCTTAAAAAGTTCACGGAGAATGAGAAAACACAAACTTTCTTAGAAGGCTTACCAACAAAATAATCTTTTTACCAGACCCTAAAGTTGTGAATTTCCATGGACTTCAGAGCTGAACTAAGACACTTGAGAGAAAGAGAGACATCTTTTTCCAAGGTTCCCACTATTCACTGCACATTCAATTTTTCTTTAACAGAGATGGAACCATAACTCCGGGAACTAAGAATTTGGGTTAAAAAGATCTCCAAAAAAACATGTTTCTGAGAATTTTTGTGCCGAACTTCAAAGTAGACCATGTGTGCATTGCATATGAGCAGAATTTCTCCTGTCTCTGACTAGCAGCATGATAGGTTAAAAAGTAATCCTCTCCAGTAACTTGTAACTATTTCTAAATAAGACTAAAGAAACTTACTGTGAATGAATATGTCTAAAAAGAAAACAGAAACTGATTTTTACTGAATAGTTGATGTATGACATGACTCTGCAAGGTGCTTCTATGTATCTATCTAGCTGTCTATCTATCTATCTAGAGTACCTACCATGTGCCAAGCACTGATGACAGTGAACAAAACAGACAAATATCTCTGCCATATCTCACTTAATTCTCATATTAAGCATGTGAAATTTTATTATATTCTCCCACATGACAGATGAGGAAAGTAAGGCCCTAAAGTGTTTAATGACTTACTTATGTCTCAAAAGTGGTATAGCCAGGATTTGAACCTAAGTCTACTTAAGCCTAATTGTTATAGTCTTATTACTACCTTTATGCTAACTCCTCAAATATTTTCTTTTGAATGTTTGAATACTAGTCCTTTGATTAAAAAAAAAAAGAGAGAGGATTATCTGGGTGGCTCAGGTCATGATCCCAGGGATTGGGCCCCACATTGGTCTCCTGGCTCAGCGGGGAGCCTTCTTCTTTCTCCCTCTCCCTCTGCCTCTCCCTCTGCTCATGCTCTCTCTCTCTCTCTCTCTCTCTCTCTCTGTATCTCTGGGTCTTAAATGAATAAATAAAAAAAAATCTTAAAAAAAAAGAGAAGGTGTTAGAGCTGAATTATATTAAGTTAAAAACCACATTATCTTTAATTGCCAAAACATGTTTTCTACAAGATATTGTTCCACCCGACTTCTTGTGGGAAAAATTTAATTTTGCAGAGAGGTGAACATTTGAATGCAAATAAATTAGTGTTCTTTATAAAATGTAGAGATTCTATGAGCATTTGTGCAGATATACATAGAGCAAAACTAGATTTTTAGAAGTTAAGAAAACATGGAGAATAAAACAAAAATGTGGCAGTAAGAGGAAGATGGAGTTACATTAGTACACAACATATTTAACATAGTGACACTATGCTAGTGGTAGGTATCAAGTTTGATTAAGCACGTTCTACTTACCAAAACAAAGAAGAAAGCCTATCATGAATAAATACACATTGCCTGGAAAATTTGTTAAATGACTTGCTCAGTACAAGTTTTACTAAATATCAGGGATTAGCAAACATTTTTTTTTTTTCTGTAAAGGGCCAGATAGTAAATAATTTAAACTTTGTAAACCATACGATCTCTGTAGCAACTGCTCAGCCCTGCCACTGTAGCGTGAAAACATCTATAGACAATATATAAATAAATAGGCATGGCTGCATTACAATAAAATTTTATTTACAAAAACAAGCAATGGACTGAATTTGGCCCCCTGGCTGTAGTTTGTTAATCCCTGCTCAGAACCATCACAAATAGCCCACGGCAGAGGTTGCTTCCTTATGAATTTTTCTTCAGGAAAAATAATATTTTCACACTTTTGTATTTTATGTCTCCTCAATCTAGTCTACTGCTGTAACAGGCATAAATCTATTAATGTCCAGAGGAATCCTTACCTGGTGGTCTTATCAAAGGAACAGCTAGAAAAGAGAATGGGTCCTAAACTCTTAAGGCAGTCTTTTAAAAATGTGTTTTGAAGCAAAACTGTTAATAAGAATTAGATTGCTGAGATCAAGGTTATATTTATCATCACAAAATTTAAATTTTGTGTATATTCTATATTCTATATTAAATTTTGTGTATATTGTGTATATTCTATATTCTTGATCCACTGCTATAACAAAGAGGATATGGTAAAAATTAATGGATTCTGATACAAAAGGATCGATGAGTAGTGATTATGTGGAAGTAGAATGCTTCTTTTTTTTTACTTTTATTTTTATTATGTTATGTTAATCACCATACATTACATCATTAGTTTTTGATGTAGTGTTCCATGATTCATTGTTTGTGCATAACACCCAGTGCTCCACGCAGAACGTGCCCTCTTTAATACCCATCACCAGGCTAACCCATCCCCCACCCCCCTCCCCTCTAGAACCCTCAGTTTGTTTCTCAGAGTCCATAGTCTCTCATGGTTTTCTCCCCCTCTGATCTCCCTCCCTTCATTTTTCCCTTCCTACTATCTTCTTTTTTTTTTTTTAACATATAATGTATTATTTATTTCAGAGATACAGGTCTGTGATTCATCAGTCTTATACAGTTTACAGCACTCACCATAGCACATACCCTCCCCAATGTCTATCACCCAGCCACCCCATCCCTCCCAACCCCCACCACTCCAGCAACCCTCCGTTTGTTTCCTGAGATTAAGAATTCCTCATATCAGTCAGATCATATGATACATGTCTTTCTCTGATTGACTTATTTCGCTTAGCATAATACCCTCTAGTTCCATCCACGTTGTGCAAATGGCAAGATTTCGTTTTCTTTGATGGCTGCTTAAAGGTATAGGATAATCTTGCAATGCTAACATACTAACCTTAAACCTGTGAATTTACATATCAAAAAGAATGTTGATCTGCATATAGTCAACCAACAATTGCCAGCACCAAAAGGTAAATAGTCTGGTTTGCTCTCATATTTATAATTTTTGCTACTGATTGATGTCCTAGTTCTGGACAAAACTAACCAATAACATATTTTTTGGCTGTATATTAAAATAATTTTTATTTGTATCATTGATAATATTTTACATTTGCACATTTAAATATTTGATTTTTTTCATATCCAATTAACCTAATGTCTAACTGTGCACATTTGTTTAAGAATTAGCCAAAGATATAGGTACTTGTTGGGGTATTGGAATAAAGCAAATATAAATGGTCCATTCAAGAACTGAACTCATGACTCTTGTATTACAAGCAGCATGAATGTCTATTTCAGCTAGTAGACAAATTCTGATAATAAATTATACAGAGTAAATCCTAACGAAAACTTGAAAGTTATTCCTGGATCAATATTATAGGTTAATAAATATTCAATTTATAGAAAGGAGGTAAGTAGGGAAGCTAAAAATACACTAAATGAATTTTTAGTTATTTCCCCATCCCACACCCTCTATTACACATTGCTTAAAGAAACACTTAAATTGTCTTTTTATTTTTTTATTTATTTTTTTTAAGATTTTACTTGTTTTTTTGAGAGATAACTAGAGAGAGAACATGAGCAGGGGGGAGGGGTAGAGAGAGAAGGAGAAGCAGTTTCCCCACTGAGCAGGAAGCCCGATGCAAGACTCGATCCCAGGACCCCAGGATCATGACCCGAGCTGAAGGCAGATGCTTAACGACTGAGCCACCCAGGCACCCTAGCAAATTGTCTTTTTAAATAAAGATTATGGGGCGCCTGGGTGGCTCATTCGGTTGGGCGTCTGCCTTCGCCTCATGTCGTTATCCCAGGGCCCTGGGATCGGGCCCGGCATTGGGCTCCCTGCTCAGCGGGAAGCCTGCTTCTCCCTCTCCCACTCCCCCTGCTTGTGTTCCCTCTCTTGCTGTGTCTCTCTGTCAAATAAATAAATAAAATCTTAAAAATAAATAAATAAATAAATAAATAAATAAATAAATAAATATAGATTATGGTGGCTCTACTTTGCAGAATACTATACTATGATGAATGTATTTTTATAAAATGCATATCTCCCACATATCCCCAAAATTTAGTGTTGGTTTGCAATGGGAAAAAAATAAATAGTACATCAAAGTATGAATGACTGAATATTTACACCAATTTACACCAAGCTTTTAAAAACCAAGGTGAATGGAGAATTGGGGTAAAATTCTAATTATTCTATCCAATTAAAATATAATGTTAATATTTTTTTAAAAGATTTTATTTATTTATTTGACAGAGAGAGGCACAGTGAAAGAGGGAACACAAGCAGGGGGAGTGGGAGAGGGAGAAGCAGGCTTCCCGCAGAGCAGGGAGCCTGATGCGGGGCTCAATCCCAGGACCCCGGGATCATGACCTGAGCCAAAGGCAGATGCTTAACGACTGAGCCACCCAGGTGCCCCTAATATTTTTTTCTTATGTCAAATATAATGCCAGTTTATTTTGAAAATCTTTACCAGCAACAATTGGAAAAATAATGCATACTGTTAATAGTGAGATTATAGAAAAAACACTTATGATAAACCTGTTTCTTATATCATCCTTATTAAAGACCAATAGCATAACATTAATATTAAATTATAGGCTAACAAAGACATTTCAGAAAGAATCAAAGCCAACAAAGTTTAGGTTTGTAATACTCTGTGGTATAATTTGATATAAAGAAAGACATCTAGCAGATGGAATCAAATCTATCTTAATTAGTCTCACTAACTCTTTAATGGAGTTAGAAAATACTGGTTGAATTCTCGAGTATGGTCCTGGTGCATAGCTAATGTGTATTGCTGATAGTAGGGAAATCCAAATGCTGAGGATTCCATTTATCAAAGCAGAATAGATGGTATTAAGAATGATATAGGATCATAAGTTCCATTTTTATTTGAGTAAGGATCGACTCATGTCTAAACTTCTATAGGCTCAGAGGAATTCTCTTAGAACCTCATTTTCCCCTTGTTGGGTCTGCTCAAGTAAACTTATCTGATCCTAACATGCTCTCCCTGAATTAAATAGAGCTGAACTTTGGGAAGAAAACTGAATGGTAGTGTTGAAGCATTATTGGATAGATGTGTTCTTTGTGAAAAGCTTATCTTTCATGGTTTTCTCTAAGAGTGCAGCAGAGGCACAACTTCCATTTGGAATTCTCTTGTCAGTCTAAGGGCTCATAAAAAGGAAATCAACTCACAAGACCTTTTATAACCCATTACTTCAAAAGAATTAAAATATTATTTTTAAGGAATCTACAGAAAGCACGTGTTCTACTGTGCCTTCCTGAATTAGACTCAGTTCCAATGGTCTGATCCCATGAAAATAATAAAATTAAACTTCTTATGCATTGTATCCCAGATGACCAAGAGAATCTGATGAGACAGTTTGACAGCAAATTGCTTCATTACTCAATAAATGAAAGCTGTACTCATTAAAGGTCAGTGTCCACTTTTTGATGCATATTAAGTGAGGAAATGTAGAAATCATCAACCTTAGCTTTTTCAGAGACAGCTACCTGTCCTGCTGATAATTGAACCTACTTTATCCCTAAGGAAATAACAAATGAATGTTAACTCCCAGCTCTATCTGTTTCTGCATAAACAAAAAGAGTTCCATGCTTTGCCAAGATTCTAGGTTCTAAACCTCTAGAGCAAAGGGGAAGACTCATTTTGCCACCTGCAAGCAAAAATTGTCCAAATGAGAATCCTGTTACTTATTCAGCAATGGCTCTGGGAATACACTCCAGATGTGTTGAATCCCTATCGACAAACGTCTGCCTTCTGGTTTTATAGTTCAGCAATGCACTATTACCTGCCCTAAGTTGTCTGAATTAGATGGTTCCCATTTCAAAAATGTTATGTAGTTACTGAACTCAGACCTACTTAGTATAAGTAAGTCTATACATTGAGGTTTGTGATCTTTCAAAAAAAAAGTTTTGTTCCATCTTCTAGTGGTTTTGACCCTTTCTATAAACAATATCTTACCAAATATCTATAGAGTTCCATTCCTTAGAGTTAAGCATTTCTTTCTTTCATTGTATTAGCCCATGTCCTGGGAAGGGTGAACACTTTAAATTCATAGATACTTAGAGTGAATTGATTTACTCTCTGGTTTTCTTTCACATGAACCCAGAGCAGCAGGAAAGCAATTTTACATAGAGTCCACCCCTGCTGAATCTGATGTTTCTAATCACAAACAAATATATAGCAAAATGTTGGCTATTTAGTTATCAGGACAGAAAGGAAAAATGATCTTCCAATATGGTAGAAAGAGCTGGGACAAGATAATTTATTGGCACATTAATTTATGTGTGTTATTTTTCTATTCCCTCACCTCTAAAACACATGCAAATTCTAAGCAGGTAGCTAAACATTTAGAGATTTCTTCCCTTGTAGATTTGTACAAGGAGGGAAAACACAAGCTTTATTTACCTTTGGTAAAAGTTTAATTTTATTACTCCCATGATCCAGGAGTTGGAATGAGGTTGAAGGAAGAAAGAAAAAGCAGAAAAAGGAATGTGCTTGAAAGGAGGAAGAAAATAAGATTTTTTTCTCTCAGACCGTGAAGATAACAGAGATGTGTAGGACAAACATAGCAATGGAATTGTTGTCTTGAGTTTCTTTTTTCTTTTTCTTCTCTTTTTTCCAGTTTTGAATGCCAGCTTACCATAACCTACAATTTACATAAGAAACCCTGAATTTACTCCCTTATAAAATGGAAAATATGATTTTTCAATATTTTAAATTAAAAAGCACCTTCACATGCATTTCTCTCCCAATCACTCATTAAAAATAAGTTGATTGACATTCTCCAGTAATGGATAAAAGTCTGTTCCAGGACTGGGGCAGGTAAAGTAAAAGAATTCTCTTGGAACATCTCATTGCACAAGAAAGAAAGGAAGTGCTAGAAGAATAATGGGGACCTATCAGAAGGACATAAAAGGATAATGTGAGCATCAGATTATATAATGAGTGATGAATTACAATGTATTCAGCAAAATAAGAATCCATGATTCCATACTGAAAAAAAATTAAACATTCTTAAATTCTTATATGGACTAGAAACAAAATAGCAATGATGAACCAATGGATATTAAATATGGGGACAAATCAACATCATGCGACTGTTGATATAATGCAGTAAGAAAGACACCATATCACTTTGTGGTATTACTGCCAAAAATAATACATAATCTGTATCTTATCATGAGGAAACATCAGACAAACCCAAACTGAGGTGACTTCAACTAGCTCATACTTCTGAAAAAAAATATTTTAGACACAAAAAGGAAGTCTGAGTATCTATTCTAGATTAAAAAGACTAAAGAAGGGTGCCTGGGTGGCTCAGTCAGTTAAGCATCTACCTTCGGCTCAGGTCATGATGCCCGAGTCCTGGGACTGAGCCCCTCATCCTTCTCCCTGCTCAGCTGAGAGCCTGCTTCTCACTCTCCCTCTGCCTGTGTCTCCCTCTGCTTGTGCTCTCTCCCTCTCTCTCTATCAAATAAATAAATAAAGTCTTTAAAAAAAAAAGACTAAAAGGTGGCTGGGTGATGGACATTGGAGAGGGCATGTGTCATGGTGAGCGCTGTGAATTGTGTAAGACTGATGAATCACAGATATGTACCTCTGAAACAAATAATACATTATATGTTTAAAAAAGAGAGAGAAGATAGTAGGAAGGGAAAAATGAAGGGGGGGAATCGGAGGGGGAGACGAACCATGAGAGACTATGGACTCTGAGAAACAAACTGAGGGTTCTAGAGGGGCGGGGGTGGGGGGATGGGTTATCCTGGTGACGGGTATTAAAGAGGGCAAGTATTGAATGGAACACTGGGTGTTATACGCAAACAAGGAATCATGGAACACTACATCAAAAACTAATGATGTAATGTATGGTGATTACACTTGATCTTAGCCAAAAGGCCAAGAAGCGATGTAATGTATGGTGATTAACATAACATAATAAAATAAAATAAAATAAAAAGACTAAAGAAACAGGACAAACAACTAAGATGCAATATGTGATTCGGAATCAAGTTCAAAAGTAGGAACAAAATAGCTATAAAATAAAATTGGGACTATAGATGAAATTGGAATATGGACTATAGATTAGGTAACAATTGTATCAATACTAAATTGTCCAACTTTTGATAATAATAATATGGTTATACAGATAATGCCCAGGTCTTAGGAGATACAAATGAATTACTAAGATGTAAAGAAGCACAATATCTCCAACTTATTCTCAAATAATCCTTATCAACGATGATAAAACAAATGAGACAAAAATGATTTGGGTAAGGGATAAATGAAAGTTCGTGTATAATCGTTACAAATTTTCTCTTATCTGAAACTACATAAAAATTAAAAGTTACAAGAAATATAGTGAGTTGGGGTTAATGGTCCTTAAAGTTTCCTTCCTTAAAACTTATGATTTTAGGAATTAGTTTCATCATGAAAATTTGTCCAGTATTTCTCCAGGAAAAAATCACTCCTTCCTCTGAATTTATACCCTTACAGCCCTCCTCATGTTTCATTAATTCATGACTTCAACAATTAATTCATCAATTATTTATTGAGTACTTAGTATAGGTTGAACTGAAATAGACACCGGGACTCCATTATAAGCAAGAAACAAAATTTTATAGAGTTATAGCCTATCTTACTGTATTTTGAGTAGATATGTCTTATTTGTTTACTAGAATTCTAAAATCTTTTAGAACCCAATCACTCATGAACATGTCTAATATTTATGTCAATTAAAATGACAATTGAAATATACTATATGTTAATTAATTGAATTTAAATTAAAAATAAATAAATAGATAAATAAAATGACAATTGACTATCCAGAATGTCACTTGTTTTTATTTTTATATTTATTTATTTACTTATTTTAAGTAGGTTCCATGCCTAAGGTGGGGCTTGAACTCATGACCCTGAGATCAAGAGTTGCATGCTCTACTGACTGAGCCAGTCAGATACCCCAATTTAACCTACTTAACCCACATTTAAACATACTTGATATAGAAATTAAGATTATGTGATAAATTTATTTTATAGGTAAAACAAAAATTTTGAAAAAATTTTGAGAGTCTGCAATATAACACTATAAAGGAAGAAAAGATGTCCTATGTTAGGAAGAAAATAAGGAAACTAATATTTATTGAGACTATACTGTGTTCTAGAAATTGTGTTCAGCAGCATATACCAATTATTTCATCCATGCAACAGATCCATAAAATAGATATTATTAGCTCCTTTTTACAGATCAAGAAACTGAGGCTTAGTACATTTAAGATGCTTATGTAGGTTTATTCATGTTTGTAAGAAGATTTTTTGAATTCAGGGCTGTTAAACTCTAGATCATTCCACCATTATCCATTCTGATGACTTTTGGCCAGTCATCACATTTTCTCTTTGGAGTTGAGGGAGAAAAAGATGATATGTCGAAGGAGAAGTCAAAGAAGTAAACAAGTGTTCAGTTGGCCTAATAGATTTTTATATTGTTGTTCTCAATTATTTTTAATCCATTTACCCTTTACATTTATTGAAAGCATAATTGCTGCATGAATGTGTGTTTGTCAAAGTATATTCAGTGACTGGTTATCATGATCAAAATAGATTATACAGTTATTTCTTTTTGGAATAAAGAACAGAGACCTGGAAGTGTCAAGAAAATCCATAAATACAGTAACTTACATTTGTTAACTTCCAACATGTAAATGATTTTCAAATGAAGTTTTCTACAGATTTCAAATTCTGAAATCCATATATTTTTTCATATAAGAATAAATCCTGAATTAATTAACAGTAGATGAGTACATTTTTACAGTATTATTCACTCAAAATTTCCAACAGTATTTTGAAAGAGCAGATATCTTACTTAGCTCCTTGATATATGCAGAATTAGGTGCTTAAAAACAGACAATGAGTGAACATTAATGAAAAAGAGTTCTACCTTTGCTTGGAAAAGAACTGAGCAGATGGCGTATTTCTCACTTCCCCACAACCAGATCAATCTTCCATTTCACAGAGAGTGAGAAGGCAGTAAATGAGTAATGATGGCAAAGGAAATTGTCTCACATGTGGAGTCACCTGATTCCCCTATCCTGGACATAGTCAAAGAAGGTCTGGTTGTGAGGTAGACAGATAGTCTTGAATTTCTAGAATAAATACAGAATGTAATTAAGATGTGTTTTAATTTCTTTGAGGCAGATATATTTGTAGAGAAAATATTTTGTAACTTAAATTATAACCATAATATATATATAAAAATGTATCTCTCTTTTTATATATTTATATTTGATATAAAGTAATGCGTAAGAGTAGAAATAGTGGGTGCCTGGGTGGCTCAGTCAGTTAAGTGTCTGCCTTCCGCTCAGGTCATGATCCTAGAGTCCTGGGATGGGTCCCACATTGGGCTCCCTGCTCAGCAGGGAACCTGCTTCTCTGCCCCTCCCCTGGCTCGTTCTTTCTCTCCCTCTCTCTCAAATAAATAAAACCTTAAAAAAAAGAGTAGAAATAGTAATGATCAAGGGACAGAAAACCTGAAATCTTGTTTTTAGTCTATCAAAAATAAATTGGTGATTATAAGCAAGTCACTTAAATCTACCTCATCCATACTTTCTGAAAATGAGAGAAACGGAATAATCTTCTGTGATCCTTTCAGTCTTCAAAATTATTTGGCTTTACTTAACCAAACTGAAATCTCTGTGCCAACTGCTGTGCTTCTTCTTAGGAAAAATGAGAAAATATATAGAAAATTTTATGAATCAGATGAGGAAAATAAAACAACAAACCTAAGGCTAAGAATAATTTTGCACTGAAGTGATTTTTTAGGTCTAGGACCAACAATAAAAATTACAATTATTGAACTGTTTATATGTCCCAGGCATTGATCCGTGGACTTTCCATATATTTCCCATGTAATTATCATTAAAAAATAAGCATGTAGTTTTGTTTCTGTTTATTGATAAAGAGACTAAGGCTTGTAGAGGTTATTTTGATGTCACCCAGATAATAAGTGATGGAGCCATATTTTAATAACTTTGAAACCCTTTTTATCTTTGGGCTACTATACTTTATGTGGACTCTAGTGCTCAGGGAAGGCTTTTTTAGGGCAAATAAACTTGGTAAGACTTTAAAGGACTTAAGTAAGAAGGGTGGGAAGGAAGGAAGAAGAAAAGGATTGGAGTAGTTTTTATATTCTTATGTTTACTAAAGTCCAAGTTAGACCCTACATAAACAAACACAGACACACATGATCATACACACATATATATTAAAATATATAGTGCATTTTACGTATAATGAGTCTTTCAGCGAGTGTTCATTCTTACTACAATTCTTAGAGCAAATATTAGCTGCACTAACATCAATGAAATCAGCCTTTGTCTCTTTTCTGAATTATCATTCTTTTATATTCCTCTATAGCTTTTTACAACTTGAAAAATTCACAGCAGTTGCTCATAAATGCAAAAGGAGTAAAATTTTCTAATTGGCCACCTCCCTTCCCAGACATGATGTATTTATAACAAATACCATACTAAGTTTATGTTTCATTTCCAACAAAAGTATGCCCATTAACTTTTCTTCAGTACTCACATTATCTGTTAACTTGGGTGTTTAAAGCACAGGGACAAGGACCTATGGGCAGAGAAAGTTGCATTGGGGTCATGAAAAGTGGCCCATTATGTGCTTCCAAGTTAGGAGGAGGTTAGGGATAATGTTAAGTCTCTAAAGAATTTGGAAGCAAGGTTTCCAGGACCTTGAGGAGGCTAGCTCTTGTTGGGAAAGCATCATTTATTACTGTCTCATAAAACCTGAGTCATGAGACCCTTCAGATGTATATATATCGGTGGGTCATATGCTTGGAGGATGATTACCAGCATATATCTTGGGGGGTAGAGATAAAATGGAAGTTTCCAAAAGAACTTTTATCTGCTAAAGTAGGCTTACAGGGGCACCTGGGTGGCTCAGTTATTAAGGGTCTGCCTTAGGCTCAGGTCATGATCTCAGGGTCCTGGGATTGAGCCCCGCATCGGGCTCCCTGCTCCACAGGAAGCCTGCTTCTCCCTCTCCCACTCCCCCTGCTGTGTTCCCTCTCTTGCTGTGTCTCTCTCTGTCAAATAAATAAATAAAATCTTAAAAAAAAAAAAAGAAGTAGGCTTACAAGATCATGGGCACAGGGGTTGGGGGGAGTAGGTGTTCCACTAGGATTGTCTTTTGCCCTTAGCAAAGTGTCAACATGGAGGCAGTTGAGTCCCTAGAGGAATGTCACCCTGCCTGTTTCAAGGATTTGTCAATGGGCTGCAGGTAGTAAGGAAATTTAATAATTTTTCTTCTGTCTTTGTTTCCCACATCATTAACTACATTTTTATAATTCATTGAATTTTGTAAAACTTGAACAATAAAACCATCGATTGAGAGTTTCTCACCATTTCTAGCTTCAGGGTCAAATTAAGGATGTTGTCCGTTAAAGTCCTTCATGGATGTTCTAAGAGTACTTATTCAATATATTTTCAGTATAATAAATGTGAATGAGGGGAGTCTGACTGGCTCAGTCAGTAGAGCATGTGACTCTTGATCTTGGGGTTGTAAGTTTGAGCCCCAGGATAGGTGTAGATATTACTTAAAAAAATATTAAATAAGTGTGAATGAATTAGGATAACAGCTTGAGAATTAGTCTATCACATTTATTTAGCACATAAAACTCTGACCTTTGATCATTATGTTTTTCTTTTTCTCTTACTATTTTAATCTCTTCCCAAAATTTTACTAGGTCATAAAGCAACTCTAATCATCGGTGCCTTATCAATAAAATATATAATTGCTGTAAACTCAAATGTCAGCATGCTAATGAATGCATTTCAAATTCTGATTTTCTCACAACATACAAATGTGCTTTGAATCTAGCCAGTTAGATGATATTTTGCTTGGCTGGGTTAATCAGTTAATTAACATGTTTTTATTAAGGGCCTACTATGTAAAGCACTAAGTTACTTTCTCATTAGAATAACTAATTTGCATGATAATATCAACAAAGACTACCTGAGATGATTGTCTTCTCCTGAAGCAATTTTATTTTGTAACATAAAAGCAGGATCCCATTCAGAAATAGCCAATATCAATGCCAGTTCGTTCTTGCTGTTGTTGGGGTGGTTGATAGGGAAAGACAATTTTTTTAAAATATAGGACAGTGATGATTACAGTTTAACTTCAATTTTAAGAAAATATTTGAATAACTTTAATATTTAGTTTTCCTTTTGAATTACCTATGGAAATTGCAGAAAGTGTATTAAGCTTTCTCTGCTTGTGGTAGGTACTTTGCTTATGTTGTTTGATTCTTCATAATTCTGTGAGATTGGTGCTATTATCCTTAATTTACAGATACTGAAATTCAGAGAGGTTAAGAACAGAAATATTAAGAACTAAAATATTTTATGCAAAATCAAGCAGGTTGGTACATAGCAAATACAAGATTAGAACTAATGTCTTTCGTGAGTCCCTGTGAGCAAAGAATTCAGAGTTTTTACAGCATAACATTGCCCACCTAAATATATATGTTACAGTCATGTTTAAATTAATCACAACTTAGGACCATTTTGCTGCAAATTTCACTATTATCAGAGATTGGGAAATGTTGTACCTCAAATCATGTTTTCTTTTTTAATATTATTGGACTGTGAGTATTTCTTAGTATGATAAAAAGTACTATCTTTTCCCCATCACCAGCATGATAGAATATTTGGCCCTATTTTAAATGGAAAAAAACTAAGAAATAGTGCAATATCAGTAACCTTGCCAAAGGTGACAAAACAAGTGTGCCCCGGAGACAAGATTAGAACTTATTCCCATTTTCCAAAAGATATGACTATGTCTTGTTTCCATGAGGATACAAGAATATAGCAATAATGCTCTTGCTGTGTCAGCTTTGATTTGGCACATGTTGACATTTGGCCATTTACATTCTTTGTTCCTTTCTTTGTTGCCTTGGATGTGTTTAATTTCTCCTTCATGTCTTAGAAGAGAGCAACTTAAAAAAAAGCATAATAGTTTAATAACTCATTCAAATAAATGCTTATTTGTTTAAATTTGTGACATTCTATTTAAACAAATTTGCTGTTTTGTTTACCTGAATGTGATATTGTTAAAATACGCAGCTGTCTTTGTTTCAATGTGGGATGTTTTAGATACGCTGCCTGTCCAAGTATATTTATGTTCTTGTATATTTGAAACCTCACACCTCACTACACACTTAACAGCTTATAGAAACAGCATCCCACTCATGTGGGATGTCAGATATTAGTTCTTCACAACAATGTTGTCTATGATTATTTATTTAATATAACTTATTTAAAATGTATTTAACTATGCCTTGTTAACGAGTTTTTAGTCCTCTTGGAAACCAGTTTACCATTTTAAAATATAGCATCTTCATGTTTTCAGAATCTTTTAAATGACTGCTCAACTGCTTGCTCCTTAAAAAACAAAATTATTTTGTTTTGATAAATATTTTTTAAATAAAATCTCCCTCTCCAAAGGGACATATCAATTGAATTACTGCTGCCCCCTACCACTAAAGAGTAGAAAGAAGGAGAGGAAGATTTTAGGGTGAAAGTAGAATTACTAGTGCCTACAAATTGAGCCTGTTAATGGAAAAGACTTCTCATCCATAGCTACAGTCCCACTAGCATAACAACATAATTAGCTTTGGAGTTTTAGTAATTACCAACTGGATTCCCAAGGAAAACAGTCTTGAAATTACTGCTGTGTAATCACAAAGAAAATTGTAGTTTCCTGTTTAAATTTATTTCAGCTCATAAACAGAAATATTTGCCAAAGATCTTGTGATAAAGGATAAGCTTGGGAAAAAAATCTCTAATTTCAGAAATCTTTGAGAGGTTTCTCTATATAGCTTCACTTCAATAATTCTTTATCCCAATATCCTCTCACCATTTGTAGCCACATTTGGAACATTGGGGCCATTAAATTAAACAAACTCAATCCACTCAACCCTGTCCCTTCCCATGACTCATTTTGACATGCGCCTCTGGTCTGAGATTCAATCTCCTGCCTTCTAATTAGTCATAATTACTACCCTAGGCTCAAACTTCAAGATATTTCATTCTATACTAAAAAGTATAGTACAAAAAATAAGTATATTTTTATTATTATATATACACACATATATATTTACTTACATATATATATACTTACACATACATATTTTAATCCAAAAGAATGGAGTTACTTAGATTAGTTCTTACTTGCTGTGTGACCATGGTTAAATAGTATAACCTCTCTTTTTTAATTTTTTTAAGATTTTATTTATTTATTTGACAGAGACACAGCGAGAGAGGGAACACAAGCAGGGGGAGTGGGAGAGGGAGAAGCAGGCTTCCTGTGGAGCAGGGAGCCCGATGCGGGGCTCCATCCCAGGACCCCGGGGATCATGACCTGAGCTGAAGGCAGACGCTTAATGACTGAGCCACGCAGGAGCCCCAGTGTAACCTCTCTAAACCTGAGTTTTATTTTCCAAATTCCAAGGATATACTCCTTGTTTTATAAAATGTATTCAATAAACTATACTGTATTAGTAATAATTTTGATCAACTGTAACTAAGTAAATTCACCCATGCTGTTTTCTCTCATACCACATTATCTCTGGCAAACTTACCCTTGCCCTAATGAGAAGCTCTACCATATCCTCAGTCATTTTTTCCCTCCTTCCCTAAACTGAAGCCCAGAGGTCCTTAATGACATTATTCACTTCAAGCTACTGCCTAAGATCTTATTTTCCTCTATGCCAAGGCCACATTTTGTACTGTGCATCCAATTAACAGAACAAGGAGGAAAGTTTAGCAGTTCTGTTCCTTTCTGAAAGAGTGACAATTCTTAAACATCTTTCTTTATCAGAAATCAATGAACTTTCTCCTTATTATTCTCTTTATTGATTTATTTTTTTGCTACTATCATCAAAAAATGTAATGGACATTATTGTAGGCCACCTACATTAATCTTCATGACCAAGGCATTCATTTCTTCAGCTGCCCAGAATGTTAGTTGCTGGTGACTCATGGCTGAGTCCCTCTGCAGGAATAGCTTACATTGTAAGAAAGCTGCCTCAAAACTTCTGCATGTAACAACTGTTTGTGGTATGGGTACTGTGTCCCTTGACTTTATTAGAAAGTCTCTAAAGGGTCCCAGGTCTAGTACTTTCCATGGGATCAGTTGTGGCCACTTTTGCACTTATACCTCAATTCAACTACTCCTTCTACCCGGTTCTACACTCTTCATGCCTGGTAGATGTTTATTATTGAGATCTCATCCCAGTAAGCACCCCCCACCACACACACATACAAATACCAGAGTCCCTGAGTCTATTTTTCATGGAATGAGATTCATGATAGTTGGTACAGGAGAGATCCTAGGAAGTAGACTCAAAGATAGGATGTTGGATCTGCGTCACTCACTGGCTATCTGTTAATGAGGATGTCATCACACATTTCAGTGGAGCACTGATTGCCCTTAGCATAAGTTTGTAATTCAATGTTAATAAGTTTATAAGCAGTGAACTAGGAGGGGATACAGGAAGATGGAAATGCACTGATAAGTATAACATTAGAGTTGTTAGAGAGCTTTGAAAATAGTAGGTATGCATACAAAGGAGTCACTGATGCATTGAACACACACACACACACACACACACACACACACACACACACACACACACACACACAAAGGCTTGAAGTAACTGATCACCAATACAAGGCTAGATGTGAAAGCCAGAAGGGCTCCTTGAAGATTTTATAAAGACTCTCTGCCTTGCAGCTAAGGGGCAAAAAAGCTGTTCCAGAAAATATTGAATTCTCAACCCTGGCATGTCTGCTATGCTAAAGTTAGGACCTATATTGGGAAGAAGTGGGACCATGAGACTTTCAATGGGGATATTTGAGACAGTGCACCTGAAAATCATTAGTCCTTATATTCTTGTCTGGGGCTCTGGAAATAGTTCATCCGTCTTGTAATAGGCTAGATCTTCCTCCACTTGTTTAAAAATAATATAGAGGACCCTGCCTTGCAAGAATATATGTACTTCTCCCTCCCTCTTAAGATTTACTGTCACTTTTTCTTCTGGCCACCAGACTAATAATTAGGGTCAGGTTACAATCATCCAGCCAGAAAAATATTGAACCTTCTAAGGGAGAAGGTTGTTATTTCCTGAAGGGTCTGCAAGGCGCATCCAACACGTACCATCAGTACAGTAGAGCGCATATGGGACTGTATCTAAGGATGCTAGATAAAGGAAAATAATAGAAATTTAAATATGAATGATAATATCATTTTAGAGATATAGCATTTAAAAATCCTTAAAAGGACCCTAAAGATGATACTAATAAATACACTTCAATGTTGCTTCTTGCACATTTGGAAAATTCAATGACTCACCTTAAATAAGCTACAAGTGCCAGAAAAACTGTTACAAACAATGGAAAGGGAATAAAAATTCTTAAAGAATTGGACATGATGGAATGAATATACTATATAGTGACCAAAAATCTCCCTAGGCAACTGTTTTGATACAGGTCCATGAATGTGCTACATTTACCAAAGCAATAAGAAATGCTCTGATAAAAAGAAGCACTCATATTTTTTTAAAAGACTCAATGGTGATCATTTTGTAAGCAAAGGTTAGAGTAGGTGATGTAGTTATAGACCTAGCTTTCTAATAACGGTGGGAATGTTAGGATTTCAAAATAATATAAGTCACTTGGTGGCACTTGATAATAAGAAGCAAGATAGGTGCAATTATTGTTTTGAGCAGCAGGTCAGAGTAGAAATCAGAAGGACCTCACTTGAACAGAGCTATAAAAATTGTAACATAATTATGTATTCCTAGTGGCAAGGTAGATGGGTAGTCAACAAGGTTATTGGTCCATTTATACACCACTAACAAATCAGGGATTGGTAATCAGGAGCCTGAAGACAGCTGCTCCAATAATGTCATGATTCCTTTCCCAGGTTCCAGACATGAATGAGCTTTCAGAATTTATTGACTAATTGGGAGGGAAGGACCTGTATGAACATGGCAGGTGTATACATAACAATTTCTTCCTTCTCCATAGTATCACACAGATTTATATTCATATACCCATAATAGTAGAGGTAAGGGTCTTCCAGATATTTTGAGGATAACAGACACAGAATCTGAGCTGATATTAATACCTGGAAATATAAGATATCATCATAGAAATCTTGTCAGAGTGGAGGAATATGGAGTCCAAGTAAAAAATGGGAGTCTAAGCCAAGGTCTAACTCACACCAGGTTAACTAGTTCCAGTGGTCATTTTCAAGGCACCTGAAAAGAATGGACATATTTGGAGGTTGGTTAAACCTTCACGTTGTTTTTGTTTTTTGTTTCTGTTTTTTGTTTTTTTTTAAAGATTTTATTTGAGAGAGAGAAAGAGAGATAGCAAGAGAGAAAGCATGAGCAAGGGGAAAAGGGAAAAGCAGGCTCCCTGCTGAGCAGGGAGCCCGACGTGGGGCTTGATTCTAAATGAAAAAACAGTGTTACATCCCAGCCAAATAATTGGCCCAATTGCAGCTATAATCCAGATATCCTTGTTATAGTTTATGAACACAACTTTAGGTGTGTGGTATATTGCTACTGATCTGGTAAGTGTACTCTTTTCCATACTTATTAAAATGAGAAAAACAAGAAGTTCACCTTATATGGGAAAGGCAAGAAATATATATTTCTGGTCTTGTTCTTAGGCTCCTACACTCTCTCAAAATGTAATTCAAGAAAGTAATATTATTCAGATGTTTTGCAGAATGACGTATTTGTCCACAATATTGAAGACATTATGTTAACTAACTCAGGTGATCAAAAAGTGACAAATACATTGGAAGCTTTGAGAAGAAACATGAGTTCTACAAGGTGGTCTGCCACATCAGTGAAATATTTAGGAATCCAGTAGTCTAGGATCTCCCAGAACATCTATTCCATAGTAAAAGACAATTTTTTTGGTCTCTCACTTCCCACCATTAAGGAGAAAGCTTATCACCCATTAGGCTTTTTCAGGGTCTGTGGAATCACACTTGAATAATATTGATTGCCCTGACCCATTTACTGAAAGCCAAAGAAGGCTGTCAGTTTGTGGAGTAAGGGGCAATGAAGGAAAGGCAGTAGGTTCATGCTATGATGCAAGCAGCCCTGCCACTTGGGTGTACATTATGGAAGTTTTGTGGTATTATTTTAGACATCTCTGTGCTAAATGGAATCTATTAACTCCAAAACTACAATTACAACTTAAAACTCTATGGTTCTGTAGCAAATATATCTTATCTACCTGGGCCCAGGTGAGACAGAGTCTCTGGTCATGGAGCATCAAATGGTCAGCAAGAGCTATTCACTTTGAACCAAGTCATAAATACAGTCAGGCCCAGAAGTAATCCATCATCAGATGGAAGTGAGACACTGTTATCAAAACCCAGGTTTGGCTGTTTGCCAAATGAAAAGCCTATATTCAAGAGACAAGTGTTGGTTTGAAAGGAAAGGTAGCTTTCTTTATTCAGGAGGCCAGCAACCTGGGGACATATTGGGCTGATATCCAAAGACCATCTCAGGTTCTAGGTTAAGGAGCAGATTTTTTTTTTTAAAGATTTTATTTATTTATTTGAGAGAGAGAGAATGAGAGATAGAGAGCACGAGAGGGAAGAGGGTCAGAGGGAGAAGCAGACTCCCCACCCAGCAGGGAGCCCGATGTGGGACTCGATCCTGGGACTCCAGGATCATGACCTGAGCCATAGGCAGTCGCTTAACCAACTGAGCCACCCAGGCGCCCAAGGAGCAGATTTTTTAAAGGGGAAATTCAGGATAGGAGATTACATGCACATTGATGAAAAGGGCAGGGAAATGTGAGTATTCATGAGGAAAGAGAGAGCATGTGCACTGAGCAAACATGCATGTAACGTACATCCCATATTCACTTTGAGGTGGAGACTTGACATCAAAACAAGGCAAAATTCAGCCCCTGATGTCAGAAGGTTCCCTTAGGACAAGGAAAAGGAGCTATGGCATGCTCTGAGAGCCGGTATAAACTAGATCCCATCTTGGGCTCATTACCTTGGGTAAGGAATTCAGGGCCTTGCTTGTTCATAGGCTGGAACCATATCTGTTGACCTGGAGTCCAGGCTTCTGCAGAGACAGCTAGTGGATTTGTTAGTGGGGTTTGAAAAGACACAATAGCTGATTAGAGAGAAACAGTTCTCTGAAAATCAAGCTTTAAACTTCCTGCTAGTTTCAACCTCATTAACCCTATGGGGCATGGTTTCAGATTTTCCCTGAGTTATGAACATTCCTCAATCTTGAAAAATTGGGATGATGACCCTCTGGTGACTTCCTTATCTTCTCTAGTGAGGTAGGTTTCAGATAAAGAGCAGATTTTGCAAATCCTAGTTGTAAGCAAAATTCCTTTGATGAAGGAACATGCCTACATGCAAGGCAAAGTAGAAGTTTCTAATCTATAGGTCTGGAAATAGGAAAAATATCGAATCAGACATGCAAGTTTCTTTCCTGTTATACCACCAAGAATGCGACATGAGCAGAATCAGAAGTAAGCTGTACAAGAAAATAGCCCAAATCCCTATGTTGCCCACTGCTATTGCTCCAGTACCTCCCAATCAGCTGACATCTTGCAGTCACAAGCTAACAGAGAAGGGAAAATACCAAGTGTAATTTGTGGATGAATCAACATAATAGGTGTCTGTGTGTCTAACTTGTACTGCTGCTATACTCTGGTCCCACTCAGTGGTGGCCCTTAAAGACAGTGGTGAGGGGCAAGCCCCCTATTGGGCTGAACTTGAGGTATTACACTTGGTCCTCTAATTTGGATGGAAATGAAAGGAGACATATGGGCAGTGGCTAAGGATTTGGCAGCCTTGTCTGAGGCCTAGAAAGAGAGAGATTGGAAGATTGAGGACAAGAAGATCTATGAAAGTGACTCCCTCAGAAAGAGCTTCAATCCAAGAAGTAACGAAGAAAATCTGAAATCTGCAGTATCTGAGAACTGCAGATAATGAGTCAACAATAGAACCAATTTAGGAATTCCTTTATATCATTCCTATTAGGAATGATATAAAAAATGATAAAAATGTATAAATATCTGAGAGGAAGTTAATGTAAATCCTTCAGACAATCCTAGGAAAATTTTACAACGATGAGGATCTTAGTTGAAGAAGCCAGAACAGCTATGACGATAAAATAATCAATCTCGGAATGAATAGTTTTAAGACCCTAAGGAAAGGTATAAAGAAGAAGAGATAAACTAATGGGAAAGGAGGAGGAAGGCAGTGTCCTAACAAATCAAGTATAAGCTTGGATTAAATTTTGAATTGATAATAGACTATTTTTGTCATAGATATGTTCTTGTTAGAAACGTGAGAATTGACAGTCCTAGATAGTTGATGTTTAAGCAAGGGCAGATATCTAGAATTTTATGTCTCTTATTATAGGGCTCCTTTGGGAAATAATTTAAATAACTGGTAGGAAAACCAAAAGCCAAGAGCAAAGGGTCTTAAATCTACATATAGTAGAAGACGAACTAAGTAACATAGAGTTGAGTAATTTTCAAACCTAAGCTTTTTGTTTTGTTTTGTTGTTTTAAAGATTTATTTATGTATCTTTTAGAGAGAGAGACCAGGAGGGAGGGCATAGGGAGAGGAAGAGAATCTCAAGCAGATTGCCCGCTGAGCACAGATCCTGACCTGGGGCTTGATCTCATGAACCTGAGATCATGACCTGAGCTGAAATCGAGAGTCAGACACTTAGCTCTGACCCACCCAGGCACCCCCAAACCTAAGTTTGGAATGCTTGAAGGACATTTGGCAACAGCATATAAAAATTAGGAAATAATCATTTTTACTTGTGTGAGAAAAGTTAGTACTTAAATTTTTAGTTTGTTAAGATTTCTAAAATTTTGCATTTAGTGGGAACGTATTCACATCTGTTATAGTTAGCATTGTGTACCCCCTAAATTCATATTGTTGAAGCCTCAATCCAAAGTACTCAGAATGTGACTGTATTTGCAGATAGGTCTTTTATTTATTTATTTTTTCTGTTTTTACTCTTTATTTCTTTCTTTTTATTTAAATTTCTTTTATTAACATATAATGTATTATTTGTGTCAAGGATACAGGTCTGTGATTCATCAGTCTTACACAATTCACAGCACTCACCATAGTACATACTCTCCCTATTGTCCATCACCCAGCAACACCATCCTTCCCACCCCCCTCCACTCCAGCAACCCTCAGTTTGTTTTCTGAGATTAAGAGTCTTCTTATGGTTTGTCTCCCTCTCTGGTTTCGTCTTGTTTCATTTTTCCCTCTGTTCCCATATGATCCTCTGTCTTGTTTCTCAAATTCGTCATATCAGTGAAATCATACGATACTTGTCTTTCTCTGATTGACTTATTTCGCTTAGAATAATACCCTCTAGTTCCATCCACGTTGTTGCAAATGGCAAGATTTCATTTTTTGATGCCTGCATAATATTCCATTCCATATATATATATATATACACACACACACACACACCACATTGTCTTTATCCATTCCATATATATATATATATATACACACACACACACACACACACACACACACACACCACATTGTCTTTATCCATTCATCTCTTGATGGACATCTATGCTATTTTCATAGTTTGGCTATTGTGGACATTACTGCTATAAACATTGGGGTGCAGGTGCCCCTTCATATCACTACGTTTGTATCTTTGGGGTAAATACTCAGTAGTGTACTTGCTCGGTTGTAGGGTAGCTCTATTTTCAACTTTTTGAGGAACCTCCATACTGTTTTCTGGAGTGGCTGCACCAGCTTGCATTCCCACCAACAGTGTAGGAGGGTTCCACTTTCTCTGCATCCTCGAAAACATCTGTCATTTCCTGACTTGTTAATTTTTTTTATTTTATTTTATTATGTTATGTTAATCACTGTACGTTACATCATTAGTTTTTGATGTAGTGTTCCATGATTCATTGTTTGCGTATAACACCCAGTGCTCCATTCAGTATGTGCCCTCTTTAATACTCATCACCATGCTAACCCATCCCCCCAACCCCTCCCCTCTAGAACCCTCAGTTTGTTTCTCAGAGTCCATAGTCTTTCATGGTTCGTCTCCCACTCCAATTTTCCCCCTTCATTTTTCCCTTCCTGCTACCTTCTTCTTCTTTTTTTTTTTTAACATATACTGTATTATTTGTTTCAGAGGTACAGGTCTGTGATTCAACAGTCTTACACAATTCAAAGCACTCGTCATAGCACATACCCTCCCCAGTGTCTATCACCCAGCCAGCCCATCCCTCCCACCCCCCCCCACCACTCCAGAAACCCTCCGTTTGTTTCCTGAGATTAAGAATTCCTCACATCAATGAGATCATATGATACATGTCTTTCTCTGATTGACCTCTTTCGCTCAGCATAATGCCTTCCAGTTCTATCCACGTCGTTGCAAATGGCAAGATTTCATTCCTTTTGATGGTTGCATAATATTCCACTATATATATATACACACACACCACATCTTCTTTATCCATTCATCTGTCGATGAACATCTTGGCTCTTTCCATAGTTTGGCTATTGTGGACATTGCTGCTGTAAACATCGGGGTGCATATACCCCTTTGGATCCCTACATTTGTATCTTTGGGGTAAATACCCAGTAGTGCGATTGCTGGATCGTAGGGTACCTCTATTTTCAACTTTTTGAGGAACCTCCATACTGGTTGCCAGAGTGGCTGCACCAGCTTGCATTCCCACCAACAGTGTAGTAGGGTTCCCCTTTCTCCGCATCCCCGCCAACATCTGTCATTTCCTGACTTGTTAATTCTAGCCATTCTGCCTGGTGTGAGGTGGTATCTCATGGAGGTTTTGATTTGGGTTTCCCTGATGCCGAGCAATGTTGAGCACTTTTTCATGTGTCTGTTAGCCATTTGGATGTCTTCTTTGGAAAAATGTCTGTTCATGTCTTCTGCCCATTTCTTGATTGGAAGATTTGTTCTTAGGGTGTTGAGTTTGATAAGTTCTTTATAGATTTTGGATGCTAGCCCTTTATCTGATATATCATTTGCAAATATCTTCTCCCATTCTGTCGGTTGTCTTTTGGTTTTGTTTACTATTTCCTTTGCTTTGGAAAAGCTTTTTATCTTGATGGAGCCCCAGTAGTTCATTTTTGCCCTTGCTTCCCTTGCCTTTGGCAATGTTTCTAGGAAGAAGTTGCTGCAGCTGAGGTTGAAGACGTTGCTGCCTGTGTTCTCCTTTAGGATTTTGATGGACTCCTATCTCACATTTAGGTCTTTCAACCATTTGGAGTCTATTTTTGTGTGTGGTGTAAGGAAATGGTCCAGTTTCATTCTTCCGCATGTGGCTGTCCAACTTCTCAACGCCATTTGTTGAAGAGACTGTCTTTTTTACACTGGACATTCTTTCCTGCTTTGTCAAAGATGAGTTGACCCTAGAGTTGAGGGTCCATTTCTGGACTCTCTATTCTGTTCCATTGATCAATGTGTCTGTTTTTGTGCCAGTACCATACTGTCTTGATGATGACAGCTTTGTAATAGAGCTGGAAGTCCGGAATTGTGATGCCACCAGCTTTGCTTTTCTTTTTCAACATTCCTCTGGCTATTTGGGGTTTTTTCTGGTTCCGTACAAATTTTAGGATTATTTGTTTCATTTCTTTGAAAAAAGTTGATGGTATTTTGATAAGGATTACATTTAATGTGTAGATTTGTCTAGGTAGCTTTGACATTGTCACAATATTTGTTCTTCCAATCCATGGGCATGAAATATTTTTCCATTTCTTTGTGTCTTCCTCAATTTCTTTCATGAGTATTTTATAGTTTTCTGAGTACAGATCCTTACCTTTTTGGTTAGATTTATTCCTAGGTTTCTTATGGTTTGGGGTGTGATTGTAAATGGGATCAACTCCTTAATTTCTCTTTCTTCTGTCATGTTGGTATATAGAAATGCAACTGATTTCTGTGCACTGATTTTATATCCTGCCACTTTACTGAATTCCTGTATGAGTTCTAGGAGTTTTGGGGTGTAGTCCTTTGGGTTTTCCACATAAAGTATCATATCATCTGCAAAGAGTGAGAGTTTCACTTCTTCTTTGCCACTTTGGATGCCTTTTATTTTTTTTTGTTGTCTGATTGTTGAGGCTAGGACTGCTAGTACTATGTTGAACAGCAGTGGTAATAGTGAACATCCCTGCCATGTTCCTGACCTTAGGGGAAAAGCTCCCAGTTTTCCCCTATTGAGTATGATATTTGCTGTGGGTTTTTTATAGATGGATTTTATGATATTGAGGTATGTACCCTCCATCCCTACAGTGTGAAAAGTTGTAATCAAGAAAGGATGCTGTATTTTGTCAGATGCTTTTTCTGCATCTATTGAGAGGATCATATGGTTCTTGTTCTTTCTTTTATTAATGTATTGTATCACATTGACTGATTTGCGGATGTTGAACCAACCTTGCAGCCCAGGAATAAATCCCACTTGGTCATTGTGAATAATCCTTTTAATGTACTGTGGGATCCTATTGGCTAGTATTTTGGTGAGAATTTTTGCATCCATGTTCATCAGGGATATTGGTCTTTGTTCTCCTTTTTGATGGGGTCTTTGTCTGGTTTTGGGATCAAGGTAATGGTGGCCTTATAAAATGAGTTTGGAGTTTTCCTTCCATTTCTATTTTTGGAACAGTTTCAGGAGAATAGGTATTAATTCTTCTTTAAATGTTTGGTAGAACTCCCCTGGGAAGCCGTTTGGCCCTGGGCTCTTTTTAGTTGGGAGATTTTTTTTTTTTTAAAGATTTTATTTATTTATTTGACAGAGAGAGACACAGCGAGAGAGGGAACACAAGCAGGGGGAGTGAGAGAGGGAGAAGCAGGCTCCCCGCTGAGCAGGGAGCCTGATGCGGGAATTGATCCCAGGACCCTGGGTTCATGACCTGAGCCGAAGGCAGACGCTTAATGACTGAGCCACCCAGGCACTTTGCCGGCATATAGTTGATCATAATATGTTCTTATAATTGTTTGTATTTCTTTGGTGTTGGTTGTGATCTCTCCTCTTTCATTCATGGTTTTATTTATTTGGGTCCTTTCTCTTTTCTTTTTGATAAGTCTGGCCAGGGGTTTATCAATCTTGTTATTTCAAAGAACAAGCTCCTAGTTTCATTGATCTGTTCAACTGTTCTTTTGGTTTCTATTTCATTGATTTCTGCTCTGATCTTTATGATTTCTCTTCTCCTGCTGGGTTTAGGCTTTATTTGCTGTCCTTTCTCCAGCTCCCTTAGGTATAGGGTTAGGTTCTGTATTTGAGAACTTTCTTGTTTCTTGAGAAAGGCTTGTATTGCTATATACTTTCCTCTTAGGACTGCCTTTGCTGCATCCGAAAGATTTTTTTTTTAAGATTTTATTTATTTGAGAGAGAGAGAATGAGAAAGAGAGCACATGAGAGGGGGGAGGGTCAGAGGGAGAAGTAGATTCCCTGCCGAGCAGGAAGCCTGATGCGGGACCTGATCCAGGGACTCCAGGATCATGACCTGAGCTGAAGGCCATTGTCTAACCAACTGAGCCACCCAGGTGCCCTGTATCCCAAAATTTTGAACAGTTGTGTTTTCATTTTCATTGGTTTCCATGACTTTTTTTAATTATTCTTTAATTTCCTGGTTGACCCACTCATTCTTTAGTAGGATGCTCTTTAGCCTCCATGTATTTGAGTTCTTTCCAACTTTCCTCCTGTGGTTGAGTTCTAGTTTCAGAGCATTGTGGTCCAAAAATATTCAGGGAATGATTCCAGTCTTTTGGTACCAGTTGAGACCTGATTTGTGACCTAGGATGTGATCTTTCTAGAGAATGTTGCATGTGCACTCGAGAAGAATGTGTATTCTGTTGCTTTGGGATGGAATGTTCTGAATATATCTGTGAGGTCCATCTGGGCCAGTGTGTCATCTAAAGCCTTTATTTCTTGTTGATATTTTGCTTAGATTATCTGTCCATTTCTGTGAGGGGGATGTTAAAGTCCCCAGCTATTATTGTATTATTGTCGGTGTGTTTCTTTGATTTTGTTATTAATTGGCTTATATAATTGGCTGCTCCCTTGTTAGGGGTATAGATATTTACAATTGTTAGATCTTCTTGTTGGATAGACCCTTTAAATAGTGTCCTTCCTCATCTCTTATTATAGTCTTTGGTTTAACATCTAATTTTTCTGATATAAGGATTGCCACCCCAGCTTTCTTTTGATGTCCATTAGCATGGTAAATGGTTTTCAACCCCTTCACTTTCAATTTGGAGGTGTCTTTGGGTCTAAAATGAGTCTTTTGCAGACAGCATATTGATGGGCCTGTAAGGTGACTGTTTCTGTATATTGTCTCTGTTCTTTTCTGTTCAGTGTTACTTTTAGGCTCTCTCTTTGCTTAGATGACGCCTTTCAATATTTCTTGTAGGGCTGATTTGGTGTTCGCAAATTCTTTTAGTTTTTGTTTTTCCTGGAAGCTTTTTATCTCTACTTCTATTTTCAGTGACAGCCTAGCTGGATATAGTATTCTTGGCTGCATCTTTTTCTCATTTAGTGCTCTGAATATATCATGCCAGTCCTTTCTGGCCTCCAGGTCTCTGTGGATAGGTCAGCTGCCAACCTAATGTTTCTACCATTATAGATTACAGACCTCTTGTTCCGAGCTGCTTTCAGGATTATCTCTTTGAGTCTTGTGAGATTTACTATTAGATGTCGGGGTGTTGACCTATTTTTATTGATTTTGAAGGGGGTTCTCTGTGCCTCCTGGATTTTGATGCCTGTTTCCCTCCCCAAATTAGGGAAGTTCTCTGTTGTAATTTTCTCCAGTATACCTTCTGCCACCCTCTCTCTTTCTTCTTCTTCTGGGATCCCACTTATTCTAATGTTGTTTCGCTTTATGGTATCACTTATCTCTCACATTCTCCCCTCATGATCCAGTAGTTGTTTATCTCTTTTTTTTCAGCTTCTTTAATTCTCCATCATTTGGTCTTCTATATCACTAATTCTCTCTTCTGCCTCATTTATCCTAGCAGTTAGAGCCTTCAGTTTTTTTTTTTTTTTTAAAGATTTTATTTATTTATTCGACAGAGAGAGAGAGCACAAGCAGGGGGAGTGGGAGGCAGAGGCAGAGGGAGAAGCAGGCTCCCCGCAGAGCAGGGGGAGCCCGATGTGGGACTCGATCCCAGGACCCTGGGATCATGACCTGAGCCGAAGGCAGTCGCTTAACCAACTGAGCCACCCAGGCGCCCTAGAGCCTTCAGTTTTGATTGCACCTCATTAATAGCCTTTTTGATTTTGACTTGGTTAGATTTTAGTTCTTTTATTTCTCCAGAAAGGGATTCTCTAGTATCTTCTATCCTTTTTTCAAGCCCAGCTAGTATCTTTATAATTGTCATTTTGAACTCTAGTTCTGACATCTTACTAATGTCTGTATTGGTTAGGTCCCTGGCAGTCAGTACTGCCTCTTATTTTTTATTTATTTATTTATTTATTTTTTGAGGTGAGTTTTTCTGTCTTGTCATTTTGTCTGGAGGAGAATAGATTAATGAGAGAAAAAATGCTTTAAAAAATGCTAAAAGGGTAACAACGACCCCAGAAAATTATACACTAAACAAATCAGAAGAGACCCAAAACCAAGGGGGAAAGAAAGGGGAAAAAAAAAAGGAATATGATCAGGCTGGTGAATAGAATGAAACACTTTTTTCAAGAATGAAAAAAATTAAAAGAAAAAAAAGAGAGAGAATGTGATCAGGCGGAAGCCTAGGACAACGTCAAACACTAGATTTAGGGTATATTTTGGTCTGTTAGAAGAAACTGTATCCCAAAATTTTAAAGAAAGAAAAAAAAATACACACACACACACACACACACACACAATAAAGTTAAATACAATGAAAGGATAGAATATACCTGTAAAAATGAAAAATTAAAAAAGCTTTTAAAAAAGGAATTGATAAGATGTCGGTTGAAAAAGGAAAGAAGAAAAATTCAGATAAAAAAATAGAAAAAGAAAATTTAAAAAGTTAACTTTGAAAGACTAAAGCATCATGGGAAAAAAGCCATGAATTCTATGTGCTGTACTCCCCTAGAGCTGGGGTTTTGCACTTCTCATTGATCAGTAAACTTGGTCTTGGCTGGATTTTCTTGCTCGATCTTCTGGGGGAGGGGCCTGTTGCAGTGATTCTCAAATATCTTTGCCTGAGGGGAATTGCCCTGCCCTTGCCAGGGGCCAGTCTAAGTAATCTGCTTGGCTTTGCTCTCAGTAGCTTTTGTTCCCTGAAAGCTTTCTGTACAGCTTTGGAGGATGAGAGTGAAAATGGCAGCCTCCCAATCTCCGGCCCCGGAGGAGCTGAGAACTCAGGGCTCCACTCCTCAGTGAGCCCTCAGAGAAAAGCTGTCTATCACTCCCATCTCCCCAGTCTCTGGCGACCCGTGCTCACCCGGCCTGTGACCGAGCACTTCTATCTCTGGCACATGACCCTGTTTGGAGTCTCCAAACCCAGCAAATTCCTGCATTGCGCTCCTGCACCGCTCCTCCCTGGGGAGGAAGGGGAGTCTCCCCGGATCTGCCACTTGTTGGGTCCCTTCTCAAAGGGCAGTGGTCTGACTGTGCCACAGAACACAGTTTATGGCAACCCTGAACTGAGAGCCCACTCCTTGGCTCCATCTATGCAGCCGGCTTCCGCGCTCCAATACCTGGGGGCTCTGCCACACTCAGGCACCCCCAGTCTTTCTGTGAACCCGGGGGTCCTGAGACCACATTTTCTCAGCAAGGGTCCACCTCCCTCTCCCCCCCCCCAATTAGCCACTGGAGTGACATCCCTTAGCGGAGCAGACTTCTTTTTTTTTTTTTTTAAGATTTTATTTATTTATTTGACATAGAGATAGAGTGAGCACAAGCAGGGGGAGTGGCAGGCAGAGGCAGAGGGAGAAGCAGGCTCCCCACAGAGAAGGGGGAGCCTGATGTGGGACTCGATCCCCGGACTCCGGGATCATGACCTGAGCCGAAGGCAGTCGCTTAACCAACTGAGCCACCCAGGCGCCCAGCGGAGCAGACTTCTAAAAGTTCTGATTTTGTGCTCCACTGCTCTATCACTTGCCAGTAGCTGGCTGACGGAGGCTCCCTCCCCCCCAACCCCACAGTCTATCTTCCCATATATCTCCGCACATCCTACCTTCCAGAAAGTAGTTACTTTTCTGTTCAGAGAGTTGCTGCTATTCTTTTCTTCAATCTCCTGTTGAGTTTGTAGGTGTTCTGAATGGTTTGATAACTATCTAGCTGAATTCCTGGGCCAGATGAAATTTAGGTCTCCTATTCCTCCGCCACCTTGCTCCTCCTCTGCAGATAGGTCTTTTAAATAGGTAATTAAGATCAAATGGAGTTAAATGGGTGGGCCCTAATACAATCTTACTGGCATCCTTGTAAGAAGAGGACATTTGGACACACAAAGCAGGTATTCACAAACAGTAGGAAAAGTCTATGTGATCACTCAGTGAGTGGTGCAAGAGTGCCATCTATAAGCCAAGAAGAGAGGGCTCAGAAGAAAACAAAGATGCCCATGCCTTGGTCTTGGACTTCTAACCTCCAGAACTTAAGAAATAAATTTCTGTTGTTTAAGGCACCCAGGTTATGGTATCATGTTATGGCAGCCTTAGAAAATTAGTACATTATACTAGTGGTAAACAGTCTAGTCTATAGCTGCTGAAGATGACTATACCAGTAATGTGAGTGAGATCCTTCTGACTGAACTAAATTCATTAAGAAATTCGGAGTGGACTGACAGACATCCGCAATTCAATTTCTTTGGACTTCAATATTTGTGAGGAAAGGAAACACGGAGCATTCTTCATTATATTAGATATGTGGATACGTGGTGCCCATTTGATTACATTTAGTTCGCTATGTTGAATAACACAGGTAGGTTTACTTTGAGATGGGTACTAGAGTGGCAGTTTTCCAAACTTGTAATGCAGTTAGATACTATGATTAAGGCCCATGGCAAAGACTTCTGTCAATATATTTGGGCACAGGAGGACACAAGAAAACCAGTTACTGTTATGAAGAGAACAGCCTTTAAGTGTGGTAGTCCTCCCCTGATGTGCTTTCATCTCTTCCACAAAGGAAGGCGTCATACCCCTGAACAATTATAGACTTGGTGACTTAGAACATTAAGCTAATAATTTAAAATTTTAAAAATAGGGGAATATCTAGAAGATGACACTGTAACCACAACAGGAATCTTTTATTTTTGCCTACCCCCTTTCCAACATCTCTCCTCCAAGAGAAAAAAAAAAAATACTTAGTCACAATTCTAGGCTCTCTGCTGGGCCATGTTCACTAATACTGGGCTCATTCTCATACACTTGGCCTTTATTATAGACGTTTTGCTTCCTGATTCTTTGTAGTAAATATAAGAAAGGCCAATGCTTAAGAGGAGGTTAGCTATCTCTTCTCTCAAGCTCCTACCTCTTTTTTCTCTTTTCTTCCTTCACTGTTCTATCTCACGTGGCTTGCTCTTTGTCTCACTATATCTAGCTAGCTAGCTAATTACCTTTTTCTCTGCTGACAAAAGAAGATACGAAGAGTTCTCTTCTTGATTGGACTAGTGGTGTCTAGGTATGATAATCGGAATGGCTCTGGCCATCTTAAAGACATGAGGGACATGAAAGAAGTTAGTTGATCTGCTGCTATGACAAAATATAGAAATAGAAGAAATGAAGTCTTGATAGTACTAATTATGAGATGATAAATGTCTCTTATTTTTACCCTAGGTGAGTTAATATTTTCTCTTTCTTGCAATTGAATCATTGCCACTGATTCACTGAAATATACCATTGAGTCAGTTGTTCTTTTCCTCTATAATTTGGCTGACTTGGGAATATACCATTTTCTAGAGAACCACCTCCTTTGCCATTGTTTCTCCTTGACAAATTACTCCCATTAATAGAAATTTGTTTTCATGAAATAGTTGAACATGTAGAGACAGATTTGCATGAATATGTTCATTTCAGAATTATTTACAATAGTTTATAATTAGAATCAACTTAAATGTTTATCAGTACAGAAGGCATTAAATAAAGTGTGATACATTCATACCTTAGACAATAAAAAATCGTTAAAAAGAAAGTTATAAAAATCAACTAATGTTGGGCACCTGGGTGGCTCAGTTGGTTAAGCGACTGCCTTCGGCTCAGGTCATGATCCTGGAGTCCCGGGATCGAGTCCCACATCAGGCTCCCTGCTCAGCAGGGAGTCTGCTTCTCCCTCTGACCCTCTTGCCTCTCATGCTCTCTATCTCATTCTCTCTCTTTCAAATAAATAAATAAAATCTTTAAAAAAATCAATTGATGTAGAAAAATATCCATAGCTTATTATTGAGTGAGAAACTAAAAGCAGAATTCAACAAATTTCTGAGCATGAACAAAATAATCATATGTTTATAAAAAATGTCATGGAATATTTATTTGACATTTATGCATATGAATAATAATAATACAAACAATAATGACCACTAACATTTATTAAATATCTGCTCAGAGCCAGGAACCCTGCTATGTGTTTTACATATATGATAGTAATTAATCCATAGCTCAAATAATATAGATATTATTATTATCTTCATTTATAGATGAGTAAAGTGAAATTCAGGGAGTAAAAAAGTTGTGTGGCCTAGTCATTGAGCAATAAGATCAAGGTTCATATTCAGGTCTATATAGCAGTTTATTATATTTTAACTTTTATATCATAACATACTATAGTATACCATTTACATATTATATTACATTATATCATATTATTATATTACATTATATTACATTATAGATATCTGGAATAATTACTTCTAAAAGGATAATAATAATTGCCTTTGGGTGGTAGAATAGTTTTTTCTTCATCACATTTTTCTGTATCATTACATTTTCTACAGCAAACATATTATTTCATTTTTCTTTAAACATGTATCACTTAAAAAAGGAAAGGAAATAAATATACAACATATACATTTATAAATTATAATAAAAATGCATCATAAAATGCTTTTCCTGTCTCTTTCGCACAGGTGTCAGGAGGAGTATTTCTAGCTCCAGATCTACTTGGCTCTGTAACTTTAGGAAGTCACTGAACTTCTTAATTTCCTCACATGCAAAGTAGATATAATGTTACTTAGCTCTCCTTCAAACAGTTGTTGTAAAGATTTAATGAGGTAGTGAGACATCAAAGAGCTTGGGAAGTTTTAAAGCATGCTAAAACTCTTCCAGGGTATTATTATTCTTTATTGTCTTCATATTGAAACATATTTTAAATGTGTATTGGGGTTTTAAAAAGTTCAGTGTCTTGAAATCAGAATATAGCTTATGTCTTTGTTTCCTAATTTAGATAATGGAATGATAATATTGACCTTTTAAATCACTGTGGGAGTATGTAGATATACCATACATAAAGAATTTTGCACCATAAATTCTAACACAATATAGGGCCTATATAGGTGTGTGTGTGTGTGTGTGTGTGTGTGTGTGTGTGTGGATGCATGTGCATGTTTTAAACTAAAACGTTCCAGTGGAAAGTAAGCTTCTCTTTGGAATTCTCTTCTAATATAAACTCATATTTTTGCTCAAAGGAAAAACAGGAACAATAAATGTGCAATCTGGTTCCCTAAGGAAAAGCAAATCCATATTTAAGAGCTTTCATCACAAGCTCTAATACACTATCTAGTTTGTCAGAGGGGATATATTTATTAGCATAATAAAAGAGTACCAGGAAATTGCAAAATAGTAACTAATTGTCTTCTCTGCCTTCCTTCTTGGAAACAAAAATGTCACAAAAGTTCATGAACACACATGAGACCTTTTCATTCTGTTGTTTCTAAGTTTGCTTTTTTTCACTACTCTTCTATTGTGAATCTGAGAAGGAATTGTCTTCCGAGGAGGAAGAAAACATGGTTCAAAGGGCTAATTTTCTACTGTTCACTGGATCCTGGAGTAACCATGTAATCAGCTGAGTATTCTCCTCCATCCCTTGATTACATTTTTTAGTTTTTATTTTTTTTAAAAGATTTTATTTATTTATTTACTTGACAGAGAGAGAGAGTGGGAGAGGGAGAAGCAGGTTCCCCACTGACCAGGGAGCCCGATGCAGGGCTTGATCCAGGGACTCCGGGATCATGACCTGAGCCAAAGGCAGACACTTAACCAATCAAGCCACCCAGGCACCCCTAGTTTTTATTTTAATTCCAGTTAGTTCATATATTGTGTAATATTTGTTTTGGATGTACAATACAATGATTCGAACTTGCATACATCACCCAGTGCTCAATTGCAACAAGTGTAGTCCCTTAAGCCCCATCACCTATTTAACATAATTCCCATTCCCTCTGGTAACGTCATTTCTCTATAATTAAGAATCTGGGTTTTTTTTTGGTTTGTCTCTCTCTGCCTGTCTTTTTATTCCTCATTTGTTTTGTTTCTTAAATTCCATATATTAGTGAAATCATATAGTATTTGTCTTTCTCTGATGACTTATTTTGCTTAGCATAATACTCCCCTAGCTCCATCCACATCATTGCAAATGCAAGATTTCATTCTTTTTTATGGCTGAATAATATTCCATTGTGTGTGTGTGTGTGTGTGTGTATATATATATTTATATTTACACAATGGAAGTGATATAATATATGTACAATACATATATGTACTGGAATTTATATTTAAATTTATATTTATACAATGGACGTGATATATATATATATAAAATACATATATTATATATCACTTTTTCCTTATCCATTCATCAATCAGTGGACACTTGGGCTGCTTCCATATCTTGGCTATTGTAAATAATGCTGCTATAAATATAGGGATGCATGTATCCCTTTGAATTAGTGTGCTTGTATTCTTTGGGTAAATACCCAATAGTACAATTGCTGAACCGTAAGGTAGTTCTTTTTTTAGCTTTTTGAGGAATGGTCTGTACTGTTTTCCACAGTGACTGCACCAGTTTGCTTTCCTACCAGCAGTGCACTAGTGTTCCTTTTTCTTCACATCTTTGCTAACCCCTGTTTTTCTTGTGTTGTTGATTTTCTGATGGGTGCGAAGTGATATCTCATTGTAGTTTTGATTTGCATTTCTGGATGGTAAGTGATGATGAACATCTTTTCATGTGTCTCTTGGCCATCTGGATATCTTCTTTGGTGAAATGTCTATTCATGTCTTCTGCCCATTTTTTTAATTGGATTATTTGGTTTTTGGGTGTTGAGTTTGTTAAGTTCTTTATATATTCTAATCCTTTATTAGATACGTCATTTGAGAATATCTTCTCCCATTCCATAGGTTGCCTTTTAGTTTTGTTGAGTGTTTCCTTCACTGTGCAGAAGATTTTTATTTATGCAATCCCAATAGTTTATTTTTGCTTTTGTTTCTCTTACCTCTGGAGACATACCTAGAAAAAAGTTGCTACAGCTGATATCAAAAAGGCCACTGCCTGTGTTCTCGCCTAGGATTTTTATGGTTTCAGGTTTCAGATTTAGGTCTTTAGTCCATTTCGAATTTATTTTTTACGGTGTAAAAAAGTGGCCCAGTTTCTTTTGAATGTTGCTGTCCAGTTTTCCCAACACCATTTTTTGAAGAGACTCTCCTTTTCCCATTGGATATTCTTTCCTGCTTTGTTGAAGATTAATTGACTATATGGTCATGGGTTTATTTCTGTGTTTTCTATTCTGTTCCATTGATCTATGTGTTTATTTTTGGGCCGGTACAATACTGTTTTGATCACTAAAGCTTTGCAATATAACTTGAAGTCTGGAATTGTGATGCCTCCAGCTTTGCTTTTTAATTTTTTTAATTTTAATTTTCTTAGGATTGTTTTAGCTATTTGGTGTCTTTTGTGGTTCCATACAAATTTTAGAATTGTTTGTTCTAGTTCTATGCAAAATGCTGTTGGTATTTTGATAAGGATTGGATTAAATGTAGATTGCTTTAGGTTAGATATTTTAACAATACTTGTTCTTCCAACCCATGAGCATGAAATGTCATATCTTTACATTTCTTTGTTTTATCTTCAATTTCTTGAAAAAGTGTTTTATAGTTTTCAGAATACAGGTCTTTCACCTCTTTGGATAGGTTTATTCCTAGGTATCTTATTTTTGGTGCAATTGTAAATGGGGTAGTTTTCTTAATTTCTCATTTTTCATTTTGTTTCATTATTGGTGCATAGAAATGCATCAGATTTCTGTACAGTGATTTTGTATCCTGTGATTTTACTGAATTTGTTTATCAGTTCTAGTAGTTTTTTTGATGGAGTCTTTGGGTTTTCTGTATAGAGTATGTCATCTGCAAATAGTGAAAGTTTTGCCTCTTCATTACCTTTTTGGATGCCTTTTATTTCTTTCTGTAGTCTGATTTCTGTGGCTAGGACTTCCAGTACTTTGTTAAATAAAAGTGGTGAGAGTGGACATCCTTGTCTTGTTCCTGACCTTAGGGTAAAAGCTTTTTCACCATTGAGTATGATGTTAGCTGTGTGTGTGTGTGTGTGTGTGTGTGTGTGTGTGTGTGTGTGTGTGTGTGTGTTTTGTATATGGCCTTTATTATGTTGAGGTATGTTTCCTCTAAACTTACTTTGTTTAGTGTTTTATCATGAATTGATATTGTACTTACTCAAAATATTTTTCTGCATCTGTTGAAATGATCATATGGTTCTTATCCTTTCTCTTACTGATATAATGCATCACATTGATTGATTTGCAAATATTCAACTACCCTTAGAACCTAGGAATAAATTCCACTTGATCATGGTAAATGATACTTTTAATGTATTATTGAATTTGGTTTGCTAGTATTTTATTGAGGATTTTTGCATCCATATTCATCAGGGATATTGGCCTGTAGTTCTCTTTTTTAGTGGTGTCTTTATCCCGTTTTGCTATTAGGATGATGTTGCCCTCATAGGATGAACTTTTAGGTTTTTCTTCCTTTTCTATATTTTGGAATAATTTAAGAAGGATAGGTATTAACTCTTCTTTGATCATTTCATACAATTCATCTGTGAAGTCATTTGGTCCTGGACTTCTGTTTGTTAGGAATTATTTGATTACTGATTCAATTTCTTTGCTGGTTATTGGTCTATTCAAATTTTCTGTTTCTTCCTTTTTCAGTTTTGGAAGTTTATATGTTTCTAGGAATTTACCCATTTCTTCTAGGTTGTCCAATTTGTTGGCGTATAGGTTTTCATAATATTCTTTTATAATTGTTTGTATTTCCATGGTGTTGGTTCTTATTTCTCCTCTCTCATTTGTGATTTTATTTGAGTACTTTGTCTCTTTTTTTTTTTTTTTTTGGTAAGTCTGGCTAGAATTTTATCAGTTATATTAATTTTTTCAAAGAACCATCTCCTGGTTTCATTGATCTGCCCTATTGTGTTTTTGTTTTGTTTTATTTGTTTGTTGTGGGTTTTTTCTCTATCATTTAGTTTTGCTCTAATCTTTATTTCCTTCCTTCTGCAGGTTTTAGGTTTTGTTCATTATTCTTTTTCTAGTTCCTTTATGTATAAGGTTAGCTTGTTTATTTGAGATTTTTGTTGCCCTTGTGATAGGCCTGTATTGCTGTCAACTTCCCACTTAGAACCACTTTTGCTGCATCCCAAAGGTTTTAGAGTATTGTGTTTCATTTTCATTTGTTTCCAAGTACTTTTTCATTTCTTTCTTTATTTCCTAGTTCACCCATTCATTGTTTAATAACATGTTATTTAACCTCCATGTATTTGTGGTCTTTTCAGATTATTTCTTGTGATTGGCTTCTAGTTTCATAGCACTGTAGTCAGAAAAGATATGTGGTATGACTTTGATCTTCTTGAATTTGTTGAGGCTGGTTTTGTGGACTAATGTGTGATCTTTTCTGGAGAATATTACATGTGCACTTGAAAATAATGTGTATTCTGCTATTTTAGGATGGAATGTTCTGAATATATCTGTCAAATCTGTCTAGTCCAGTGTGTCATTCAAAGCCATTGTTTCCTTGTTGATGTTCTATTTAGATGATCTGTCCATTGATGTAAGTGGGGTGTTAAAGTCCCTTACTATTATTGTGTTATTATCAATTAGCTCCTTTATGTTTGTTGTTAACTTTTTATGTATTTGGGTGCTTCTATGTTGTGTGCATGAATATTTACAATTGTTATATCTTTTTGTTGGATTGTCCCCTGTATTATTGTACAGTGTCCTTTTTTTGTCTCTTGTTACAGTCTTTGTTTTAAAGTTCATTTTTTCCAATATAAGTATTGCTACTCTGACTTTCTTTTGACATCCGCTTGTATGATAGATATTTCTCTCTCCCCTCACTTTGAATCTGCAGGTGTCCTTAGGTCTAAAATGAATCTTTTGTAGGCAGCATATAGATGGGTCTTGTTTTTTTTAATCCATTCTGTCACCCTATGCCTTTTGATTAGAGCATTTAGTCCATTTATATTCAAAGTAATTATTGTAAGCTATGTATTATTTGACATTTTATTACTTGTTTTGTGGTTATTTCTGAAGATTTCTCTGATCCTTTCTTGTCTTTCTCTCTTTCATGTTTTGCTGATTTTCTTTAGTGATATATTTAGATTTATTTCTCTTTATTCTTTGCATGTTTATTAGTGTTTTTTTTTTACATATAGTTACCATTAAGTTTGGATATAACCTCTTCTGCATATAGTGGTATATATCAAGTTAATGGTTGTTTAAGTTTGAACCCATTCTTTTCTCCTCTTCTCCCCAAATTTTAGGTATATGTTATTATATTTTATATCCTTTTTTGTGTGTGAGTTCCTTGACAGATTTTTTACAGAAATAACCATTTTTATTGCTTTTGTGTTTCCTATCTTTATACTGTCAATTTTGGTCTCTCTTTTCCACTCAAAGTGTCCCTTTTAATATTTCTTGCAGGGCTTATTTAGTGGTCACAAACTCCTTTAGTTCTTGTTTGTTTAGGAAACTCTTTATCTTTCCTTCTGTTCTGAATGACAACTTTGCTAGATAGAGTATTCTTGGCTACAGATTTTTCCTATTCAGCCCTTTGAATAGATCATGCCATTCCCTTCTAGCTTGGAAAGTTTCTGTTGAAAAATTTCCTGCTAGCATTATGGGTTTTCCCCTGTAAGTTACTGACTTCTTTTGTCTTGCTGCTTTTTAAGATTTTTTTCTTCATCACTATACTATAGAAATTTAATTACAATATGTCTTGATATGGGTCTGCTTTTGTTGATTTTGATGGGAGTTCTCTGTGCTTCCTGGATCAGGTATTAGGGAAGTTTTTAGCTGTTATTTCTTCAGATAAATTTCCCAGCCCCTTTTCTTTTTTCTTCTTCTTTGACTCTAATAATACAAATGTTACTAGGTTTGATGGAGTCACAGCTCTCTAAGTCTGCTCGCATTTTGTATAATTCTTTTTTTTCTCTCTTTTGTTCAGCCTGGTTACTTTCCATTACCCATTTTCTAGTTACTAATTCATTCCTCTGCTTCTTCCATCCTGCTGTTCATTACACCAAGTGTGTTTCTTATTCTGTTTATTGAGCCCATCATCTGTGCTGTTATTCCTTATCTCTGAGTTAAGGGTCTCACTCATGTCTTCTACACTTTTCTCAAGCCCAGTGAGTGTCCTTATGATCATTGCTTTAAATTCTCTATCAGTCATGTTACTTATATCTGTTTCACTTAGATCTCTGGCCTTGGCTTTGTCCTCTTTTTCATTTGGGATAAATTTCTCTGTCTTCTCATTTTGTCTGCCTCTGTGTCTGTTTCTCTTTGTTAAGAAAGTCAGCTTTGGGCACCTGGGTGGCTCAGTCAGTTAAGCATCTGCCTTCAGCTCAGGTCATGATCCCAGAGTCCTAGGATCAAGTCCTGTGTCAGGCTCCCTGAGCAGTGGGGAGTCCGCTTCTCCCTCTACCCCTTTCCCCTGCTCATGATCTCTCTTTCTCTCATGCTCTATTTCTCTCAAATAAATAAAATAAAATAAAATAAAATAAAATAAAATAAAAAGAAAGTCAGCTATATCTTTTGCTGTTGAAAGTAGTGACTTTATGAAGAGGAGGTCGTGGAGTGCCCTGCAGTCCAGTGTTCCCCATTCACCAGAACCCGGCACTTCAGGAGAGTATCCTATATGTGTTGTTTATGCCCTGATGTTATGTCTGAGTCTCTTTCCTTTCAGTGCAGTCATGTGCACTGACTCTCTCTGCCTGTTGCGGGCTGTGCTTGCCCTCTGTGGTGTTAGTGGGACACAGGCAGATCAGCTGTGAGGTGGCATGCTCACCCGGGAACTTAGAAGCAAGGCAGTGATGTTAGCAAAATTTGCCATGGGCCACTAGTCCTATGTCAGATTCCTCAAAGTGCTGGTGTGGCTGGGGGCTGCAAGACTGAATGCAGCTGAGTGCAGCTGAGCATGGCGTGCATAGGTGGCTGGGGGCTCATGGGTGGGCCCTGTGCTGTGGCTGGGTGGGGCACCTGTGCAGCTTTAACAACATTTGCTCTGAGCTTTGGGCCCAGGCTACAAGTGTCTGTGTAGCCTCACCTCCCACAGGTGGCTCTGTGTTTATGCTGAGGGGCAGGGGAGAAAAATGGCACCTGCCAGCTCCCTTGTTTTCAAAAAATTCCCCCAACATGCTCAGAAGTCAGTATGAGCAAATCTGTCTCCTGTTTGACTCCAGTGTTGTATAAACTACCATTTTTATGTTGCCTCTCTATGCAGGCTGCTATCTCTTTAAGGGCGGTGACCCAGCTATCACTTGCCCTCTAGGCTCACCTACTGCTTAGTCAGTTGACTTTTAAAGCCCCTTGTTCCAAGTCCCACTGGTTTCATACACTCACAGAATCCAGCCCCTGTGGTTTTTAAAGCCAAACACTATGGGAATTATTCTTCCCCATGTGAGTTCCCTGGTGTGAAGGCCCATTTCTTTGCCCTCTCCACATGCAGCTCCCTCCCTCCTGCAGGCATCCTTTCTCCACTTTTCTGACCTTCCTAACCTTTCAGATGCAGCTTCTCTCTGTTTAGTTGTGGAATTTGTTCTGGTAGTCTTTGGATTGCTCTCTGGTTTATTGACTTGGATGTGGATGATATCCAGTTGTGAACTTGGAACAGGTTGAGCAGAGGGTCCTTCTACTACACAGTCTTCCTACGCTCCTCCACATTTCTAGTATTTGAATCAAAAGTCTTCAGCTGGGGAATGGGTTAGCCTGGTGATGGGTATTAAAGAGGGCACATTCTGCGTGGAGCACTGGGTGTTATGCACAAACAATGAATCATGGAACACTACATTAAAAACTAATGATGTAATGTATGGTGATTAACATAACAATCAAAAATTTTTTAAAAAAGTCTTCAGCTGGGAAAACAGATAAGGAAATCCTATGGAAAGAATCTAATAGCTTATTTACTGTAGAAACCCTAAATAATATTTCCTCATTATAAGCATCCTCATAAAAGAGCATTTATTTTGCATTTATATGCTCAGCTTACCTGATAGGAAATGCTTCATTATTTCTTTTTCCAGTCCTTCCTGTTCCATAACTGATAACTGAGCTGCTGAGTGAGCATGGGACTGGAATAAGCTATGAACAAAGAGAGTTCCCAAACAATATCTCAGTTTCTGAACATTTTTGATGCTCTTTCATGCCATTCAAATTCTCCCTTTCCTATGTCCTACGGATAAGTTCTCTGTGACCTGACAGTATATCTGATAAACTAAAGTCTAATAGTGAACTAATGGCTATTAATGGGTAATGTTACTCCTTCCAGGAGATTTATATTCAATTTAAACAGGTCATTTGAAAACAAAATTTTAGTCTTAAAAGTGTCATTATAATGATAATTTTGAGTGCCCCCAGCAGATGTGTAGTGGTTTGTGATGGAGGAATTGATGAATAAAAGACTGAAAAGTAAGTAGGCTTTTTCTCTCCAATCTTTACATATAACTATGGCATTCTGGTAGTATAAGCTAAACATTTCTCTCTAGGAGTCTGTGATCTGATGCATTTACCAATGAAAGGTGGTCTGGAGAATTGGAGACACTAACAACTGCATAGGCAACATATCAAATGGGTAAAACATAAGATTTGGAAGTGGTTAGTGGCCAGATTGGAAAAATATTGAGTCAAGCCTAATATCCACAGGGTCTGGATAAGGGTGAAGTGTCCAGGTCTCCTTGTCTAGAAAAGGAGAGGATTCAGATATATTGACGGAAAAGAGGCATTTAAGCCAGGATGATGTGAGCATTCCAGACACATAGGGTGGCCTGAACAGAGGCCCAGAGGAAATAGAGCAGTGATAATTTTAAGATGTGAGTATGGACTAGTTGATAGGAAAGAGAATAACAGGAAAAGAAAGAGCTGGGAAAGAGCATTTGGAATAACTGCATTAATATAAATATTGAGTTAGAGACTTGCATGAATTGAATTTGGAGCCTTGGCTCAATACTCAGTGACAAGTAGCAAGAACTGTTACTGCCCACAAACTTCTCAAGTGAATAAAGTTAATTTTGATGGACTCAATCTTTCCTTTCTTCTTGTTGCCTCAGTTTTCTGCTTTTCATCTTCCCTCAACCAGTAGTATCTGGAAAGATATTACTTAAATAATTCGCCATAGGAAAAAATTTCCATCAAAGATAAGTGGGTTACCCTTCCAAAATAAATTTGCATGTTCGCAGGGGATGAGACCTTAATCTTATTTTTTAATTATTTAGTTCCAGTCATATGTGTTTATGTCAGAGACATCATGTCCATTTGGGGATTGTTCTATATACCCTGCCATGCATCTGACTGCCTTTGAGGGCAGACCTGAGCTCACTCTAAGGTAGGTTAATTTTCATGATGTTAAGAACTTCAAGTACTCGGACAAGAAGGCTGATTGGAATTCCCATGCTCTGAGGACTTGCCAAAAGACATCTAATTAAAAAAAAAAAAATCAGTGACATCCCCTGAGAGATTTTTCCTTCCTGGCTATGCACAAATTAAGTCAAAAGAGCTAAGGGGACTATGTACATAGATTGACACACTGATATTCTCAACATAGTCAAGAGGCTGAAAGGCAAGTCCCAGGGGATGTTCTGAGGTCTAGAGACCTATGCACATTTTTCAGTATTTATATTTAGGTTCTAATTTCTAGTCTACCTTTTACCCAATGGAAAGAATCTTAAATCTTCTTTTCTCGGTCCCTAATTGGCACCTTTGCAAGTTTATATCTATGTACACCTCCTGAGAGTTGTAGAACTTACTTGATTTGATTTTTAAGAGCCCCAGAAACCTCATTATAGCATGGATCCCCTTTTCAGCACTAGCTTTAAAGCCCATACTGCTTTCTTTAACTCACCTTCCTATGGATTAAAGAAATGACAATAAGAAATAAATTGTTTGCCTTTGACACCTTTCATAACACCCAGAGTCTGACTTTCAAAAAAGTTATTTCTAGCAAAAATAGGGAGGGTTTGTTCTGGGCCCTACCTTTTAGCACAGACCAGCCATGTAAGAGAAACAACTGCAGGAGGAATGTGTCATATTCCCAGAAGGAAAGGGGGGTGTTTAGTTTATAGAAAAGGAGGCATGCTGTGGACAGATCATTTCTTATATTCTTGAGAAGTATGTCAAGTAGATGAGGAAATAAGAATCAATGCAAGAAACTACAGGGAGACATATTTCAGTTCAGTATAAAGGCTAACTGTCTAAAATGATTGTCCCAGTTGTCTTGGATGACATAAATGTCCTCAGAAAATGAAAAGCTCCCTGTCACTGGAACATTTGAATTGTTGCAAACTAGCTTCAAGCACTAGATAGGGGTGGTAAAAGATTTTTAAGAGACCTGTAAACCTGCAGATTTTATCTTTACCCTTTTTTTTCCCAATTTCTCTTCTCCAAGCTTTTATGTTTCTTCTCCATTCAACATTTTATTTCCTCCCAAACCTTTGTTATTCATGTCATCGTACTGTAACCTGGGAATATATATTTACAGTAAGGAACCCGTGACTTGATATGTTACTCTTCTCAGGAATATTTGCAATTCAAAAGAATAAAGCAGGGAGAGGGTAAATCTTAACTAAAAGAAATGAATCGCTATCCCTGAAAATTAGAAAGTAACATAAACATGGCAAGAAGAAAGTTTTAAGCAAAAAGGGATGCAGTGTTCCTCAACAGAAAACATAATTGTACAAATATGAAATGAAACCTTAGAAAACTTAAGTATGTTTTCTAATAATCTAACAAATATTTACTCTTTGCCAAATATTTTAAAACATTACATTTACATCAAACAAATCATTTCTAGTTTAACATTATTAAAAATAGATAAAATGAATACTCTGGTTTCTCTTCAGATCATATAAATCTTTCTCCTTTTAAAAATAGATAAAATGAGATTGTCAGAACTGTTTTCAGCAAATTTCAATACAGTGTGATAGGGTAGAAAAACACATGAATTAGAAGCTGACACAATCTAGGTCCTAATTCTGGTTTTCACATTAATAATCTGGGTACCTTAAGCATAGCACCTTATTCTGTGAGATACCATGTTCCAACCTTTATGATGGGAGGGTTGAAATAATCACTAATATCCCTTCTAGCCCCAGATCACATGTTCTAAGTGTACTTTGGGCTAGAGGTTAAGAAAGCTTCCCCTCTTCTGAACTATTAGCCAGTGGTGGACACTAACCCAAGTGTCCTGCATTGTGGAAAATACATTCATTCAGAATCAGGTTAAATCCTTTGAGATTCATTCCTATTTAGAAACAGAAGGCATGGTCACAAGGAGGTAGACACAAATGATTTCTACTTGAATTACAAATATAAGTCCCTATATTTTTGCCATTAACTTTTTGATCCCTTTTTGTCATTTAAATCTATTAAAACAAGATGGCAACCCAGTGACCATGCTAACATGTCCTGCCCGTATAAGTTTCAATCCCAAACTCAATAATGAATCATGTGCTTCATGAAAGAAATCAAATTTTGAGCAACAAGTAGAAGAAAGGAGTATAACTGAACCAATATGCTAAGTACAATGCAGTAAAAATGATTATAGATTCCTTCCTCTCTTCCCCATGGATTTATCATGCAATGGTAAAGAAAAATAAATTTAAATATTACCATGATGCACAACCTCTTATTTAAGTCAAAATATAGCATCCAAAGACAAAACATGAGTGTGGTTGTGTTCCAATAAAACTTTATGTACAAAAAGAGACAGTCAATCATATTTGGCACTGGGAGCTATGGTTTGCTAACACCTATATTAGAATGTACTTTATTAGGTATATGTTATAATTGGGTAAAGTTAGAGTAGGACAGTATTTGAGTTACAGAGCCAGATATATAAAAAATGATTGATTTTTCAAAACCACTTTCCATTTCACTGTAATTAGCAAGTCCCTTGCTTGCAAACTTCTCCTGTCTCCTGAATTTCAGTGATGTCTAAAACAGATTTATCAAGTCAGAGAACCTAAAGAAAAGTATCCGTGGGTTTAAAAGAAAAGAAAGGAAACATATTATCAACATAGTTAAAAAGTCTGTAGAACTTAATATTTAGTATTTCAATCTATATAAATGGAAGTGGAGAACAACTTTCAGAAGGGCAACACTGCATTCAAGAATGGTGTCTATTATAATGAAATGTCAGTCACCTTAGCCTCCATTTCCCCAGTGCGTGGCATGTGATGTTGAAGAGTAAACATACATGTGTGATGCCCCAGAAAGCAAGGCTACATTGTAAAAACTTATCTCTCAAAGCATAGGAAACTCTTGTGAAATATTAGTCTATGAGGATATGGTCATGGTATTCTAAACAAATGATAAGTTAATTCCAAGACGGAGGAGATAGACCAGTATGGTAGGAGAAGAGAAATGAGGCTAAACTCAATATCGAGGAGAATGCAAGAAGAGAGAGCAAAGTTCTATTCCAAGATAATACATAGTAGACATACTATGTAAAGTTACCCTTTTTCATTTTTATGCAGGTTAACATTCTGGTGACTTACGTTTCTGTTGACAAAGAATCAGATATTTTTTTGTTTTTTAATTTGGCCAGCTTCTCAGAATCTCAGTACTTTCTCTTCTTCTATGAAAAATTATTTTCTCAAAGTCTGACTCAAAAAGGCTATGGGAGGAAGGCAGTTAGTTTTTAAATAACAGAGAAATTTTCCAAAATAAACATCTGATATCAGTAAGACTGAAATAACTGGTGACCTAACTAGTTGTGTTTCCCATTCAATGTGGTCTTCAAGGCTATCTTTGGGCTTGAAATTTCTATTATTGAGTGATTTTTGCAACTCTTTTCTCTCCTTATGACCTTTACTAACAGAAGATTGGATCACTGATAATGGCTGCATGCCAGAATATTTAGTGTGTCACTCCAGTTTCTCAAAAGGCCTTGGCTATTCCACACCATCATTTAAAGCTGCACTTAGTCAAGTGCCATCAACATTAACTCAAGGGAAAAGATATATAGTTGATTGGCTACAGCTGCGTAAGAACAAGTCCTAGATAAGCAGGCAGAAATTTTGCTTCTATGGACACTGAGTGGAGAAACATTTGAGCACATTACTGAAACCTCCTGTATATTAGTTTCTTTCCTATAAAATAAAGAAAATATTAATCACCTTGTCTACCTTATGGCTGCTAAAAAATAGATGTACTCTTTAATTCCTTTGAGAAGCACAAATGACCACATATATATTTTATAATGATTTTTGGTAATTTGGCCAAGAAAATAAAAATTATAATAAAAGCATAAAATGAAAATACAATAAAATATAAGATGAAAATAAAAATTATATTTTCTTTTTGTCTTAACTTTCACCAAGAGAGTGGAGATTGAGACAAGGGCTTGAGTTTATCTGAGAAGAGGAGAGGAAAACCAGTGCAAGAGGGCATTTTCATATTGGTTGCCAAGAATAGCAATCCTGTTGGATCTTTCCGGGAGTTATATAGAATGTGCCTCAAAATGATTTATCTGCAGGCTGGAAGAAGAGAACACTTATCTGTTAGTTGCTTCCCCCCACCGGTCTAGGTTTATCAAAGGGGTGATTACCTTCCTAGCACATTTAGGTTGTGCAGGCAGTGAGTGATAATGATTACTTCAGGTTTCCACCTTGAGTATCAAGCCCCAGGTGAGAGCCGGCTGCTGAGGTGAGGTGCTGCCCAGTAATATGTGCCTGAAGACAGCTGTTGAAGAAATGGCTGATAGAAAAGATGTACTAAGAGAACATGAGTCAGTGCATAAGAGGAGCTCAAGATACTACTTAAAAGTAGTATTAAGTAAGTCTTCCTGGCTCTGCTAGCAAACTGGGCATGTTCTTTCCTCGTTGTATTTTATCTTGTTCTTACCCACTTTGCTTAGAATCTTTTGCCACCTGTGAACACTATGTATGATCTCCTTCACATTTTTAACCTTATTCATTTAGAAATATTTACTGAGCACAGACCATGTGCCAGACACTATCCTAGGCATAGATGGTTGGATCCAGCATCTCTCTGATTATTACTGAGGTGGAGCTTCTTTTCATAAACTTACTGTCTATTTTATTTTATAGTATTTTTCTCAAAAAATAAATAGATACATAAATATGGGAGGTGGGTATCTCTCAGGTATAATTCCCAAAGTTGATATAGATACTATCAGGGAGTTGGGAGCATAACTTCCCACTCCTTAAATGTGGGCTGCACATAATGACACCCTTTCAAAAACACTGATGAGTAGTCTGGGGAAAGAGTACCTTAATGGAGGAGGGACCTGAAAAACCTACTTCAGCTAGGTGATCAAGCTTAACGACCGTAATAGCACATTTTCAGACACATGCTGTTGATATGAGATGTTGTGAAATACATTTGTCTCCTGTGGTCTTACTTCCCAGTAATATTCCTCCAGGCTCATAATAAGAGAAATATCAGGTAAAACCCAATGTTTGGAGAACATTCTACAAAATTCCTGAGAAATACTCTAAAAATACCGAGGTCATCAAAAACAAGGAATGCCTCAGAAATTCTAACGAAGGGAGTCTTAAGGAGACACGAACGCTAAAATTAAGAGGTATTCTGAATGGGACCTTAGAGTTGAAAAATGTAAAACAGAAAATCTGAAAAAAGAATGAACCATAATTAATAGCAATATGTCATCATTGGTCAATGAGTTGTAATAATGTACATAACAATACGAGGTGGTAATAAGATAGGAAACTGACCCAGTCTACGTGTGAAATCCTGCTCTATCTTTGCAAATTTTCTGAAATTCTGAAAATTTTTAAAAATAATAATGTATGAAGGGGCACCTGGGTGGCTCAATCAGTTGAACATCCGACTCTTGGTTTTAGCTCAGGTTGTGATCTCAGGATTGTGAGATGAAGCCCCGAGTCAAGCTCTGTGAGCCTGCTTGGATTTTCTTTCTCCCTCTCTGTCCCTCCGCACCACCCCACCATACTCTCTCTCTCTTTCTTTCTAAAAAATAAAAAAATAAAAATGTATTAAGCAACATTTTTATATTTTAGCACATTTTTTTTACATTTTTTACATTTTTTATGTATGTATGTATTTATTTATGTTAATCATTACATACATTACATCATTAGTTTTTGATGTATTCCATGATTCATTGTTTGCATATAACACCCAGTGCTCCATTCAGTATGTGCCCTCTTTAATACCCATCACCAGGCTAACCCATCCCCCCCAAACCCCCCCTCTAGAATGCTCAGTTTGTTTCTCGGAGTCAGTAGTCTCTCATGGTTCATCTCCCCCTCCGATTTCCCCCCCCTTCATTTTACCCTTCCTACTATCTTCTTTTTTTTTTAACATATAATGTATTATTTGTTTCAAAGGTACAGGTCTGCGATTCAACAGTCTCACAGGATTCACAGCGCTCACCATAGCACATACCCTCCCCAATGTCTATCACCCAGACACCCCATTCCTCCTACCCACCACCACTCCAGCAACCCTCAGTTTGTTTCCTGAGATTAAGAATTCCTCATATCAGTGAGATCATATTATACATGTCTTTCTCTGATTGACTTATTTCACTCAGCATAATACCCTCCAGTTCCATCCACATCGTTGCAAATGGCAAGATTTCATTCCTTTTGATGGCCGCATAATATTCCATTGTATATATATATACCACATCTTTTTTATCCATTCATCTGTTGATGGACATCTTGGCTCTTTTCATAGTTTGGCTATTGTGGACATACCTGCTATAAACATCAGGGTGCACATACCCCTTTGAATCCCTACATTTGTATCTTTGGGATAAATACCCAGTAGTTAGCATATATTATTTTTAAATTATTTACCAAAATTACTATTAATTCCCCCATCACCTGGTTCTATTGTTTTGTTTCTTCAAGATAGGATTTATGACACACAGAAGTCAATAACCCTGGATAATACCTTATTTACAACAACACCTGTTTTATGGATTTCATGTAAATTAATAATGCACATGTGTATTTACTTATTATATATAATGTCATTTGGGAGGTTGGGTTATTTTGTTGTTCTTTATTTTTGTTTTGGTTGCTCTTGTTTTATTGGTATGGTTGTGTCCTGGGTTCACTTTCTAAAAAGCTTGTAACCAGAGATGCAGTTCAGGATTCAGACTTTAGTAAGTCTATTTCACTTAATGGTTGAATATATTCAGGAGACCGGTTTCTAAAAAATAATAGATAGATGGATAGATAGATAGACAGATGTAATTTTAAATACAATTATTGTGCTTTTGAAATTATTGAGCAAACCATCAAAGATATTTAATTCCCTCCAAATTCTTAACAAAGTATTTTCTTTTACCTTAGTGAGAATTTATGCCAAAAATTGAAGGGAGGCTTTTAAATGTTGGTATAAATGACTAGGGAAAGAAATATGCCCTATCATAAACTTTAAGAAAAAAAATAGGAGGGGTATCTGGGTGCTCAGTTGGTTAAGCATCTCAGGTCTTGATCTCAGGGTCATGAGTTCAAGCCCCACATTGGGCTCCATGTTGGGTGTGGAACCTACTTAAAAAAAATAGGAAACAAAGGCAATATTCTTGGATATCAGATGATTTTTATAAAATTCCTACACCAAATATAAGATCATTATGTTAAGACAATGAAAAATGTAAGATTTTAAAAATTGAAATAAAATGTTGACCATCAAAGTTGACACTAAAATAAGTATGGAAAATGTATCCTGACAGTTTTAAAAATATAATAATGCTAAAACCTCTACATGTGACATAATCATCCATTGTAGTCCATCAAAAATGAATTAACTGGATATTAAAAGGAATTAAATTTTAAGTAACAGGAATAAGTTTCTGGCTATGAAAGTGAAAGTATGAAGTTTGTTACTGAGTGAAGTTGAAAAATCTTACTTATCTGGAGATACTTTTCATCTATATGCCCTGCTTCTTGTTCTTTATTATGGGGAACTGTACCCCACAAGTTAAAATTTCTAGGCTTCCTTGAAAACTGGTTTCCGGATAGAGTCAGCCAATGAGAGAGTTGCAAGAGATTGGAAAACAAGAAGGAGTATCTCTCAGAATTTCTTCCCCACAGCAGTTCCTCTCTTCATGATTCTAATTCCCTCCAGGTGATTCCAATCTTAGGATGTGACTGGTTTCCTCCAACCCTAGGAAAGACACTGACTTCCTGCCAGTGCTAAGCTTTCATTGTTTCCAATACCTCTGTAAACAAATTCCCTTTATTAAATTCTATTATTATACCTGTCATGCATAGGTTCCATTTTCTTCCTAGACTCTGGCTGACATTGTACTCCCTGCCTTGCAGTAACACACTTATAGTTTATGTCACATTATTCCTATAAGGATCGCTCATTTAGTCAGTGAATTTTGGGTGAGTTTCAATGTACATTTGCAGGAGACAATATTCTCCTGGTGATTATAGCAGACTATGTGTTGGGGGATGGGGTGGGATGTATATTTTTAAAAAGAATGCTCAAGTGAGTCTGGTATCCCTTCCTTAACATATGCCCTTATTCCTGTGGTGACATTCTTTGAATAAGATGATATTTTAGGTCTCTTAAAGATAGTGTATCCTTCAGTCATAATGTCACCTGCCTGTCTGAGCATCCTCTAATTTTGACAAGCAATCATGTCTCTAATTTTTCCCTGAGAGGAAGAAAAGAGCATAAGCAGGAATGTGATGCATCTCTGGGATAAGAAGTTTTGAATCATCTAATACAATTTTCAGATGCTTGCAACTGAGGTGAAAAAATCCACCTGTTCACCTGAATGCAGAATCAACATACTCTTCTGATTTAGGCTGAAAGGAAGATCAGCAGCAACTAACATTCTGAGAGTAGATTTTAGTGCTCAAAACAACCCTAGGGTATGGCCTAGGAATAGCACAGTGGGTGGAATCTGACTTGAGCTAGCACTTCATTTATAGTTCAAAGACAACTGCTCCCAAGGGAGTAAAGCAAGGTTTCCACAACCCCAAAACATCTAAGGGGAATAGTGGTAGAAATTACCTGAATGTTTGTTCCAGGAATCAAACAGACACACTAATGAACCAAGTCTTGCAGAAAATGATGAGTAAGATGGAAATTATTTTTTTTTCTTTCACCAAATAGAATTTAGATGAGAGCAAAGATAAGGCTCTGAAGTCTTACTCTCTGTCTTTGATTCCAAATTATAGTATTTCCTAGTTGTGTGATCTTTGATCACTTAACCTCTCTAAGCCTCACTTTGTACATCTATAAAATGGAATACGAATAATAGCTTTAACTTAATATTTGAGAGAATTGAATGAAATAGTCTATATAAATTAGCACATAGTATGTGCTCAGTAAGAGATCATTGGGGACATTATTTTCAGGATTATGTTTTTTTTTTTTTCCCAGACTTCTCCAAAATATAACAGAGGGAAAAAATTGGGCTACTAAAAGGAGCGGGTTGCTTTTTTAGTACTAGATAATTTGCTACCTTGATAGGATGGAACCCCTGTGTAGGAAGTTCTCTCATTCTGAAAATGATACCAGAGCCACTGTTCTGGCAAGTGGCATCATTCTGCCAAGTGATGAATTGGTTAAACTTTTAGAGGAGCACAGGCTTGTTTTTTGTCATGGACATTAGTTTACCTCTCTAGCTTCCATTTTCCCTTCTTCATGCAATTGCTCCAAATTAAGAAACAAGTGGGAAATCCACTTCCTCCATATTTTCAGGTCATGGAGTGGGTCTGAGTGGGATTCCATTTTCAGTTTCAAGAGCTTCTGAGGAGCATACTTATGCCAATTCAAGCGTCACATTCCCTTGAAGGTAGTTATTGAGATAGGATAATTTTACTTGTCCATCCCTTATTGATGGACATTTAGGATGCTTCTAAATTTTCATAATGGATCCTGGCATTCTTTCTCCCATAAGCTAGTTGTGAACAATTAGGCAAGCCATGTCTTCCGTCTTAGCCTCTGTTTTCTCACCTATAAAGTGAGAAATTTTTGTTAAGTGATCGCCAAGTTTCTTGTCTGTGCTAAAATCCTATGCTCCACATTCTCTGAATACTGACATATCTCATTAAATAGCCAGCTCCTGTCAGTGTATATGCGTTAGGCTTTCTCATCTTCTTGGCCTCTGTGAGTAACCTGAAACCAGGGTGCTCAGAGAGGTGCAGTGCAACACACTGCCTGACTTCCCCAGACTCCAATATGCCCATATTGCAGTCTGTTCCTTCTGGCCCTGTGTCTTCCCGTTGTTCTGATATACCACTAGAGCAGCATCTGTGCTGCCTCCTGCAGTCTTTGCCTCGGGGAAATCTTCACCGCTCCAGGAAGACAGGCTCTACCTTGCAGAGCTCTTTGGCTGTTTGGGAGACAAACATGTTCTTCCAGATGGGTTAGCAGAGCATTTCAGAATTGATTCCATGTTGGCTCTTCTCCAGGAATCTCAGCAAAGAAGCTGCAAGAGAACAAGTTCAGAAAAATCTAATGCCCATAGCCTACCTCTACTGTATGCATGTTCTGAGGCATATGTCCTTTCTCTTTCATAAACCCTACATTTCAGTAAGGCCTCCTAATCTGATATCACAACATGTTTGAGAAACAAAACTCAAAAGGACAAAATATACTTTGTCGGTTAACATCTCTCTGTAATTAAAAAAATTAGTATATTTACTACTGGCAAAAACTTGATGCAGTGATTTTTTTTTTAATGAAGCAGTTTAGTTTTTCAGGCCATAAGAACTATGAAAGTTCATTTTAATAACATGGATAATGTGTACTGCAATAGAAAGTTATGATAAGTAAATGCGTCAGAGTTTCTAGTCAATTACTATTAGTCAATAAAACTAAACAGGTGTTAAAAATGATGAGTTTTAAACTACAACTGTGAAAAATAACCATTATAGGAAGTAAAAGACACATTTTTCTAAATATCAGGGTTCTGATTTCCCTTCTGCCATAAATAGTTATGGTTAAGTTTAATCTGGGGCTTAGACACGATAGAGCATGATGTTTTCCTGCTCCTGTGCAAGGACGCTACTACAAGATTGCTCCCCTTTCCTTTGGTCCTATATAGAATGGATGATGACAATGTGAGGACAGAGGTGAGCTTAGCATGCACTTATGTTCATAGCATGCTGATAATGGCAGTGCAGAAATGGCCCCTTAACCTTCAGTTCTATTGCTGACAAACAGAAATCTATAAGGTCTTTTAGTATCAAAGTGATCCTAAAGTCTTGGAACTGAAAATCTTTCTGGATGCATCAGACCAAGATGAAAAATAGAGTGTTTTGATTAAATATGCAAATAAGGTCACATTCATATTAGGTGATAATTACTAATACTAAGGATCGGTGAGAATTTTATCAAAATATACTTGAACGTTTTTCTTCACAAATTTGTTTTTTTAAGTGTATTTGAAATCTTAACATGATGTTAAGAAATTAGTAAGAATAGACCTTCTAAAACAGTAAATTAAGAATGGAAATTGACTAATGGTACCTATCTTGATTTTGAGGTAAGCATACTTTATATTGGTACCTGGTGGCTTAAACAGCTTAACCAAGATATATAATTAATAGTATTTGAGGTGTAATTGTATTTTTTTCTTTCTTCTCTCTTTTTCTCCTTCATTTCTTCCCTTCATCCTTTCTGTGGTAGTCAGTCATCTTCAAAATGAATCCATAATCTTAAACATTTAAAGCTATAATCACATTGTCACCATGCATGTAAAAGCAATTATCCATATAGTCAAATTAACTGTCTGGTGGTTGTAATGTGCTTGGCAATCTTGTTGAGATGACTCTATCATTAACTAGCAACAAATGTGAAACATATTAATAAAGTGAACCTTTGAGCAATAATAATAATTAAGATAATAATAAAGAACATGCTAACTATCATATACCATGTCAGTGCTTTAAAAACTATTATCTCAGTTGCATAAAACTCTCAGGTGGGTATAACTTGACCCAAATTTCAGATGAGGAATGTTTAGGGAGCATTTATTGCCTACCCCCATGTTTGCATGTTGAGATACCCCTATTGGAGTATTTGCTGGGTATTTCTTCACATTTTTACAATCTCACCCCTATGGAAGTAATTTCATGTGTTAAATTTTGAAGACCTAATTGGACACGCCTGTTTCAGCTTTTTTCCTCTCACCTCTCCTTTGGCATCAGGCTGCCTACAGATAGGGAACATAGGCTCATTAGCTTTTTTGGCCGTGGAGTCACTTCTCATTGAGGGCTCTGCCCCTAAGCTATAGGCTTGCAGCTATCCAGTTTTATGTATGATCAAGTTGGTCTAATCCAGCAATTGCAGGCGGTGGGAGGGCAGGGATCACAATCACCATTTGCTTGCACCTAAACTTTGTCCTGCAAACAACTTTATTGGTAATCTAAGGGCTTTTTGATGTCTATTTGCATAACATCAGTTTCTGTCTCTTATTCAGATGGGAAATGAATGGTGGGATTTATTGATATCCTTATTTTTCAAATTCTAAAACTTGAAACCTCAGAAGCTTGATTCCCGAGTCACATAACAGTAAGTGACAGAGCCACTGTAGCAGCAAAGGCTATACATGTTTTATAGAGATTATAGGTAGAGAATGATTGACCTGGGTCACACTACAGTGGTTATCACCTGGGGTCCAACAAAGTTCCGAGACTTAATGGTGGCATTTTAATGTCTCCTGGAAGTCAGGAAAAGGCTGGAGGAGGGGGGCAGGGCAGTACTGCTCTTTTATTTGCTGTATATATTACATATGCAATGCTTTTTTATTATAGATAATATTTATTTTCAAAACAAATGATTTACTTTGAAAACTACTCAATAATTAACATTGTTGGAAAAAGAAAGCCTCAGTGTCTCCTGAGTGCTCCTTGTTTTTCAGGATTCACTTATAATTTACATATATTGTTAACAGTTGTTTAGTTGTTCCTATGGAAGCCCTGAAACAACAGAATCCATCTAGACAATATTTCCATCTCCAAGAAGTCACAATCCAGAGAAAGTACGAGTACCAGTTGCCTTACATCTATAAGCATTTTTAAAAATATTCAACAAGCGATGGTTATAGAAACAACACTTACAGAAGGATCCGCAGCATAGTATTTCTGTATCAAGGGAACCCTGGCTCTTTACTTTTTCTCTTGTTTTATTACTTAATTTCCTTTATTATTACTATTTAGCTTTAAGTATACGCTCGCAACTTTCTAGTAAGCAGTAACTATAGGGCATATTATTGACATTCTCCATATTAGCCTTGCATTATGGATATATGAATACCAGTTAAATCATATTCCCTGACATACACTGTTTTAGACCTAAAATCTCTGCTCTCACAAGGATACTACCCTCTTCTCTATGTCCGTTGCCCAATACTTCATTTTACCTAGATCCTACACACCTATAGTCATCCACCCCCCAAATTGTTAAACCTTGGGGCCATTTGGGATGGAAAGGGCTGAAATTAGAAGCCAGCAATACCAAGTTCTCTTTCTTCACTTGTAATTTCTAGAGTTAGGTGATGTTTTGGTCCCTTTGTGATCACCAGACCCCTAGTATAACTTTCTGACATGTGCAAAAACAGTACAAATAAGACTGCTAAGCTCTTGGAATGGATTAGGCATTTCATGGGTATCTTTTTTTTTTTTTTTCTGTTAGCAAAATAAAGCTGTAAGATGTTGAAGGAACGTGATTAAAGTAGACAGGGAAAGGTAATCCCTGATCCACACCCATGTGGTGGGAATGATCAATGGCAGACCAATCCAATCTACAATGCCTCTTTTACCCACATTTTGGTATTTGCTCTACCAAAAAGAGAGAAGAAAAATCATTTCTATTTCTTATACACAAAACCTTAAATGCAATATCTAAATTGAGAATAAAGAGAGACATTTTCAGTCCCCTTTCAGCTCTGACTATATCTGTTCATGATCTAAGCATTTTTATCCCTGTCATTGCAGTGCTAAGAAAACACAAATACAACACTGGATTGGGAATATTTCCCCCACACTTGCCCAATGTGTTGAAAGGAAAACCAGAAGACAGAATGGTATTAAAAGAGCACAGAATTTAACGAGAAAAGCACACCTTGATGGTCCTTTTGCCTTTTTTATCCTTTCCATAGTTCCCTGTCCAAAAAAAAAAAAGTGCAGTCTATACTTAATTCCAGTCTTTCTGAGAAAAAGAGGGGTGGGGGAAAGGACATGGCAACAGGTCATAAAAAAAGAATTAGTAGAATTGCAATATGCTGTAATTAGAGAAGGCAACAGGTAGTATCTCCTTTGTTCATTTCACATTTTGTTTTGCATTTTAAATTCTTTGAGAATGAAAGTCAAAACTAATATGTAATTTATAATTAATATCTCAATAATTAGTGCAAGGAAGGAAAAAGATTACTTTCTGCAAATGTAAAACCGTAAAAGGGTTAATTTCAGAGAAATAGATTATGTTTAAGTATCTTTAGTTTAATTCTGAGAATGAAATTAGAAAATAAAGTTATTAATAGAAGAGAGAAGTATGAAGGTTCAGAGAATTTAATAGAGCAGATGAAGAAGGGAGCCATTACTACAGATACAGAGGGTTTAAAATGAGAGATTAAGGTGGATGGCTAAAAATTATTTTAACCTCAACAAAATAAAATACATCTTAGGAAAATATACTTTATTCAAAACCTATAATAAACTTGAATAAATCTTTACAGAAAGTGGGTTTTTTTTTCAAAAAGTTTTAAAGGATTTTCTACAGTGTAGGACACAAGTCTAGATTGCCTTATAGGCATATTGACTTTTTTATTTATTTAACAAGTACTAATTAAATAAGACACAGCTCTAAAGAACTTTCAAGTAGAGATAATTCTCATGCTTTAGAAGTTATATAAGTTGTTCCAGAGAACCTCCTCTTTTCTGTTAGAAATATTTACCTCCTCCAAGTAGCATTAACCATACCTTATGTGCTTTTCAGCACAGTCTAGACTCGATCGCAAGTTACTAGACTCAGGTATGGTGGGTTATTTGCAAAAATGTTTGCAATGATTTCATCCACCCCAATTTACACTCCCCTTTTGCACTATGACTATCCTACCCTTGAGTTTAGTCCTGTGATTTTCTCTGGCTGACAGAATATGACAGAAGTGATGTTACCTGAGTTCTTTGCCTAAACTTTAAGTATCCTTGAAACTATTGCTCTCACTTTCTCACTGCTGCCACCATGTGAACAATCCTGTGTTAGCCTAGTGGGGATACTTGGCCCAGTTTTGAAAAGTCTTAATTAGACCTGTGAACAAGACCAATTTAGATTATAAACTGTAGGATTTGAACTATAAGATCACTGCAGTTACATGAGTAAGCCCAGCCATCACAACATGGGACATAGACAAGTCATCCTACCTGAGGCCTTGCTAAACTGCTCATCTGTGAAATCATGAACAAACGAATTGTTTTAAGTCTGAATTTTGGAGTGGTTTACTATATAGCAAGAGACAGTTGAGAGAGAAATTGGATCCAGAAATAAGGTACTGTCTTAATAAACATCTAAACTCGTGACATTGGCCTTGGGATTAGGTAGCAGGCAGATGCAGCAAGGAGGCTGCTCTAGGAGGTCTGTAAACGTATAGTCTGTGTAATGTAGTTGTGTAACAATTATCACGACTGCTGCTTGGAGTAACTTGGAGGATCAGATATCTACATGACAGTTATCTTCGTATATGCTCAGATACATCTTTCCTTTGCTAGTGACTAGTAGCTCACTTATTGAATGATGAAATGGATGCATAGTTGCACGGAAATGGAAAATGAATGGAAAGGAGAGGTGAGTAATTCACATTGAAGATGACATTTGAATTGGACTTGGATCCTGGGGATCTTGTTTGTTTCTTTTCTCCTAGTGGGTAAAAACATTCCTATGGAGGATGTAGTGGGTTGAGCATGAACAAAGCTGTGAAACCCTAAAATATCCAAGCACGTTAAGAATTAGGTATGTAGAGGAGGAAAGTGGCAAGAAATGAGATTAGAAAAAGAGTTTAGCATTTGGGATGGTCCTTGAATATCATACTATGTAATTTGAGTTTTGTTTTGTAGTTGGTAGGTTCATATACATATTTTCCTTTTTTTATAATATTTCTTTGGAATGGCTTTTGGCATTTGCACATTTGGCATTGCTCTTGTGTTACTACCTGTATTCAGCAATTATTTTTTTAGCACATACATGTACCTTAGGTAATAATAGGAGTTATGAGAGATTTCTTTGATTTTTAATTCAAAAATGTTCTAGCTTGAGAGAACTTGTAGTTGCATTAAGGAGGCACAGGTAAGAGGCACCTGGGTGGCTCAGTAGGTTAAGTGTCTGAAAAGTGTCAAAATCAAGATTTGATTTTGGCTTGATTTTGGCTCAGTTCATGATCTCAGGGTTGTGAGACCGAGCCTTGCATCAAGCCCTGCATCAGGCTCTTACTGGAGCCTGCTTAAGATTCTTTCTCTCCCATTCCCTCTGCCCACCCCACCTCTAAAAAAAAAAAAAAAAAAAAAGGCAAGCAAGCAAACAGGCAAGCACAGATAAAACAGATAAATAACTAATTTTATTCATTTCAATATTATATCATATATTTTTTAAGATTTTATTTATTTGAGAGAGGGGGCTCGAGCAGGGGGAGGGGCGGGGAGAGAATCTCAAGCGGACTCCCTGCTGAGCACAGAGTCCCACATGGGGCTCGAACTCACCCCCCTGAGATCATGACCCAAGCTGAAATCAAGAGTTGGGCACCTAACTGCTGAGCCACCCAAGCATCTCTATCATAACATATCATATTTTTAAATTATTTTGCATTCATCTTCAGTTGATACTCATAAAAGGTAATTATGCAATAAGTAAGACAGGTGTAATTACTACACATTGTTAAATAATCTGAGGCCTCAAGGGATTTAAGGATTTGACAATGGTCAGATAGCACAGAGCAGATTCAGAGATAACACCAGTCCTGGTTTCCTCTTCTGGTGTTCTTTACATCATAATAACAAAACAGTAAGGAATACCTATTAATGTCTGTAGTACTTTAAAGATGCATTACTATTGTCTCCACAAATTATCTATTTATGTGTTTATATCTACATTGTCTATTTAGATTATAAACTACAAGAGAGTAGGGAATATATTTTGGAAATTATTTTTTAGGGCATTAAAAATTTTAATTACTTCTAATAGTTACTTTTCATAAGGCAAAAGAGCTTCAAAATCGCAAGAAACTCTTTTCTTCTAGTAAAAACAAAACAAAACAAAACAAAAAGTAAAGTTTGTATCACATTACACCATTTCTGCTCACATTCCAGAAGCCTACTGAAAGAAATAAAGGAAGGAAGCAAGGAAAGATGGAAGGAAGAAAGGCAGGCAGGCAGGCTGGCCAGCCTCAACAAAAATTGAAATATTGAGGAGCCTGGGTGGCTCATTCGTTAGGCATCTGCCTTCGGCTGGGGTCATGATCATATGGTCATGGGATCAAGCCCTGCATTGGGCTCCCTGCTCAGCGGGGGGCTTTCTCCCTCTCCATTCCCACTCCCCCTGCTTGTATTCCCTCTCTCATTGTGTTTCTTTCTGTCAAATAAATAAAATCTTAAAAAAAATTGAAATACTACATGCACTAGGTCTTCAATATTTTAGTATCAAATGATCTTTGCTTTTCACTAACAAGTGGTTCCATCCATTAAATGCAGTTATAGTTAAGCAGATAAAGCATGTTGATTCAGCTATATGCATCCAAGGGCTATGCTAACGTTTTTCCAAATCCAAGTGACATATCCTGTTTCTCAATGGCTTCTTTTTCAAATTCCACAAACAAATATTATTTAAGGTGCTTTGACTATTCCTAATAATTTTATACCACATTAAGAGACAACATATTATACAAAGCCAAAGTGTGATGAAATGTCCCAAATTATTGTTAAAAGAATACAATTCTTTTTAGTTTTGTCTAACCAGAAATGTGACTTTTTAAAAGCTCCCTTTCTTTCACTTGAAGGAAGAGAAAAACCATAGAGAAATAAATAAATAAATAAATAAATAAATAAATAAATAAAATAACAACTTAGGAATCCACAGGACAAGTGGATTAAATGACATTATTTTCTTTTTTTTAAGATTTTATTTATTTGAGAGAAAGCGAGAGCGAGAGAGATCACGAAGGGAGAGGGAAAGGGAGAAGCAGACTGCTGAGCAGAGAGCCTGATGTGGGGCTCAATCCCAGGACCCCGAGATAATGACCTGAGCCGATGGCAGATGCTTAACAGACTGAGCTACCCAGGCGCCCCTAAATGAAGTTATTTTCAAAATAATTACTGAAATCTAGTACTTAATAAAATGAAAAAAATACATCTGCCGTTTAGAAGAAAAAGATAACTAGTCATTTGTGACTTCAGATTAATTCTTACATTATTTTCTTAGATCACAATCCAAGTCTGGGCACTAGAAAATATAGAAACAATTATCTGTAAAATGTGAGTATTATTAATAAGAGTGCTATGCCATTCTAATAACAGCCACCATTTATTGAGAATTTAGTATATCCTAGAAATTATGCTAAATTTCATAAAGGTAATTAGCTTCTGATAGCAATAATACACTGACCTGTAGAGTACATGTGGCATGTAGAAGCAGTCAGATGTGTAATTATTAAATTTGCATAAAGTGCTTTCATACTCTCATCTCCTTCATTGTCTCAATGATACTATGTGGCAAGCAAAGCAAATAGTATTTAATTTATACTGTAGATCACAGATATGAAATGAGGATATAAGATTCAAGTAATGTTTCTTAAACTTCTGTAATATACCAAATATTTTCCTAATTCTTTTTACAAGTACTACAGCATCTTAAAAATAGCCCTGCTCGTTCAATTCAAAGATTTTTGTAATGTCCTCAAATGTGTCATGACGCTAAAACTTACACAGTCTGTTCTTAAACTTAGAACTTCTGATCATAGATTGATAAATAGACCCCTGTGATCATGATGTAGTCAACAATGAGCATAGCTGGTTATTTACATAGGTACTGGATAAGTTAGAACCTCACTTTCTCTGAATTTGTGTACTTCGATTAAATACCATATGATGATAATGAAGATAATGATGTAAAAACTGAAGTCTGAATTTTTTTAATATAATATTGTTGGAGTATGTGAGTGATTTTCAATGTGTTAGTTCTTTGCTTCCAGAGAATCTAGTCAATCCCATTGCAAACCCTTTTTTCCTTGGCTTTTCATTGGACAGATGAATCAATGGGCTCTCCAAAGTGAGCAGCTTTACTTCTTGAGTACTCACTGACAACATGATTACCAATTTGTTCGTTATTACTTTGGTGCATTAAGTGATACTTTGTTGGCTTGAAATAGTTAATGATTCTGCTAATTGCCTAATTTGCTCCTGGGGAACACACTTTACTAGGAGGAGCTGGCTGAATACAAAATATCATGTGCCAGATGCTTTAAGGTTCTTTGCTGAAAACACCTAGGGAACTGCAGAAAAATTTCCCCCTTGTCCTCACTTAACCCTGAGGGAGTTGCAGGACAACAATACTCAAAACCGCTGGATTTGACTCCACACAATACTGCTATTATTCCTTTATCTGGCTTTTGGCAGGGATGAATTAGCCATAGAACAATAAATACAGTTACAAATGGAAAGTTAAAAGCAGAGCCCATTTTATTTGAAAGTAAATGATGAAAATATTTTGAAATGAATTACATGTATCTTTGACTTATTAAACAAAATACAGTAAGCAGGGGCGCCTGGGTGGCTCAGTTGTTAAGCATCTGCCTTCAGCTCAGGTCATGATCCCAGGGTCCTGGGATTGAACCCCGCATCGGGCTCCCTGCTCGGCGGGAAGCCTGCTTTTCCCTCTCTCACTCCCCTGGCTTGTGTTCCCTCTCTTGCTATGTCTCTGTCTGTCAAATAAATAAATAAAATCTTAAAAAAAAAAAGAAAATACAGTAAGCAACTTGTAATCTTTATTAAGTACTTCAGGCTTTTCTAGCAGAAGACAATAATTGATGTACAAAATTATATTAGATGAGGCTAGCATGTAAGACAATTTCTTCAAATGTCTAATCACCTAGAGAGGGCAAATTACTTGATAATTTTCTTGATTTGCTCATTCTCATCCTTCCAACATACCTTTGGTTATGATATGTTGTATACTTCATTATTTTTAAGAAAATGTAGTTAGGAGGTGCCTGGGTGGCTCAGTCATTAAGTGTCTGCCTTTGGCTCAGGTCATGATCCCAGAGTCCTGGGATCAAGCCCAGTGTTGGGCTCCCTGCTCAGCAGGAAGCCTGCTTCTCCCTCTCCCGCTCCCCCTGCTTGTGTTCCCTCTCTTGCTGTATCTCTCTGTCAAATAAATAAATAAATTATTCAAAAAAAAAATAAAAAGAAAATGTAGTTAGGAAAGGAAAGTCAAAACCAAGCTTATAAAATAAACTTGTATTAAATTTTATTATGTTATGCAGGAAATGTAGAGAAAACACACATTTTTGAAATGTCAAGTTAAAAATTCTGACCCAAATGTTGGCTATATGTTTACCAAAGTAGCTAACAGAGCATTGGACTATATTACTAAAACTGCAGGAGCTAATCTCAACTGTAAAATTGAGAGTCCTTTTTACATTATTGAGGCACAATGACAAATTCTAAATACCATAAAAAAGGACATTGGGCAGAAAGATGGAGGAAAGTGAAACCAAGCCATATGAAGAAAGTTGAAGAAACTCAGAGACCTGCAGCTCAAGTGAGAGTGGGACCAAAAATAGAAAAAATAAATAAACAAATAAATAGTTTGAGGAATATCTTCCTTTACAAGGTAAAAGAAAGAAAGTTCAAACATTTATGGGTAGGGTAGGAAGAAAATCTGAAAAAAAAAATGCAAAGAAACTTAGAGAAAGATGCAAGAGAGAAACAGATCACAGTTTCAAGGGCAGCAGAGGTCGCAGGATGGAGAATGTAACAAGACCTTTGGTTTGGTAGTTGATAAACTCAGAGTGGGTTTTTAGCCAAATGCCAGAGGTAGAAGCCAAAGAATAAGCAGGTAATACTTGGTAATGGGGAAATAAATTAGGGAGCATCTAACTTCTTCCAAGTATTTGACTGCAGCTTAAAATGTTCACCTGATTCAAAAAAATCATTATTAATTTTACAAATAAGCAAAAGATACATATCACAGTGTTTTGATTTGAAAGGTAAAAAAATGATGCATTACAGTGTATAAGTACTTCCTTCCTTTTATTATTTCACCATGTATGCAAATACCTTTCAGAACAATAGGCTTTTTGAAATCTGAGATACACCAAGTGGTTATGCATGCAGCATGTATTTGGAAATATCTGTTACCGTGCTTGCACAGGTAATTCTACTGGAAGGGCCAAAGTTTTCAAGAGCAACAGTAATGCACATCACCCTATCTCAGTGAACAGTCAAATGCATCTCTCCATATCAGTTAATGGACAAATGTTACGTTTGGTACCTACTGCCTCCTGTGTGTGCTAGGCCATACAGATGAGTGAGAACCAGCTCTTCATTGTCATGGTTGAACTCAGAGGACACAGAATAACTTAATCATGGAAACTAAAACTGATAAAATGTTGGAAAGTATTTAATCCAGTCTCCTCATTGTACAGATAGGGAAATTTGGGTTTCACAAAGTTTGTGAAGTGTCTGAGGCCACTTAATGGGTTTGTAGCAGAGCTAAAGGTATAACTCAAGTTTTACATTTTAAATTCCACAGCCATCTGAAAACTGCTCATTTTATCTGTCTTTTCTTTTTTGTTTCTACAATCAAATTAATGCTTAGGAATCACAAGATAATGAGGAATTTGACATAAACATAAGGGTGAGAAGTGGTGGGAATGTGTTCAACATAAAGGGGAATATAAAGCAGTCAAAGCACAGGGGAAATGTCACAATTAGAAACTATGATATAGAAATATAGTTCATAAAGACCTAAAACTTGTAAAACTGTACAAGTAAAAAAATTGAACTTGAGAAATAATATAGAGGGAAAATGACTAAATGTATATTTATGTTTTTATATTGTACACTTAGCCCTCGATTAGGCATGTTGGAAGATTCATGAAAAACACATATCATGATCCTGCCTTCAAGGAGAAATTTTATCTGATAGAATAATTATACAGGGGAATTGCATAGCACATTTTTAAAGGCAGCCAACACTCTAGGGCTTGTCACGTTATCATTCACTGTAAGTCTATCATATAGACAAGTGCTATCATTATCTCTGTTTTACAGATGAGAAAACTAGGCAAAAAGAGGTTATATAATGAATTTGTTTCCCAAGGCTGCCATAACAAGGTACCACAAACTGGATTGTTTAAAACAACAGATTTAATTTTTCACAATTCTAGAGTCTACAAGTCCCAAATCAAGGTGTTAACAAAGCCATGCTTTCTCTGAAACCCATTAGGGGAAATCTTTCCTTGGCTTCTTTCTAGCTTCCTGTAGCAGCCATCAAATCTGGAAGCTCCTTGCCTTGCAAATCCATCACTTCAATCTCTGCTTTATCATCATAAGCCATTCTCCCTGTGTGAGTCTATCTTCTTATAAGGATACCAGTCATAATTGGATTAAGGGTCCACCTTACTCATCTTAACTAATTGCATCTGCAAGGAACCTATTTCCAAATAAAGTCACACTCTGAAGTATAGGAGGTTAGAAATTCAACACATTTTTTGAGGGAAACAGTTCAGCTAAACATGTAATTTACCCAACTTCACATATCTCCTAAGAGGAGGAGCCAAGGAAGCTTTCACCAGAAATTTTGTTCTTAACTACCATGCAATTAGATAATTAATTACTGCACTGAGATCTCACAGAACAGAGCTGTGACTGTGCATTAGAGTACTGCAAGGATGCTGAGGTATCGGGGCTCCAAGTAGACCATGAGCAAGAATGAATTGAGTTTAGTTGGAGAAGAGGGATGACAGAAGTTCCTAAGTAGGTGAATCCATGAGGAGAGAGACAGGCTAGATGAAAACAAGTGGAATAATGAATATGAAGCTTTGGAAGAAAATGTTATATTCTAGAATCCTGTGATTGGAAAAGATCTATAAAAGGAAAAATAAATTTAACAATAGAAAAAATGAACCCATTCAGTCAACATCTGTGGCTGCAAAATGCTTAAAACTGCATCATGCCAGCACCTCCAATAACATTCATTCTAGATAGTTAACTTATGAGTATCAGAATCTCATTTGTTTCTTTTAATTTAAAGGAAGGTTAGAAAATGAGTGCTAAAGTAGAAATGGCATTATAATTTGAAAATTGATAGGTCTGATTTCTGGTAATAGTAAAATGGAAATCTGGACCACTGTGCCATTGAAGACAATCAAAAATTGTGAAAAACTGAAAAAAATAAAATTTTCTGAAAGCCATTGGTAAAGCAACATAGTAATAAAGAATGACTAATCTACGGAGCAAGATGGCGGAGGAGTGGGAGACCTGGATTTCGTCTGGTCTCAGAAATTCAGCTGAATAGGGATCAAACCATTCTGAACACCTATGAACTCGATAGGAGATCGAAGAAAAGAACAGCAGCAACTCTCTGAACAGAAAAGCAACCACTTTCTGGAAGGTAGGACGTGCGGAGAAGTGAATCCGAGGCGATATTTGGGAGGATAGACGGCGGGGAAGGGGGCCTCCGTCGGCTGCTTCTGGCAAGTGCTTGCCGCAGGGCACAAAATTGGAACTTTTAGAAGTCGGCTCCGCTGAGGGACGTCGCTCCAGTGGCTAAGCTGGGGGTGGAACTCTCGCAGGACAGTGTGGTCTCAGGACCCTTGGGGTCACAGAAAGACCGGGGGTGCCTGAGTGCGGCACAGCTCCCAAGTATCAGAGCAGGAAAACCGGCTGCAGAGACGGAGCCGAGGTGCAGGCTATCAGCTCGGGGTTGCCATAAACTGTGATCGGCGGCCCAGTCGGGCCACTGCTCCTCCAGCAGGGACCCAACAAGCGGCAGATCCAGGAGACTTCCCTCCCTCCCCCGGGAGGAGTGGTGCGGGAGCGCACCGCAGGGATCTGCTGGGTTTGGAGACTCCACACGGGGTCGGGAGCCAGAGATAGAAACACTCGGTCACAGGCCAGGTGAGCACGGAGTGCGGCCGGAGACCAGGGAGACGGGAGTGACTGCTTTTCTCTGGGGGCGCACTGAGGAGCAGGGCCCCAAGTTCTCGGCTCCTCCGGGACAGAGATTGGGAGGCCACCATTATCATTCTCGTCCTCCAAAGCTGTACGGAAAGCTTGCAGGAAACAAAAGCTCCCGAGAGCAAACCCGAGCAGATTGCTTAGCCCGGACTCACAAGGGTGGGGCAATTCCGCCTCCAGCAAAGACATTTGGGAACCACGGCAACAGGCCCCTGCCCCAGAAGATCAGCACAAACAGCCAGCTAAGACCAAGTTTACCAATCAATGAGAAGGACAGAACACCAGCGCTAGGGGGATACTGCTCATAGAATTCATAGCTTTTTTTTTTACCATGATTCATTAGTCTTTCAAAGTTAATATTTTTAACTGTTTTTTTTTTAATTTTTCTTTTTCCCTTTTTCAACCAACATCTTATCAATCCCTTTTTTTAAAAAACATTTTAATTTTTCTTTTTTAGAGTCATATTCTATCCCTTCATAGTAGTTACCCTTATTTTTGGCAGATATATATATATATAAGTTATTATCTCTTTAAAATTTTGAGATACAGTTTCTTCTAACATATCAAAATATACCGTAAATCTCTAGTGTATGACTTTGTTCTAGTCTCCTGCCTGATCACATTCTCTCCCCCCACCTTTTTCTTTTCTTTCTTCTTTCCTTTTTTTTAAATCCTCTTCTTTCTTTTTTCAAACATCTTCTTATCAATTCCTTTTTAAAATTTTTTATACTTTCCATCTTTACAGTCATATTCCATCCCTTCATCATATCAACCCTTATTTTGTACATATATAAGTCTTTCTTTCTTTAAAATTTTAGGAGGCAATTTCTTCTAACAGACTAAAATACACCCAAAATCTAGTGTGTGACACTGATATATGCACCAGCCTGATCATATTTGATCATATTCTGTTTTTTGTTTGTTCCGTTTTTGTTTGTTTTCATCTTTTTCTGTTTCTTTTTTTTTTCTTTCTTTTATCTTTCTTTCCCTTTCTTTTCCCCTGGTTTCAGGTCTTTTCTGATTTGATTAGAATATATTTTCTGGGGACGTTGTTAACCTGTTAGCATTTTGTTCTCTCATTCATCTATTCTCCTCTGGACAAAATGACAAGACAAAAAAAATCACCTCAACAAAAAGAACAAGAAGTAGTACCGTCTGCCAGGGACCTACTCAATACGGACAAGAGCGTGATGTCGGACCTAGAGTTCAGAATCATGACTTTAAAGATACTAGCTGGGCTTGAAAAAAGCATGGAAGTTATTAGAGAAACCCTTTCTGGAGAAATAAAAGAACTAAAATCTAACCAAGTTGAAATCAAAAAGGCGATTAATGAGGTGCAATAAAAAATGGGGGCACTAACTGCTAGGATAAATGAGGCAAAGAGAGAATCAGTGATATACAAGACCAAATGATGGAAAATAAAGAAGCAGAGAAAAAGAGACATAAACAACTACTGGATCACGAGAGCAGAATTCGAGAGATAAGTGATATGATAAGATGAAACAACATTAGAATAATTGGGATCCCAGAAGAAGAAGAAAGAGAGAGAGGGGAAGAAGGTATATTGGAGCAAATTGTAGCAGAGAACTTCCCTAATGTGGGGAAGGAAACAGGCATCAAAATTAGGAGGCACAGAGAACCCCTCTCAAAATCAATAAAAATAGGTCAACACCCCGACATCTAATAGTAAAACTTACGAGTCTCAGAGACAAAGAGAAAATCCTGAAAGCAGCTCAGGAGAAGAGATATGTAAACTATAATGGTAGGAACATTAGATTGGCAACAGACCTATCCACAGAGACCTGGCAGGTCAGAAAGGTCTGGCATGATATATTCAGAGCACTAAAAGAGAAAAATATGCAGCCAAGAATACTATTTCCAGCTAGGCTCTCATTGAAAATTGAAGGAGAGATAAATTTCTTCCAGGACAAACAAAAACTACAGGAATTTGCAAACACGAAACCAGCCCTCCAAGAAATATTGAAAGGGGTCCTCTAAGCAAAGAGAGAGCCTAAAAGCAGCATGGACCAGAAAGGAATACAGACAATATACAGTAACAGTCACATTACAGGCAATACAATGCCATTAAATTCATATCTTTCAGTAGTTACCCTGAATGTAAATGGGCTAAATGCCCCAATCAAAAGACACAGGCTATCAGATTGAATTAAAAAACAAGACCCATTGATACACTGTCTGCAAGAGACTCATTTTAGACCCAAAGACACCCCCACATTGAAAGTGAGGGGGTGGAAAACCATTTACCATGCTAATGGACACCAAAAGAAAGCTGGGGTGGCAATCCTTGTATCAGACAAATTAGATTTTAAACCAAGACTGTAATAAGAGATGAGGAAGGACACTATATCCTACTTAAAGGGTCTATCCAACAAGAAGATCTAACAATTTTAAATATCTATGCCCCTAACATGGGAGCAGCCAATTATATATGGCAATTGATAACAAAAGCAAAGAAACACATTGACAACAATACAGTAATAGTGGGGGACTTTAACACCCCCCTGACTGAAATGGACAGATCATCTAAGCAAAAGATCAACAAGGAAATAAAGACTTTAAATGACACACTGGACCAAATGGACTTCACAGACATATTCAGAACATTCCATCCCAAGGCAACGGAATACACATTCTTCTCCTGTGCCCATGGAACATTCTTCAGAATAGATCACATCTTAGGTCACAAATGAGGTCTCAACCAGTACCAAAAGATGGGGATTATTCCCTGCATGTTTTCAGACCACAATGCTTTGAAACTAGAACTCAATCACAAGAGAAAAGTCGGAAAGAACTCAAATACATGGAGGCTAAAGAGCATCCTACTAAAGAATGAATGGGTCAACCAGGAAATTAAAGAAGAATTAAAAAAATTCATGAAAACCAATGAAAATGAAAACACAACTGTTCAAAATCTTTGGGATGCAGCAAAGGCAGTCCTGAGAGGAAAGTATATAGCAATACAAGCCTTTCTCAAGAAACAAGAAAGGTCTCAAATACACAACCTAACCCTACACCTAAAGGAGCTGGGGAAAGAACAGCAAATAAAGCCTAAACCCAGCAGGAGAAGAGAAATAGTAAAGATCAGAGCAGAAATCAATGAAAGAGAAACAAAAGAACAGTAGAAGAGATCAACGAAACTAGGATCTGGTTCTTTGAAAGAATTAACAAGATTGATAAACCCCTGGCCAGATTTATCAAAAAGAAAAGAGAAAGGACCCAAACCAACAAAATCATGAATGAAAGAGGAGAGATCACAACCAACACCAAAGAAATACAAACAATTATAAGAACATATTATGAGCAACTCTATGCCAGCAAATTAGATAACCTAGAAGAAATGGATGCATTCCTAGAGATGTATCAACTACCAGAATTGAACCAGGAAGAAATAGAAAACCTGAACAGACCTATAACCACTAAGGACCTCAAAATCCTAAAGGAGAACACAGACAGCAACGTCTTCGACCTCAGCTGCAGCAAATTCTTCCTAGAAACATTGCCAAAGGCAAGGGAAGCAAGGGCAAAAATGAACTATTGGGATTTCATCAAGATAAAAGGCTTTTGCACAGCAAAAGAAACAGTCGACAAAACCAAAAGACAACCGACAGAATGGGAGAAAATATTTGCAAATGACATATCAGATAAAGGGCTAGTATCCAAAATCTATAAAGAACTTATCAAACTCAACACCGAAAGACAAAATAATCCAATCAAGAAATGGGCAGAAGACATGAACAGACATTTTTCTAAAGAAGACATCCAAATGGCCAACAGACACATGAAAAAGTGCTCAGCATCGCTCGGCATCAGGGAAATCCACATCAAATCCTCAATGAGATACCACCTCGCACCAGTCAGAATCGCTAAAATTAACAAGTCAGGAAAGGACAGTGTTGGCAGGGATGCGGACAAAGGGGAATTCTCTTACACTGTTGGTGGGAATGCAGGCTTGTGCGGCCACTCTGGAAAACAGTATGGAGGTTCCTCAAAAAGTTGAAAATAGAGGTACCCTACGATCCAGCAATTGCACTACTGGGTATTTACCCCAAAGATACAAATGTAGGGACCCGAAGGGGTACATGCACCCCAATGTTTATAGCAGCAATGTCCACAATAGCCAAACTGTGGAAAGGGCCAAGATGTCCATCGACAGATGAATGGATAAAGAAGATGTGTTATATATACACAATGGAATATTATGCAGCTATCAAAAGGAATGAGATCTTGCCTTTTGCAACGACGTGGATGGAACTGGAGGGTGTTATGCTGAGTGAAATAAGTCAATCAGAGAAAGATATGTATCATATGACCTCACTGTTATGAGGAATTCTTAATCTCAGGAAACAAACTGAGGGTTGCTGGAGTGGTGGGGGTGGGAGGGATGGGGTGGTTGGGTGATAGACATTGGGGAGGGCATGTGCTATGGTGAGTGCTGTGAATTGTGCAAGACTGTTGAATCACAGATCTGTACCTCTGAAACAAATAATGCAATATATGTTAAGAAAAAAAAAAGAAGATAGCAGGAGGGGAAGAATGAAGGGGGGGATATTGGAGGGGGAGATGAACCAGGAGAGATGATGGACTCTGAAAAACAAACTGAGGGTTCTAGAGGAGAGGGGGTGGGGGGCTGGGTTAGCCTGGTGATGGGTATTAAAAGGGCACGTTCTGCGTGGAGCACTGGGTGTTATACACAAACAATGAATCATGGAACACTACATCAAAAAAATGATGTAATGTTTGGTGAGTAACATAACAATAAAAAATTTAAAAAAAAAGAATGACTAATCTAAGATCTGGGATAAAACAGAAATTCATGTAGGTGATCTTTGCATTTATTGTATCTTTTCTGCTAGTGGTCATTTGCATAAAAGCCTGAGTAAGGATTTTGAGAGCATAGTATATTTATAGGGATAATTGGAGTTCACAGCTAAATAATGTTGGGAGCTGGTTGAAATCTCTGTGTTTGGTGAAGGGATTCCAAAGAGCCGAACTTTAGAATTTAGGGTAAATTGGGAATATACTAGCTCCCCTAGACATTTCATCTCATCTTTGTATCATCTCAATTCCCTGATACTGTGAATGAAATTCTATGTTGCTAGTGTCCACAGAAGTTGGGCCAAAACAAACTAACAAACTCCTTTCTGGAAGAAGATAGGCATTAGTCTTGTTCTCAAATCATTTTCACACACACACAAAAGTGTTTCAGACATTTTTTAGTACACAATAAAAAAAATAAACAGGGACACAAAGCCACAAGAAATTATAAAGCTAATAGTAGAAACAGACAATAAAAACACACATGAGTGCCAAATTTTTAGTAAATCAGATCAGATTTTAAAATATCTGTACTTACAATGCTTAAATAAATAAAAAATGAGGTTGAGAATTTAGGTATACAATTAAAAAAATTGAAATTAATTAGAAGACTAGAATAATTGGCATTTTAGAATTTATAAGCACAATAACTAAAATTAACACCTCACTGGTTTAGACACAGTCAAAAAAGAGAAAGACCTGGAAGAGAGGTCAGTAAACACTATCTAAAATTACTAAGGGTAAAAACAAAGAAAAGAAGGTAAGAGTCCTTAGATGAGAAGGAAGAATGGAGCAGAAGCAATACTTGAGAATTTTCCAACACAAGAAAAATATGAAATTATAAACTCAAGAAATACCATGAAGAACAGTATTATTTAGATTAGTTAATTAAGCATAAGCACAAAACATAAAACTGAAACCAAAGTCAAAGAGAAAATCTTAAAAATACATGGGCTTCCATTGATTTCCCAGTGAATTATTGGAAGCTTAAAACAGCTTCATAATATCTTAAAAATGCTAGAAATACATGTTTTAAGAAAGACAATGTAATATGTATAGATGTTGTAAGAATGTATGAAGAACAGTAAAAACAGTAAAAAAAGAAACATGTGGGTAAATCTAATGAATCTTAGATTTATCTATTTCCAGATACATAAGAAGGTGTTAATACTCAAAGAAGAGCAAGAAAGTGATCATAATGTGTTGAGATAGTGTTTTACTAGAAGCAAGGCAGATACCAGGGATTGGGCGAGAGAGCAAAAGGGGCCCACTCTGGCTGCTGACAATTTTCTGTTTTTAGCCTGTGTTATGATTCCTTGATGTTCATTTGTGATAAATTGAGGAAATGCACATTTTTGTTATTTAATAATTATTTCCATGTGTTTGTTATTTAAAAATTAAAAAGTAAAGAAAAATAGTTAATGTCTGCACTTTTAATGACAAATTATAAAATCCAGCCCCTAATGCAGATATGAGGTCATGTAAATATAGATCCAGATATAACAGTGGACAAAAATATTACATAATGATGAAAAGCCTAAAGTGAGACTCATACATGGAAAATGTTTCTTGATTCCCTCATGTAGTTAATAAAATGTGCCACCATCAAAAATTCAATGTCAATTTTTTTTAACTGGATGGTAATAGCAGATAATACAGCAGATATGTTACAGCTTGATAAAAAAGTAACAAGTTGACCTTGTAGCCATGGTAACAACAGATATTTTTGACATAAATGAAGTCAATTTGGAATTAATTAAACGCACTTAATGATATCTTCTATATGCTAGACACTGTGGTAAGCAAAACAGGCATGAACTTTGTCCTTTCAGAAGTTCATAGTCTTGTGTAGGAGATAGAAATGCAATGGAAGTAATGGGAAAAGGGCAAATAATAAACACTTGTGACTTCTGTATAGCTTCTTGAATTTTGCATTTTTGATGCCTAAGCCATAGGCTAATTTAAGAGGAAGGGATTGTCTTCTTTTACTCCTCTAGCATACCTTAATAATATATGTTTATGGGTAGAATCAAGAAGACAAAAAGGTAAGAGAGCCCAGGAGGATTAAAGAACCAATTGAAGACAGGAGCAAGTAGGTCCATAACAAGGATGATGACTCATACCGTATAAACACAGAACCCAGCAGGCTAACATTTGCAGGTCTCTGTGTGTGTGTTCCTGGCATCATGTCATATGTATGTATTGATTGGATCAGTTTTGATGTCCTTTGAAGGAACTGAGTGATAAAAATCAGGATCCCAATCAGGAAAAAAGTGGGAAAGAGTAGAGCATAGAGGATGCAACACCTAAATGTCAACAAACCATAGCATGTTTGGGTTGAGATTTATAAACATCTGTCACAGTCTCAAGGAATTAAAATAAAAATTCTTCATACCTGCTTTCCCGGCAAGTTTACCTTCTCTACTAAACAATCACACCAAAGAATTCATGAGCTAGATGGGTTTAACTTTGCACAAATAAAATCTGCTATAATTTCACACACTTGCCATAGAAAAAATAAAGAGAAAAATCCATCTCTTGAAAGATGTCCTGTTGCTCCGATAAATTGCAGTAAGTGTTAACACATTTATTTTGTTCTTTGTCTCTTAATGTATATTAGAAAAATTGCTCAATTCCTCTTTTGTTGTTTCTTTGCAAAAAGGTGTCAATAACCTAGAACTATAAAGATCATTTTTTAAAAATCAAAGCTAATTCCCATGGGTGACATGCTTTTATATGCAAAGCTTAAATGAAATAGGAAATGCTTCAAATGGGTCTTATAAAAAATTTATATTCATCATTAAAAAATCTAATTGTCAGTAGTCTCCCAGAAGATTCTTTTTATTCTGCCTTCAATTATTTCTGTGATTTTTGGAGTAAAAATATGTCTAGCAGTTTGTTGTTACTTTTCTGTCCCCTTATTTCTTTCCAGTTCATCTCTTATTTCTCACCACCTATAAAATTGCAAAAGTCGCCATAATTCTCTGCAGCTCCTCCTAACAAAAGGTAACATCTGTTTCCACCACCATCTGAACTCAAGATGTCTTGTATACCTCTCTCACTCTTTGAAATCTGCCACCACCATGTGACCATCCAAAGTCACCACATTAGAAAATGACAGATATATGGCCCAGTCACTTCCTTCCCTGAGCTGATAGCTGATCACCTGCCACACACAAATGGTCTTCATTGACCAATCAGCCAAGCAGGAACAGTTCAAGCCAAGACAATGTCAGTCTAGCCAGGTCCAGATTAGCTGACCAAAGACTCCTGAGGTAAGGGTTTTGGTTTTAGGCTGCTACATTTCAGCTCATTGGTTACACAATAGATAACTAATATATTACCTCTCTTCCCCATTTACTCCATCCCTCCTTCTGTCCTCATCATCAGTAAAAATATATTCATTGTTCATTGAATATCCATTCATCCAAATACCCTATTGTTTGCTAACCTCTTCTCAGCTTTATGTGTTAATGTGTGTGTGAGTACATATTGTGTGTACTCTGTAGCAATGCAGTGCAGGTAAATTATTTCTGTGGGTCTAAAAATATACTATTATTCACCCCTTAGTGTTGTTGGGAGGATAAACTTTTGTAACACAACAATGCCTGGCATATCATAAAGCTTCAAATAAATATTAGCCATAATTGGGGCCCCTGGATGGCTCAACAGTTGAGCATCTGACTCTTGGTTTCAGCTCAGGTCATGATCTCAGGGTTATGGGATAAGGTCCCGCTTTGAGCTCTGCACTCAGCTGGAGTCTGCTTAAAATACACTGCCTTTCCCTCTGCCTCTCACTCTGCTCACACCTGCTTACTCTCTCACACACACACATAAATAAAATCTAAAAAATATTAGCCATAATTATTTGGAAAAAATCCTAGGGTCTGTATAGTCCTTTGCTCTAAACTGAGTTTCTTCAGTCAATGGACAAGTCACTTTTTTTTTTCCAGTTACTTTCTTTTTTATTTGACAGAGAAGAGGGGAATATAAAATCTTGCTTCTAGTGAGTTCTAAAAGGCTTTGATCTTGATGGGGTTTGTATATTTCTTGTTTCCTTCTCCTCTCTAGTACACATATCCATATTCATCCCTCTGCTCTTCCATAATGTTAGCTAGCACATGGTTTATTTGCTTTAGGTGTTTGTTCAGTTGTCTGTGTTACTCATGTCCGTGTAATACAGATTCTACACAAGACCTGACAGGTTTTTAATAAATCATTATTGAATTATTTTCTAAGGCTGATGTTTCAAGAGATCAGAGACTATGTCAGTTTATTTTAGTTTTAGTGCTATATTACACACATATATATATGTACGTATATTCACAATTAATGAAAGTATAAAGTTTTACTCCATTTTATAAAAAGAACATCTGTAAGTTAAAATACATGAATAATTATGAAATATAATTTATCATGCTTCATTACATACCTTTTTTTTTATCAGTTTTATTACCAGAAGTAGAAATTACACAGATGAGATCACAGTGTATTGCAAGTTATGGAAAATGCCTTCACTTTACTCAGCTGATCTCCTTCTTTATATCATCCTCTATCGCCCTGAAATGAAGGAAATGTAACCCCTCAAGTCTTGGCCTGAATAGGGAAGACCCAAATGGAACTGCCATTCTAGACATAGCCTGGGTAACATCTTTCCTTCCTCTCATCACTGGGTTTGATCTACTATTGCCAACTTTCTTCTTTATTCTTTCCAACAGTGAATACTACTGATACTACATTTTTTACTAAGAAAATAGGAATTTCTTGGTATCTTTCTCATGCAAAATGGTATTAGAAAAGAATTTGTTTCTTAGATGGTTTGCCAATAAATGTCATTCTTTGTGCCAAGGACTATATTAGTAACTCCAATACATAAATAATGAATTGAAATAATTTACCACTAAAAATTATGTGACAAATATTTTATAAAGTAAATCTATTTTATTTTTTTATTAAAGATTTTTATGTATTTATTTGAGAGAGACAGAGATAGTGACAGAGAACACGAGCGGGGAGGAGAGGGAGAAGCAGGCTCTCCACTGAGCAGGGAGCCTAATGTGGAGCTCCATCCCAGGACCCTGGGATCATGACCTGAAGCCGAAGGCAGACGCTTAACCAACTGAGCTACCCAGGCGCCCTAAAGTAAATCTACTTTAATCATGATCTTAATGTAGACATTTTATTTCACAGATCCAGTTTGCATAAATTAGAACACACAGACATTGACATTTAAACATTGTATTCCTTTAGTGACCTTAGTATGATAGTATAACAAATACTGGACTTCTTGTATTGTGAAAACATAAGTGTTTTTACCAGTTCCTTTTCATTAGGAGACATTTTCTTCTGTTAAATTCACTGAATGAGTGACTTCCAGATCAGGTCTTTCTAATTCAATTCTGCAGAATTGTGCTTATGATAAGATAATAAATGCATATTCATCAACCAGAACCATATTGAAAATGCTCTAGACAAGTGTATAGTATAATAAATTTGGCCTAGAGAAATGAGGTATTTGTTAGAATCATCTCACTTTTATGCCTGTCTTACTTATAAGACTTAGCTAGCTTCCCTGATCAACACTAAAATTTTCCCTGGGTCATGATTGGTATGGGGAAGAAAAGAAATATTCAGGTATTGAAATATGAATAAACTAACTCTATTAACTAGTGTTGTTACTATTTTTGTGCGTTAAATAAAAGTCAGATCTCTTCAGGGGAAGTGAACATTGGCTAAGAAAAATCATAACTGTGCTAATGTACTGGAAAGTTTTTATCTTCAACCACTAAGCAGGCATTGTTAATGTTGTGGGCAATGTGAAAATGATAATATTTATCTAAAAAATATTTTAATGTTAGTGATTAGCACAATCCATTGAAAAGTTCATAGGATTGTGTACCTTAGATGAAATAAAATGTACCTTGAACTATTACTATATCTATGCTGATAACATCTTTTTCCCCCCTATAGATTGAGGTAGTAAAATAACGCTAGTCTAGGTAGGAACATATAAGTTGATCCTCCACATGACTTAAGCAAGTAAAAAGGATGCTGGCATAGCCAGCTAAGCTAACCACTATAAGCCTACACATGACATGGATGACCTAAAGAAATATAGATTCTAGAAGAGGTTTCCTAAAGAGATCAGTCATACTAGTTAGAGGAAACCAGAGTTCAAGTATACAGTCTTATGACATGCTGATTATAAGGAATGTGAGAAGCATAAGCTCCACTCTCCAGATGCTAATAATCTGATGGAGAATATATAGCATAGACCCACAAAACTAAAATTAAAGACAGTACATGTAATACAAACACCTTAATTTATAGGAATTGATAAGTGGAAGATGTACCTTTCATTCATTTACACACACACACACACACACAAAATGGGTGTCTCTTATGGTCCAAGCACTGTGGTAGAAGCTGGGGCTAGAGAGAGAATGGGATAAGTACCTTGTCTCCACACAGTTTGTAGTCTAATAGACAATTATAATAGATTATGATAAAACAATGGAGAAGAAATATTATCTGCAAAGAATACTATGTGAGCTCAGCAATAATTAAAATTTATTAAGCACTTACTATGTCCTATGTACTGGTCCAGGTGCCTTGCATGAATTAACTTATTTAATCTTAGGATAACCCTATGAAGTAGTTACTATCATTATCATCCTCTTTTAGAGGTGAAAGAACTGAGGTATGCCCAAGTTCACATAGCAAATGGTATATTTTGTTTTGGAATGACCAACAACAGCCTTAAGTCCTCACTATGCTGGACCACAACTCTCTACCGTTACACACAAATAAAGTTTATCTGACTCAAAATCTAAGAAGTTTAGTCAGGGTTGTTTCTTGCTGAAGGAAAAGCCTTCCTGATGCAAATATTAAAGACAGATTCAATATTCAGCTAGGAAAGTGGTAGAAGTGAGGGGAAAGCACAGGGTGAGCATGCCAGACAGAGGAGAAAGTGGCAACAAGGCTCAAAGAGGAAGATGGTGTATACTGGAACCAAATGCAACCCAGTATTACTGAGCACAAAGACAGGGACTTGAAATCAAAAAACAGGATTGGTTTACTGATGAAGATTGGGCAGGGAAAATGATAATGAGTAATTATATCTACATTTACCTACTAGTGGTCCTAGCAAAATAATCTAAAGAGTCTGAGTAACAAAGAGAAGTAAAGAAGCTACATTTTTTTGTTGTTTGTTTTTGCTACGGAGTTGTAAGGGATCCTTATATATTTTGGATAATAACCCTTTATCAAATATATGGTTTTCCATTATTTTCTCCCATTCTTAGTCTGCCTTTTCACATTGTTGATTGTTTCCTTTGCTGTGCAAAAGCTTTTCAGTTTAATCCCATTTGTCTACTTTGCTTTTATTGCCTGAGCTATTGGTGTTATATCCAAGAAATCATTGCCAAGGCCAATGTCAAGAAGATTTTCTCCCTATTTTCTTCTGGCAGTTTTACAGTTTCAGAACTGATATTTAAGACTGAATCCATTTTCAGTTGATTTATGTATATGGTGCAAGAAAAGGGTCCATTTTCATTTTTTTGCATATGAATATCCAGTTTTCCCAACACCACTATTGAAGAGACTATTCTTTCTCCATTGTATGTTCTTGGCACCATTTTGAAGATCACTTAAACATACATGCATGGATTTTTTTTTTTTTTAAGAACTCTCTATTGTGTTCTGGGTGCCTGGATGGCTCAGTCAGTTAAGTGTCTGCCTTCAGCTGGGGTCATGGTCTCAGGGTCCTGGGATCGAGCCCCACATTGGGCTCTCTGCTGAGTGATGAGTCTGCTTGTCCCTTTCCCTCTCCCTCTGTGATCTCTCTCACCCTCACTCTTTCTCAAATAAATAAATAAAATCTTTAAAAAAAGAACTGTCTATTATGTTCTATTTGTCTTTATGTCTGTCTTAATGCCAATAAAATACTATTTCTATGATTTTAGCTTTGTAATATATTGTAATATATAGATTGAAATCGGGAGGTATGATGCCTCCAGCTTTGTTTATCTTGCTCAAAGAACCTGAATGGACATTTCTTCAAAGAAGACATATAGATAGCCAACAGGCACATGAAATGGTGCTCAGTGAATCATGGTAATGCAAAGCAAATCCACAGTTAGATATCTCCCTCATGTGTTAGGATTGCTAACATATATATTAAAAAAAAAAGATAACATACTGACAAGGATGTAGAGTAAAAGGAACCTTTATACACTGTTGTGGAAATGTAAATTGGTACAGCCACTATGGAAAACAGTATGGAGTGTCCTCAAAAAGTTAAAAATTTAACTTCCATATGACCCAGCAATGCCACTTCTGGGCACATACTTAAAAGAATTGAAATCTGGATCTCAAAGAGATATCAGTACTCCTGTGTTCATTGCAGCACTATTCATAATAGCCAAGTTATGGAAACAGCCTTAATGTCAGTGGATGAATGGTTAAAGAAAATGTGATAGTTACATACAATATAATTTGATTTAGCCTTAAAAAATAAAGAAATCCTATCATTTACAATAACACCAATGAACCTGTATACTAACTGAAATAAGAACAAATTCAATCTACTTAACATGAAAAATCTGAAATAGCATACATATAGAAACATAGAGTAGTTGGTAGTTACCAGGGAATAAGGGGAGGGGGGTGATGGGGGGATTGGTCGAAGGGAACAAAGTTTTAGTTACATAAAATGAGTAAGTTCTAGGGATCTATTGTATAATATAGTGCCTATAGTTAACAATCCTATATTATATACTTAAAATTTTGCTAAATTGGTAAATTTTATGTTAAGTATTTCTTTTAAGATTTTATTTATTTGAGAGAGAGAGTGAAAGAGAGAGAAAGAGAGAGCACAAGCGGGAGAGAGGGAGAAGCAGGTTCTCCACCAAGTATAGGGCGTGATACGGGGCTCGATCCCAGGACCCTGGGATCATGACCTGAGCCGAAGGCAGATGCTTAACTGACTGAGCCACCCAGGCGCCCCAATGGTAGGTATCTTATCACAAGAAAATAAATGGGTGGAAGGAATCTTTCGGGAGGGGATGGATATGTTCATGGCATGTATTGCAGTGGTGATTTCATGACATATACTTATCTCCAAAGTCACCAAGTTGCATACTTTAAATATATAGCTCTTTGTATGTAAATCTCAATAAAATGGTTTAAAAAATAAGTAAAATCGGCTCTTAAACATCACAGTGTTTAAGAACAGTGGGAACCATTCTGTGATTATCCACTCAGCAGGCTCTGCCTGTGAGGATGCCCCTGAGCTGCAAGCCATGCAGTCAGGATAGGCATTCCTACTCTTGAGTGCTATAACTGGTATTATTTTCTACCCGTTGTTCTTATGGAATTCAACCTGCTTCTTAGATTAACTAAGTTAGTTTTGGTATGTTCTTGTGCACTGTTTTCATATTTTGCTTGTTTTCATTTCTAACCATTCAGCAAAACTTCTGGTAAATAATCTATGAAGAATATGATCCAAACCTTGAGTGTATGCTAAGGCCAGTTTTCACTTTATTTTCCCTTGTAATGTGCAGCTCCATTTTAGGATATAAACGAATTAAATTCCAGTAGTTAAATGGAAATGGAAGCTGTCTGAACATCTCTTCAGATGCTCCAGGAGCTTTGGGACTCATTTCTTTCTGAAGAAAAAATAAAGCTTTTTAGAAAAGACAATTGAACTGCTCTAATAAAAAATGCATACCTTGAATAGTCTCTCATCCTGTTCAGACTTGAATTCAGCTTCTGAATTTCTCTGTGACCTGGAGAACACTGATTTGATCAGTTATATCTGAGGCATAATTGAATGGGGCAATTTGAGCAATAAATAACATGAATTTAGATCAGTAGTTGAAGGGTGATATCTAAAGTCCTTTTTCATATAAAAGTAAAGAACTCTATCCAAATATAGTGCATCCTTTGAGGAAGGATGGCTGGCATGGATTGAGCGAAAGCACTGAGCTAAGCCCTCTGCTGGGCACTTTAATCCTCAAAAGAGAAGAGCAGAATAGTTGCCATCAATCTTCTTTTTACGGATCAGAAAATAAAAGCTGTGATAAATTAAATAGCTACTAAGTGATGGATCTGTGATTCAAATCCAGAGTTGTCTGAATACAAATTCCTTGTGGTTTTTATTTTGATAGTCTGATTCAAAATCCTAACTTCTTGAGGCCCACACCAATCTCTTTTATCTGAAATCATACATGCTTATAGTTTATGCAGTTCAATTCACTTGAATTATGTGGAGCATGTATTTTATCATTGCTTAATTGTTTCATTTCATTCACATTCATGTACGTTGGCTGAATACCTACAGTCATTAGACCAGGTACTAATGATTGTTATCCAGGAAGTTCCAGACTGGGGCAGTGTTTGTGATTCCAGTCTGCAGATTGCTTGTATCAGAATTTTACAACAATATACATTTGAGCAAGGTGATTTCATTACATCTAAATCTAAGAATCACTGGTCTAGTTCATCAGGGCTATCTCCTCAACCTAGACAGAAACTCTTATAAGGCAGGGATGTCTGGGAGGCTCAGTTTAGTTAGGTGTCCGACTCTTGATTTCAGCTCAGATCATGCTCTCACATCGTGAAATCAAGCCCTGCGTTGGGCTCTGCACTGAGTGTGGAGCCTGATTAAAATTCTCTTTCCCCCTCTGCCCTTCCCACCAAGAAAAGGAAAGAAAATAAACTCTTATAAAGCAGAAATTGTGTCACAATTTTTTGTGTCTGTACTATGCCAGAGGCAATCGTAGGCATGAAATAGATACTTAGTATTTATTGAGAGCAAACTGCCAGGCATTGTTCTTAATGTCCTATTCATAAGAAATGTAGTCTCTCAAAGTAGCTACTTTCTAACTTTATTCTTACACATCAATAACAAGGTGATTTGTACTCAGTTCAGTTCAAAAAAAACAGGGTAAAGATTTATCCATCTTTACCCTGGCATTGGGAGGATTGTAGAAGGCTTCTTAGAAGAGGCACCCAAGCTGACCCGTGAAGGATGCATAAGAAAAGCCAAGCATAGAGAAGTGAATGGATTTTCCAGGGAAGGGGATTAATGTGATAAAACAACAGATGTGAGATAATGCACTGATTAAAGAGCTATAAGAAATTAATCATTATTAGAATACAAATTCTAAGACACCTTTTGGGGGGAGGTGGGACTTGTTCGTTAGTTCAAGGACCTTAAGGTTGGCATTCATACTTAGGGACCCAGGCTATGCAAGGCAGTTCTGCATGCAAACAGCATAGTTGGGTTAGCTTCCCAGCATGGATTTATCAAATGTTCTTTATACCAACAGATCTAAATCTCAACCAAACTGCTTACATGATTATAGCTTCCCTTTGCCTTCTTTCCCCTCTGTGGAGATTCCTCTTCTCTGACCTGTATTAGTCAGGGTAGGGTACTGTAACAAATGGTTGCAACATTTAGTCTTTTTATATGTCAAAAAATTACTTCTTGGTCATGTTGCAATTCTGTGTGGGTTGATATAGAGGAAGGAAGAATAGATGAACTTTGTTCCACAAAGCCATTGAGGTACCCTGGTTTCTTCCTGCCTGTGGCTCTCTACCACTTCATTTTTATTTATTTATTTTTAAAGATTTACTTATTTATTTTAGAGTGGGGTGGGGAAGGGCAGAGGGAAAGAATCTTAAAGCAAACATCCCACTGAGCACAGAGCCCAACATGAGGCTCCATCTTACCGCCCATGAGATCATAACTGGAGCCAAAACCAAAAGAGTCAGAGGCTCAACCCATTGAGCCACCCAGGTGCCCCTCTCTACAACTTTGGATCCTCAGGTTCTTTTTTCATTAAACTTACAGATAAGGAAGGAGAATAAGAATTGGTGCAAAAGGTTTTTTATGGGTCAGGCCACCTCTGCTCATATTTCGTTGAGCTGTAACAGTCATATGACCAAGCCTACTATGAGAGGGGATGGAAAATGTAATTTGAGTGCCCAGAGAACATACATATTGGTGAGCTTAATAGCCACTTCCCAAATATCAAATGCCTTTACAATCCTTGGCTTAGCCGCCTCCTAGTAATGCTTTTAGAGGAGCATCTTATACATTCATTGATAACTGAAAGATAAATGACCCTCAGAAAAATGTCTTTGGACTTGTAGTTCCCGTTTTAACATGTAAAGAGCTTGGAAGTTGTCGTTCTCATTCTCACAACAAGAAAAAAGCCAAATACACTGAAAATCAACAGTTCTTGGATGCATCAGAGAATTTTGGTCACAGGACGGGCTAGCTCCCAGAAAAGTGGAGAGACAAATAGAGAGAATCAGTTTACCAGGTACAGAAGCCAGGAGCCAAAGCCCACTGTTGGAGCCAGTACCTCTGGGAATACTTAAACTGACTGACAAATTCATGGAAACTCAGTCTGAATGTGCTTGAGAGTTAAAGTCTCTGGGGTCCCATTCTTAGCAAGGTCCCAGTCTTCATCTTTGGGAGCCCCACCAGCTTGTCAGGTAAAGATGAGAGACAAATCTCATGTTTCCAACAGCAGGAGAGGGAAATGAGTTGTTTTGAAATACAGCCAAAGTATTTTATTCCCCTTAAAAAAAGAAAGGAAGGAAGGAAGGAAGGAAAGAAGGAAGGAAGGAAGGAAGGAAGGAAGAAAGAAAGAAAGAAAGAAAGAAAGAAAGAAAGAAAGAAAGAAAGAAAGAAAGAAAGAAAGAAAGAAGAGAAAAAAAGAAAGAAAGAAAGAAGAAAGGAAGGAAGGAAGGAAGGAAGGAAGGAAGAAAGAAAGAAAGAAAGAAAGAAGAAAGAAAGAAAGGAAGGAAGGAAGGAAGGAAGGAAGGAAGAAAGGAAGAAAGAAGAAAAGAAAGAAAGAAAGAAAGAAAGAAAGAAAGAAAGAAAGAAAGAAAGAAAGAAAGAAAGAAAGAAGAAAGAAAGAAAAGGAAAGAAAGAAAGAAAAAGAAAGAAAAGCCTTCTCGGGCTCCTGGGTGGCCCAGTCAGTTGAGCAGGCCACTCTTCGTTTAGGCTCAGGTCATGATCTCAGGGTCCTGGGTGTCAGGCTCAGCAGGGAGCCTGCTTCAGATTTCTTTCTCCCTCTGCCCCTCCCCACACTCTCTCTCTCTTTCTCTCAAATAAATAAATCAAGCTTAAAAAAAAAAAAAAAAAACTCAAGGCCCACTATCCTTCCTCTCTCACCTAAGAGGTAAAAGATAGTGAAGTATTTGCAATGTCCAGTTTGGTGGCACAGGCTCACTGAAGTCTGAGATCTAGTCACAGGTCCATAGAATGCTTCCCCTTCCCCCACACCTTATTACCACATCAATCAGGCTCCTCTGAAGGTAAAGGATTACAGCTGAAAGAACTGCAATCCTCATTATCTACTTTAAAAAGGAGTATCTAGGAAAACAAAAAGACAACAGAGGAGACAAAAACAAGGACACTAAAGGAAATTTTAGACTCTGACACCTAAAGCTACAGCAAACATTAAACACTATCTAACACCTAGCCGGATAAACATAAAACCTCATGCTTTATAAAGGCCTATTTGTCTCAGTTCCTCTTACCTAATAGAGTATGTCTGGCTATCAACAACAACAACAAAAATTATAAGGCATGCTAAAAGATAAAAACAATCTTAAAAAAGACAAAGTTAACTTCAGAACCAGATTCAGATATAGCATTATCAGACCAGGAGTTTGGAATAATTATGATTAATATTCTACAGGCTCTAATGGGAAAAGTGGAAAAAATGCAAGAACAGTTGGGTAATGTAATCAGGGAGATGGAAACCCTAAGAAACTTGCATTCTAAGGATATTTAAAATATCAGTACTCTTAAAATCAAGGAAGGGTCAGTAATTAGGACATCTTATGTACTGAGATTATTTATCAAGATTTTTTTCAGACACAAAACCACCTTTTTAGCCTGTTCTTGATGCAGTCCCACATAGAAGGATCTCCCACGTCCTCCCAGGAACGATGCCATTTATTTTCACCTGCTAATAGTGATGGTGATGCATAAATGGTGTTACAGGATAAAATCATGACTTTCACCCTCAGGGAAATCAGGGTTTTCATCATGGGAATTGAGATACAAGTAATCATGACTAAGCTAATCTGTCAGATTCATTTTTATATGGGAAAGAACCATATCTGCTCTGCTCACCACTGAAAACCCAAAAAAGGTTTGCACATTCTTTTGTTTCATCTGTTGCTCCATACCATTTTACCAAGTATGCCTTCAGGTCAATCCAAAAGAAACTCAAAAATGCTTCCATTTTCATGTAACACAATCAGGATTTTTCAGCAATAGACTCTTCCTAACTCAAAATAAGTACTGTCTCTCATTTCCAATTTAATAGAAATATAGGCTCTGCTATATGTGAAACACCATAGGAAAGTGCCATAAATAGAAAGGTAAAAAGATTGGTCCCGGAGTCTGGGAGCAAAATGGTGGAGGAGTAGGAGACCTGGATTTCGTCTGGTCTCAGGAATTCAGCTGAATAGGGATCAAACCATTCTGAACACCTACGAACTCAACAGGAGATTGAAGAAAAGAATAGCAACAACTCTCTAAACAGAAAAGCGACCACTTTCTGGAAGGTAGGACAAGCGGAGAAGTGAATCCGAGGCAATATTCGGGAGGATAGACGGTGGGGGAGGGGCCTCCGTCGGCCGCTTCTGGCAAGTGATAGAGCCGTGGAGCACAAAATCGGAACTTTTAAGAAGTTGGCTCCGCTGAGGGACGTCGCTCCAGTGGCTAAACGGGGGATGGAACCCTCGCGGGACAGTGTGGTCTCAGGACCCTCAGGGTCACAGAAAGACCGGGGGTGCCTGTGTGCGGCAGAGCTCCCAGGTATCGGAGCGGGGAAGCCGGCTGCAGAGACGGAGCCGAGGCGCGGGCTCTCAGCTCGGGGTTGCCATAAACTGTGATCTGTGGCACAGTCGGGCCCCTGCTCCTCCAGCAGGGACCCAACAAATGGCAAATCTGGGGAGACTCCCCTTCCTCCCCTGGGAGGAGCAGTACGGGAGCGCACCGTGGGGATCTGCTGGGTTTGGAGACTCCACACGGGGTTGGGTGCCAGAGATAGAAACGCTCGGTCACAGGCCGGGTGAGCACGGAGTGCAGCTGGAGACCGGGGAGATGGGAGTGATTGACTGCTTTTCTCTGGGGGTGCACTGAGGAGCGGGGCCCCGAGTTCTTGCCTCCTATGGGGTGGAGACTGGGAGGCCGCCATTTTCACTGTCATCCTCCAAAGCCGTCCGGAAAGCTTGCAGGGAACAAAAGCTCCCCAGAGCAAACCCAAGCAGACTGCTTAGCCCGGACCGACAAAGGTGGGGCAATTCTGCCTCCGGCAAAGACACTTAGGAACCACAACACCAGGCTCCTCCCCCAGGAGATCAGCAGGAATAGCCAGCCAAGACCAAGTTTACCCATCAATGAGAACGGGAGAACTCCAGCGCTAGGGGAACACTGCACATAAAATTCATGGCTTTTTTACCATGATTCATTAGTCTTTCAAAGTTAATTTTTTTAACTGTTTTTTTTTTGAATTTTTCTTTTTCCCTTTTTCAACCAACATCTTATCAATCCCTTTTTTAAAAAAACATTTTTAGTTTTCATTTTTAGAGTGATATTCTATCCCTTCATAGTAGTTACCCTTATTCTTGGCATATATATATAAGTTGTTCTCTCTTTAAAATTTTGAGATACAGTTTCTTCTAACATATCAAAATATAACCTAAATCTCTAGTGTATGACTTTGTTCTAGTCTCCTGCCTGACCACATTCTCTCCCCTTTTCTTTCTTTTTCTTTTTTTAATCCTCTTCTTTCTTTTTTCAATCACCTTATCATTCCTTTTTTCAAATTTTTTATAATTTTCATCTTTACAGTCATATTCCATCCCTTCATTGTATCAAGCCTTATTTTGTACATATATAAGTCTTTCTTTCTTTAAAATTTTAGGAGGCAATTTCTTCTACTAGACCAAATACACCCAAAATCTAGTGTGTTGCACTGATCTATGCACTAGGCCTGATCATATTTGATCATATTCTGGGGTTTTTTTGTTCTGTTTTTGTTTGTTTTTATCTTTTTTTTCTTTTTTTTCACTTTCATTTATCTTTCTTTCCCTTTCTTTTCCCCTGGTTTCAGGTCTTTTCTGATTTGTTTAGAGTATATTTTCTGGGGACATTGTTAACTTGCTAGCATTTTGTTCTCTCATTCATCTATTCTCCTCTGGACAAAATGACAAGACGAAAAAATCACCTCAAAAAAAGAACAAGAGGAGGTACCATCTGCCAGGGACCTACTCAGTACGGACATTAGTAACGATGCCGGACCTAGAGTTCAGAATCATGATTTTAAAGATACTAGCTGGCCTTGAATAAAGCATGGAAGTTATTAGAGACACCCTTCCTGGAGAAATAAAAGAACTAAAATCTAACCAAGTCGAAATCAAAAAGGCTATTAATGAGGTGTAATCAAAAATGGGGGCACTAACTGCTAGGATAAATGAGGCAGAAGAGAGAATCAGCAATACAGAAGACCAAATGATGGAAAATAAAGAAGCTGAGAAAAATAGAGATTAAACAACTACTGAATCACGAGGGCAGAATTCGAGACATAAGCAATACGATAAGAAGAAACAATATTAGAATAATTGGGATACCCGAAGAAGAAGAAAGAGAGAGAGGGGCAGAAGGTATCTTGGAGCAAATTATAGCAGAGAACTTCCCTAAAGTGGGGAAGGAAACAGGCATCAAAATCCAGGAGGCACAGAGAACCCCCTCTCAAAATCAATAAAAATAGGTCAACACCCCAACATCTAATAGTAAGATTTACGAGTCTCAAAGACAAAGAGAAAATCTTGAAAGCAGCTCGGGAGAAGAGATATGTAACCTACAATGGTAGAAACATTAGATTGGCAACAGACCTACAATGGTAGAAACATTAGATTGGCAACAGACCTATCCACAGAGACCTGGCAGGCCAGAAAGGACGGACATCATATTTTCAGAGCACTAAATGAGAAAAATATGCAGCCAAGAATACTAGATCCAGCTAGGCTGTCATTGAAAATAGAAGGAGAGACAAAAAGCTTCCAGGACAAAAAACTAAAGGAATTTGCAAACACAATATCAGCCCTACAAAAAATCTTGAAAGGGGTCCTCTAAGCAAAGAGAGAGCCTAAAAGCAGCATAGACCAGAAAGGAACACAGACAATAAACAGTAAAAGTCACCTTACAGGCAATACAACGGCACTAAATTCGTATCTTTCAATAGTTACCCCGAATGTAAATGGGCTAAATGCCCCAATCAAAAGACACAGGCTATCAGATTGGATTAAAAAACAAGACCCATCAATATGCTGTCTGCAAGAGACTCATTTTAGACCCAAAGACACCCCCACATTGAAGTGAGGGGGTGGAAAACCATTTACCATGCTAATGCACACCAAAAGAAAGCTGGGGTGCCAATCCTTATATCAGACAAATTAGATTTTAAAACAAAGACTGTAATAAGAGATGAAATAGGACACTATATCCTACTTAAAGGGTCCATCCAACAGAAGATCTAACAATTGTAAATATCTATGCCCCTAACATGGGAGCAGCCAATTATAGAAGGCAATTAATAACAAAAGCAAAAAACACATTGACAACAATACAGTAATAGTGGGGAACTTTAACACCCCCCTGACTGAAATGGACAGATCATCTAAGCAAAAGATCAACAAGGAAATAAAGACTTTAAATGACACACTGGACCAAATGGACTACACAGACATATTCAGAACATTCCATCCCAAAGCAACAGAATACACATTCTTCTCTAGTGCCCATGGAACATTCTCCAGAATTGATCACATCCTAGGTCACAAGGCAGGTCTCAACCGGTACCAAAAGATTGGGATTATTCCCTGCATATTTTCAGACCACAATGCTTTGAAACTAGAACTCAGTCACAAGAGGAAAGTTGCAAAGAACTCAAATTCATGGAGGCTAAAGAGCATCCTACTAAAGAATGAATGGGTCAACCAGGAAATTAAAGAAGAATTAAAAAAATTCATGAAAACCAATGAAAATGAAAACACAACTGTTCAAAATCTTTGGGATGCAGCAAAGGCAGTCCTGAGAGGAAAGTATATAGCAACACAAGCCTTTCTCAAGAAACAAGAAAGGTCTCAAATACACAACCTAACCCTACACCTAAAGGAGCTAGAGAAAGAACAGCAAATAAAGCCTAAACCCAGCAGGAGAAGAGGAATAATAAAGATCAGAGCAGAAATCAATGAAATAGAAACCAAAAGAACAGTAGAACAGATCAAGGAAACTAGGAGCTGGTTCTTTGAAAGAATTAACAAGATTGATAAACCCCTGGCCAGACTTATCAGAAAGAAAAGAGAAAGGACCCAAATCAACAAAATCATGAATGAAAGAGGAGAGATCACAACCAACACCAAAGAAATACAAACAATTATAAGAACATATTATGAGCAACTCTATGCCAGCAAATTAGATAACCTGGAAGAAATGGATGCATTCCTAGAGATGTATCAACTACCAGAATTGAACCAGGAAGAAATAGAAAACCTGAACAGACCTATAACCGCTAAGGAAATTGAAGCAGTCATCACAAATCTCCCAACAAACAAAAGCCCAGGGCCAGATGGCCTCCCAGGGGAATTCTACCAAACAGTTCAAGAAGAATTAATACCTATTCTCCTGAAAGTGTTCGAAAAAATAGAAATGGAAGGAAAACTTCCAAACTCATTTTATGAGGCCACCATTACCTTGATCCCCAAACCAGACAAAGACCCCATCAAAAAGGAGAATTACAGACCAATATCCTTGATGAACATGGATGCAAAAATTCTCACCAAAATACTAGCCAATAGGATCCAACAGTCCATTAAAAGGATTATTCACCGTGACCAAGTGGGATTTATCCCTGGGCTGCAAGGTTGGTTCGACATCCGCAAATCAATCAGCGTGATACAATACATTAACAAAAGAAAGTACAAGAATCATATGATCCTCTCAATAGATGCAGAAAAAGCATTAGACAAAGTACAGCATCCTTTCTTGATCAAAACTCTTCAGAGTATAGGGATAGACGGTACATACCTCAATATCATAAAAGCCATCTATGAAAAACCTACAGCGAATATCATTCTCAATGGGGAAAAGCTGAGAGCTTTTCCCCTAAGGTCAGGAATGCAGCAGGGATGTCCACTATCACCACTGCTATTCAACATAATATTAGAAGTCCTAGCCACAGCAATCAGACAACAAAAAGAAATCAAAGGCATCCAAATCGGGAAAGAGGAAGTCAAATTCTCACTCTTTGCAGATAATATGATACTGTATGTGGAAAACCCAAAAGACTCCACCTGAAAACTGCTACAACTCATACAGGAATTCAGTAAAGTAGCAGGATATAAAATCAATGTGCAGAAATCAAGGGCATTCCTATACACCAACAACAAGACAGAAGAGAGACAAATCAAGTAGTTGATCCCATTTACAATGGCACCCAAAATCATAAGATACCTAGGAATAAATTTAACCAAAGAGGCAAAGGATCTGTACTCAGAAAGCTATAAAATACTCAGGAAAGAAATTAAAGAAGACACAAAGAAATGGAAAAACATTCCATGCTCATGGATTAGAAGAACAAACATTGTGAAGATGTCAATGCTACCTAGAGCAATCTACACATTCAATGCAATCCCCATCAAAATACCATCCACTTTTTTCAAAGAAATGGAACAAATAATCCTAAAATTTGTATGGAACCAGAAGAGACCCTGAATAGCCAGAGCAATACTGACAAAGAAAAGCAAAGCTGGCGGCATCACAATTCCGGACTTCCACCTCTATTACAAAGCTGTCATCATCAAGACAGTATGGTATTGGCACAAAAACAGATGCATAGATCAATGGAATAGAATAGAGAGCCCAGAAATGGACCCTCAACTCTATGGTCAACTCATCTTTGCCAAAGTAGGAAAGAACGTCCAATGGAAAAAAGACAGTCTCTTCAACAAATGGTGTTGGGAAAATTGGACAGCCACATGCAGAAGAATGGAACTGGACCATTTCCTTACACCACACACAAAAATAGACTCCAAATGGTTGAAAGACCTAAACGTGAGCAGGAGTCCATCAAAATCCTAAAGGAGAACACAAGCAGCAACCTGTTCGACCTCAGCCGCAGCAACTTCTTCCTAGAAACATCGCCAAAGGCAAGGGAAGCAAGGGCAAAAATGAACTATTGGGATTTCATCAAGATAAAAAGCTTTTGCACAACAAAAGAAACAGTCGACAAAACCAAAAGACAACCGACAGAATGGGAGAAAATATTTGCAAATGACATATCAGATAAAGGGCTAGTATCCAAAATCTATAAAGAACTTATCAAACTCAACACCCAAAGAACAAAGAATCCAATCAAGAAATGGGCAAAGACATGAACAGACATTTTTCCAAAGAAGACATCCAAATGGCCAATAGACACATGAAAAAGTGCTCAATATTCCTTGGCATCAGGGAAATCCAAATCAAAACCTCAATGAGATACCACCTCACACCCGTCAGAATGGCTAAAATTAACAAGTCAGGAAACGACAGATGTTGGCGGGGATGCAGAGAAAGGGGACCCCTCCTACACTGTTAGTGGGAATGCAAGCTGGTGCAACCACTCTGGAAAACAGTATGGAGGTTCCTCAACAGTTGAAAATAGAGCTACCATACGATCCAGCAATCGCACTACTGGGTATTTACCCTAAAGATACAAATGTAGGGATCCGAAGGGGCACGTGCACCCCAATGTTTATAGCAGCAATGTCCACAATAGCCAAACTGTGGAAAGCGCCAAGATGTCCATCGACAGATGAATGGCTAAAGAAGATATGTTATATATACACAATGGAATATTATGCAGCCATCAAAAGGAATGAGATCTTGCCATTTGCAATGACGTGGATGGAACTGGAGGGTGTTATGCTGAGTGAAATAAGTCAATCAGAGAAAGACATGTATCATATGACTTCACTGATATGAGGAATTCTTAATCTCAGGAAACAAACAGTGTTGCTGGAGTGGTGGGGGGTGGGAGGGATGGGGTCACTGGGTGATAGAGATTGGGGAGGGTATGTGCTATGGTGGGCGCTGTGAATTGTGCAAGACTGTTGAATCACAGATCTGTACTTCTGAAACAAATAATGCAATATATGTTCAGAAAAAAAAGAAGAAGAAGATAATAGGAGGGGAAGAATGAAGGGGAGTAAGTCGGAGGGGGAGACAAACTATGAGAGATGATGGACTCTGAAGAACAAACTGAGGGTTCTAGAGGGAGGGAGGTGCGGGGATGAGTTAGTCTGGTGATGGGTTAAAGAGGGCACATTCTGCGTGGTCACTGGGTGCTATGCACAAACAATGAATCATGGAACACTACATCAAAAACTAATGATGTAATGTATGGTGATTAACATAACAATAGAAAAATTTAAAAAAAGAAAGCTTGCCTTTTTAAAAATGGGCAGGCAGAAAGCATGTCTGCTTGTCCTTTGCTATTAAGCAAGACACTATATCATCCAAATCTGTCCATTATACAGACGTCTTTGAAAAGGTAATGCAGAACAATAGAAAGTCAGTGCCTCACTCATAGGACTTGCAGAAATTCAAAACACCTATGAAGAAATTCCTCCAGACAACTCCTATTCCAAAAACATGAATTTATTTCTTCTTTATGATAGTCTGTGTTACCTAACAGGAAATTTCGTGTGGAATATACTGCAGTTTATCTCCTATTTCTCATTATTTCATTCTATGTCATAGTAACAAACCCCCTAGCATTCACAGGGCACATGGATTTCCAAAATAAATACATTTTCCAATTCTCTTGCAAGTGGATTTGACCATGTAACAAATGTCTAGCCCCTTACATTCCAATAGATATATACTTCAAACTGTGTATGTAATGTAAAATTATCTAGTAACTACATTTTTGAGAAAAGTAAAAAAGAAAGATGTGGGAGTTAATTTTAAGGATATATTTTAACCCAATATATCCAAAATATTATCATTATAACATGCAATTGATACAAAAATGTTAATGATTTATTTTACATTCTTTTTTCATACTAAGTCTTCAAAGCCCATTGTATTTTAAATTTACAGCACATCTTAATTTGATATTGAGCTATATTTCACATCCTCAATAGCCACATGTAACTCTCCTGCCAATGAAATTTGGGAGGAAATGGTGTGGGTAATTTCCAAGTTGTATTTTTAAAGGGAAAATAATGCTTTTTCTCTTGCCTCATCTGTTCTGCTGCCTTGATATGGTAAGGGTGACAAGCCGTCTTAGGCATAGGGGCACAACAACTTAGGAGATGGCTAGGTTTCAGAAAAAACAGAGAAGATAAGCCGTGGCCTGCTTAGCTACACTGTTATCAGAGAGAAAAAGAAACTATATTGCTTAAGCTACTCTTACTTTATTGTCTCTTATAGCAATTAAAACTACATCTTAAATAATATAAATTGTTTTATTCATTTTTGTATTCTTATTACCAAATGGAATGTAACCCTGCAAATGCTTATTGAGGTAGGATGTGAGGGTACAGCAGGGATCCAGATCATATGTTCATCTTAAAAATGAATATATAGTAGCTGAGAGTCATACTCAGAAGTGGATACTAACCAGGATCCATGTCTTATTAAAATTCCAGAAATGAACAGTTCAGTATTTGCTGTACAGGCATGCCTCATAGATACTGCAGGTTTGTCTCCAGACCACTGCAGTAAAGCAAATATCACAATAAAGTGAGTCAAATGATTTTTTTTTTTAGTTCCCAGTGCATATGAAAGCTATGTTTATACTATACTGTAGTCTATTAAGGGTATAATAGCATTATGTCTATAAAAAAAGTACATACCTTAATTAAAAAAATTATTTTTCTTAAGATTTTATTTATTTATTTGTCAGAGAGAATGAGAGAGAGAGTACACAAGCAGGGGGAGCAGCAGACAGAGGGAGAAGCAGGCTCCTCATGGAGCAAGGAGCCCGATGTGGAACTCGATCCCAGGACCCTGGGATCATGACCCGAGCCAAAGGCGGATGTTTAACTGACTGAGCCACCCAGGCATCCCTAAAAAGATACTTTATTGCCAAAAATGCTAATCATTCATCTGAGCTTTCAGTGAGTCATAATCTTTTTGCTGGTAGAGGGTCTTGCCTCAATGTCAATGGCTGCTGGATAATCAGGGTGGTCTTTGCTGAAGATTGGGGTGGCTGTACCAATTTCTTAAAATAAGAACAATGAAGTTTGTCACATAGATCACCTTTTCCTTTCACGAGTGATTTCTCTGTAGCATGTGATGCCATTTGATAGTATTTACCCACAGTAGAACTTCTTTCAAAATTGAAGTCAATTCTCTCAAACCCCATTGCTGCTTTATCAACAAAATTTATGTAATATTCTAAATGTTTTTGTTGTAATTTCAACAATCTTCACACCATCTTTTACTAGTGATAGATTCCATCTCAAGAAACCACTTTCTTAGCTCATCAATAAGAAGGAACTCTTCACTCTTTCACGTCTGATCATAAGACTGGCATCAGTTTGACACATATGCAGGCTCCACTTCTAATTCCAGTTCTCTTGTTATTTCCACCACATCTGCAGTTAGTGCCTCCACTGAAAGTCATCTGTGAGGGTTGGAATCAACTTCTACACTCTTGCTCATGTTGATATGTTGACCTTTTCCCATGAGTCACAGATGTTCTTAATGACATCTAAGTTGGTAAATCCTTCCCAGAAGGTTTTCAATTTACTTTGCCAAGATCCATCAAAGGAGTCACTATGGCACGTATAGCCTTACAAAATAAATTTCTTAAATAATAAGACTGAAAGTTGAAATTACTCCTTGATCCATGGGCTGCAGAATGAATGGTGTGTGTTTTTTTATTTATTTTTTATTTAACATTATTTTTTATTTAACATTATTTTATTTAACATTATTTAACATTAATTTATTTTTTATTTAACATTATTGTGTTACCAAGTGCATTGTCAATGAGCAGTAATATTCTGAAAGGGATCTTTTTTTCTGAGCAGTAGGTCTCAATAGTGGGTTTAAAAAATTCAGTAAACCATGATACAAACCATGACATATCCAGGTTTTGTCATTCCACTTTTAAAGCACAGATGGTACATTTAGCATAATTCTTTAGGTCCCTAGGATTTTTAGGTTGGTAAATGAGCACTGACTTCAACTTAAAAGTCACCAGCTCCATTAGCTCCTAATGTAAGAGTTATCTTGTCCTTTGAAGCTTTTAGCCAGTCATTGACTTCTCCTCATTAGCTATGAAAGTTCTAGATAGCATCTTCTTCTAACAGAGGTCTGTTTTCTTGACATTGAAAATCTGTTGCTTTGTGCAACCACCTTCATTAATGATCTTAGGTAGATCTGGATAACATGCTGCAGCTTCTATATCAGCACTTGCTGCTTCACTCTGTACATTTATGTTGTGGAGGTGACTTCTTTTTCTAAACCTCATGAACCAACCTCTGTTAACTTCAGACTTTTCTTCTGCAGCTTCCTCCTCTGTCTCAGCCTTCATAGATTTAAAGAGGGTTAGGGCCTTGCTCGGAATTAGGATTTGGTTTACAGGAATGTTGTCATTAGTTTAATCTTCTATCCAGGCCATTAAAATTTTTTCCATATCACCATTAGTACTGTTTCACTTTCTTATCATTTATGTGTTCACTGGAGTGACACATTTAATTTCCTTCAAGAACTTTTCCTTTGCATTCACAACTGGGCTATTTGGCACAAGAGACATAGTTTTCAGACTATCTTGGCTTTCAGCATGCTTTCTTCACTAAGCTTAATCATTTCTAGTTTTTGCTTTAAAGTGAGAGACATATGACTCTTCCTTTCATTTGAATGCTTAGAGGCCAATATAGGGTTATTAATTGGCCTAATTTCAATATTTTTGTGTCTCAGGAAACTGGGAGGCCTGAGGACAGGGAGAGAGATGGGTAAACAGCAGATCAGTGGACCAATGAGAACACACATTTATTGAATATGCAGTTCATGGTGCCCCAAAACAATTTTTTAAATTTTTTTTCCAAAACAATTACAACAGTAATATCAAAGATCACTGATGATGAATCACATTGTAAAATAATAATAATAATAATAATAATAATTAAAATATTGTGAGAATTACCAAAATGTGACAGAAACATAAAGTGAGCAAATGCTGTTGGGAAAAATGGCACCAACAGACTTGACACAGGATTGCCACAAACCTTCAATATGTAAAAAATGCAGTATCTGTGAAGCACAATAAAGCAAAGCACAATAAAATGAGGTATGCCTATTGAATAAATTTAAAAATGTCTCTTACAGCAATAATATAGTTAGCCGTTTCCAAAGAATGTAAATAACACAGGGTACTGTTTAATCCCTTGCTAGTCTATAAACATATGCATTAATTATTTGAGTTAGTTTTTTTAAAAAATAGGTTGTATTAATTGGGACTGGCATGGTCTACAAAAAATTGCTAAAGGGACTGAGACTTGAGTAAGATCCTGGAGGACAGGTAGGATTTAGCTGAACACATAAATTCTCTGTTATGTATATTCTTACTGATAAAATGTGATATTTTTCTCTTAGCCCTGTGTTTTGAAAAGTATATCAATGTATAGCTCGTTCTCTGTCTTAAAATTATCTTAACCTCGGTTTCTACAAAATGCTTGTTTTACCTTACCATATGCCTAATGTAGGAAACAGAAAGCATGGAAACTTATGAAGAACATTAAAACACTCACATAATCTCACCACTCAAACAATCACTATTAATGTTTGGCCATTTGTCCTGCGAGTATATTTTAGAATCATTTTTCTTTTTGTGTAATTAGGTTGGGATAATACTTTATATAAAATTTTGCATACAGAGGTGCCTGGGTGGCTCAGTAAGTTAAATGTCTGACTCTTGGTTTTCAACTCAGGTCATGATCGCATATCTATGAGATTGGCCCCACTTTGGGCTCCATGCTCAGTGCAAAGTCTGCTTCAGATTCTCTCTCCCTCTCCATTTACTTCTCCCTCTGCTCATGCACGCTCTCTCTGTAAAATAAATAAATAAATAAATAAATAAATAAATAAATAAATAATAAAATCTTTGAAAAAAATTTTTGCATACGATGATGGCCAGCAGACACATGAAAAGATGCTCAATATCGCTAATCATCAGGGAAGTGCAAACCAGAACCATACGGAGATAATCACTTTACACCTATCAGAATGGCTAGAATCAAAAGGACAAGAAATAACAAGTGTTGGTGAGGGTGTTGGTGGGAATGCAAACTGGTGCAGCCACTGTAGAAAACAGCATGGAGTTTCCTAAAAAAAATAAAAGTAGAAATACCATATGATCCAGTAATTCCACTTCTGGGTATTTGCCCAAAGAAAATGAAAACACTAATTCAAAAAGATACATGTACCCCTATGTTTATTGCAGCATTATTTACAATAGCCAAGATGTAGAAGCAACTAAAGTGTCCACTGATAGATGAGTGAGATGAATGGATAAGAAGATAGATAGATAGATAGATAGATAGATAGATAGATAGATAGATAGATAGATAGATAGATAACGGAATGTTATACAGCCATAAAGAAGGATGAGATCTTGACATTTGTGACAACATGGCTGGATATTATGCTAAATGAAGTAAGTCAGACTAAGAAAGATAAATACCATATGATTTCACTCAGATGTGGAATCTAAAAAAACAAAATAAATGAATAAACAAACAGATAAAACAGAATCAGACTCACAAATACAGAGAATGAACTGATGGTTGCCAGAGGGGAGAGTGGTGGAGGGTTGGGCAAAGTGGATAAAGTGGGGTGGGAAATATAGGTTTCCAGTTATGGAATGAATAAGTCATTGGAATAAAAGGAATAGTATAAGGAATGTAGTCAATGATACCATAATAGCATTTTATGGTGACAAATGGTAGCTATACTTGTGATGTGCATAGCATAACATATAGAGAAGTTGAATCATTATGTTCTACACCTGAAACTAATATAACATTGTTTCAACTGTACTCAAATAAAAATTTAAAAATTATATATAGTGATGTATACACTAAATGCTATAGTATGGATATTTTCATTCCATTGAAACTTTTTAGTAAATATTATTTTTACTAGTTATGTAATACACAAGCAGATGAATGTCCCATCACTTATTTAATCATTGTTATGTTGAACATTAGCAATTATTTTTTAGCAATCTTTTTTTTATTTTTCACTTTTATAACAGTTTTGTTAAGCTTGTGCAAACAATATTTTTCTAAATCTCTGGCTATCTCCTTGGGTTTTATTTTAGAACGTTTACTAAACCAAATATTCTCAAAGATTTTGATACATATTTCCCAATATATTGTCATAAATGCACTTAAGCAAGACTATCTATAAATTATCAGTTTCTTTGCCTGTTTACCAACTGAGTGTCATTCATTTTTTAATTATTTGTCCATTATTTTTTTTACAAAAGTAATGTATGTATGAAAAAGTCCAAAAGAGAGATAAAATATCCATTATCTCTACCTCCAGAAATAACATTATCAGTTAACAAGATGCATATTTCTTCCTATCCTGAACAGTCATTAAACATAAGGAACATCTTTTCATGTAAAAAATATCATTTGATTTTATTTTATAAGTACATAGTAATTTATCACATGAATGTCATTATTCAATATATTATGAGGCATTTAATTCCAAATTTGTGCTATAAATTCTATAAATGTGCAAAACAGACATCCTTGTATATGTATACAAACATTAGATTAAATTTGAATAGCAGAATTAGTAGATTAACAATTATTAACCTCTTGAAATATTTTGATAATTATAGCTAAAGTGTCTTTCAAAAAGTTTACATCAATTTGTACTTAAATAGCAATACATGAAATCTTTGTTTTTGCCTGTAAGTTGCCTATTTAATAGGCAAAAGTACTATTTTGTTGATTATGTAAGTTGTTATGCTTTGATTAGTTGTGTTGAATAAATTTTTCTTTCACTGATACTATATTTCATGATATATAGAAGCTAAGTCTCAAGAATCTGATTTTTCACAGTTTCCTTAGACATTTCCTGTGCACACAGAACTTGAAAAATTCTCCCTCAAGGAGTTTTTAGGGTTCATCCCAGGGCAGATTTTTACTTTTTTTTTTTTTAGATGAAATGCTTCCTTGACTCAAAAGATTAATGGCTTTGATATAAATCCTTAAATTAGTGACCACATTTAGCTCAATTTTGCATTTGAATTTAGAACATCCAATAGAGTTGCTTCCTCAATAAAACTTGTTTGTTTTTGTTATCATCACCTTCAGTTTTGTTTTCCTGTTGCATTCCTAGAGATAGAAGATGTTCTGCCAGCAAAAGTATAAAAGGACTTGAAATTAAGCAAACCACTTAAAATGTGTCTATGGATTATTAAAAGGCAGTTTGAAGTGTGCTCTATTTTAATTAGTACCTGTAATGTTTATGTGAAGGCCTGATAGGATAGTACCCAGAAAGACACTGGAGACTGAGACAGACTAATATGCTAGAGAAGGGTGACATTTGGAATGAATCTGGGGTTCTATACAAGTTGGAGTAATCGTTTTCCTGATAGTTTCTTGTAACCTAGAAGTAAATTTTAAAACTACAGTTTCTGAATAACTATGAAGTCAGGATCAGAGGCCAGTACATGAAAAGAAACGAAAATTAGCTAAAGTGCCATTTCATGCTGCTGAGTCAGATGCAGGTGTCAATACGTCGTCCACTGTGGAGCCTGCAGAGACCAGAAGGAAATTTAATTATATCCAATCAACCTAATAGTTTTATTCTCTCATAGCATTTGTTGTCATAAATGTCACATGCCAGCCAATTTAGCACTGTAGCACTATCCCAAGAGCTGATGAAAGAGAGGGGCTAAACTTCAGTTTTTAAGACAGAGCTAAGTGTTTGGACACGGTAACCTCTAAGAGATGTATAGAGAGCTGTCACTTGACCCAATTCCATGGGGGAGAGAAAAGCATTAGAATCAAAGGGCTCTTGTTACTCTTTGTGAAATGAGTTAGTCATTTCAAGCCAATTCCTCATGGACAGATGTCCAGACAACTGTTGCTGTGGTTACTGTTAACAGTTTTTTTGGAAAGTGACTCAAATTTATATGCTTATATGTAGGATATAATCATTGTATCAGAATGTACTTACACAGAATCATGTGAGTAAACTTAGTAATGCTATATAGCAGTGCTATATAGCATGTTGAGACTTAGAGATGATCCTTGGTCTCAATGTATTTGGACTAATGGAAACAACTACAGATTTTAGGAATTACTAGGAAGTCAAAGAAAGCTTTGAATCTATTTCTGGCACCAATACATTTAAGTCTCCAGGAAAATGTATATCTTATTTTAAAAAGCATAAAAATAGATTTGGCAACTTTCCTTGACAGTGTGTTCCAGAATATTAAAAACTAGGTTAAGAAAATATTTTTTAAGTTTATTCAAGATTCTTTCTATATAGCATGGGGTTTTTTTGTTTTGTTTTGTTTTCTAAGTTTATTCAAGATTCTTTATAGCATGGGGTATTTTTGCTTTCTTCTAGTTATAGGGAAAATAGCTATAAACCTATGTAGGCTAATATTAAATAACTCATCTTTTTTCTCTAAAAATCCCATCTTTAGATAATTCATCAGTTTTAATTTCTGATTATTCAGACTAATAAACAGACCCCAGCTTGCTATAACGCTATGTCAGGAAATAACCACTTGTTTTAGTGTTGTTTTTGCTTTAGGCTACTGTGCCGTTGAAGAAAATTAACTTGCATGGGCATATAAGAGAAGCATCTAAACATGATTTATTATATAGAAATTAGTGATTAGATTTATACATTTTTAATATTGATGACAAAATTATTTAGACCATTTAACTCAATTGGTGGTGCGGGTTGAAGGTTATATAGGCAACTGTATCCTCTTTGTAGCTTCTCTTTAAGCCTTAAATTATTCCAAACCAAGTTTAATTAAAAAGTAATATGGGAATCTGTTTTAGTAATTACTTACAGACTTGTTGAAGACTACATCTAAAAAGAATTTTAAAGATGATAATCATGGTTTTAAGGAGATGATGATTATGGTAAAAATGATGATAAATAGCATTAAGAAACACTTTTTTAAAAAATGTTTTATCCTGGGGCACCTGGGTGGCTCAGTTGGTTAAACATCCAACTCTTGATCTCAGCTCAGTTCTTGAGCTCTGGGTTGTGAGTTCAAGCCCCATATTGGGTTCCACGCTGAGTGTGGAGCCTACTTTAATGATGAAAGACCTTAATGGGAGACAGGAAACCATTAAAATCCTAGGGGGGAACACAAGCAGAAACCTCTCTGACCTCAGCCATAGAAAGTTATTACTAGGCATGTCACCACAGGCAAAGGAAACAAAAGCAAAATGAACTGTTGGGACTTCATCAAGATAAAAAGCTTCTGCACAGCAAACTCAATAGTCAACAAAACTAAGAGGCAGCCTATGGAATGGAAGAAGATGTTTCTAAACAACATATCTGATAAAGGGTTAGTATCCAAATCTATAAAGAACTTATCAAACTCAACACCCAAAAAACAAATAACCCAGTTAAGAAATGAGCAGAGGACATGAATGGACACTTTTCCAAAAAAGACATCCAGATTGCAAACATACACTGGAAAAGATGCTAAACATCATTCACCATCAGGGAAATATGAGTCAAAACCACGACGAGATACCATCTCACACCTGTCAGGATGGCTAAAATTAACAACACAAGAAGCAGGTATTGGTGAGGATGTGGAGAGGGTTCCCCTCTTGCACTGTTGGAGGGAATGAAAACTGGTACAGCCACTCTGGAGAACAGTATGGAAGTTCCTCAAAAAGTTTAAAATAGAACTACCCTACGATCCAGCAGTTGCACCACTAGGTATTTACCCAAAGGATACAAGAATACAGATTTGAAGGGGTACATGCACTTTGATGTTATAGCATATTATCAACAATAGCCAAACTATGGAGACAACCCAAATGTCCATTGACTGATGAATGGATAAAGAAGATAAAGAAGATGTGTGTGTGTGTGTATATATATATATGTATATATATATATATATATATACCTGAATATTACTCAGCCATCAAAAAGAATGAAATCCTGCCATTTGCAACAATGTGGATAGAGCTAGAGTGTATTATCCTAAGTGAAATAAGTCAGTCAGAGAAAGACAAATACCATATGATCTCACACATATGTGGAATTTGAGACAAAACAGGAACATATGGGAAGGGGGAAGGGGAAAAAGAAAAAAAGGAGAAAGGGAAACAAACCATAACAGACTCTTAACAATAGAGAACAAACTGAGGGTTGATGGAAGAGTATGGGTGGGGGATGGGCTAGGTGGGGGATGGGCTAGATGGGTGATGAGTATTAAGGAGGGCACTTGTTATGATGAGCACTTGGTGTTGTATGTAAGTGATGAATCACTGAATTCTACTCCAGAAGCCAATATTTCACTGTATGTTAATTACCTTAATTTTAAATAAAAGAAAAAAGAAAAAGAAGAATGCTTTATCTCATTTGCAATGCCCTTTTTTTTATTTCAGTAACTACTGTATTACTGAAGGACACCAGCAAGTTGATAGCAGACTTAATGCTTTCTTAGTGATTAACATAATCTTCAATCCAAGTCTAAATTTTTATGGAATTTTGAGAAATTAAAATATATTAAGGGAAGCTCTCACTGGATAAATGTGAATGCCTGATTTGACTTAATTAATAAAGTACTAGTTAAAGAAATGTGTTTTATCATGCATATTAAAATTATGCAAAGAATAGCAGGAATTTATTTTTCAATGACTGAGTGAAGAGAAGTAAAACACTGAATAATGCAAGTTAAAAAAATATAAACTGCAGAGTAATTTTAGTTCCTGCTGAATAATACCATTCTTTATTAAGGAGAAATATTGTAAATGTAAACATGGTTTCGCAGTGTTTATGTTGGGTTGTTTAAAACAAAGCAATACATAATCCTTCAGTCCTACTGCTGTCTGCTTAGTTTCAGGTATAAAAACACTCTCTAAACCAGTAGTTTTCAAACTTGTCTCAGTCTCAGAATGCTTCCATCAAAAGCTCAATAGAAATGTGGAGTGTCCCTGGTTAATTCAGCATGATATTCTAGAACTGGATCTCTATCTTTCTCTTCTCTCAGGAGTACTTGAATGAGGGCACTAGTTGGGTAGAGTTTGGTGTATATTTTGAAAGCCTCTGTTAAAACAGTTGAGATATAGACCCTGGTTGTATACTTGGATAGAATGAGAAAGCAAAGAAGGCTTTATTGATTCCTTTACAATAGAGCCTTAGTGATTTTCTCTTGAATCAGTTAAGAAGCTTTCCACTGCAAAATATATAACGTCCAAACAAAAATGGTTTAACTAAAAGAAAAATTTTTTGTCTCACATAGTTAATAGGTCTCAAGATAGGACTGACTCCAAAGCCTTAGACATAAGTTTTAATTGCAACATCAAGGACCTGTATTTTTCCATCTCTCAACTCTGCTTTTGGCTGTGTATCTCTATTCTCAGTGACCAAGGAACTGATGGCCTACAATATAGTCATAGAATGACTATAGCTTCTCCAAAGCCAGTGTTTTCTCAGCTTTAGTCCATGAATAAGAACACAAGCATCATTCTAAAGATTTCAGTAAGATGATTCATTGTGCCTTACTGTATCTATCTGGGGCATGAACCCAGTGCCCTGGTTGAATGATGCATTAACTTACTTGGACATAGGTCACAGGCTCTACCTTTGAAACAGATGAAAGCTGCACTTTTACCCATGGGAGCTGAGTTTGCAGGTAAAGGTGTTTCCCAGAGACAATCTGAATAGAGTTAACAGAAGTTTGAGGAATGGACATGAGAAACCAAAAAGTAGCAAGTGCTTACTACTTTTCCTAAAATTGTTATAGTTTGTTCATTAACCCATTTCCTAACAAAGCTGTTGAGTTTCTACTGTGCTAGTTCTATGTTATTTCCTAAGTGTTGTCTGTATCTTAATAGAGCCCACTGTAGCACACAAATACATAAAAATCTGTATTACTCTATCTAACTGTCTGGAAATTATTCACTAAATGCCTTTTTAATAGAATGTATGCATTCACTAAATATTTGAAGTTGAAAAAAGTCCTCACCACCATCCCCCATTTTCACACATTTCAGTGTTACTGGCAGAAGGCTGCAAATGACTTTGGGTTTTCCAATACCCCTTGTGGTATGTTAATCAGATTCAGTAAGAAATAAAGGAAGAAAAATTGTACATTCCATGTGTTGAGCATTAGATTAGGTATAAATTCTGACCAAATATCTGCTGCCTGAAAGAAACCTCTGAGGAATTACACAAACCTTTTTCTTGCTTTATTCTCAAACATGAAAAGGACATGATGATGAATAACTTTTGTATAAATAACATATAAATCATAAGATGTAACAATTCTATTCTGAGTAAAATAATAAATATAACTATGAAACAAGGTAATATGAAACATAGATTATATGATAGATTGATAGAAAATTAAATGTGAATTTCAATGGCATGTTACATTAAAAAGTCAGTGCTATTTCAAAAACAAATGAACATATGGTTCTCTTCAAAATGATACCTCTATCATTACTAAGCTCAATTTTTACTCTGAAGGAAAATAAGTAATTAACAAGAAGGGAATTTATAGAAAAGTTTAAATGATAAAAACAATGGAATAATTGTCATAAGATTTGCACACACTAACATGCAAAATTTTAAAGTTTCGTGTAAAATTTACCTAAAAAGATGAAAAATGTATTATGTGATCTCATATGCAATAAACAAGCCTAAATATGAATCCCTTCATAATGTCTTTATCTGAAAATAATTTTATAACCTCTTCCTAATGGGAGCAAAATGGTTAAACAAGAGCACTTTAAATGATTCATCAAGAATGAATTGGAATAATAATCAGAAAAATCATAGAAAATCACAAAAAGTACAAGATGCATATATAAGTAGGAGATCCTGTTGTGTTTTCTCTTGCCAAGCACACTGGAGCAAGCTATAAAATGTGATGCATTGCCATAGCATGCTGCCAGGTCACAGGCTGCTTAGAGGAGGGAGGCATTATTGCAAAGATAGACATGTCATGGGTAGATAATACATACATGAGAAGAAATATTTAGCAGAGGGTGGAGTCAGAATAGCCTTCTTAACTTGAGAGGAAATTACAGCAATAAAAGTATACCTTTTAGGTCTCAGAATATGACATCTGGGCTTTTTGTGGTTACAGTGTGACTGAAAGTTCTCTATAGATGATATAGATATCTAGCCCAGTAAGGTGTGATACAGAGTCTTCCAAACCTAGACTACATAAAGGGAAGTTCCAAGGTACCTGGGTGGCTCAATCGGTTAAGCGTCTGCCTTTGGCTCAGGTCATGATCCCAGGGATTGAGCCCTGCATCAGGGCTGCCTGCTCAGTGGGGAGTCTGCTTCTCCCTCTCCCTCTGCCCTTGCCCCGGCTCATGCTCTCTCTCTCAAATAAATAAAATCTCTTAAAAAACAAAATAAAGGGAAGTTCCATACATGCATTTACCTTGTCTTCTGCATACTTCATGGTTTTTGCATTCTGTTGACTACTAGGGCATAAGGCCTATCAGTCCTTGCTTCCACACATTGTTCTGATCATAGAACAGACTCTCACAGCTCCTGACTTCTCTCCTTCCAATTTCTCTTTATTCTTGCTTCTTTGGCTCTGCACATTTATAAATTGAAACTGTTAGAATTGTAACCAGGTGAGGTATGGATGTCTTGAATCCCTACTATGAAGAAATTATCATTCAATTTGCGTTTAGTCTAAAAACATAGTGGCACAGAGAGGGCAAAGATTAACAAACAGGATGAAGAAAGTAGAATTGTTTACAAATTGAATCAACACAGAAGCCAATTCTTTAACATCATATAAGAGCCTCTCCATTTCCAACAGAAATTGTTGAAAAGTAATTGACCAAGTACCCTGTCCCACTAACTAGGGGTAGGAGAAGATGATTGGAAGAAAGAACACGGGGTTAAGGTGCGGTCTTTTGTGGAATGGCATGGGTTAGAGATTATATGGAAATTTCTCATTCAAGACAGATAGTACTGTCGAAACCTAGACAGAGGGCAGAGCAAGGAACCAATAAGAAATTAAAATCAAAACGAAACCAAACCAAAACAAAACAAAAAACCCCAAAACCCTGAGCCACAAGTCCAGAAGGTCTGCCAATGGAAGAAGCTTATACAACCTAAATATAATCCAAGGTAACTTTGTATAAATTATATTCATTCATGGACACACAGGCTAATAGCTAAAGTAATAGGGCATTCCAGTTTTTACCTGAACAGCTAAAGGCGATCCAAATTAGAAGGAATTGGATACTTTTCAAAATTATCTTTACTCTCGCCCTACATTGTCCTTCATCCCTGCAGTAGATCCAAAGGCTTTTCTCTAGCCTCCCCGTCCCTATATACTGTGCCCTCCTCTACCTCTGCAGCCAGCAAGGCTTTTCTCTTTTCCTCCTGCCTTTTTTTTTTCTTCCATGTAGTTTGACTTCCTGCTTCTATTTTTTTTTCTTTTGCTTCATTTACTACCTATATTCATCACAAACAGTTGTTCCAGAAAAGCCAGCAGTATGATTGTTATATTTATTATTATTATTAATCTCTTTCTCACTATCTCTCCTCTGCTTCATCAAGTTTTTATTCTGTGTTATAAAAACCCCAAACTGGACTCATGTAGGTTATATGTTCTTAGAGTATTACAAAAGATAAGCTACTGTGCAGACTAAATTATTTTAGGGAGCCAGTGGTCAAAAGAGAAGTTCCTCCACATATCCTGCCATTCCAATGTGATAACAAATTCATAGAGTCTAAAACTTAGAACTAGGGAAACAGACACAAGCTAAAGAGGGAAGTAAACACATAGGAAACATCTGCCTGGATGGCAGATACTTCTGATTATTTCTTTTATGAGCCAGTTTGTGTTTAGGGAAGTGAGGCACAAAACTGATTGATTCCAAAAAGTCAGAGAAAGACTGGATATACTACCTGCACATTTCAAAGCGCATATCCTGAAGTGTGGGCCACAAACCACCAATACCTTGAAACATTATGGGAGGAGAAGAGGTTTAGTGGTCAATTTCGAGAAACATGTTTGTCTTTTGGTTACTCACAAGGCATAATTGCATTTTAAATTCCCTTTGAATTTTGCTGAAATAAGAAAATCTGATTACTTTTGTTTATGTAAGTGCTTCTCAAGCTCATTAGGCCAAGATTCTATTTCCTTGTAGGGTGCTTTTCTGTCAAACACACTGAATTGGGTTGCTTTTCTAAAGGCAAATAAGTGCATATGCAAAGAGATACCTGACTGATTTGAAAAACAATACGCTGATGTCTGAGCTCACTGGTGAGCTGTGTTATAGCTTTGGAAAAATATAAATTCATTGCTCCAGTTCAGCCCCACTTGATATCAAGTGATTTAATTACTGCAAACTAAATTATAATCCTCTTCTTTTGATGCAGAATTGTTTCTAGCCTGACCTTTAATGACTCTCCAAACAATAATGTTTGGCAAAAAGAAATGTCAGTCAGGCAGAACCATAAACATCTGTGTTTATTTAGAGTAAACTTTCCTATTTAATTAAATATATAGATATCCAGGAAAATTCCATGTTACTGGAAATTCCACTGGAAAAAATATCAAATCTTCCAGAAACAGTGTGTGCCATCTGAAAAAGTCAGTGTCTCTCTCTCATCGTTAGAAGGTTGATTTTCTTGTTGTGACTGTTTTTGAAATGCATGTGTCTTAACTTTTCACCTTCCAAATGATTAAAACTGTTCTTTATTGTCAAGGGCATAAGGAAATAAATTTTACGTGTGGAAATAGAGTTATGAAAAGAAGTTTTACAAAAGAGTAGGGTGCAAAGTTTTTATGTTGTGCCAAACTCTGTCATCTTCAGTCTGTCTTGAAAAATGCTTTTGCCTCATTTTATAACAAGATTCTGATAAAACAATGGCAATATATTCTCAGTTGTTCAGTAGTCTAAAAATAGTTCATTAGCATGAATATTAGACATGATTAAACACTGCAGCATAATTATTTTGTCCTAGGCCACATAATATCCACTTGTCTTTTCTCTTGAAATCATTCCAAATCTTTTTTTATATCCCTAATATTTTAAGAACTGAAATAGTGAAAATTTAAAAAAAATGTAGAAATGCATATGTACATATATATGCAAACAGTTCTCTGAAAAAAAATGTGGCTTTTCAAAATGATCTGATTATAAGTCAGGAGAACAGTTATTCCTACATTATATTAGTCTTTATGAGACAACATTGTATAATAAATAACAAAAAAAAAGATAAACTATCTTTTGTGATGTAGGAAAGACATTAGGGTTCAAAGCCGAATGCCAAGAAGAACTCTTGAGACGTCTTTGGCACGAAAAGGTGGTTTTATTAAAGCACGGGGGACAGGACCCGTGGGCAGAAGGAGCTGCACTGGGGTCATGAGGAGTGGCCCATTACTTACTTTCAAGTTGGGAGGGGGTTTGGGACAGCACAAGTCTCTAAGGAATTTTAGAAGCAATGTTTCCAGGACCTTGAGGGGCTAGCTATTGTTGGGAAAAAGTCATTTATTACCATCTAATAAAACCTGAGTCATGAAACTGTTCTGATATATATCTGTAGGTCGTATGCTTGGGAGATCATTGCCAACATGCATCTTGGGGGATAGAGATAAAGGAAGTTTTTGAAGGAATTTTTATATGTTTAGGTAGACTTACAGGATCCTGGAAGTTGGGCTAAAATTGCCTTTTGCCCTTAGCAAAGTATTAACATCAAGATGCAGCTGAATCCCTAGAGGAATGTCACCCTGCCTCTTTCAAGGACTTGTGAATGGGCTGTAGGTAGTGAGGAAATTTAATAATTTTTCTTCTGCCTTTGTTTCCCACATCATCTTGGAAACATTGACTACATTCTTCATATTTCTCTTCCCTATAATACCATCAAATGGGTAAAATACCATGGAGTGGTAATAATTTAAATAGTTTGAATGATCATCAAATGGGTAGGATTGGAAAGGTAACAGATCACAATAATTGTTAGGATTGTGTGTCTTGGCAATTCAACACTATTTTAGAGTAACTATCACAACTATACCTATAAACAATATCAATGTCATCCTTATTGTACATATATATGTATTTATTGGTTTGTATAATATGTATGACCAACAGGAAAACCTTACTGAATATCAAATAGATTTCTACCATTATTTTCATTTTTTTCCTTCAAGACATGGCACTATATTATAAAAATTAATTAAATTGGAAAGAAAATTGTGAGATAGAATGATTTGTAATAAGATTTTTTTTTTCTGTTTCAATTGAGAAAAGATACAGATGGCAGATCTTTGTTACATGAATTAACACTCATTTGATTTCATTAGTTAATCCCTCCAAAATAGGATGCAGATTTGTGGTTCCATGGTGCAGGCAGACCTCCGTAGTGAATAGTTTTTTCATTTATTTATTTATTTGTTTGTTTATATTTTATTTATTTATTTGAGAGAGAAAGAGTGAGAGAAAACATGAGCAGAGAGGAGAGGGAGAAGCAGGTTCCCTGTGAGCAGGGAGCTCGACTGGGGGCTCAATCCCAGGACCCTGAAATCACCACCTGAGTGAAAGGCAGGCCCTTAACTGACTGAGCCACCCAGGCACCCCTGTAGTGAATAGTTTTAATGGGAATGCTCCTCTTTCATGTCTGGGGTATGTCATTGTCAATGGATTTTGATTGACTTTACTGCATTTCCACCTGTGAAATTTAATAATTCAAAAATAATCATGAAACATAAGGGGCACAGGAGATAGAATATCGTTTTTAAAAAATTTCACTGTCTCTGGTGTTAGAGCTTATGTTCACCCTTATGAAATATTGCAAGAGAAGACAGCTCAGAAAGATCCCTATAGTAGCATCAGAGGCCATTTCTGTAAGCAATTAAGCACTTCTATCTGCCAAAGATGGGTAATAAGCTGAAACAGTAGCTGAACAAATTAGTCCTCTACTAGGCTTATCCTGCTACACTCAAATGATTACATATTTCTTGCATCTGGCAGCCCCAGCTGAGTCTGGAGTCATAATCTTACTTGTTACTCTGGCTCAGTTTCTCATCTTCACCTTATCCAGTAGCATTGCCACTCTTCAAGTGAGTGCACCTGAGGTAACCTTGCCCTTCTAGGTGGTTTTTATTAGACCCTGCTGGGTTCCAAATCTCCCTCTCAGCTAGGTTTTCTTGATCTTCACCTCTGGGTTAGGCCAGTTCCAATTCCCAGGACAAATAATAAATTCAGGAAGGAAAATGAAGCAACTTACTAAGGGACTCTGTATAAACAGTCTCTTCCTGCCCTGACATACCACGCTGAAAAAAAGCCCCTTTTTTATCAGTGTCATGGCATACATTATAGTCCACCTTTGGAACTGGCTTTGAGACCTGTGTCAGTCTCATTCTTGGTGCCCCACCTATTACTTTGATCATATTAGGTCCACATCTCTGCCTTACCTTTCTTACTTACTCCAAGCCCAGGCACCGAAGTCTCATCTTGATGGTGAAGTCCCTGCGATATTCTGACAGACTGACCTGCTGCTGAGTTGCCTACCTGGATTTCAGGTTGTTGGTTTTTTGTACAGACTTTGCTCTTGTGTTTTACTGATGTGTTAGAATAGACTCTCTCCCTTGAACTTAGGGACCTCCTCCAAGATGTGATATGACTGTATCTGCTAGATATTGTCTACTACCTGCTAGATTTCACCTCTGCCAGAATGTGATTCTGTGTGTAAATCCTCAGATCCTTCTCTACTCAATTAGTGCATAGAGTTCCAGATTTTGTTGATGTTGGTATTGAATGACTGGGGTTAGGACACGAAAAGCTCTGTTACCCAATTCAAAGCAGAGCATATAAAATTTAGAACTGGTTAAATGAAAATCACCAAACCATAATGCTTTCCTTCACATTTTAGTACAATTAGCACAATTGGTGATTGAAGTTTTATTATACAACCACAAACACCAGCTGCTTTCCTGTCAGAAACCAACCAAATATGCCAAGACAAGACTGGAATTTGGGCTTTCCCATGACCAGAGAATTAAGTAATTGGAAAGGACCAAGGTCCAGCTGGTCTATTCACCTGCACACTTAGATATCAATTCTGAAATCATTACATCCAATCTGTTTTTAAAGTTTACAAGGACAGAGTGCCATGAAGTTGGTAGTATATTTGAGAGAAAGTAATTATACTCAAAGTTAAAAATTCAGCTTCATATAGCAATGGTTCCTTTATTTCTGAAATGTTTACTGATTTAGTGTTTCATTTTCTGTGGACATAAAATGTACCTTCCTTGTTGTCAGTCTTGAATACTTAGTCATCACTGTGATTTCTTCTCTTCTAGAGATTACAACTTTGACCTTTTCTACTGTGATCTTTTTCCCTAATTTTTTATATAAATATTCTTTTTTTTTTTCCTTAAAAGCCAACATTGATGTGAAGGAGTAACAGCACCTGAGGAAATTAGGTACTCTGCTTCCCCATTCCAATCTGCCCAATAGCAAGGATCATGTCAAACTAGAATAGATCTTGCTTTCCTCCAATTAACTTCTAAGAAAAATAAGACAGTGAGAAAATGAATATACGCTTTTTACAAAGCTGATGCTATGATTTTTAAACTTGAAATAAAAGGTGCCTGTGTGGCTGAGTTGGTTAAGCGTCTGCCTTCAGCTCAGGTCCTGATCCCAGGCGCCTGGGATTAAATCCTGCGTTGGACTCCCTGCAGAGCAGGGAGTCTATGTCTCTTTCTGCCCTTCTCCCCCTCGTTCTCGTTCTCTCTCTCTCAAATAAATAAAATTTTTAAAAAAATAAACTTAAAGAAATAAAAAAAATTGTTCAAGCTAGCATAGGAGACAATAAACCCCAAATAGAGTAACTTAAAAGTATAGCAGTGATACTCACTAAAGTCAACTTATAAACAAGTGAAATTAGAAATTGCAACTTACACCCTCAAAGTCATTGAAAATTAATGCCAGTGGGAAAGAGCCTATGAAGATATTTGGCTTTTAACATTAATACTAAAGACATCATTTTGCTGTTGCAATTGTGGAGAAAAAAAGCCTAGAGACACTTCAGAAGGTCTTATTCCTTGAACTGGTACTTGGAAACAGCACTTGGGAGCTAAATAAATCATCACCACAATAAACTAATTTTCTTGATTGAGCATCCACCCAGACTGCTGAGGCAAAAGTCAGTCACTTGTACTATTGCTGTTGCCATCTGTTTCACTACTTCTCAAAGCAGGAATGATTGTTGATTAATGTGCACTATGCAAATTCATCCACTTTACAAGTAGTGACCTACAATTACTCATGCAAAACTATCTGATGAAGCAGTGAGGCAGTCGATCAATGCCAATAAAGCACCATTAACGATTTTGGCCAGCCTAATGTTATAGAATAGGTAATATGTTTTCAGCTACAAGGACTATATTAGTCAAGTAGAACTACTCAATTATAAATAGTTGAATTATGTTCTTTAAAGACATTTTTCTGACTTTTGATACAGAATTCCTGATGCAAGAAACATGTATAGCCCTTTTAGAAATTAACCAAGTGATTGGCAATTACTAGACAAGGTTTTTCTCTTTTCTTTTTCTATTAAATTCCTGAATTTTTCCTAGAAAATTTATAATTCTCTATGTATTTACTGGTTAAAATCCAGACTCTGGAAAAAAATTTGGAATTTCGTTTATACAGCTTACCAGCTCTGTCACCTTAGGCAAATTATTTATCCTCTCCATGCCTTGGTTATCTCATCTATAAAATGAGAATGATAACTGTACTCTCTACATGATGGGTTTGTTGTGAAAGTTAACTTACCCATAAACAGCCCAGAAAAAATAATGTACATGTATGGTTGTGTGTGGGTATATATATTGTATGTGAGAGAGCAAATGATAAATGTGCTAAAAAGTCAACAATAAACAAATCTGTATAGGGTATGAGTATTCTCTGTACTACCTTTTATTTTGAAACTTATCCATAAATTTGAAATTACTTCCAAATAAAATGTGAAGAGCTATTTAATAAGAGTTAATTATTTTCTAAATCACCTTCACTTAAATAATATTATTTTTAAGATTTTATTTATTTATTTGTTAGAGAGAGCATGCGCAAGAGCACATGAGCACAAGCAGGGGGAGTGGGAGAGGGAGAAGCAGACTCCCGCTGAGCAGGAAGCCCAATGCGGGAATTGATCCCAGGACCCTAGGATCATGACCTGAGCTGAGAGCAAATGCTTAACCGATTGAGCCACCCAGGCGTCCCACAATAATACTATTTTAAAAAGATGATATTAGTCATTATTTGTATTCTGTTTTTTATTTAATTAATTATGAATATTTTCAAAGAAAAATGACATTTTGGAAAATAAAATTATTTTTAAATATTTTAAAGTCTAAGTTAATGTGTACATTTTATAAAAAAACCATATTGTGTACAATTCAAGTGCAACCACAGTTAATTCTTAATCCTTTATGTATACTGTCAGAAGAACAAAAATCAATGAAAATCCTGATTATTACTATATAAGTAATGATTCTGCTGAAATGAGGGCAAAAAAATAAGTTTTATGGCATCAGTGTGAATTGTACATGCCTTTATTACTTATCCAGACATCACTAGCCATTCAGGAGAAACCCAGACACATAGAACCATATGTAAACTTGATCATCTTTGAAATCTTCCAACTTTCAGTCATCCTAAAACTATAGTTTTATTCACACTTTCATTTTGTCATAATAAGGATGTTTTTGAAGATTGGAGGGTAAAAAATATTTTTATGTAACTTTTCCTTGCTTGAATTGAAACTTTTAAGAATTTAATCATATACAATATGTAGGCATCTTTTAGTACTCTTATACCCAGGCTATAGAACTGTAATGGATACTAATGATTATAGCTCCATTTATGTAAATTATAAGAGAAAAATAAAAAGCACACAGAAGAAAACCAGATAATATAAACCACTACTATAAACATAAAAAAGGGTCAAGAATGCATACACCCTGATAAAAGAGGGTTTGTGGGGAATTCTGAGATACAGAATGAGGAATGTAGATGAAAGGACTCCTTTTCAGCAAAAATTTTGTTTTTCATGAACAGACTGTATTCATACATTATTTATGTACACTTAATTTTAGAAAAGCCTGCCATCATTTTATCTTCTAAGTTCTGTCGCCAAGCAAATAACCATAGGTCTTTTCTTATATACACATGTGGTGTAAATGGCATTTTAAACTCTAGTGGAAACATTGCATTCACCTCTCTTACTTGTTATCTAATTATTTGAGGATGATTATTCTAACTTGTCAAAGTGATTTTGAGTATTCTTTCTGTCATTTCATGCTCTCCCAGTTTGCACTATTGAGTTTGAGATGACTTATCGTCCATTTACTGTCTTGTGCCAAAAAAGCTTTTGAGTAAAATGGGTTTACCAGTAAGAACCTCCATTTATTTATTTGAACCACTGATTTTAAAAGTCTTGAATATGACTAGACCAAGATACAAAGATCTACCATGAAATGGTGTCTACCATCCCTCTAGATACATCCGTAAATTAGTCTTCTTGGGGTATGATTCTGGAATAGCTACAAATCAAACCGATAAAACCACTGATCTGATCGACTAGATTAATGTCCCAAAATATGTTATCAAATACTTTGCCAAATGTTTGACTAAAATCAAATACCTTCATGGTTTATTTGTCTAACAACCTGTGATATATATAAAGGAAGCCCATCTGAAATAAGCATGTTCTATGAATGCTCATCAACCCTTGATCATCACCACTTCTAAAAAATGCTCAGAAAGCATCTATTTAATCTACTCTAGAATTTTGTTCATTTTGGGAGATACCAAATTCCTGGATCAGTAGTTTATGGGATTCATTATCTTCTTCTCTGAAAAAGCCTATAGAATTATTCTTTCCTTTTATTTGTTTTTCTAACCTCTTTTCTTTGTTCAAGTGTCTCAGGATTACTGGCAGAGATTCTATGTCCATGCCTGTAACTTGTTCTACCCCAATGATGCAAATTACTTTTAATGCTGTTACACAATTTTCTCACATTCAAATAATATTTATTGTGCTTCCCATGCTCTTGGCATTATCCTGACAACATTTCTACAGATATTATCTAACAACAATGATTTAAGATGGGTGTTATCTTCCCTATTTTATAAGTGAGGAATCTGCAACTAGAAACTTTATATGTTTCAAATGGCAAACCACCTAATAAGTGGTACAGTCATGATTTAAAATGAGTGACAATAAAAAAGAAAGAAAGCCTTCCAGGGAAGATTGCAGGTGTAGGACACTAACTTCACCTCGTCCCATGGATACAACTAGATACAACTAGATACATCAGTGTAAATAACCAAGAAAAGGACCCAGAGATTGGCGGAAGGACTCTCCATAGCTAAATGTAGAAAAGAGGCCACATCAAAGAGGGTAGGGAGGGTGGAGTTGCAGCTGGGGGGCTAAAAAGACACATAGGACTGTCTGTGGGAGGGAGGAATGTTGCAGGCACAGAGAGGGGGAAAAAAACAGACTTCACTCCAGTCATCCCAGGCAAGGGGAACCCACATGAAAACCAGAGGGCATAATTTTTTGAGTTCTTATAATCAGCAGGCTTAACACCTAGAACTTTAAAAATCAGAGGGCTTGGCTCTGGGATTGCTGGGAGGGCAAGAGGAAACTAAGCCCTTGCCCTTAAAGAGATAGCACAAGAAACAGCCCTGCAGAAGTACAGGGTATAAGCAGCAGCAATTTGAAAAATACCTGGGTCATCCTGGAGTGAGATTTGTTTACTAACCTCATAACATGTGCTAGAGGGACAAAGATCTTTGGGAGACTTCTCCAGGAACATAAGAGCTGGTGGGTGCCATTCCCCTTCCCTGCTCCCCAGTCTAGATAAATGGACACCTGTGGGAATCAGTCTGTGCCAATACTTGCTACCTATCTTGCTAACAGCATGCCTCACCCTTGCATTCTCCTGCAGAAATGCACCCCCCACCCCCCAGCCAGGATCTACGTCCCAGTCCCTCCCCCATCAGACAGGCAGAGACTTTGCTAACACTTTGCACCCTACCCTCACATTGTCCTGCAGACCTGCCCCTCTAATATGTCCTTGGCTGCAGCCCATGCAAAACAGTCCCACAAGCCTGGCAGTGTATAAGCAGCCCTGACGGGGGCCACGACTATTCCAAAGTACTCCTGCCCCAGGGAGAGGGAAATATAACCCTACATACAAGTCTGACTTCAGCCCTACCAAAGTGCTGAGGGCAGACATCTGGTCTAAGTGCAGGCCCCACCCACCATGGAAAATTTCTTAGGGGACACTCTCCTGAGAAGAGAGTGCAAGGAGAGTGCCCAGCAGTTTGGTGTTACTGCATCTCAGGCAAATGCCTGTTCTGTCTCAACTCAAGCCCAAGGCAGCCCCAGAGTGGCCCACTAACAACACAGAGACCAAACTCTGCCCACAATAGGCAAATAGAGCCATTACAGATGACTAGACTGAAGGCAAGCATGGCACAGCCACAATAGTAGTGCACAAACAACACACACAGGAGACACCCCTGAAGCACCAGGTTCTGGTGAACAGGGGACATTGCACTGCAGGGCTGTACAGGACTTCTTCATAGGGTTACTACTTTCAAGAGCAGGAGATGTAACTGAATTTCCTAACACACAGAAACACAGTGAGTTAGACAAAATGAGGAGAAGAATATGTCCCCAAAGAAAGAACAGGACAAAAATCACAGCAAGGAACCTAAACAAAACAGAGATAAGTAATATGCCTGATAGAGAATTTAAAGTAATGATCGTAAAGATACTCACCTGGACTTGAGAAAAGAGTGGAGGACCTCAGTGAGACCTTTAGCAAAGAGAAAGAAAACATATAAGAGAATCAGAGATGAAGAACTCAATGACTGGAATTAAAAATACACTAGATGGAATAAATAGTAGACTAGAGGAAGCAGATGAATAGATCAGCAATATGGAGGAAAGAGTAATGGAAAGCAATCAAGTTAGATAGGAGAAAGAAAATAATAAAAAAAATGAAAATAGGGAACTCAGTGACATCATCAAGTATAATAACATTTGCAATATAGGGATCACATAAGGAGAGAGGGGGAGAAAATTTATTTGAATAAATAATAGCTGAAAATGTCCCAAATCTAAGAAGGAAGCAGAAATCCAGATGCAGGAGGCACAGTGAGTGTTCAGTAAAAATCAACCCAAGGGTGCCTGGGTGGCTCAGTCGTTAAGTGGCTGCCTTCGGCTCAGGTCATGATCCCAGAGTCCTGGGATCGAGTCCCACATCGGGCTCCCTGCTCAGCAGGAAGCCTGTTTCTCCCTCTCCCACTGCCCCTGCTTGTGTTCCTGCTCTCGGTGTCTCTGTCAAATAAATAAATAAAATCTTAAAAAAAAAAAAAAATCAACCCAAGGAAGTAGACACCAAGGCACAAAGTAATGAAAATGGCAAAAAGTAGTGATAAAGAGAGAATTTAAAAAAATTAAAAATCTTTTAAAGAGAGAACAGTTGTATAAAAGTGAAACTCCATAAGGATATCAGCTGATTATTCAGCAGAAACTTTGCGGACCAGAAGAGAGTGGCGTGATATATTCAAAATGCTGAAAGAAAAAGAAAATCTGCAACCAACAATACTCTATGCAGCAAAACTATCATTCAGAACAGAAGGAGAGATACAGTTTCTCAGATAAAAGTTAAAGGAATTCATGACCACTAAACCAGCCCTATAAGAAATGTTAAAGAGGACTGTCTAAATTAAAAGGAAAGACCATAAGTGGGAATATGAATAGTAGGAAACACAAAAGCAGTAAAATTAAGCATATCTATAAAAATTCAGTGAAGAGATTCACAAAATGAAAAGGAATAAAGTAAGACACCATATACCTAAAACATGGTGGGGGGGAGGAGGAGATGAGTAAAGAATGGATTCAAACTTAAGTGAGCATCAACTTAATATAGATTGCTATATGCATAAGATGTTACATATGAACCTAATGGTAACCACAAATCAAAACCCAGTAATAGACATACAAAAAATAAAGAGAAAGGAATCCAAGTATATCACTGAAGAAAGCCAGCCAATCATGAGAAAAGAAGGCAAAAGAAGAGAGGAACAGAGAACTACAAAAACAACCAAAAACAAGTAACAAAATGACTATAAATATGTACCTATCAATAATTACTTTGAACATATATGGAATAAACCCTCCAATCAAAAGACATAGGGTGGCAGAATGGATAAAAAAAGCAAGACCCATATATATGCTGCCTACAAGAGACTCACTTCAGACCTAAAGACACATGCAGATTAAAAGTAAGAGATGGCAGCAAAGGAAACAGTCAACAAAACAAAGAGGCAACCCACAGAATGGGAGAAGATATTTGCAAATGACTCTACAGATAAAGGGCTGGTATCCAAGGTCTATAAAGCACTTCTCAAACTCAACACCCAAAAAACAAATAATCAAGTCAAAAAATGGGCAGAAGACATGAACAGACACTTCTCCAAAGAAGACATACAAATGGCTAACAGACACATGAAAAAATGTTCATCATCATTAGCCATCAATTAGCCAGGGAGATTCAAATCAAAACCACATTGAGATACCACCTTACACCAGTTAGAATGGCAAAAATGGACAAGGCACGAAACAACAAATGTTGGAGAGGTTATGGAGAAAGGGGAACCCTCTTACACTGTTAGTGGGAATGCAAGTTGGTACAGCCACTTTGGAAAACAGTGTGGAGGTGCCTCAAAAAATTAAAAATAGAGCTACCCTATGACCCAGCAATTGCACTACTGGGTACTTACCCCAAAGACACAGATGTAGTGAAAGGAACGGCCATATGCACCCCAATGTTCATAGCAGCAATGCCCACAATAGCCAAACTGTGGAAAGAGCTGAGATGCCCTTCAACAGTTGAATGGATAAAGAAGATGGGGTCCATTTTTGATTGGAATATTACTCAGCCATCAGAAAGGATGAATACCCAACTTTTACATCAACATGGATGGGACTGGAGGAGATTATGCTAAGTGAAATAAGTCAAGCAGAGAAAGTCAATTATCATATGGTCTCACTTATTTGTGGAACATAAGGAACAGCATGGAGGACATTAGGAGAAGGAAGGGGAAAATGGGGAGGGAGGTCGGAGGGGGAGAAGAACCATGAGAGACTATGGACTCTGAGAAACAAACTGAGGGTTTTAGAGGGGAGGGGGTGGGGGAAATGAGTTAGCCTGGTGATGGATATTAAGGAGGGCAGGTACTGCATGGAGCACTGGGTGTTACATGAAAACAGTGAATCATGGATCAGTACATCAAAAACTAATGATGTATTATATGGTGACTAACATAACATAATAAAATAAAATTTAAAAAAATAAAAGTGAAAAGATGGAAAAGCATTTATCATGGAAATGGAAGTGAAAAGAAAGCCAGGTAGCAATACTTATATTGGACAAAAAGACTTCACCAAAAACTAATGATGTAATATATGGTGATTAACATAACAATAAAAAAGGCAAAAAAAAAAAGACTTTAAAACAAAATAGTATCAAGAGACAAAAAAGAACACTATATAATCATAGAAGGAACAATCCAACAAGAAGATATAACAAATCTAAATATATATGCACCCAACATGGGAGCACCCAAATACATAAAGCAGCTAATAACATATATAAAGGAAGTAATCAATAGTAAAACAATAGTTGTAGGGAACTTTAGCATCCCACTTACATCAAGGCTAGATCATCCACACAAAATATCAATAAGGAAGCAGTGGCTTTGAATGACACATTGGACCAGATGATCTAACAGATATATTCAGAAATTTCATCCTAAAGCAGCAGAATACACATTCTTTTCAAGTGTACATGGAACATTCTCCAGAACTTATCATATATTAGACCACAAAACAAGTCTCAACAAAGTCAAAAAGATTGAAGTTATACCTTGCATCTTTTCTGACCACAACACTATGAAACTAGAAATCAACAAGAGAAAATCTGGAAAAAAACACAAATAAGTGGAGGTTAAATAATGTTCTATTAAACAGTGAGTGGGTCAACCAAGAAATCAAAGAGGAAATGAAAAAAAAATACATGGAGATGAATGAAAATGAAAATAAAACAGTCCAAAATCTTTGAGATGCAGCAAAAAGTATCCTAAGAGGGAAGTTAATAGCAATACAGGCTTAACTCAAGAAGCAAGAAAAATCTCAAATTAACAATGTAACCTTACACCTAAAGAAGCTAGAGAAACAAGAATAAACAAAACCCTAAAACAGTAGAAGGAAGGAAATAATAAAGATTTAGAACAGAACAAAGTGGAATAGAAAACTAAAACAAAACAAAACAAATTAAAAAAAATAGAACGGATCAATTAATCCAAGAGCTGGTTCTTTGAAAAGATCAATACAATTAATAAACCTCTAGCCAGACTGATTAAAAGAAAGGGAGAGAGAGAGAAGACTCAAACAAAATCAGAAATGAAAGAGCAGAAACATAAAGGATTGTAAAAGATTATTGTGAAAACTTACATGCCAAAAAATTGGACAACCTAGAAGAAATAGATAAATTCTTAGAAACATATAACCTTCCAAAACTGAAATAGGAAGAAATAGAAAATTTGAACAGACTAATTTCCAGCAATGAAATTGAATCAGTAATCAAAAAACCCCCAACAAACAAAAGTCCAGGACAAGATGGCTTCACAGGTGAATTCTACCAAACATTACAAAAAGAGTTAATATCCATTCTTCTCACACTATTCCAAAAAATAAAACAGGTAGCAAACCTTCCAAATTCATTCTATGAGACCAGCATTACTCTGATCCCAAAACCAGATAAATAACACTACAAAAAAAAAAAAAAAAAACTACCCAGCCAATATCTCTGATGAACATAGGTGCAGAAAACTTCAACAAAATATTAGCAAACTGAATCTGACAATCAATTAAAAAAATCATTCAACACAATCATTTATTCCTGGGATCTATTCCTGGGATTCAAGGGTGATTCAAGATTCACAAATCAATCAACAGTGATACATCACATCAATAAAAGAAAGGATAAGAGCCATATGATCATTTCAGTAGACACAGGAAAAGCATTTGTTAAAGTGCAACATTCATTCACAATTAAAAACCCACAATAAAATAGATCCAGAGGGAACATACCTCAATATAATAAAGGCCATATATGAAAACCCTGCAGCTAACATCATGCTCAATGGTGAAAAACTGAGAGCTTTCCCCTTAAGATCAGGAATACGACAAGAATGTCCATTCTCACCACTTTTATTCAACATAATACTGGAAGTCCTAGCCACAGCACTCAACAAAAAGAAGTAAAAGACATCCAAATTCATAAGGAAGAAGTAAAACTTTCACTACTTTCAGATGACATGATACTATATATAGAAAACCCTAACGACTCCAAGAAAATATTAGAACTAATAAATGAATTTAGTAAGGTCGCAAGATCCAAAACCAATATAGAGAAATCACTGCATTTCTATACACTAATGAAGTAGCAGAAAGGGAAATTAAGAAAACAATCCCATTTACAATTTCACCAAAAATAATAAAATACCTATAAATAAACTTTAACCAAGGAGGTGAAAGACCTGTACTCTGAAAACTATAAAACACAAATGAAAGAAATTGAAGAAAACATAAAGAAATGGAAAAATATTCTATGTTAATAGATTGGAAAAACAAATACTGTTAAAAAGTCCATACTACCCAAAGAACCTATAGACTTAATGCAATCCCTGTTAAAATACCGATAGTATTTTTCACAGAACTAGAACAAATAATCCTAAAATTTGTATGGAACCACAAAAGACACTGAATGTCCAAAGCAATGTTGGAAAAGAACAAAACTGGAGGTATCACAATCCCAGATTTCAAGATATACTACAAAGCTCTAGTAATCAGTAATTGGCGTGGTACAAAATTAGATGCATAGATCGATAAAATAGAAAAGTGAGCCCAGAATCAAAATCACGATTACATGGCCAATTAATCTTTGACAAAGCAGACAGGAATATGCAATGAGAAAAAGGCAGTCTCTTTAACAAATGGTGTTGGGAAACCTGGACAACTACGTGCAAATGAATGAAACTAGACCACTTGTTTATACTGCACACAAAAATAAACTCAAAATGTATTAAGGACCTAAATGTAAAACCTAAAACCATAAAAATCTTAGAAGAGAGCAAAGGCAGTAATTTCTCTGACATCAGTCTTAGCAACATATTTCTTGATATGTCTCCTGAGGCAAGAGAAACAAATACAAAAATAAACTATTGGGACTGCGTCAAAATAAAATCTTCTGCACAGCAAAGGCAACAAACAGCAAAACTAAAAGACAGCCTACTAAATGGGAGAAGATGTTTGCAAATGACATATTCAATGAAGGGTTAGTATCCAAAACATATAAAGAACGTATACAACAACACCAAAAACTTCACAAAAAATCCAATTAAAAAATGGACGGAATATATGAACAGACGTTTCTCCAAAGAAGACATACAGATGGATGGCCAACAAACCTATGAAAAGATGTTCAATGTTGCTAATCATTATTTTTTATGTTTGAAACCTTAAAGTTAGTTTACTAAGTTCAATGGTGAAAGCTATCAGAAGAATATTCTCCTGAAAATTATTTTTTCTTAGAAAAAAAGAAGGAAAAATCAACTCCTTGGCACAGCCCCAGACACTGTGGCTGTCACACCCCTCTGCACATGGGGATAGTCCATTAGTCAATCGGATCACTCTCTGGGTCAACAGGATTGTAGTCTCGATCATCCTCATCATCCTCTGGCATCAAGTTGTCCATTTCCTGGAACAGAGATTCATCAACCTCCACATTGTTTCCAACATCCTCCAAAAAACTAAATATCAGATGTGTCAACATTATGATCTGTTTCAGATAGCTATTTCCCACTTTATTCCCACACTGAGATACCTCACACCTGTCAGAATGGTGAAAATCAAAAACATGAGGAAAAACAATTGTTGGTGAAGATGTGGAGAAAAGGAATCCTCATTCACCTTTAGGGTGAATGTAAACTTGTGTAGCCACTTTGGAAAGCAATACAGAGTTTCCTCCAAAATTAAAAATAGAACTACCACATGATCCAGTAATTCCACTACTGGATATTGACACAGAGAATATGAAAACACTAATTTGAAAAAATATATGCACCCCTATGTTTATTGCAGCATTATTTACAATAGCCAAATTATAGAAGCACCCCAAGTGTCCATCAATAGATGCATAGATAAAGAAGATGTGGTGAATATATAGAATGGAGTATAATATTCAGCCATTAAAAAAAAAGAGATCTTGCCATTTGTAACAACATAGGTGAATCTAGAGGGTATCATGCTAAGCGAAATAAGAGAAGAAAATTCCATATGATTTCACTCATATGTGGAATTTAGGGAACAAAACAAATGAACAAAGGAAAAAAAAAAAACAGACTTTTAACCCTAGAGAACAAACTGATGGTTATGAGAAGGGAGGTGGGTTGGAGGAATAGGTGAAAGGGAATGGGAGTGTACTTATCATTGATGAGCACTGGGTAATGTATAGAATTGTTGAATCACCATATTGTAACAACTGAAACAAATGTAACACTGTATGTTAACCATACTGGAATTAAAATTTAAAAAAAATAAAATAAGAAAGAGGAAGAGGGATGGAGGGAGGGAGGGAGAGAGGGAGGGAAGAAGGAAGGAAGGAAGGAAGGAAGGAAAGAAGGAAGGAAGGAAGGAAGGAAGGAAGGAAGGAAGGAAGGAAGGAGAATTTTAAGAAAAGAATAAAATAAAACCTTTTTTCACATCACATAGTCAAAGTTTGGACCCGAATCTCACAACTTTTAAAGTAATTAATATACTCTTTTTATTAAACCACTGCATATCTGCCAAACTGGCATAGAATTGGAATACTTAAAAGCAATCACACTTATCTGAACATACATTTAAAGATATAGGAAAGAGATAAAAGAATGAGCATGAATAAATTGAGAAGAGATGAATAGAACAATGCAGGTTTTTAAATTATATTTTACTCATGTCTGTTATGCAAAGGCACATGCAAACCAGTTATTTGGTCACCATATCTTAGATAACTTTCTAAGAATTTAAGTAAATATTTTATTTATCAAACTAACTGAACCTTTGCCTGTCTGCTATGGGTTGGCTTTGAAATACAAGGGGGAAACTGTCTATTTTGGGTGAGCAACAGCTCTATTTTAATGTATTTTTTTCTCACATTTTCTGTTTGAGTGTCACTTATTTTAAATGATAAGGAATGATTAGACATGTCTTATTAACCCTCCCCCACCTGTTTCTTAGAGCATTGTCTTGGAATGCAATATTGGGCAGAAATCTGAAATTTCCACATGAAAGCACTGATTAGGCTGACGTTAATAGCAAACATGTGACTAATATTTTGACAGCGCATTCTCAATTAATAGTGATAGACCACTTCAGAACATCTCTTGGTATGAGACAAGACTTTTGTCTTTTTCTTTTTTAAACTTCTTGTAGATGTTTAGAATCAGTTCCTTTGGAAGATTTAATCAATTCAGATACTTTTAAATGTTGTTTGAGATCTCTTTAAATATAAGACCTTTCTCTTAAGTAAAAACAATGAAAACCAAATGAATCCTTTAGCATAAATATATGCTCTAATTTGAGTTTGTATTGTTTCTGTATTTTTTCTTTTTAACAAACATTTTTCGGGGCTCCTGAGTGGTTCAGTTGGTTAAGCGCCTGCCTTCAGTTCAGGTCATGGTCCTGGAGTCCCGGGATCGAGTCCCGGGATCGAGTCCCGGGATCGAGTCCCGGGATCGAGTCCCGCATCGGACTCTCTGCTCGGCGGGGAGTCTGCTTCTCCCTCGGACCCTCCCCCCTCTCATGCTCTCTCTCTCTATCTCATTCTCTCTCTCAAATAAATAAATAAAATCTTTAAAAAAATATTTTTCTCATATGTAAATTTCCCAAAAGAATTGGCTAGGCTGTAAAACTACTATTAGGTTCCAGTAATCACCAATAAATGCCATAAAAAATCATAGCTCTGTCCAAGGTTGTTTTATTTGTCTCTTGTCAAATAAGTTATATAAGGCCATATCACAATATTTTCAATTTCCTGGACATTTATTCAGTAGGATTAAAATGTAGAATGAGAAAATGAAGATGTGCCAAGACCATTCCTAGTTGTCTAGAAACCTGGGCTGTGATTTGTCACACCTTTGAGGTAAATGACTTCCCAAGATCACAAACCTGACGCTTTGCTGAAAGAGCTGCAAATCCCAAATTAGAGTCTACATCTCACATGGGAATATGCCCGTGTAGAATATTTATATCTATCTCCTGTGATTCGATAAACAATCTTCCTATCTTTCTTTTCCCTTGGGATATTCTTCAACACATCTTACAATGACTTCCATGAAATCCTTTTCACTCATGGTGACATCATTCAGAGTTAGCTTTATTGAAATGAAGATAAAGAGATGATATTTCTCTGTCTGCTTCCTTAGGAAAATGAATAAAATCACAAGTGAGTGGTGACACTTTTCTAATCTCTCATATATCTTACTGCGTTATCTCACTCCCTCTCTGCTCTTATGTACTGTGACAATTGCGCATGAAATCAAAGTGCAGGCTCCTGTGGTTTGGTTGGTTTATGTTGTTGTTGGTCTCACCACCCCTTTCATAACATTGCTTTTAAGGGATAGATCACTAAAGCTTGTAAATCAAATTACAAAAGCTGTGTGGATATCCTATGGATTTATATATCTGATATAGAAAGACATTTTAAACATTTTCTTCATCTAACTCAGAAGAATGCTTATATTGACAGTTAATGTACCCATTGCAATATTACTAATGGTCACAAAACCATCAGAAAATTTAAATATTTATAAATATAATGAATCTTAAATGATTAATGTATTAATTATCACAGGGAAGTTATTAATATCTAAAGGTATATGCCTACTTCAGTAATATGTAGACTTTTTAAAAACCAGCCTTTTACAGTTCTTGCTTTCCTCTGTTAAAATTGCTTTCACTAATTACTTTCCATTTAAGCTCTCTAGGGAAAATACGTGGAATATAGTAAATAAATCAGTTCATCGTATGGATTTGTTTTCACAAGTCAGTTTAATGCTTCATGATTAGATATATTTGAATTATAGAAAAACAAATCCTGACTACTACAGATTACAAACTTGATTACAAACAAAGTTTTTTTTTTTTTAATTAAATACAGTCACCACCACCACTTCAACAAACCACATTTCAATGTTGGGATGATCTTAAGACACCTGAACTGACCAAGCATTTATTCATTCATTTAGTAAGTACTTTTGTTCCATCTACCATAGGCCAGAGACCTAACTAGGCATGGAGCCAGTGCAGTAAATAAAAGAGATAATGCCCCTGCCCTCAAAGAGATTAATTTATATTCCACTGGGGGAGATACATATTAAACAAATATTAAATGTGCCATTAATAATAATAAGTGTTTTGAAGAGAACTAAAATAAGGTAAGGGGATGAGAATGGCCCAAGTACTACCTTGTAGTTAGGAAGGATTCTATTACGGTGTTGACATTTGAACTGAGCCTCGTGGAAAAGATTGGATTAGAAGAAAAGTTTTCCAGACAAAGGTAAGAATAACTGCAAACAATATGAACTGGGAGCATTAGGAGCATGCTCCAAGAACATCAGGTATGGCTGGAGCCCAGTGAAGGGGAGGGAAAGTTTGAGGCAGTGAAGTAGGAGAGGGGCTCTAGGTTTCTATGAGTTAGGTTTAGATTTTTATCCTGAGTGAAATGGGAAACTATTGGAGAGCTTTGAGCAGTGTTGCCTCATTATCTTTTCTTTCTTTCTTTTTTTTTTTTTTTTTTAAGATACTCAAACTACAGTTGGAAAGGAAACTGAAGGAGGATATATTTGGAAACAGAGATACAGTAACTGTGGTCTGGACGGTCTAGGTGTGAGGTGCTAGTGGCTTATACCAGAGTGATAGCAGAGAAGGGGAAGGTGCATGAATTTGGTATGTAGGATATTTTCAGTATAGAGCAAACAGTATTTTATGGATGGATTGACTGTATTTGAGATCTAAAAGAAAAGAATCAATGAGTCTATATTGGACCTGCCCCACTGAAAGGATTATGGTGCTAGTTGAGGAGACAAGAATACTGAAACAAAAGGACTACTGTATGAAGAGTTCATACAGTATTTTCAGGGAATCAGGAGTTCTATTTCAGACACATTAATTTTGAGATACCTATTAGACATTTAAGTGTACACATCAAATGGGCAGGTAAATATCTGAACCTTCTGAAAAAGTTTGGTCATGGTGGATTTTAAAAAAAGCTAATATATCCTTTTATTTTTAATTCTTTCCAGCTTTATTGAAATACAATTGACGTTACAGTGTGTAAGTTTAAAGTGCACGATATGATGGTTTGATACATATATATATATTAAAAATGTTAACCACGATAAAGTTAGTTAACACAATCTTTACCTCACAAAATTACAACTTTGTTGTTATAAAAATAACGTGGTGAGGAAAAAAATGGTGAGAACATTAAATCCCTACTCTCATAGCAATGTCAAGTATACAATACAGTATTGTTAACTATAGTCACCATACTGTACCTTAGATCCCCAAAACTAATTCATCTTAAAACTGAAAGTTTGTACCCTCTGCCCAACATCTCCCCATTTCTTCCATCCCTCAGTCCTTGACAACTACTGTTTCTGAGTTCTTAGATTCCACATATAAGTGAGATTGTACAGTATTTGTCTTTCTTTGTCTGATTTCGTTTAACATAATGCCTTCCAGGTCCATGCATGTTGTCACAAATGGCAGGATTTCCTATTTTTATGGCTAAATAATATTCCAGATATATAATAAAGAAAATGTGCACGTATATATATATGTACATATACATACATGTGTTTACATGTATATACATATATATCCGTATATAACCCATTTTCTTTATTAGTAATTTATCCATCAGTGGGCATTTATACTGTCTCCATATCTTGAATGTTGTACAGAATTCTGCAGTGAACATGGAAGAGCACATATCTCTTTGAGACAGTGATTTCCTTTCCTTTGGATTTTTACCTAGAAGTGGGGTTGCTGGATCATATGGTGGTTCTATTTTTTTAATTTTTTAATTTTAATTTTTTTAATTAAAAAAATAATTTTGGGGAGCCTCCATACTGTTTTCCATAGTGACTCTAGCAATTTATGTTTCTACCAGCACAGTGCACCAGGGCTCCCCTTTCCCCACATCCTCACCAACATTTGTTATCTCTTGTCATTTTGATGACAGCCATTCTAGGAGGTGTAAGGTGATATCTCACTGCAGTTTTGATATGTATTTCCCTGCTGATTCAGTTGTTTGTTGGACATTTGTGTAATTTTGAAAAAATATCTATTCAAGTCCTCCGCCCATTTTTTTAAATCAATTTGTTTGTTTGCTATTAAGTGTTATGAGTACCTTCCATATTTTGGATATTAACTCCTTATCAGGTAGATGGTTTGCAGATATTTTCTCCCATTTCATAGGTTGACTTTTCATCTTGCTGATTGTTTCCTTTGCTGTGCAGCTTTTTAGTTTGATATAGTCCCACTTGTTGATTTTTGCTTTTGTGCTTATGCTTTTGTTGTCACATACCTCCCTCAAAAAACTTCATTACCAAAAATGATTTTAAAGAGTATTTTCCAAAAAAAAGTGCTTTCCTCTATGTTTTATTTTAGAAGTATCTTGGTTTCTGGTCTCGTGTTTAGGTCTTTAAAATATTTTGAGATTGTTCTTTTCTGAATGGGGTACAATAGGGATTCAAATTCATTATTTTGCATGAAAATATCTAGTTTCCCTAACATCATTTATTGAAGAAGCTTTTTCCCATTGAGCATTCTTAGTTCTCTTGTCAGATATTAATTGACCATATATTTGTGGGCTTATTCCTGGGCTCCCCACTCTATTCTGTTAGTCTACATATCTATTTTATACCATACCATCCTTATGATTTCAGTTTGGATGTCATTAGCGTATAGCTGGTATTTAAAATCATTGACCTGAAAAGCAGCCTAATGCTATGTTATTAATCCAAGTTGCTAAAAACAAAGACAAGAGGGATTGGAACAACCCTGATGGTATTGAACAGAATTATATTGTGTTTTCATAATATACATTATGCTTTCATAAGATGGTAAAAAAAACTAATATTTTCTAGCTGAATATGTGTTCTTCTAGAATCACAGTACTATCATAAGTAATAACAGCAAGTATTTACTATGTACCAGGCAATAGTCTAAGATATATGTACATATATCTTAGAATATAGATTATAATATGCCAAGTATATTGTTATAAAATATATAATAGTATGATGTATTATAATGTATAAATAATTATGTAATAATATATATTATATATGAATATATATTATGTTATAATATGTATTATACATTATTGTATTATACATTTTAAGTCCTCACACCAGAATTATGAGATAATTGATATTATTCACATTCCATTGTAGATAAGGAACTTAAACCAGAGATAAGTAAGTTAAGTGCCCAGTCAAAAGAGCAGGCAGAGAGAGCAGCTACAGAAACAACATTCTTTTTTTTCCTAAAAATTTTATTGATTTATTTGAGAGAGAGAGTGAAAGCACATGAGCAGGGGGAAGGGCACAGAGAGGGAGAGAAGCCGACTCCCGCTGAGCAGAGAGCCCAGTGTAGGGTTCAATCCCAGGATGCTGGAATCATTCCTGATCCAAAGGCAGATAGATGCCCAACTGACTGAGCCACCCAGGTACTCCCAGAGACAACATTCTTATTCACTATGTTGTATTGCCTTTCTAATACTAAAAAAGAAAAGAAGCCAATGTATCAGTCTATTTATATGTATAGTTGCAATATCAAAAAAAGTAAATATTAATCTAAAATTATTTTTATTAATCTACACTTCTACTGACTCATAGGAATAATTCTACATAGATGTTTATGAGATTATTGTTGTTAATAGATCAGTTTATAAACACAGCCTAGCAGAGTTAGAATTTGCATAGGTGGAAAATAATATGCTATTAGCCGTACTGAGATTTTTATATTTACGTGATGAGCTGCCATCTATTATTTGGTACTGAGAAGTGACTACAGGATTATATGAAAATAAAGTCATTTTAAGATTTTATTTATTTATTTATTGGAGAGAAAGAGCATGCATGAGGGAGGAGCAGAGGGAGAGAGAATATGAAGCAGGCTCCAAGCTCAGTGCAGAGTCCCACCCTGGGCTCCATCTCACAACTCTGAGATCATGACCTGAGTCAGGTGCTTAACCGATGAAGTCACTCAGGCCCGGAAAATAAAGCCATTTTCACAATATTCCTGATACCTGACTACTAAAAATGTACTTGTCCTAGCATCTCCTCCTTCTCCTGTCATGAGTTCTTTCCTGGTACTCAACTTCTAAGTTAAATTCAGGGCTACTCTCTAGAACAGATAAAGTTTTTCCATAGACTATTCTTCAGAGACAAGTATGAGGTATAAGGAAATAGGAGTTTCCTTTATTTACTTTGAAAATAGCTTCTGAAAACACCCTTAAACCTCTAGCTTACGGTAAGTTGATATTTTCTATGAAAGTTGTAAGTGGGTCAAACAGAAAGTTCCTAACTGTAGGAACCTGACGCTTTTTCTTGTTCCATGGGTGACTATTTTCTCCCAAGGCACTGCCATATGCCCCTGGAGGGCAGGGTCCTTGTTCTGTGTCTTCTGGTATTCTACAGACATGGTACTCATTGGGAAGAATTTATAGCCACTCAACATTGACTTTAATACAGCACAGAATTAGGTTCTATTCTCTCACCTGTGTTTTCTTACTCTTACCTAGATTTTTTAACCATAGGCTATTAGAAGTTCCTTTGTATTGCCATTATGACAACTGTAGTTTCCTAAATACTCAAATTATGTTATCATTTACAAATTACTTCCTGAACCTACCACTGTTGAAGTTAAAGATCATCTCACCAATGACTGAGCATTCTTGGCAGCCCCCAGAAGATGTTTCATTTGTTGCCTCTGCAGTGAGGTCTGCAGGTGCTTATTACAGCCCATGCTCTGAAGAGACACTTTTCCAAGTAATCTTAAAATACAGACAGATAAGGGCACCTGAGTGACTCAGTCATTAAGTGTCTGCCTTCAGCTCAGGTGATGATCCCAGGGCCCTGGGATCAAGCCCTGCATCGGGCTCCCTGCTCTGCCGGAAGCCTGCTTCTCCCTCTGCCCAGTCCCCCTGCTTGTGTTCCCTCTCTGGCTGTCTTTCTCTCTGTCAAATTAAAAAAAAAAAAATACAGGCAGATATTTTGGAAGGTAGTTCATAAAGTCCTTCCACAGGTAGTGGAAGGTAAAAAAAAAGCTTATGGAAAGTCATTAACATAACCGGTATGGACATCTATTATTTCTCACATGAAACAATAGTGTATGTAATTCAAGCAGTGATCAAAGAGTTCTGGCAATACAATCAAAATTAGCTTAAAATTACCTTTTTTTTTCTACATTGGATATAAATTTTATTCAAGCTTATTTCCTTCATCGACACAAATCTTTTTTTTTTTTAAAGATTTTATTTATTTATTCAACAGATAGAGAGAGAGCACAAGTAGGCAGAGTGGCAGGCAGAGGGAGAGGGAGAAGCAGGCTCTCTGCTGAGCAGGGAGCTGGACGTGGGGCTCGATCCCAGGACCCCAGGATCATGACCTGAGCCGAAGGCAGCCGCTCAACTGACTGAGCCACCCAGGTGCCCCCGACACAAATCTTCTTAACTGTGTACCTTCCACAGACTCTCTGTTTTGTTCGGCTCTATTTTATTGACCTACATTCACATCAGAGGTCATTGGCATTGAACTTAATACAGTAAAAATCCGTTCATTATATTGTTTTTTTTTTCCTTCTTTTCTATTATTTCTATTTAGATAGGATTGACATATAACATGATACTAGTTTCAGGGGTAAAACTTAGTGATGTGATACTTGTATATATTATGAAATGATCACCACAATAAGTCTAGTTAAAATCCATCACCATACATAGTTACAAATTTTTTTCTTGTGACGGAAACTTTCTAGATTTACTCTCTTAGCAACTTTCAGATATAGAGTATTGTGAACTATAGTCACTATGCTGTACAATACTTCCCCATTATTTGTAGCTGGAAATTTGTACTTTTTAACCCCTTTCACCCTTTAAGAGCAATTAAAATTACTATCTTAATCAAAAACTCCTGATTCATTTCCCTACATTTTCAGAAAGGGTCATAGAAGATTACAAAGGCTGAATAGAAAAACATATCTATGAAGAAAGGAAAAGAGTGAAACATAAGCAAGTAAATATGGATGGTGATGAGCAAAATTTAATTCTATTTAACAAATGATTTGGGGGCACCAAATGTGTATAAACAGTGTACTGAATGTTGGAAGGAGATAGGAAAATGAATACAAACAAGCTTGGTCCTTGAAAAGTGCATGGCCTGGTAGAAAATACCCATTAATATAACTATAATACAGGACACTAAAATAGCCACAACAGTGACTGACTGATAAATAATTCAAAATACAACAACATTGATTCATAACTGAGCTAATATATTTAAGCAATAAATATATAATGAGAGAAGGATCCAAATAATCCTTGTTTCCTATTCTAATTCCCCATGTCTCTTAGTTGTATAAAAGAATAGGGGATTAATTTTGCCTGGGAGTCAGGAGGGCCTGATGATACAGAATTTATGCAAGAATTCTAATATTAGAGGACCTAAAATTTTTCTAACATTTTATTATGAAAATATTGAAGCATATAGAAAAGTTGAAACAACTGTACAGTGAATACGTATTCACCCATTCTTCTATCTCTCTACCACCCATAGATCCATTTTATCCCTTGATGTAGTTCAAAGTTGCAAGCACATACTTCACCACTAAGCATTCAGTACATATTATCATTAACTAGAATTCATATTCTCTTACTTTTTTCATGTAAAATCACCCATACTGAAATATACAAATCCTAAGTATATCATTTTATGAGTTTTGGTAAGTGCATATACTGGTATAAGAAAAATATCTATCAAGATACAGAACATTACCCCCACCCTGAGTTTCTTTCTCCTTTTAATTTCACAATTCCAGTGTGTGTGTAGTAGTGTCTCGTGGTAGCTTTAATTTGCATTTTTCTGATGAGTAATGATGTTGAATACATTTTCATTGTTTTGTTGTTGTTGTTGTTTTGTGTTGTTTGAAGTAGTCCAGAATGGAACCCAGTTCGAGGCTTGAACTCACAACCCTGAGATCAAGACCTGAGCTGAGATCAGGAGTTGGATGCTTAACGGTCTGAGCCACCCAGGCAGCCACCTTTTCATTGTTTATTGACTATTTGTGTAACTTTCTTTGTGGAATTTTTGTTTATTTCACACTATATTAAAGTAATAATATCTGTTCAATAAAACTTAATACCTGGTGCCTGGGTGGCTCAGTCAGTTAAGCATCCAACTCTATTTCAGCTCAGGTCATGATCTCAGGGTTGTGAGATTAAGCCCTGTGTGGGCCTCTGCGCTGAGCTTGGAGCATGCTTAAGGTTCTCTCTCTCTTCCCTCCGCCCCTCCCCACTCATGCTCATGCTCTCTCTCTCTCTCTCTCTCTCCATAAATAAATAAATAAAATAGCACAAAAAATAAATAAAATAAAACTTAGGACCTGAAGAAATACCCAACCTATCTGAGAGCAATAATTATTTTATGGTATTTGTCACTAATATAGTTTTCATAAAACCTATGGTGTAAAAATTAGCAGGATCTTTTCTTCTTGTTAAAAGATAATAAAGTGGTTGCTAACATATTTATTTGAACGACTTTTTCAAAAATTGACTTCCCCAATTTACCTCTCCTCGTAGATTAAAATTACTTCTGTAGGTTGAAGGTGGCTGGGAAATTCATGGATTTTATAGTTAGGCTGGGTTTCAGGATTTCAGTTCCGCCTCAGAGACTTACTATGTGAGAATAACCAAGTCACTTATATTCTATGAATGTCAAACTTTTTTCTTTGGAAAAATGTGGATAATAATACCTGTGTCACAGACTACATTTCAGGGTTAAAATTTAGAAGTCTCAACACAGTGGATAATGCATTGCACTCACTCAATACATGTTGATTTTTGTCACCTAGTCAATTGTTACCTAAAAGCATTGATACATTAGCCACTAGATTTCCACCAAAATTCTAATAATTCAGCATAAGTGTGGTTTACACAGTAAACTGATTTTTGCTCTACTGAGGTTCTCAGGACAGGTATTATATCCATTTTGTTTGCCACCTCAAATGCCACCTCCAGTACCTGGCACAATGTCTGGCAGAAAGTAAAAAATTAATGAAAAATTGTAAACTACAAAATAAATAAGAAAGCAGGTGTTTTCTCCAAATATTAACCAGCTTCTTAGAATGTAAATCTACTCTAATTTGTGGTATCTTCCTTTCTTTCCAGATATGCATTCAGTAAACAAACGTTAATTGAGCATTGTGTCATGCACTAGTTCTAGCAGCTTAAAGAAGATGGAATAATTTCTTACTTTCGTGAAGTTCACATTAATGGAGCAAGAAAAGCAATAAACAAATTAGCAAATAAATTTGAAAAAATAGCATGTAGTGACAACTGTTGTACGGAAAATAAAATAAGAGAGCTCAGTTAGGGAGTGGTTATATGTATTAACTTTTCTTCTTTATGATTTTATGGAGAATAAAAGTAAAATATTGCTACTTAAATATTAGAAAATGTGTTACTTTTAACCAAGAGAAATAAAACAGGCCTTTTGCAGGATGCATCTTGAAGGCCTACCTGATGGTTTGGTAGACTACCAGGGTCTGTGAGAGCACAGCCTCTTTTGTCTCTTCAGGGAAATCAGTATGGGTCTGGCAAGTGATGCTCTCAAGAATGCAGCTAAAAAATGGGAAATCAAGGAAAGGGGGTCTGCTGACAATGTGAAACATTGATGTTTACTCCCTGGGCAAGATTCTAATCTCTTTCTATCTTCCTGGCAGTTTCAGAGTTTTTGCAGAATGGGAAGGTTGCCACTCAGAATAGCCTCTGGTCACTGACTCCAAGTATAGGTTCCAATTGTCCCTCTAATCCTTAGTGATCAAAACTCCTGGATGGACATCAGGCCATAGAGAAAATCTAGGATTCCTGCCTCACCGAAACAGCTGTCATCATTTTGTTTATAGTAACTGGGGATACCAAGGAATCATGTTTATATAATGAGATAGTAATTAAGTGGTTATGGGAGCACTGCAGTCAGACTTGCCAGTGTTTGAGTTCTGGTGCTGAAATTCACTAGGTGTGATCACAGATTACTTCCTTGTCTTATGCCAAATTCCCTGGGAAACAGATTCTCAGACAGTTTGCATGCACAAGGGTGTGCTCTCAGGAGCAACATCTGTAAGGCAGATGTGTAATAGAGCGGAGTGAGAGGTTCACTGGGGGTACAGTAGAAACAGAGGCCCTAGCCACTGATCCCATGGGCACTTTGGAGCGGGGAGGGTTCTTCAGTAAATCTAAGAGCTACAGTTGTCTGTACGCCAGTGGGGCAGTTGAAGCCAGCCACCCTGGGTTCAGGCAATGGTTAAGAATTTAGTCTAACAAAAGATGTTTTAGAGAATGAGTACGTCATCACTGACATTATTCAGAATTGCAGGTATGTGGTGATAATAAGAGTTTTTACTGATTTTTCTCTACAGAAAGTGCATCCCTTTAATGCCCAAACCTGGAGTAGACTTTTTCCCCCACCATGCCCTTGAAACACCATGGCATTACTCTTAGGTTAATTGGAAGTAGCTCAGCTATGTACCTTACTACCATTGTCATGTTAAAAGAAATTGAGGCCCTGGAGAGTTAAATTTAACTGGAGAGTTAAATAGCTTGCTTAGATCTCATAGCTAGTAAGTGGTGGTGTTAGGGTTCGAACAAAGCTTAGAGTCTGTGAACTCATGTTATATTGCCTCAATCCTTATAAAGGTATCATGAAGGATTAAAGCAACAGCCACATATAAATTATCTGATATTTTATAATAACAGTTCTTATATATTTTGGTCTCAGGACTCCTTTACACCCTGAAAAATTATTGAGGACATCAATGACCCTTTGCTTTCGTGGATAAATATCAAGATTCACTGTAGTTGAAATTGAAACAAAAAAATACAAATATTTATCAGTTCTCTTAAAAACAACATTAATAAGGGCACCTGGGTTGCTCAGTTGGTTGAGCATCTGATTTCGGCTCAGGTCATGACCTTGGGGTCATGTAATGGGCCCGCATGGGGCTCCATGCTCAGTGCAGAATCTGCTTGGAGATTGGGGATTCTCTCCCTCTCCCTCTGCACCTCCATCCCCCCACACTCACTCTCTCTTTCTCTCTCTAAATAATTGAATTAAATTAAATTTAAATTTAAAAATAACATTAATAAAGCAATTTCATGTTTTTATAAAATAAGCATATTTTCAAAGAAAATAATATAGTGGAAAGTGTAGCATTGTTTTACGTTATTGAAAAATCTCAATATCTATCTTGATAGACATTCTCATTTCTGCTGCTGCATTTAGTCTGTTAAAATGTATTGTTTTGTTTGAAGTAAATGAAGAACTACATATATTTATGTGCATATATACTTATACATGCATATATACACATACCATATATATATATACATACACACACACACACATATATATACATGCTCACACACATACACACATACACACACACATAAAGTAGTGACTTTCCCAAAATAGTATTTTGTATATTCTATGACATGCTATCACTATTACCAAAAGGAGTTTGTGAATTTCCTGCTTGTCTCCTTGTTCACAAAACCAAATAGTGAAATGAAAAGCACTTGAAAGACTTGTGTTCTGTGCAGCTTCATCATACATTCAGCTGTCTGCCCTTAGATAAGTGATTTCCATTTTCTCACTTTGGTTGATTCATCTAAAAGTCTAGAATAGTAACTCTTGTCCCAATGACCTTACAGTTATTGTGAGAATTAAATGGAAACACGAGTTTAAAAAACTTTGTAAACTGTTATGCAAAAAAGGTATTATTGTGGCTACACTGTAATCATTATAGGTATTAGAAATTGTACCTTCTAAAAATACAGGGATCAATAAAAAATATCATTTCATTTGAAATTCCTACAAACAAGCAATATAGAACAAGCCTCTCTACTGAGCACTTAAATAAACGTATACTCCTGGCACCTCAGACACCATATGGCTAAAACTAAACTCAGTATTGTCCCTTCTGCATTCTTATCTTCTTTTGTATTCTTTAGGTTAGTCAAGTATCATCTTCTCATCTTTCCAGCTAAGTCACATCTCACATTTACCACTCCTCTCTTACCACGCATCCAAATATTTGCCAGAGTTCTAAGATTTCCAGTCTTGTTGTTTAACATGTTCACCTTTTGTTCATTATTTTGACTATAGAACCTTTCAATCTAGTTCTTAATGACTCTTGCCTAGACATTCTTGCAGATGATCAGGTCCCGTGCATTTAAGTTTCAATGTCTTCAACCAATCCTCACACTGTCCAAGATTATGTTTCCAAACCCAAGCAGGATCAGATCACTCTTCTAGTTTAAAAAGTTGAGTTTTCTCACTGCCTACAGAATAATATCCAAACTCCATGCAGGAGAGTCAGAATCCTATATGAACTTGCTTCAGCTGATCATTAAATTCTTATTGTCCTTTATGCCTTGATCCCTAGCTACTGGGGACTATTCATCATTCTTGAAATATACTATTCATTTCTTAACACCTTTATCAATTTGCACATGTCTAAAATGACCTTAACCCAGTTTTCCACCACTCCCTTTAAAAGGTCTCTAATTACTGGAGTGCCTGGGTGGCTCAGTTGTTTGTCTGCCTTCGGCTCAGGTCATGATCTCAAAGTCCTGGGATCGAGCTCCACATGGGGCTCTCTGCTTAGCAGTGAGCCTGGTTTTCCCTCTCACTCTGTGATCTCTCTCACTCTTGCTCTCAAATAAATAAATAAAATCTTTTTTAAAAAAAGGTCTTAAATTATCAGTGTCATGTTCATCTAAACTCAATTCAAATATCCAAGTATTAGTGATCCCTGATCCTCTAGGCAAAATTAATTGCACCCTACTTTGCTTTTCCAGAGCAATTTGTTTCCACCTGTATTATTTAACATATAAATACTTACTGAAAATCTACTAAAAGCAAAGCAAATATTAGATTATGTGTAGGATTTTATTTTTAATTAATTAATTATTTATTTATTTTTAGATTATGTATTGGGTTTTAAATGATTATGTATGAAACCTGTGCTCAAATCACCAGAGGACATTATTGTGTTTTATCTTGTATTTTCTGTTTATATTATAAGCAGTGTGATGGCACAGATTGAGATTCAGTCATCTTTATCACCTCTACAGTATCTAGCATAATGCCTTGCAAAGGTATCAGTGATTCCAAACAAATGTTCACTTTGTTTGAATTTAGAAAGACTCAGGTAGGGGTTGAGGAATTGCTTGAAGCCACTATGCCTTGTGGTGTTTCCTTTTACCAAGAAGAAATTTGTCATAAAGATCTATACACTTACTGACAAGGCTTCCAAACATCTTATTACTATTTCTTTTACTTTGGAAGAAGATCCAGTATAGAATTTTCTGTACTTTTCTTCTTTTTAAAGAAAAAAAATCCCTGAAATACAATGTGATTATAAAACAAGATGCTTTTACTTGAGTCTTACTGTTCCTATTTTCACTCCACTGGCAACTAAATTTCTTACCTAAGACATATGCTTACAGCTATACATTTAACTACTTATGAATGATGACAAGATCAAATATATATACACATGATTGTGAGGGCATGTTTTAACCATTAGGTATATTGTTCAAAGAATCAAGTGCATATGAGTTTGTCTGAAAAAAATGGTTAATCAGTCAAGAATTATACTATGTTGTGGCTTAAATGAATAAAATCTTATTTTTCAGTATAATAAAAAGTTCAAAGAAAGATAGTCAGGAACAGGAATGGTGGGCTTCGTGATGTCATCAGACACCAGTCACTTTCTGCTCCACCACTTAGCATATGTTTATTACCTCCTAGTCACAAGATGACTATTTTAACTCCAGGCATCATGCCTGTGTTAGAATCCAGAAAGGGGGAAAGGACACTAAAAGGCAAATAGCAACTGAGTTGGTCCCTCTTGAAGGACACCCAACAATGCCAACTTACATATCTTATTAGCCATATATATGTCTCCTGGTTATCTTATCTAGAAGAGAAGCATGGAAAATGATATTTTGGTGGTAGCAGTGATGGATTTTAGCTTAAAAATCTTTGTGGCTGAGGAAACAAGTTAGAAAATTGCTAGCACGGGTTTTGCTAACCAAAGTATTGCCAAATGGTTGGAGTAATAATCTCCCAAGTACTGCACTTACTCTGTTTCTCAGTGAAAAATTACATTACCAAATATCAGTCCTTGTATTAGTCATAAAATCCTTTGGGTTTCCTGAAAGAAAGATGCATATTTAAAAAATATGGGTAACTAGATATGTATATTATATAATTAACACAAATTGATTACACACCTCAAAATTCTTGATATAGTCTCAAATACAGTAATTAAAATTTGGATTTATAGCTATATTTATGTTTTTCCTAAGTACATTTGGTTGAGAAAATTTTATAGTTGATTTAGAAGATGTGTAAGTGAAAGCCACATGTTTTCAACATCAGTGATTATGACCAGCTGCTTTGGTTTATATCCTGATCCTAATGTCATTAGCAATCTACTAAAAGCAGTTTAATATTATTAAAATCATTAATCATTCAGTATTTTATGGAAGTAACCTTAATTGCAGATTTGGCCATTATAAACCTCAGAAAAATAGAGAAAAAATTCACTACAAGCCTCTAAGCACAGAAAGTGTCAGATATAAATGTGTTTTTTCAGTAAGCATTGAAAATTTTAGGTGAAAAGCAGTATAGTGCAGTGAAAAGAGAATAATCCTCTGTACAAAGAAAGATCAATTGATTGATATATGAGGAAGCACTTATTAGCTACTTATTATTTACCCAGTTGTTTATTAGATGGAATAAATAAAATGGGTAAGATGTAGTGTTTACTAATGAAGTATTTAAAATCTCATTTGAGAGATTCAATAAAACATGCAAAACACTAGAGAACACAATCATTTTTATATTCAAATGCTAAATTTAAATCACAGAACTTTCCAACTGGAAAAGACTTGCAAGATAAAACTAATTTATCCCCATGAATTAGGGAATTTAATGCTGGTTCTTTTAACAAACAACCCCAAAACACTCTGGGGTTCCCCCAGATATTAAAAGAGTAGGGAACCCGGAAAAGAGGCTGAGAGCCTATGATTACTCATTGGAAAGAGCTATTGAGCTACTAAAATTTACATCTACCTATTAAAGTGAGTTGGTTTGTATCCAAAGAATGGCGAGTCCAATGACACGATATGCTTTTTAAATAGAGCAGAGATTTTACTATATGAAAATACCAAGTGCCCTTTTATAATTAGATACAATATTCAATAGGGTCTTAAATTCAACCAGTAATATCTCTTCCCCAACTTACCAATATTTGTAACATTGTTTAATATTATATAATAGTATAAATTCCTGACTGGTATAAATTCTCATGTCTTCAATTTCTTTTCCAAATGTGTGTGTGTGTGTGTGTGTGTGTGTGTGTGTGTGTGTGTTCCTGTAGGAAACTACACCCAGGGAGTAAGTATCTGATTAGTGCTTTTGGCTGCTTGACTAAATTTAGTCAAGACTAAATATAGTCACTAAAAAACTGAGTTTTTTCAAAGAGTTATATTATTAAAACATTACTCAGAAATAAAGTAGAATTCAGTATTAGGTATACAGTTTGAATTCAACTGAGAAAAAAAATATATCCAAAATCCAATGCATGCGAGAAGGGGGACATTTAGATTAGTGGAAAGGCTTATAGAGAAGGCCATAATCTTTTCCCCTTTACTAAAGTGTCTCTCAGCTCACTGATTGTGACGGCAATTAGTCAGTTACAGACCTAATTTTGAGCCATATATGCAGCAGTACTTAGAACAGACAATTTTTTAAACGCAAGCTTTTAGAAAATTCAAAATATTGCATGGGCTGGTAGCTCTTTTGAAGAGAGACTAAAGTGGATTAAAAAAAAAACAAAAAACAAAAACGTTCCATGTTCATGGATTGGAAGAACAAATACTGTGACAATGTCAATGCTACCTAGAGCAATCTACACATTCAATGCAATCCTTATCAAAATACCATCAACTTTTTTCAAAGAAATGGAACAAATAATCCTAAAATTTGTATGGAACTAGAAAAGACCACGAATAGCCAGAGGACTGTTGAAAAAGAAAAGCAAAGCTGGTGGCATCACAATTCTGGACTTCCAGCTCTATTACAAAGCTGTCATCATCAAGACAGTATGGTACTGGCACAAAAACAGACACATAGATCAATGGAACAGAATCGAGAGCCCAGAAATGGACCCTCAACTCTATGGTCAACTAATCTTCGACAAAGCAGGAAAGAATGTCCAATGGAAAAAAGACAGTCTCTTCAACAAATGGTGTTGGGAAAATTGGACAGCCACATGCAGAAGAATGAAACTGGACCTTTTCCTGGCACCACACACAAAAATAGACTCCAAATGGTTGAAAGACCTCAGTGTGAGACAGGAGTCCATCAACATCCTAAAGGAGAACACAGGCAGCAACCTCTTCCTAGAAACCTAGCAACCTCAGCTGCAGCAACTTCTTCCTAGAAACATCGCCAAAAGCAAGGGAAGCAAGGGCAAAAATGAACTATTGGGATTTCATCAAGATAAAAAGCTTTTGCGCAGCAAAAGAAACAGTCAACAAAACCAAAAGACAACTGACAGAATGGGAGAAGATATTTGCAAATGATATATCAGATAAAGGGCTAGTATCCAAAATCTATAAAGAACTTATCAAACTCAACACCCAAAGAGCAAATGATCCAATCAAGAAATGGGCAGAAGATATAAACAGACATTTTTCCAAAGAAGACATCCAAATTGCCAAGAGACACATGAAAAAGTGCTCAGCATCGCTGGGCATCAGGGAAATCCACATCAAAACCTCAATGAGATATCACCTCACACCAGTCAGAATGGCTAAAATTAACAAGTCAGGAAACGACAGATGTTGGCAGCGATGCGGAGAAAGGGGAACCCTCCTACACTGTTGGTGGGAATGCAAGCTGGTGCAACCACTCTGAAAAACAGTATGGAGGTTCCTCAAACAGTTGAAAATAGAGCTACCATATGATCCAGCAATTGCACTACTGGGTATTTCCCCCAAAGATACAAATGTAGGGATCTGAAGGGGTACGTGCACCCCGATGTTTATAGCAGCAATGTCCATGATAGCCAAACTGTGAAAAGAGCCAAGATGTCCATTGACAGATGAATGGATAAAGAAGATGTGTATATATATACACAATGGAATATTAAGCACCATCAAAAGGAATGGAATCTTGCCATTTGCAATGACATGGATGAAACTGGAGGGTATTATGCTGAGCAAAATAAGTCAATCAGAGAAAGACATGTGTCATATGACCTCACTGATATGAGGAATTCTTAATCTCAGGAAACAAACTGAGGGTTGCTGGAGTGGGGGTGGGGTGGGAGGGATGGGGTGGCTGAGTGATAGACATTGGGGAGGGTATATGCTATGGTGAGTTCTGTGAATTGTGTAAGACTGTTGAATCACAGATCTGTACCTCTGAAATAAATAATATATTATATGTTAAAAAAGAAGAAGAAATAACAGGAGGAGAAGAGTGAAGGGAGGGAAATCAGAGGGAGAGATGAACCATGAGAGACTATTGACTCTGAGAAATCAACTGAGGGTTCTAGAGGGGAGGGGGGTGGGGAATGGGTTAGCCTGGTGGTGGGTATTAAAGAGGGCACGTTCTGCATGGAGCACTGGAACGTGCTATGTTATACGCAAACAATGAATCACGGAACACTACATCAAAAACTAATGATGTAATGTACGGTGAATAACATAACATAATAATAAAAAAAAAAGAACGTTAAAAAAACAAAAAAACAGAAGTTCAGCTTCCAGTTTGAAACCATGCAGGTAGGACCAGTAATTGTTTATGGTGAAACTGTTACCTTTTGCCAAACCAAAATTCCAAGCCTATCATGTCATAAGCATACGTTTGAACAGAACTGTGCGTGATCTTTCCTCCAATTTTGTTACTAATTTTTTGTAGTTTGACACCATTACACTTGCCCTTGGAAAGGAAAGGCTTCCACAGATATGCCACACAAGAAGAAACAGAATGAGAAATTGAACAGAATGAGAACATGAGAGTTGAACAGAATGAGAAAACCTGCTTTAGAATATATATTATGGGCATTTTTTGTGAAAAACAAAAATGAAAAGAAAAAAGAAAAGAAACATTCTCCAAATCTCAAAGCAAAAAGTAAGTGCGTACACAAAAAAAATTTAAGAAGGAAGTATCTCAGAGGAATCAAATCATATACCAAACCCCCTGATTTTCCACCCTAATCTAAAGAACTTAAGGAGTTGGACATTTAAAGAGAAAGTCCTTGTGAACAACAACAACAACAAAAATATGTTGAACCAATCTGATTTCTTTTCATGGCAGAATGATGATCTTTGTATGAATGGGAAAATCAAGCAATGCCATATTTCTTAATTTACTTAAGACTTCTGGCTTTTCTTCACATGACATGATTGTTTATGACCAGCTTGAAATATATATCATCCTGACATGAGTGAACAACTGACAGATTAAATACCAACATTAATCAACAGAGACCATGTACAAGCTTAGCTGCACAGAGTTTGAAGTTAGAGAATTGCATATGCAAAGACACCGAGGAAGCACAAAATTTGACACATTTGAGGAATGTATTTTTTAAAAAAGCAAATTAGTAATGTATGGTGATTAATATAACATAAGAAAAACATTTAAAATAGAAAAAAAAGCAAGTTAGTGGTTTGAAGATAAGAAAGGATAACTATAAGTGGTAAACTTCTATTAAAATAAATTAACAGTCCTTTTTTATATAAAAATAACAAATATATCAAATCAACAGGATGTATGCTTTAAAATTATACAATGTTATATGTCAAATATATTTTGATTAAAAAAACAAAATAATGTACATTTAAATGATGGATAAAAATAGCTGAGTAAAAATAAATTTAGGAGAGAAAGTTCAAGGAGTCAACAGGAAAGTAATGAACTTAATTAGGAAAAGTGATTTATGAACTACTCTGTTCCACTTTAAGAAGACCATTCTAAAAAGATCCACTTTTTTTTAAGATTTTATTTATTTATTTGACAGAGAGAGACACAGCAAGAGAGGGAACACAAGCAGGTAGAGTGGGAGAGGGAGAAGCAGGCTTCCCACAGAGCAGGGACCCGGATGCGGGGCTCGATCCCAGGACCCCCGGATCATGACCTGAGCCAAAGGCAGACGCTTAATGACTGAGCCACCCAGCGCCCCTAAAAAGATTTGTTTTTAAAACAACATTATTATTATACTTATCATTTTTATTATTTATAATCCTCAATTTATGGGGTGCTTAATATTAGCTTTTATTCTTAATTTTCATTATTATTATTTCAGTTTTTCTTATATGGGAGGTAGGTCTTAGAAACATCCCACAAATAATTAAGTAAATTGCCTATGTTCACAAATTAATTTGTGAATTTGAAGCCAGTTCCGACTGACTTTAAATCCATGTTCCTTTCCCTATATAAATAGAATTTTTTTTTTTTTAAAGATTTTATTTATTTATTTGACAGAGAGATAGCACAAGTAGGCAGAGTGGCAGGCAGAGGGAGAGGGAGAAGCAGGCTCTCTGCTGAGCAGGGAGCCGGACATGGGGCTCGATCCCAGGACCCTGGGATCATGACCTGAGCCGAAGGCAGCCGCTTAACCGACTGAGCCACCCAGGCGCCCCCCCTATATAAATAGAAACACTGAAAAAGAATCAGAGAAAATTGCACATGAAATTTACAGTATTTTCTTAAGAAGTGTGAGTGGATTGTATTACCCTCAAGGTGGTAGATGTAAGGCTAAGTTGGGAAGAATGGTTAGTTTAAAGAATTCCAGTTCAAACCAGTCCATCTTCTTAGTCAATACAAATTTATGTAATCTTATTAAATATTAGGCACTATGCTGGGGCAAGGCAAATGGTTAATTTATTCTAGGAATATTTATTGAGCACTTAATATGTCAGATATATGGTAGGTCCTACAGAGTCAGCAGTGGACAAAATGGACAAGATCTTTGCTGTCACAAATCTTCACTGATGTCTGTAGGGTGACAGTGAGTAAGTAAATCAATAGGAAACATCAGGTAGTTTCATAAGTTCTGTGAAGAAATTAAACTACCTTGATAAATGGAAAGTAACAAGCATCTCTTTAAATTGGTGGTAAGCATGAATTTCTCTCTCATGCAGTGCCTTGTCAGCCAAGGTAAGGCACATAGCTCTCATTTTAAGTGAGATCAAAGACATGGGGTAAGGTGGGTTGAACAGAATGAGAAAACCTGCTTTAAAATATATATTATGGGCATTTTTTGTGAAAAACAAAAATGTGTTGAAAACCTGTGGGATGACTTAATAACCTTTAATGATATGAAGAGACTGGCCACCTAGTATCACCAACCCTGGAAATAGAAGAGAAAAATAGACTTTCAGTGGAATATGTGACACAGGGTTCCTCTTTTGGGATAAACAAATATAAATGCCATTAATGACCTGACCTGACTGAGGATCATGACAAGATATATGCTTACCATTTCAGTTACCAGAGCTATGCTGGAATCATGATACTATTTCCATGACAGCCATTCACCCTTGACTCTACCAGTGCCTTTCTCTTTGCTTCACATGTATCTTTGCCTTCTTTCTCTTGCCCTCATGACCTTCCAAGTGGTCGGGAGTCCCTAATATGGTGCATGAGTCATCTTCTAAAATGTACACTGTTCCAGACTACTCTTTTTTTTAGACTATGTGACGTCTTTTCTGAACTTCAACCCCTGAGGTCATTTTAATCAGGATTTCTCTTAGCTGTTATTGTGCTAATTCATATGCATATGCAAATTAGTTAGCAATGTCCATATATTTTTGACTTGCATTTTAAAATTCTCTGATTACAATGTGTTTATCCTAAGGAAGGAGTTTAATAAGAATTCTCAGGCTTCTTGTGCAAAATATGTAGACGTAAACAAACAGCTCTCAAACTATGCCATACATTTTTATTTGAAAAAAAATTTTTTGGAAGTCCCATGTGGAAACTATGTTTTAACTAAGTTAAATCTTAATTTTACTATGCTTATTCATTTGTGATTAATTATTTAATTGAATTTATAATGCCTCCTTTGACAATACAGTAGCATAAAACATGCACATATAATTCCTAAATCTTACAATAAGAGTTAGTGTTGAGTCCAGAAAAATTTTAGATTGCCACAGTTTTGCAGCCCTTGGGAGCTACCAGGGAATCTCATTCATAGCATTTCCTAACAGGTCATTGAAATCTAGTAATAAATTATGCAAAGCCTAGAGAGAATGGGAGAAAGATCCAGGAGATTTTCTCTGATATTCTGTAACAATGTAGAGGCAACTTGTAAAGGTACAGCTTCTACCACTTAGATAAGACTTAGTCAGGTGGGGCGCCTGGGTGGCTCAGTCGTTAAGCATCTGCCTTTGGCACAGGTCATGATCCTGGAGTACCGGGATCGAGTCCTACATCGGGCTCCCTGCTCGGCAGGGAGTCTGTTTCTCCCTCTGACCCGCTTCCCTCTCGTGCTCTCTATCTCTCATTCTCTCTCTCTCAAATAAAAAAAAAAAAAGACTTAGTAAGGTAAATGCATGGTTTCGGAGGAGTACTAGATAAGAATATGGACTGTGGGTTTCTAATTATAGGACTCTGGACAAATAATTCATTCTTTCTGGACTTCAACTTTTACTTATCTGTAAAATGAGCAGAAATAAACATTCAACAAAGGTCAGTTTAATTGAATTATTTGAGATAATCTTAAAGATTGCTTTTAGATCACACATATTTATTCAAAAAACCAGTAGTACTATCCTGGCATGACCAAAACCTGGTATACTTAACCTTTTGTATTATCCTGCTTGGCTGGAAATAGGTTGAAATGAATTTGGTCTGTATTTGGCCTCATAAAACCCTGTTTCACTTAGAATACTTTAAAATTAATACTCTAGATCCCCTTGGATATTTTAGAACTGAAGTTAATTAGAAAGGAAGGAATGGTGTTAGAAACTTCCTGAACTCCCTGCTGACCTTTAAGTCTTGATGAGCATTAGGAGGGAAACATCCAGATTTCCTTGTATTAACATATGATCTGTGCACTGCAGTTTCCTGACAATAGGCTAATTGTACATTCAGCTGAGCACTTTTAGATGCAATTGCCCCTGAGGGCTCAGCCAGTTGAAGCTGAAGTTAGCTGATACAAACAATCACAGGTGTGAAAATTAATAATTATGATAGTAAAACCAGCATGGGAGGAGCCCCTTATTAAATTGGGTGATGGCAAACTTCTTGGCTAATAGAACCAAAAAGAAGGATTCCAAAAGGAATGATTAATCAATGCTTACAATTTCGTTAATGATAACTGTTTATTTTTTTTCCCAGGGCCAGTGCAGATGTGCTAATGGATAATTGCTTTCTAGATTTCATTATGAAAGGGTCTATAAAATGTTGGATAATTCTGTGCAGTCCTCACAATTGAGTTCCTCCCACCCAATGAGCTGATGAAGACTTCTACTGCCACAAGATAGATGGATATTAGCTGCTCCAAATGACCCTTCTGTTAAATTGATGCCCCCTGGGTCCCAGAAAAGAACAGTCTCAAATATTTAGCAGACAGTATACGAGGACTTTATATTTTCATTATGGTATCTGGATCAGTTGTACAAAGTATGGAGGTTAAAAGTACACTTTGGAGGGGTGCCTGGCTGGCTCAGTTGATAAAGCATGCGACTCTTGATCTCAGGGTCACGAGTTCAAGCCCAACATTGGGTGTGGAGCCTACTTAAAAGTACACCTTGGATGGGATACCTGTGTGACTCAGTTGGTTAAGTGTGCAACTCTAAATTTCAGCTCAGGTCATGAGATTGAGCCCTGCGTGGAATCCCGTGTTTGGCTCTGCACTGGGCACGGAGCCTGCTTAAGATTCTCTCTCTCCTTCTCCCTCTACCCTCTCCCCACCCCCACTCTTTCTTTCCCTCTCAAATAAATAAATAATAAACATACACCTTGGAAAGGTATAAATAGCAGGCCACAAAACAATAGCAAAACTTTTTTCTTTTTTCTTTTTAAAGATTTATTTATCTACATCTTTGACACAGAGAGAGAGACAGCGAGAGAGGGAACACAAGCAAGGGGAAAGGGAGAGGGAGAAAGAGGCTTGATGAGGGGCTTGATCCCAGGACCCTGGGATCATGACCTGAGCCAAAGGCAGACGCACAACAACTAAGCCACCCAGATGCCTCGCAAAACTTTTTTCTCTTAATATTAGTTCTAGCATAGTGTAGGTTAATATATTACAACCATCTTCTAACAATTTTTAAAAATAGTTCATTATAATGTGATTTCCTAAGTGCCAAAGGTACAATTTATCAGCACAAAAAAGTTTAGTCTACACTACAGATTCCTGAGCAGACAAATGATCGTATTAATGGGAACATTGTGAGGCCACATAAAATGGTAAGCATGAAAGCATAAGATTAAGTAGAAAATTCAGATGCCACAATCATATTGTGATCACATACACTCTATTTATCTTGTTAAAACTGAGTTGAATCCTTCAATACAATAGTGCTCAGTTAATAGGTTAAATAAAAATCATTCTTTAATAATGTTTCTTTAAAACTCAAAGGCCTAAGTCTAACTTCCTAATATTCTAATTTGGGATCTCTGGGTTGTAGATCAGTAACTTTTTTTTTTTTTTGAAATCACGAGGCAATTATAATGCAGGAGACCTAGTAATGCACACAATAAATAGTACATTAAATTGCCAGTAATAGTAGTAACTATTATGTATTGAAACCTAATAAATGCTAGTGTTTCATATATTATTTTAAGTGTTTAAGTGTTTCATATATTATTATTAATGATCACAGCCAACCTGCAAGGTATTAGTTTCTCCATTTTATAGAGGAGAAAAGTGATGCTAGGTTTAACTGAATTTCCAGAATCTCAAAGCTAGTAAATGACTAGCCTCCACAACTTCAGTGTTTATTTTCTATTACCTAATTAGGAGAAAAATAGCCCTCACCATATTTATTATAATATCCCAATAAATTATTAGTGTGGCACTTGATTTATCTTTATCAGTTTTATAGTAACTTTTTGAACTAGTCACAAAGCCATATTTCATTACTTTTCACAAATCTTAACTTCTAAAGTGCTTAGCAAAGACCTGCATCTTTCTAAGTGAAAAAGTGAACCTTAAATTGACTCTCAAAAATTGACAATAAAATTAGGAGGGGAGAGTAGTGATTTCTTTTAATTATTTTTGTAGTTAGTTATAATTATTTTAAAACAGCACTTCTCCAAACGTGTACAGAAACTCAACCTGGTCTTAGTTTTATTAAACTAAAACTAGATTCATTTTACTAACTTCTCCTTCAATTCAGTTAGTATACAGCAGTCAGAGAACTGAAAACCAAAGCAAATACAAAAACATCATGGAAAAAACAATGAAAAAATGTTTGACAACCACAACTATTACCAAAGTCTTATTTACTAAATGTTGACCATAGCAAGAAGCAGAAATTTAATATTTTCCCATCAAATGGAGTAGTTCAGCCATTGAATGTTGAGGAAAACAGGGAAAGTAGAATCAAATAACCTGCTTATCTGGAGCAAATTTAAACAAAGTCAGGAGGAAGAAGGTTGGAATTGGTGCCTGGTCATCATGTCTCCCATACCTATGTAGTCTTCATTTTTGTTTTTGTTTGTTTTTAAATTTAAATTCAATTATTTAACATATAATGTATTATTAGTTTCAGAGGTAGAGGTCAGTGATTCATCAGTCTTATATAACACCCAGTGCTCATTACATCACGTGCCCTCCTTGATGTGCATCCCCCAGTTACCCCATCCCCCCTTCCCCCTCCCCTCCAGCAACCCTCAGTTTGTTTCCTACAATTAAGAGTCCCTTATGGTTTGTCTCCTTCTCTGATTTCAGTCTTATAAGCTTATTCCACATTCTCATCACTGAGCCAAACTGTGCTGAGATTGTGAGGCAAAGAACAATCTTGAGAATTGAAGCAGATAACTAGATGAACTTGAACTTTAAGTTCTATTCAGACTAGGTGACTAAGGTTCTCCCAGGCCAAAACTATGTTTTTAAGTAGAATTTGTTGTGAATATTATACACCATAGACAATTAAGTTGTGGGGTCACCTGCCATTTTTCAAAATGAATTGTTTGTCCATGGGCTTCAGGCTGGGCATGGAGCCTACTTTAAAAAAAAAAAAAGGGTGGGAGGTGCCTGGATGGCTCAGTTGATTAAGCATCAGACTCTTGATCTCAGTTCAGGTCTTGATCTCAGGGTTGTGAGTTCAAGCTCCACACTGAGCTCCACGCTGGGTGTAGAGCCTACTTAAAAATAAATAAATAAATAAATTGTTCAGTTGGTCTAGATTAGCATCTAGCTGATAACTACGTATGGTGCCATTTTAAGATTATATACTTTGAAGAAAAATGAATATTAACTGAATATGAATTTTGCAAGTCAGATATACAAATGAATTCAGTATAATTTAGTGTCAATTTAATTATGCTTAAAGATTTATGAATGAGAGGGCTTCAAAAGGATACCAATATAATAATTACAAGTACAAATAGTTTAGAAAGAACTAGACAGGACATTTTGAAGACATCAGAGTTATTTGGGGTATTTGAACAATTTTTTGCCATTTTATTAAGGAATGGGTGACTTCCTGATTTCCTGGTTCATAGATTTTTTTCACTTGTGATTCGTTGTTTAATCTATTTATTCATTGAATATTTAGAAAGTGTTTATTATATGAACCATAGTAGGCAGTAGAGTAGTTAAAAATAAAATGTCCAATTACAGTACCAAGGGTTACATTAGAGTTAAGCTCAAAATGCCAGACGAGGGCGCCTGGGTGGCTCAGTCGTTAAGCGTCTGCCTTCGGCTCAGGTCATGATCCCAGGGTCCTGGGATCGAGTCCCACATCAGGCTCCCTGCTCAGCAGGAAGCCTGCTTCTCCCTCTCCCACTCCCCCTGCTTGTGTTCCTGCTCTTGCTGTCTCTCTCTCTGTCCAATAAATAAATAAAATCTTTAAAAAAAAAAAAATGCCAGACGATTGTATAGAGAAGCAACAACTAACCCAAGCTGGTGAGATCAAATATGGCTTTCTGAAAAAGATAGTGTTGTGAGTTTGAAGAAAGACCTGGAATTAAGGAGAGAGGGAAGGTGTTGTTAGTTGGTAACAGTATTCTGGAAACCCTGAGAATAGAAGAGGTTTGGGGTGTCTGGGAATCTGAAAGTAATCAGATATGGTGTGAGAATGATCAGTGATAGGCTGGCTAGTAAGGATGAGACTGGAGAGGTACACAGGGGCCAGAGGATTTAAGGGCTTGTAGATCATGGGGAAGACTATGCCTCTTCAACTATAAGTAATGCAAAGGGCATGACCTACAAAATTCAGAAGTGGTGTGGTACCCAGCACAAGGGACTAAACATTGAAGTAAAGCTTTTTAATGCTAATGAGTGTTCTAAATTAGCAACACAAAGCAATATTCACAAGGATTTCAAAGGAAGCAAGGCACCTCCATTTAAGCAGCAGGTTTTGCTCCATTTTTTGTTTCATTCCTTTTTGCCCTAACGAAACCTAAGCTTCCTTAGTTCTTCCATCCCTTAAGTGACTTAAAAATTCACTTCATAAATAATTGAGGAGAATGGACTGAAACAATTCTAACAACTATTGTTTAGTGACATGTTCACTTACTTTACTAAAAGAAATGTTTAATAAAGAAGATTACAGTACTAAATATAGACATTGAACGTAGAAATATGCAGTTAATAAGCTTTGTTAGGAATATGGATAACAGTAATAATTGAAGGTTGTTGTTTTTTTAACTTAACATGCAGCTAGTCTTGAGGCTGAGCTAGTCAGTCATTTCCCACTAATGGAAACAGGCTGAGTCAGAATGAGTGAGTTTTCCTGTCCCTTAAAATGATGCCTATTGGTCTACCTTCTAATGAAATAGCATTGCTGTATGTTTTTTAAAATCTTTTTCTGCAAGTTATTGGCAAATTATCTTTTAAATGACTGTGGCCATTATGTGAAGCCATGTTTTTATAAGCAATGATGACTTTTGCTAGGCAGTAAAATATTATAAGTGGCTTTGGGTTTATGATTTTGTGTTAAAATTTTACATAATGCTGTTGGTTAATGTTTATTTTTTCTTTCTAGATATATCTATTCCCATTAAATTACCACTAATGTCTGCTCCCTCTGGTGCATGACTATGACCATAGTCCCCTAGGATTTAAAGAGAAAATCGATATACATTAAAAAGATATGTAAGTATTTGAAGCAGTAATACCATTACTTTATTTCCCCTTTCACTCTCTTATCTTTCTTTCAAACTTTAAAAAGAGTTGTTTGGTTTTTTTTTTTTTCTGGACTTTTGGATCTATCAGTCTCTTTACTAATGACCTAGATCCCGATCAAATATTTGTATTTGCAAATTAAATCCAGGCAAGGTAATCACCTATTTTCCTAATGGGTAGAATCTTTTACCCTAATGAAATTTTGTGGGACACAGATTTTCTTTTTCAGCTCTGATGGCTGTGTATACAGAACAAAAGTCCATTTTGTACTATTCTTTTCAATCATATTTTATTTCATCTGTATTCATTTCATAGTCATAGAGTTACTTAGCTTCCCCATGAGTTTTATAGGAGAATGGGTATTATTAATGCTTGCAAAGATATATTTCCGGTCATCGCAGAGTTTATGATGCAATGTCAGCCAGTAAAAATCGTCCTCAAATTAAGCTTGTGATATATATGTGAAGAAATGTTTAATGTTTATAAACCTGGTCAGGAAAAAATATGGCCCCACAAGACTGTGCTTTGATCCTTGCCCATTTGGGACTGGAGATCAGTGTCTCAGCAACTCTGGCCTTCCGTCAGGAATTCAAACACATGGCTATCAGGCACATCCACTTACTGTTTCCTCTTCCCTCTTTTCCCAGTTAACATAGACTCATCCTTTAAGATTTCAGCTTAAATGCCTTTCCTCAGGGTAGTCTTCCCCATCCTCTTAGATGAGACGACTCTCTCTGTTTCATGATCTCCTGATCCATATATTTCCTTTAAAGCATGTTTCACCATTAAAAAACATGGATTTACATTTATTTTCCATTGGTAAGAATGTTTTTAATTGTAAATGACAGAAATGTAACAAAAATAGGATTATATAGGATAAATATTGTACAATATCTGAGTATCTTCCAGAATCTAAGGAGGCAATATAGAAACCAGGTCACTTCCAGGGACTTTGGGTTCTAGAAGTAAAGGATAAAACTAGTAGGATTTCATTTCTTTCTTTCCTATTTATATCTAATTTATGCCTGTCTGTGCTTGGCTTTAACCTCTCCTACTTCAAATGAACCTTCTTCATCTGGTGGGCATCATGGTGACCAGAAGTTTCTGAGTTCTTTCCCATTGTTTCCAAGTAGAAAAACCCAGAGAAAGGATCCTCTGGGGCAGTTTGGGTCACTTGCCCAACTTTGGACCAATTAGTATGGCTAGAGAAATATAGAGTACTATGATTGGCCCAGTCAGAGAAACATGGCCACTCCTCTAGGGGTTGGTGCTTATTACTAGAAAAAAAAAAGTATATGTGTGTAACAAGGATTCAGTCTAGAAGTATGCTGAACAAACAAAATAATGGTTACTTTTGTGTCATTATTTATTTAGTATCCCTAGTTCATGACAGGCTGGGAAGGTGCTTATTTTCATCATCACTTTTTTTCTAGAACCTATAATAGTGTCTGAAACATCAAACATACTTGATATTTGTTTACTGCTTGAATAAATAGATGTATACAAAAAAATTCATTTGATTGATTAAGAAGAAAGAGGTTATATGATGAAGCAATGGATTCTGTTAGATAGCGAGAATTTTATAGTATAATGAAAGATATAGATGTAACTCTAGCATTCTCTTTGTATGTATGCTCATTTTGAGGTTCACTTGCTTGAAAATTTTAAGTCTTACTTTAAGCAATCAGGCAGTGAGACTTACTTGGGGAGAAGAACATTAGGTGAACAGATGTTATATTTCCAAAGAACTTGTCCTGCTGAGATCAAATGAGTTATAAAGTTCTGCTTTAAACCCTGTAAGCCTAGATGAGGAGATGTTAGATAATTCTGGCCCTAAATATTCCCCATCTCTTTCGGTATGGCAACTTCATATTTTCCATTTAGAATAGCCATAGGCACTGCTCCTGTATAGAAAGTGACCCTCTATGTTTGCACCCGAATTGTGGGTAACACTGACCCAGCCAGCATAAGCATGGGAAACGAGATCCTCCTGAGGATCATTTGACTGCCTGCCATCAAGTTATTTCCTGCTGGATTGGTTTTATTACATTCCTGGGAGCCTAATGTTTGTGAGAGTTTTAATTCCCATATTCCCATGTGAGGTTATTCTTGAGTCTTAATCACTCTCTCAAATTCAACCCTCAGGTCATGGTTGAATTTAGCAGTAGTGTTCAAGATGCAAATGGTTGAAAAAAGGCAAAGAGGCAGCTAAGAGAGAAGAGGGAGTCTATAAAATTAAGAGGAATGACTGACACTTTGCATCTTCAAGGAAAAGGAAGAAAGAGGTAGAGGTGGAGGGAAAGAAGAGACGTGGAATTGAGATAAACTTTTCCAGAGCACCTACTGTGTGTCAGGTTCTGCTAGATATTTTATGTATGAGGATATCTCTAATCATCTCTTCAAACCATTGAGGTACCTCTTATCTCAGTGTAGCAGATAAGAAAATGGAATCTCAGAGAAAATGAATAATTTTCCCTGATTCATACCAGTTCTCAAGTTCTTGCCATGGCAAGGGAATAAGGTAAAAAAAAAAAAGAAAAAAAGTAGAGATAAAAAGATAAAAGAACCTGAAGAAAAGTTAGTTAAAAAGGCACCAAAGAAAGCTATATGGATAGTTATGTTTCCAATTTAAACTCTTTTAATTTGGATTCTCTAGTTGCACCATGAAGCACCCAAAAGTACATAATTATTTAATGGGAATAATTTAACTCAAAAGAGGCAACACATTAGAAAGGATCTGGTTAGTTGAAATAGTTATTACATATGAAAGAGTTTAACTCGTCATTTATGCTGGAGACATTTTTCTCCCTGGGAAAATCTGAATGATTGAGTCATTCAAATAAAATAGAAGATTCTAAATTCACTCCCTTTGGTTGCCTCAGCAGCAATTAGATCTCTTTTGAAAGAGAATATACATGCACCTCTTAAAGAGACTGCTAATTCCAAGTATGACACAAAAACTCTTGCATGGAATAGGCCCACTCTGCAAAATATAGTGATATCCCTGTTGATATAATTAGATGTTGTTATTCAGTGAATCTAGTCTCTGCAGGTTCTGTTGTAATAAAGTTGTCTAATATTATACATAATAATTACTGGGCCAACATCTAAATGCATGCTCCTTCTTATCCACCCACACTTAGATAGTTCTTTTACTATTTTGAAAATTAAATGTTGTTATTCTTTTGTATTTTAAGTACTGATTCTTTAGGCCTTTTCATTTTACGATCCCTTTCAAGCATCTCATTCAAAAAGAGTATCTTTCTTTTTTCCTCTTTCCTTTTACCTCTGTCCATTCTTTAGTACTTTAAAAATCAATGTTTTAAAGTTGCATGCTGGTTAAATGACAGACCTATACTTATGTTTAAGTCGGTTAGGAAATATATCTAGAGCATAGTTGGCTCAGACTCAGTGTTCAAATTTTGTCTTCTGCCAGAAAGCAGGAGCTACAGTTCTAGCTGTAGATGTAACCCTAAATGTGCCAGATACTATTTGCCTCTCCAACATCGGCTATCCCCCTTCTTCCTCTACCGAGGTATTCCAGTTTTGTTCAAGAAGAGAATGTGCCCAGCTCACATCCTCCCTGTCCCAGCCCATCTTGCAAGTAGAAATGATAAAGCAGGAACATAGAAAGAGTCTTAGTCTTTGATGTTTTTCTCAACAAGCTGCACCAGCCCCAAACTGCATATATCTTGTTATGTGATAAATAACCCTTTATGTGATAAAGTGGAGTTCTGTTGAACGTGGCCTGATAAAAAGTTAATTAATCATCAATTCCTCATCTTAGTGGTCTTAGCCACTGGAACCTAGGCACTATCCTCCCTTGAATAATTCAGGCAAAAGGATATCTAAATGCCCACTTGGACAGGTAACTGCAAATATATGTGAATGATGTCCTCTTTGTTTTTATTTTAATTCCAGTTAGTTGATGTACTGTGTTATATTAGCTTTGGGTGTTACAGTATAGGTGAATGATGTCCTCTTAAATTGTAAAATGCACGATCATATCACTGTACTCAGGAGCCCTCTAGCCCATAGTTGCCTCTAGGCAACTATTCTGTGATTCTTTGAATATTAGGCTTCAACTTGAACCTCTTGAGCATATGATCTTTTATTCTTTTCCAGTGCTCCCCATGGATGATAACCACCATTTAGCCATCTGGATTGATACCTGATGATCATGTTCTTATCCCTGTTCCACACAACAGTGCACTATATAGGAAAAAAAGGAGTCTGTTAACTTCTATTTACAGTTGAAAGTAATGTAAATTAGTGAATGGGTTGTGTTTTTCTTTAGTCTCTGAAACAGTCCCTTTCTATGACATTTCCCTTTATTGTTCTTTTACCTCAGTCGGTAAAACCGACTGGTTGGTAGCACCACTGCTCTCTCAACTCATTCCCTTCTCATGATTCTCTCTAGAGAAGATGTGATTTTCGGTTACTTGTGCCTGGAAAGGGATATAACTCAGTGAATCAAATATTAATGGAGGGATAGTATGTGCTAGAGAAATAAACAGCAAGTAAATGAGACATGGTTTCTGCCTTCATTGAGCTTATATTTTATTGAGGAAGAAAGTCATTTATGAATACTTTCAGATTGACTTGCAAATAATTATAAAAGCTGATGACTGTAGAAGAGGGGGACTACTTTAGTCTCAAGGGACATAAATGCTTTCCTAAAGAAATGATGTGTAAGCTGAAACATAAAGTGTTAATGGCAATTGCAAGGGAATAACGGTTTGTTATCAAATAGACAGAAATGTGGTTGGAAGACTTAGGAGTAGCAAAGTCTTAGGAACAGAGACACTTCTAGCTGAGATGGACAGAAAGGACAAGAAGAAAGACTGAACATAAAACTGGAGATGTAGTAGGAGCCAAACTACACAGTGCTATCTGCCAGGATCAAGTCCATTTTAAGTGGTATTTCAAATTGTCAAATAAAGGAGTTTTCCTCATATGAAGGTCTTTCAAGCATCAAAAAGCAAATAAAAAAGAGTGTTTTTGGAAATTGAGAATTTCCCTGTGCTAGGTTGACCCTCTCGGGAAAATGCCCAGGTTCTCCAGGTCACAACAGAAACAACTGAAATTGAGTTGCTCCTGACCCCAAAGTCTAGCATTTTGAAATATACACTCTCCCCAGAAGCCAGTAGGTATAAGTTAGGTAAATGATTCTCTGAGAAACATTTCTCTTGAGAAGAACACATGAAAGAATTGAATAAACTAGTGAAAACCCCTTTAATTTACTGAGGTCTAGTTTCTTCCTATGTGTATTAGGGCTAATACTACCTGCTCCCAGGGATAGATAGTGATTATATATATCAACCAACTTAGTAGAAAATTTTGAAACTATAAACTACCCCAAAAATGCCAGAAGCTATATGGATGCCACATTTATATATAACCTTTGTGTGAGAATTGCTAACAGCCCAACGGACCTAGATAGTTATAATCATAATAGCTTAAATGTATCCAGTCCCCTGTAATGCTTTGTTACTATTACATTTTACAGATACAAAAATTGAAGCTTAGAGAATTGAATAAATTGTTTCATTTCATAGCTAAGAAATAAATGGAGTGCCTTTAAATCAAGTAGTTCAAAAGTTGCCTTTGAGGGGCACCTGGGTGTTTCAGTTGGTTAAACTTCCAACTCTTGGTTTTGGCTCAGGTCCTGATCTCAGGGTGATGAGATCCAGCCTCTTGTCTGGCTCCTAGCTCAGCAGGGAGTCTGCTTAAGTTTCTCTCTCCCTCTGCCCTACCCCCAGCTCTCTTTCTCTCTCAAATAAATAAGTAAATCTCTAAAAAATAAATAAATAAATAAAATATTTAGTTCAAAATTTGCATTTGAGGGGTACCTGGGTGGCTCAATGTTTAAGTGTCCCGCTCTTGGTTTCGGCTCAGGTCATGATCTCAGGTTCGTGGGATCCAGCCCCGCATCAGACTCCATGCTCAGCACAGTCTCCTTGTCCTTCTCCCTTCCCCTCTGCTCCTCTCCCCTCTCCCCTTGAGCTAGAGAGCACAAGTCGGGGAGAAGGTGAAGCAGGCTCCCCGCAGAGCAGGACCCTGGGATCATGACCTGAGCCGAAGGCAGACGCTTAACCAACTGAGCCACCTCGGCGCTCCTAAATAAAATCTTTTTTTTTAAGTTGCATTTGAGGGGCGCCTGGGTGGCTCAGTCATTAAGCATCTGCCTTCGGCTCGGGTCATGATCCTGGGGTCCTGGGATCAAGCCCTGCATCTGGCTTCCAGCTCTGCGGGAAGCCCGCTTCTCCCTCTCCCCCTGCTTATGTTCCCTCTCTGGCTGTGTCTTTGTCAAATAAATAAATAAATAAAATCTTAAAAAAAAAAGTTGCATTTGACATGAGCACCTATCAGAAGTATAAAGTTTGTCCACAAGAGTCCCACCACCAAATGTTCATGTTTTCTTCTTGTTCTATTTATGAAAATCTAATACTCGTCAAAGATGTGAAATACATTCACATTAAGACTTAAGTAACTTGTGCTTTAATGTTTTCCCTGTGGAGTCTAATACAGTATTATAGAAATGTAATTAACAATAGAATGACAGATATTGTCAAAAGGTAGCAGAGGCACTATGCCACATTGCAGCCTTCCAGAGGCTTAAAATGACCTTATATGTGTGGTTGCTAGTTACTTACAAGTGAGACCACATACATAGACTGTTGGATGTTTCAGTTTTCCTTTTACTATGTCTGGGAAAAAATAGTTCTTCCAACATAAAGCTACGTTTAGTCTAGGAAAGAAAATATTTGGGTAGAGAATTAACTACAGTTTAATTTTTTTATCTGAAAAATAAAAGGCTCTTATGGGACAATTTCAAGGCCCCATTTGCTTCCTTCTTGAATCTATATAAATTATTAATGTCTTTCCCTTTATCTTTTTAAGCAGAATATATAAGAAAGTGTTTTTAGTTGAAATGGTAAAAATGGTGGTAAACATGTACTGAGTCTTTACCGGAGATTAAAAGATAGTCTAGATTGGAGGTTGGTAAACTAGGATGCATGGATCAAATGCTGCCTATTGCCTGATTTCATTAAATGAATTTTATTGAAACACAGAAACCCATTTGTTTTCATATTGTATATGGCTGTTTTTGCACAATTCGAGTTAGGTAGTCACCAAAGAGTCTTTATGGCCCACAAAGCTTCAAATATTTACTATCTGTTCACCATTGTTCTGGAAATAGATATTAAATGTGTTACAGAAAGACAGTTGGTGGGTCAGTCTGAGAGTCAGGTTAGCCAAGAGGTCCAACAATAGAAACCTAAGTGGGGGAAGAAAAGAAAGCAATGGGGATATTGTTGGCACAGTCAAGAAGCTGAGTGGATTGAGGAAATAGTGCATTTAGTGTGCAGAGTATAGTGAGGGAGCAGAGTGTGCTTATGAAGCAGAGGGTAGTACAGAGCAGAGTGTAATCAAAGAGTAGAGTGTGGTCAGGCAGCAAGAGCCAGTTGTAGTCAGGGACAAGGTTGCGTCAGGGAGCAGAATGTAGTCATGAAGCAGGGTATGAGTATAGTCAGGAAGTACGGGCAGTCAGGGAGCAGGGGTGTTAAGTTGAATATAGTCACAGAGGGGAGTGTCATCATGCAGCAGGTGTACTCCAGGAGCAGAGTGTAGTCAGGTGGAAGAATGCAGTCAGAGAACAGAGTGCAATCAGGGAGCAGGTGTAGCCAGAGAGAAAAATGTGGGCAGAGGGAAGGGTGTAGGCAGGGAGCTAAATGTAGTCTTGGAGCAGAGTGCAATCAGGGAGAAGGGTGTAGGCAGGGAGCAGAGTGTAGTCAGAGAGCAGGATGTAGGAAGAGAGCACAATATGTAGTGAGATGAATGCAATCATGGAGCACAGTATAGTGGAAGAGCTCAGTGTTGTCAGGGAGCAGAGTGTATTCAGGAAGCAGGGTACGGTCAGAAGCAGGGTGTAGCCAAGGAGCAGAGTGCAGTTAAGAATTAGGGTATAGTGAGGGAGCAGGAAATAGTCAGGTGGTGGGATGTATGTAGCAGGGCGTGTAGTCGGGGAGCAATGTGTAGTCAACATGCTAGACACAGTCATGAGAAAATGGATAGGCAGAAAGCAGAGTATAGACAAGGAGTAGGGTGTCATCACAAATAGAATGTGGTTAGAGAGCCAAGTGTAGTCAGGGAGCAGAGTGTGGTTAGGAAGGAGAATGCAGTCAAAGAACAAGTTTAGTCCAGGAGCAGGATATAGTCCAGGAGCAGTTGTGGTCAGGGGGTGGGTGTGACCAGGAGCCAGAGAAGCCAGAGAGCTGGTGATGGTCAGGCAGTCAGGAAACCAACCGTAGAGCTTCAGAAAGTTAGAAGGCTGGCATTGGTGAGATTGAGATACCAACTTTGAGTTTTAATTCTAGGTCAGAGTCTGTTTACCCTCTGGGCTCCCCACCTTAGCCCTACATAGAGAGACATCGAGTTCCTATTTTGAGCAAGGCACTATGCTAAGTGTTCTTCCACCTGCTGGCTACACAATTGCTTGGACCAAGGACAGGTGTTATTATGGCCTAAAGGAAGTCAGAGAGCTACAGTGATGGAAACTGTTTTGTGAATGATGCCAAGGTACTGGGATCCTGAGAAAGCTCGACTCTGAGCTTCTATGCTTTGTGTTTATGCAAATAATAATGAGAATAATTATGAAACCCGATACGTGTGTACCTGCCAGCCTTAGTCATTGTACATAATGTTAGTTGAAACTTATTGTGTATCAAGAAAAGAATAGAGTTTTATATAATGAAATATAATGCTTTATTCAAAATGATTTGTCAGCTTCAGAGAATAGCAATAATGTTGTACAGTAAATTAAACCTTGAGTAGCTGGAGGATTTTCCCCCATACTCCAGTTGTTAATACAGTATGACAATATACCCAATCAAAATCACATACTTAATTGCCTTTGATACATTCATAACTATATTTACCAGGACTTTAATACACAACCCACAATACACACAAGCACCTTGATACACAACACACACAATCCTCCCACACATGAGGAATTGGAAAATGATTTAAAGAAGTAGTTTTTAGGATGTAAATGCTTCAGTAGTTTTTAAAAATCATTTTCATGTTACATCTTGAGATAAATGTGTGTTTTTTAAATTCTCCCATATATTATGCTTAGTAATAAATAGTTCATCTAAATGTGCCGAGTAAAATCCTGGTAGTAGGAAACATTTATTGCCTCATAAAATGAAAACTGAGTGAAGCTGTCAAATGGAAGAACAATTAAACCATTTGACTAAGTTGCTAGAAACAATTACATTTTCTTGGACACCACAGACTTGCAGGAGAGTGACTTTTGAGGTAAGCATTCATGAATGCACACACATCCTACAGCTGTCCATCAGCACAAATATTTGAGAAGGGACAGAAGAGAAGGAAGAGGTTCAGTCAGCTCTGATCAATGAAGGGCTGTGACCTTGATTCTAAAGAAACTTTAGTGGTTTTTTTTTTTTTTAAAGACTTTATTTGAGAAAGAAAGAGAGAGAGCATGAGTGGAAGGGGGGGTGGGGAAAGAGAGTAGGAGAAACGGGCTCCCTGCTCAGCAGGGCTCGATCCCAGGACCCTGGGATCATGGATGACCTGAGCTGAAGGCAAATGCTTAACTGACTGAGCCACCCAGGCACCCTGAAACTTTGTTTTCTTAGTCTAAAATATGTATTTAGAATCTATAACATTGAAGCCCTGTCAGCGAGCAAAGGGAACAATAGGGTCAAAACTATACTCAGGACAAACTTTTTTTTTTTAAGATTTTATTTATTTATTTGACAGAGAGACAGCGGGAGGGGCTCGATGTGGAGCTCAATGTGAGGCTCCAGGTGGGGCTGGATCCCAGGACCCTGGGATTATGACCTTAGCCAGAGGCAGATGTTTAACGACTAAGCCACCCAGGCGTCCCTCAGGACAAACTTTTAAAACCAATGTCAGTAGTGAGGAAATCTTAAAGAAAGCACTTTGTCCACTTTCCTACTCTGTCACTTAGTCAGCAGTAGAATAAATATGGTGGTTTCCCTGTGGAGAGACCACTTCTCTATAGGTTTGTTCGGCAAGTTACATTTTTATCTCTATACTTTCTACAGCTTTCATCTGATACTTTAGGTCTTTAAAGTCCTTGTTCTCCTTTACAAAACTTCTATTCTACTCAAATTAGTGTAGTCACTGACCCACACTTACTTGTGTGATCTCATCTCTGTGTAGTTTCTCTTTCCTAGAAAAAGTTTCCCTTTTCACCCATTAAAATCATATTCACTCGAAGACTCAGCTAAAAACTGACCTGCTCTGTAAAACTTTCCTTAAATACCAAGCCTGAAATGATCTTTCCTCTGATTATTTGTTTTGCTTCTTGTGTGTGCCTTTGATCCAGATGAGACTCTAAGTTAGCCACATTTGAATGACCTATGTCAGTTCTACATGACTTAGGCATATTCATCAATATTTGATCAGTATTCTAGACATTTAAATCTGTGATCACAAAAGCTATGATCTTTGTGAACATAGAATGCTATTACACATGCATAGTGTCCAGATATTTTCCCCTTTGAGATATATGTGTCCACATTCCATATCTGGGGCACAGGGGAAGGAATTGGGCAGGAGGTCATTCAGAAAAATGGAACTGGATTCCAGTGTTATTACAGGAGGATGAGAGTCAAGTTAACTGCAGCAGCCACAGCCAAGAGCCAGATCACCCTCTTTGACCCATTCCCATCTATGAGAGTGGGCTTTTTTCTGTCTTGCTCACTTCCCTAAAGTTGTTACAGCAGAGCTGGGAATTTTTTCCTATCATTGCCTTCTTCTCTCATTGGACTCTGAATAAGATTAATTCTTATCGGTTCAATTTCCTTATCTTATTCAGGGAAATAAAATTTGATAAACTTGAGAATCAAAACATTCTTCTCTCTCTGTCAGATTTTCTAGAACAAAATAATCTTGGATTTTACTTCATTGTTAACAAAGTCCTGTTATCTGACTCTGACATAGTCTGTTGGCTTCTCTTCTTAAGGGTCTTATAGACAAAAATCATTAGGGGGAAAACATTAAAACATTGCTCACCCTTTCTCTTGTTTTCACAAGGTTAAATGTCAAAAACAGAACTTTAAAAAATGTTTCCTGGATTCATTCATCTGCCAATTAACTTTTAATTAGTTTGCACTTTCAGAGACTATTTTACTCAATTTAGGCTATTGTTTTTTTTAAAAAAATCATGATTTAAACAATAACCATGTATTTCTCACAGTTTTAGAAGTTGGGAAGTCCAAGATCAAGGTGCCTACAGGTTTCATGTCTAGAGAGAGCCCTCTTCCTGATTTGCAGACAGCTGCCTTCTTGCCAAATATATCCTCATGTGGGTGAGAGAGAGCTGTGGTCTCTTCATCGTTTTATGAGACACTAACACCATCACGGGGCTTCTACCCTCATGACCTCATCTGAACCTAATTACCTTCCAAAGACCTTATCTGCAAATACCATCATACTGATGATCAGGGCTTCAACATATGGAGAGACATAAATGTTCAGTCCGTAGCCAAGACCTACTTTTTGAAGATAGGAATCCAATCATTACCTTTGCCTTTGTCTCTGATTTCCCTCCACCAAACCCCAGCTTCAAGCACTCTACTTCACTCATGCCCCTTTCATCTAGCCAACAACAATAAAGGGCTTACTGTATACCTATAATTGCCCAAAGTGCTGGAGACACAGAGATGAATAGCATTAGGCATCACCTATGAAGGTATTCATTTTCAAGTTAGGGAGACAGAAATGTACATAAATGGTTACAGTTCTATGTGAGGAATGCTAGAATAAGAAGTATGTTTCAGGTGCTATGTGAATACTGAAAGAGGAGTGACTAACTTCCCTGTTCAAAGATGAGTCATTCAGTAGTGCAGAAACCAGATGCGAATAAATGAGAAATCAGATCATATCACCCTAAGAAGTTTATCCTTTCTATTAAATGATGGAAATCTGGGGATGAAATTTTAGATCAGTATTAGCAAGCTAATAAAGAAGTATTGTGCTTCCCATGGAGCAAGGAGCCCGATGCAGTGCTCGATCCAAGGGTCCTGGGATTGTGGCCTGAGCGGAAGGCAGACGCTTAACGACTGAGACACCCAGGCGCCCCATAGAGCAATAGATTTTTTTTAAAGTAACCAATATCCCTAATCTCCTTCCTCCCCCCACAAAAAGCTGGCATAATATTTTGATGTTCTATTCATATATATCCAAACACTTTTGGATTTATGTGCTCAAATATCTGAAATGCCAACAATTGGAGCACAGCTAACATTTGGAATACTTTATTTCTACTACAAAAATCAATATAATGTCTAAGCAAAAATGCTGCACAAAACACACTCCTTCCATAGATTGATATCATAAATACTAAATTGGGCAAGAGAGATAAATTTGTGAAAAATTAATTACTTGGGAAAATAAAATGAGAAGTAATTTATGTGTGATAAATGTTACTGTTTTAATAATTTTTCTTATGAAGTGTCCCATTGCCCTTCTTACTTGCTGAGCTATCATCAGATTGCCATATGAGTAACTTACTGATTTTTTTACCCTCTCTTTTGATAAGAGAAGAAAGGTATCAAGTATAGTAAGGGATTTAGATAGCAGTAATACCAGGCAGGCAGTCATTAATATGATTCTTTGTCTGTAGGCTCAGAGGTTGCATGTGTGGGTATAAGTACGTGGTCATACAATAGATGTTTCCCCAATAATGATTGATTAAATTAAGGAAGTCAATACCAAGGGACACATGGGAGAGAACTTTTAGGATAAAGGAACAGTTCTTTCTGGCATTGGAATGATAGATAACTGACTTCATCCCATAGAACTGTACACCAACAGGAGTAAACTTTAAGGTATACAACACACACAAAAACAAAAGGAGATGACCTATGTAACTTTAGAAAAATATGTGTTTTGACTAGAAAGTGTAAACAAAAAGAATTATACATAAACACAGTGCTCCAGTTAGTAAAGTTCTTACAGGAGCACAGACAAGCCAGTCTGAAACCACTCTATGTGTATACTGAGGAGGAGCAAATAAGTAAATGGCTTGCAGATGGCAGGAGCCAGGTTTCTCACTGTTGGAGAGGGACATTAAAGAGAAACAAGAAAGTAAGGCTAGAATAAACCTTTTGCAATGGAATTAGAGTCAGGGACATCAGCATGGTCTTAAATTTTGCTTAATGTGTATACAGAGGGATAGACACAGGCAATTATATATATATATGTAGATACATGAGTTAGTATACATAAATATATTACCTATTCTGTCCACTGCTAGTGTCAAGAAGTAATGAAACCTGAGGAGGAATGAGGAGGAACCAGCATACAAGATTCATCTTGGATTTTCCCTGCCCTGGCTTTTAGATCAGCCATTTCTCCAGAAGTCCTGGAAGGTACCATTAGACATTTACTCCACTCAACTGGAGAAATAGAAGCTCTGCATTTACATAATTGTATAGCAGAAATTATCAGAGAAAATATTTTGTGCGATCTATGGTTACACACTAGGAGTCAAGATAAGAATGATAATTATGCAATGCCCACAATATATCAACCTTGCTATGGAGCTTTCTGTCCCAGCATACTGATGAATGACAGAACAATCTGTGGCCCTTTCAGTCACAGCTTTTGAGAAGAAGTCACTCTTTGCTTTTAGTTGACAGGCACTCAAGAAGCCATCCTTTATTTTTCAATGGATGACAATCACAGAATAATGCAAAGAATTAATTGCCTTGAAAACTTCTATTTCTTTTTTTTTTAAAGATTTTATTTATTTGACAGAGAGAGAGACAGCGGGAGAGGGAACACAAGCAGGGGGAGTGGGAGAGGGAGAAGCAGGCTTCCTGCAGAGCAGGGAGCCCGATGCGGGGCTCAATCCCAGGACCCTGGGATCATGACCTGAGCCGAAGGCAGTCGCTTAACCGACTGAGCCACCAGGCGCCCCGAAAACTTCTATTTCTTGTGGGTCCTTTTTTTTTGACTCACATAAGACATGGTTGTGTTAAATAGTTGTGTTAAACAAATAGAAATTATATAACTGTCATGGACTTCTTTATCTTCTATAGTAACTTTTTCTTTTAGAACATAAGGTTTTTGGTGAACTAGTGGATGTAAAAACTAGGGGAAAAGAGGTCATTTGATTATAAATGCACATTACCTTTTACACAAGAATGAAGCTTTGTTCCTCATGCTACATAAATAACTCAATCAAGTAGAAAATAAAGAATATCAGGGATGATAATAGAACCACATTGGCATGGTGCAAACTTTACTAAATTACAAAGTGTTACGTATCTACTATGTATCTTTTATCAGTCTCAGTCCAGTGGAAAATAAAACTACTGTAAGTATTTTAGAAAGGGGGGATTTGGTGCAGGTAATTCATTACACATGTAATAGAAGGGATAGAAAGCCAAATGGGAGATAGTGAAGCAACCCGGAGGCAAGCAGAAGAAGGTACGGCCACTCCTGGGGCCGTGGGACACAGGGAGAAAGATTTTACCAAATCTCAGAAGCCAAAGTGACCTGGAGAAAGTTGTAACTACAGTGATGGCCACTTTCAGGATATGGTACCTCAAATCACCAGGCTCTCTTCTTCCCACACTCCAGTCTTTTGTCAGTGTGCATTATAGTGAGCCTTGCCAAAAACGAGCGGGCAAGAGGAAAAGAGAAATTTGGTAGCAGTACCAGCCTCCACAGAACAGAGTAGAGTGAGGAACAGGTGAGGAATGGATCAAAAAGCAAACATGCAACTTAATAGAACCCTTCTTTTGAAGATACTTTGTGTAAGATTTGACCAAGAATTCATGTTTGCTTGTCAATGGAGAAGTTCCTACACATAATAGATGATCATTTGCATGGATTAATTATAGAAAGATTTTTACACCTTCAATGACAAGACAAAAAATCTAAACATAATATGTCTTCTAACACTGTAAGCTATGAAGCAGAATGCATTAGATAAAGTGAGGAGAAGGAAGTTTAAATATATTAATTTTTTTAAATCAAATAATAGGATGCTTCTTGAGAACCTGCTCTATATATGCTCCTATATTATCTGTTTATAATATCTATATTATGTTTAGATCTTTCGGTCTTGTCATTGAAGGTATAAAATCTTTCTATAATTAATCCATGCAAATGATCATAATTCTTTATATAGTTATTCCAAAGAAATACCACAAAGGAGATGGAACCTGCTCTCAAGGACATTGAAGGCTATTTGTGGCAGGTTAATAGTAAAGCATGAGACAATAAGTGAACAATGCAAAATCATAGAAAATTAAATGTTAAATTTATCTTGGGGCAAATTTAAAGTAAAGTAGATTTTCTTACCAAAGCCACTTACTCCAAAATACTTCAACTTTCAATCATGCTTCAAACCCGGATGCAACACAAAATAGTGATCAAAAGAAAGTACTTGACACAAACTGCCTGGCTTCAAATCCTGTCTCCACCAATTACTTGTCCTGCAATTTTGAAAAAGTTGCATGGACTTCCTGTTTCTCAATTTTCTCATTTATAAAATGAGAGAATAATAATTGTATCTACCTTATAACATAGTCATAAAGAGTAAATTAATTACTGCATAAAAAGTATTTAGATCAGCTTCTGCCACACATCAAGTACTGAAGAATTACTAGTTATTATTTCTCATGAGCTGTTTACAGCCTTTCCGTGCAGAGGCAATGCTATTTTGATCTTCGTGAGAAGCAGTAGTAGAACAAAACTAATTTGCTCTTTGTGTCCAATTTTATTTTTAATTTGCCTCATCTTTCAAAGGATATGGATATGGATCTGAATATGCGTATTTACATACACATGTAAACACATGTAGATACATGTGCGCACACACTCCCACGTACTTATACCCACACATGCAACCTCTGAGCCTACAGACAAAGAATCATATTAATGACTGCCTGCCTGGTATTACTGCTATCTAAATCCCTTACTATACTTGATACCTTTCTTCTCTTATCAAAAGAGAGGGTAAAAAAATCAGTAAGTTATTCATATGGCAATCTGATGATAGCTCAGCAAGTAAGAAGGGCAATGGGACACTTCATAAGAAAAATTATTAAAACAGTAACATTTATCACACATAAATTACTTCTCATTTTATTTTCCCAAGTAATTAATTTTTCACAAATTTATCTCTCTTGCCCAATTTAGTATTTATGATATCAATCTATGGAAGGAGTGTGTTTTGTGCAGCATTTTTGCTTAGACATTATATTGATTTTTGTAGTAGAAATAAAGTATTCCAAATGTTAGCTGTGCTCCAATTGTTGGCATTTCAGATATTTGAGCACATAAATCCAAAAGTGTTTGGATATATATGAATAGAACATCAAAATATTATGCCAGCTTTTTGTGGAGGGAGGAAGGAGATTAGGGATATTGGTTACTTTAAAAAAAATCTATTGCTCTATGGGGCGCCTGGGTGTCTCAGTCGTTAAGCGTCTGCCTTCCGCTCAGGTCACAATCCCAGGACCCTGGGATCCAGCACTGCATCAGGCTCCTTCCTTCATGGGAAGGCTGCTTCTCCCTCTCCCAGTCCCCCTGCTTGTGTTCCCTCTCTCGCTGTGTCTCTCTCTCTCTGTCAAATAAATAAAAATAAAATCTTTAAAAAAATCTATTGCTCTAAAAAGGTTATTTGACAATAACTTGGATATCGCAAATAGAATTTTTTTTCAACTAAGGAAAATATTGCTCATTTTCTCTATGATGTAGATTTCAAGGTAGGCAGACATAAGGAATTAAAGAATTCTTGGGTCATGAACATTATTTCTATGCCTGATTGTATAATTATAGCCCTTTGTGGCCATTATAAAGAAAGGATACCAGGGGCGGAACAAGATGGCGGAGGAGTAGGAGACCTGGATTTTGTCTGGTCTCAGGAATTCAGCTGGATAGGGATCAAACCATTCTGAACACCTACAAACTCAACAGGAGACCGAAGAAGAGAGTAGCAACAACTCTCTGAACAGAGAAGTGACCACTTACTGGAAGGTAAGACATGCGGAGAAGTGAATCCGAGGCGATATTCAGGAGGATAGACGGCAGGGGAGGGGGCCTCCGCCGGCCGTTTCTGGAAAGTGATAGAGCTCCGGAGCACAAAGTCGGAACTTTTAGAAGCCGGCTCCGCTGAGGGACGTGGCTCCGGTGGTTAAGCAGGGGGTGGAATCCTCCCGGGACAGTGTGGTCTCAAGACCCTCGGGGTCACAGAAAGACCGGGGGTGCCTGAGTGCGGCAGAGTTCCTAGGTATCGGAGCGGGGAAGCTGGCTGCAGAGACGGAGCCGAGGCGCAGGCTCTCAGCTCGGGGTTGCCATAAACTGTGATCTGCAACCCAGTCGGGCCACTGCTCCTCCAGCAGGGACCCAACAAGTGGCAGATCCGGGGAGACTCCCCTCCCTCCCCCCGCCCCGGGAGGAGCGGCACGGGAGCGCACCGCAGGGATCTGCTGGGTTGGGAGATTCCACACGGGGTTGGGTGCCAGAGATAGAAACACTCGGTCACAGGCCGGGTGAGCACGCAGTGTGGCCGGAGACCGGGGAGACGGGAGTGACTACTTTTCTCTGGGGGCGCACTGAGGAGCGGGGCCCCGAGTTCTCAGCTCCTCTGGGTGGAGATTGGGAGGCCATCATTTTCACCCTGGTCCTCCAAAGCTGTACCAGGGCTTGCAGGGAACAAAAGCTCCTCAGAACAAACCCAAGCAGCTTACTTAGCCTGGTCCAACAAGGGTGGGAAAATTCAGCCTCCGGCAAAGATATTTGGGAACCACGGCAACAGGCCCCTCCCCCAAAATATCAGCATGAACAGCCAGCAAGCCAAGACCAAGTTTACCGATCAAGGAGAACGGGAGAACTCCAGTGCTAGGGGAATACTGCACATAGAATTCATGGCTTTTTTTCCATGATTCATTAGTTTTTCAAAGTTAATTTTTTTAACTGTTTTTTTAATTTTTCTTTTTCCCTTTTTCAACCAACATCTTATCAATCCCTTTTTTTAAAAAAACATTTTTGATTTTTCATTTTTAGAGTCATATTTTATCCCTTCATAGTAGTTACCCTTATTTTTGGCATATATATATATATATATATATATATATATAATTGTTCTCTCTTTAAAATTTTGAGATACAGTTTCTTCTAACAGATCAAAATATACCCTAAATCACTAGTGTATGCTTTGTTCTAGTCTCCTGCCTGATGACATTCTCTTCCTTTTTTTTTTCCTTTTTCTTTTTCTTTTTTTTTAAATCTTCTTCTTTCTTTTTTCAAACAACTTTTTATCTTATCAATTCCTTTTATAAAATCTTTTATAATTCTCATGTTTACAGTCATCTTCCATCCCTTCATTGTATCAGCCCTTATTTTGTACATAGATAAGTCTTTCTTCCTTTAAAATTTTAGGAGGCACTTTTTTCTAAAGAGCAAAATATGCCCAAACTCTAGTGTGTGGCACTGATCTATGCACTAGCCTGATCATATTTGATCATAGTCTGTTTTTTTTGTATTGTCCTGTTTTTGTTTTTATCTTTTTCTTTTTGTTTTTTTTTTTCTTTCTTTTCTCTTTCTTTTTTCTTTCTTTCCCTTTCTTTTCCCCTGGTTTCAGGTCCTTTCTGATTTGTATAGAGTATATTTGCTGGGGACGCTGTTAACCTGTTAGCATTTTGTTCTCTCATTCATCTATTCTCCTCTGGACAAAATGACAACACGAAAAAAATCACCTCAGCAAAAAGAACAAGGGATAGTACCGTCAGCAGGGACCTACTCAATACGGACATTAGTGGATGTTGGACCTAGAGTTCAGAATCATGACTTTAAAGATACTAGCTGGGCTTGAATAAAGCGTGCAAGTTATTAGAGAAACTCTTTCTGGAGAAATGAACTAAAATATAACCAAGTCGAAATCAAAAAGGCTATTAATGAGGTGCAATCAAAAATGGGGGCACTAACTGCTAGGATAAATGAGGCAGAAGAGAGAATCAGTGATATAGAAGACCAAGTGATGGAAAATAAAGAGGCTGAGAAAAGAGAGATAAACAACTATAAGATCACGAGGGCAGAATTCGAGAGATAAGTGGTACGATAAGATGAAACAACATTAAAATAATTGGGATCCCAGAAGAAGAAAGAGAGGGGCAGAAGGTATAGTGGAGCAAATAATAGCAGAGAACTTCCCTAATGTGAGGAAGGAAACAGGCATCAAAATCCAGGAGGCACAGAGAACCCCTCTCAAAATCAATAAAAATAGGTCAACACCCCAACATCTAATAGTAAAACTTACGAGTCTCAGAGACAAAGAGAAAATCCTGAAAGCAGCTCGGGAGAAGAGATATGTAACCTACAATGGTAGAAACATTAGACTGGCAACAGACCTATCCACAGAGACCTGGCAGGCCAGAAAGGACTGGCATGATATATTCAGAGCACTAAATGAGAAAAATATGCAGCCAAGAATATTATATCCAGCTAGGCTCTCATTGAAAATTGAAGGAGAGATAAAAACCTTCCAGGACAAACAAAACTAAAGGAATTTGCAAACACGAAACCAGCCCTCCAATAAATCTTGAAAGGGGTCCTCTAAGCAAAGAGAGAGCCTAAAAGCAGCATAGATCAGAAAGGAACACAGACAATAGACAGTAACAGTCACCTTACAGGCAATACAATGGCACTAAATTCATACCTTTCAAGAGTTACCCCGAATGTAAATGGGCTAAATGCCCCAATCAAAAGACACAGGCTATCAGATTGGATTAAAAAACAAGACCCATCAATATGCTGTCTGCAAGAGACTCATTTTAGACCCAAAGACACCCCCAGATTGAAAGTGAGGGGGTGGAAAACCATTTACCATGCTAATGCACACCAAAAGAAAGCTGGGGTGGCAATCCTTGTATCAGACAAATTAAATTTTAAACCAAGACTGTAATAAGAGATGAGGAAGGACACTATATCCTACTTAAAGGGTCTATCCAACAAGAAGATCTAACAATTTTAAATATCTATGCCCCTAACATGGGAGCAGCCAATTATAGAAGGCAATTAATAACAAAAGCGAAGAAACACATTGACAGCAATACAATAATAGTGGGGGACTTTAACACCCCCCTGACTGAAATGGACAGATCATCTAAGCAAAAGATCAACAAGGGAATAAAGACTTTAAATGACACACTGGACCAAATGGACTTCACAGACATATTCAGAACATTCCATCCCAAAGCAACGGAATACACATTCTTCTCTAGTGCCCATGGAACATTCTCCAGAATTGATCACATCCTAGGTCACAAATCAGGTCTCAACTGGTGCCAAAAGATTGAGATCATTCCCTGCATGTTTTCAGACCAAAATGCTTTGAAACAGGAACTCAGTCACAAGAGGAAAGTCGGAAAGTACTCAAATACATGGAGGCTAAAGAGCATCCTACTAAAGAATGAATGGGTCAACCAGGAAATTAAAGAAGAATTAAAAAAAATCATGGGGCGCCTGGGTGGCTCAGATAGTTAAGCATCTGCCTTCGGCTCAGGTCATGGTCCCAGGGTCCTGGGATCGAGTCCCACATCGGGCTCCCTGCGGGGAGCCTGCTTCTCCCTCTGCTTCTCTCTCTCTCTCTCATGAATAAATAAATAAAATCTTTAAAAAAAAATTCATGGAAACCAATGAAAATGAAAACACAACTATTCAAAATCTTTGGGATGCAGCAAAGGCAGTCCTGAGAGGAAAGTATACAGCAATACAAGCCTTTCTCAAGAAACAAGAAAGGTCTCAAATACACAACCTAACCCTACACCTAAAGGAGCTGGAGAAAGAACAGCAAATAAAGCCTAAACCCAGTAGGAGAAGAGAAATAATAAAGATCAGAGCAGAAATCAATGAAATAGAAACCAAAAGAACAGTAGAACAGATCAAGGAAACTGGGAGCTGGTTCTTTGAAAGAATTAACAAGATTGATAAACTCCTGGCCAGACTTATCAAAAAGAAAAGAGAAATGACCCAAATCAACAAAATCATGAATGAAAGAGGGGAGATCACAACCAACACCAAAGACATACAAACAATTATAAGAACATATTATGAGCAACTCTATGCCAGCAAATTAGATAACCTGGAAGAAATGGGGGCATTCCTAGAGATGTATCAACTACCAAAATTGAACCAGGACGAAATAGAAAACCTGAACAGACCTATAACCCCTAAGGAAATTGAAGCAGTCATCAAAAATCTCCCAACAAACAAAAGCCCAGGGCCAGATGGCTTCCCAGGGGAATTCTATCAGACATTTCAAGAAGAATTAATACCTATTCTCCTGAAAGTGTTCCAAAAAATAGAAATGGAAGGAAAACTTCCAAACTCATTTTATGAGGCCACCATTACCTTGACCCCCAAACCAGACAAAGACCCCATCAAAAAGGAGAATTACAGACCAATATCCTTGATGAACATGGATGCAAAAATTCTCACCAAAATACTAGCCAATAGGATCCAACAGTACATTAAAAGTATTATTCACCACGACCAAGTGGGATTTATCCCTGGGCTGCAAGGCTGGTTCAACATCCGCAAATCAATCAGCGTGATACAATACATTAACAAAAGAAAGTACAAGAATCATATGATCCTCTCAATAGATGCAGAAAAAGCATTAGACAAAGTACAGCATCCTTTCTTGATCAAAACTCTTCAGAGTATAGGGATAGAGGGTACATACCTCAACATCATAAAGGCCATCTATGAAAAACCTACAGCGAATATCATTCTCAATGGGGAAAAGCTGAGAATTTTCCCCCTAAGGTCAGGAACGCGGCAGGGATGTCCACTATCACCACTGCTATTCAACATAGTATTAGAAGTCCTAGCCACAGCAATCAGACAACAAAAAGAAATAAAAGGCATCCAAGTCGGCAAAGAGGAAGTCAAACTCTCACTCTTTGCAGATGATATGATACTGTATGTGGAAAACCCAAAAGACTCCACCCCAAAACTGCTAGAACTCATTCAGGAATTCAGAAAAGTAGCAGGATATAAAATCAATGCACAGAAATCAGTGGCATTCCTATACACCAACAACAAGACAGAAGAGAGACAAATCAAGGAGTCGATCCCATTTACAATTGCACCCAAAACCATAAGATGCCTAGGAATAAATTTAACCACAGAGGCAAAGGATCTGTACTCAGAAAACTATAAAATACTCATGAAAGAAATTGAAGAAGACACAAAGAAATGGAAAAACGTTCCATGCTCATGGATGGGAAGAACAAACATTGTGAAGATGTAAATGCTCCCTAGAGCAATCTACACATTCAATTCAATCCCCATCAATATATCATCCACTTTTTTGAACGAAATGGAACAAATAATCCTAGAATTTGTATGGAACCAGAAGAGACCCCTGAATAGCCAGAGGAATATTGAAAAAGGAAAACAAAACTGGCGGCATCACAATTCCAGACTTCCACCTCTATTACAAAGCTGTCATCATCAAGACAGTATGGTACTGGCACAAAAACAGACACATGGATCAATGGAACAGAATAGAGAGCCCAGAAATGGACCCTCAACTCTAGGGTCAACTAATCTTCGACAAAGCAGGAAAGAATGTCCAATGGAAAAAAGACAGTCTCTTCAACAAATGGTATTGGGAAAATTGGACAGCCACATGCAGAAGAATGAAACTGGACCTTTTCCTGACACCACACACAAAAATAGACTCCAAATGGTTGAAAGACCTAAATGTGAGACAGGAGTCCATCAAAATCCTAAAGGAGAACACAGGCAGCAACGTCTTCGACCTCAGATGCAGCAACTTCTTCCTAGAAACATCGCCAAAGGCACGGGAAGCAAGGGCAAAAATGAACTATTGGGACTTCATCAAGATAAAAAGCTTTTGCACAGCAAAAGAAACAGTCGACAAAACCAAAAGAGAACCGACAGAATGGGAGAAAATATTTGCAAATGACATATCAGATAAAGGGCTAGTATCCAAAATCTATAAAGAACTTACCAAACTCAACACCCAAAGAACAAAGAATCCAATCAAGAAATGGGCAGAAGACATGAACAGACATTTTTCCAAAGAAGACATCCAAATGGCCAACAGACACATGAAAAAGTGCTCAACATCGCTCGGCATCAGGGAAATCCAAATCAAAACCTCAATGAGAAAACATCTCACACCAGTCAGAATGGCTAGAATTAACAAGTCAGGAAACGACAGCTGTTGGCAGGGATGCGGAGAAAGGGGAACCCTCCTACACTGTTGGTGGGAACGCAAGCTGGTGCAACCACTCTGGAAAACAGTATGGAGGTTCCTCAAACAGTTGAAAATAGAGCTACCCTATGATCCGGCAATTGCACTACTGGGTATTTACTGCAAAGTTACAAATGTAGGGATCCGAAAGGGTATGTGCACCCCAATGTTTATAGCAGCAATGTCCACAATAGCCAAACTGTGGAAAGAGCCAAGATGTCCATCGACAGATGAATGGCTAAAGAAGTAGTTGTAGATATACACAATGGAATATTATGCAGCCATCAAAAGGAATGAGATCTTGCCATTTGCAATGACGTGGATGGAACTGGAGGGTGTTATGCTGAGTGAAATAAGTCAATCAGAGAAAGACATGTATCATATGACCTCACTGATATAAGGAATTCTTAATCTCAGGAAACAAACAGTGTTGCTGGAGTGGTGGGGGGTGGGAGGGATGGGGTGGCTGGGTGATAGACATTGGGTAGGGTATGTGCTATGGTGAGCGCTGTGAATTGTGCAAGACTGTTGAATCAGAGATCTGTACCACTGAAACAAATAATGCAACATATGTTAAGAAAAAAGAAAAAGAAGATAGCAGGAGGGGAAAATTGAAGGGGAGTAAGTCAGAGGGGGAGACGAACCATGAGAGACAATGGACTCTGAAAAGCAAACTGAGGGTTCTAGAGGGGAGGTGGGTGGGGGAATGGGTTAGCCTGGTGATGGGTATTAAAGAGGGCACATTCTGCATGGAGCACTGGGTGTTATGCACAAACAATGAATCATGGAACACTACATCAAGAACTAATGATGTAATGTATGGTGATTAACATAACAATAAAAAAATTAAAAAAAGAAAAAGGAAAGGATACCATAGCCTTCGTCTCAAGTGTTCTGAAGCCATCATAAACACAACTGTTGATAACATTGCACATACCCCAGAATTACAAATTGAGAATGCCTTCTAAAAGCATCCCATGAAAGAAAGCGTTCTGTGGTGCTGCAATGAGAATCACTAACTACAGGCCTTAAATGGAGTCTTTTGACTATTTGTCTTCTGAGGAATTTCACTGATATCCTACTGTTTTTCAAGCAATTAGAATGCAAATAAACATTTAAGGGTACTAGATTGGGAGCCCAGATTTGAAAAGGATATTACTCTATATTCACTGGAGCTGTTTGGTTTCTTTTAATTGAATGCTTCTTTGTGGATGTGCTTTCTGATTAATACTATTCACCTCAGTCTTTTCACTTGCAGATAGAACTTTTGTTTTCATGCTTTTCATGCTAAAATTCAATTCTTCTCTCTTGCATGGTTAGCAAGAGTGTTCATCAAATAAATATAAATAAATAAATAAATAAATAAATAAATAAACAAATACTCGAAACTGTGATTTACATAAATATCTTTTCGGAGTTGGAAACTTAAACTCCTATGATTAGGTTTACGAATCTCTCCAGGATGCATTGAAAAGGAGGCATTGATGTTTGCTCACAGATAAAGGAATAGCAGCAAGTTAATGTTGCGCTATTTTCATCAACTAACCCTTCATCCATGAATAAATGTATGATGAAGTACATTAATCTGTAAAAAAGGACTCCTTAACAAAGAGATATCCAGATGGTGCTATGGCAATCTAAATGCTCCTAATGGAATTATGTGATGCTTCTGCTACTGATGTCAAGGTATTTCATCTCATCTTGTCTGCACATAGGCTGGTATTATCTCAGACTATAATTATAAAAGCTATCATAATTGCTCAAGGAATCGGTAAAGATAAAAATCCTTTCATGATTCAAGATTGATAAAGAGGAATTTGGATTTCATTGTATTTATCAGAAAATGATATTACAGGTCAAGTGCAATTTTCAAATATAGTTTTATTTTATCTTTATTTTCCCATACAGTGATACAGAAGACACAGAAAGACATAGTATCATATAGGATATGATAAACTGAAATGTCTCATGTTTTTATTTTACTTTCCTCTTAATACATATCTATCCTTATCATCTCTAATATTCACCAATTGGAAGCAGTAGATCAGTGGTCATAAGATTTATCAATAGATTAGGAGGTCAGAGGTGGTAAGTTGACACTGCAGGTCTCAAGCAAATTTTCATAAAATTTCAGATGAGCCACTGGCTCTGAGATTAGTGTCTCCATATTCGTATCAGCAAAAAAGAATGGGGATTATCTAGTACAATAGATATGCTCGAAGAGGTGAACGGATGGGAAATAATCTGTCTCCTGTTCAAATCATTGAATGACTGTTTATACATATGATAAAATCCAAGGTCTATAACTAGGCATTCAAGGTTATGAAGGAATCAGGATATGCCATTCCAAATATGCCTCTTTGACATAAGGACTATTTTGGGTTAAAGACATTTGAGAATCAGCAGATGTAGGAAGAGTTCTCTGTCTTCCCCTTAACAGTCTAAAGGCAGAGCATACATTTCTTTTTGGGAAATGTGTTCCCATCTGTACCCAAAAGAGGAGCAGGAGAGCATTATTAACACCAGAGAAAGATGACTACCAAGACAAATTTACTTAAACAGACCTTACTAAACTAACCCTTATCTTCCATTAGTTCCCCCATATATTTCTTATCCCTTCCTCATGATTTATCATCCCTTGAAACCCTAACACTTCTTCCTTTGTTAAAATGGTATATAAACCCTTGAGTCTAACCACTTCTTTGAATTTCATTTCTCTCCTATAAACTCCTGTGCATGTAAAATATTCATAAAAATTCAATTCCTTTGTCTACTATCAATCTGTCTTTTGTTAGTTTAATCCTTTAATCCACATGACATCAGCAATTTAATCAATGAGGGTAGAGAGAAAGTTTTTCCTCTTGACAGCTATTTACTATCTAATCATCTATAATGTTTTCAAATCCACCACTACTAATTTCCCTACTCCAATCCTCTAGTCTAGTCAACACAGCCTATTTAATCATTTGTGTCCTGCCATTTTTTTTTTTTGCTTGTTGTCTAAATAGCATATGAATACTAACCCCTGTAACATTATTAATGCTTTTACCTTTGTCCTGCACTTGGTCTGAATCTTTCAAGTTGTATTTTAATTTCAGCTCCTTCATGAAGCTTTCTCTGACTCCTCCATACAGACAAGCTTAGTTCTCTGAATGCCAAGAGGAGTTTGGTCACTTCCACTCATTTATACATGGCATGTGTTCCCTTGTAATATTGTCTGGTTCGCTTATACTTCCTCATGTATATCCCTGGGGATCAGCAACCATACTTTATAGTTCTGTCTGACCAGTATTTAGCACAGAATTCAAAAACTCATATGGTATTCAGTAAACATTCAGTAAGAGTGAATACCAATTGATTTGGCACATTAGCCCCATTAGGTTAAAAACTGGATATCCTTGACTTCTAAAAGTCATTCCTCAGAGACAGTTTTAAAAGGCAGAGATTTTAGCATCATGGAAAACCTAGAATGTTATACTGACAGAGAAAAATATGTCACATTGCCTAAACTGAAAGAAGGTTTAAGATGGGTCCATAGGATAAATGGTATCCTGGTTTCTTTAGTCATTAATTAAAAATTACAATGTATAAGATGTTTATAATGAGGAAAGCAGCACCATGTAGTACTCTGATGGGTGCTTTATAGTCATTTATTCCTTTGTTCATCCATTTATTTAATAAGCTTTTAGTTTACATTATTTTCTGGGACATAATAGACCTTCCCTTGGAGGTGCTCAGAGTCTGAGTCAGTTTGGAACCATGTTAAACTTACTTTAATGCGTCACTGTAAATACACATAGAAATTATGTTGAGGTAATGCCACAGGGAAATTGTGTCTTTAGACAAAAAATAAGGAAAACTTATTTGAGTGGCCCAAAAAGGATTACTAGGATGCTACTAGTGACTTTAGAGATGATTCCCCAAAACCCATTGATATAGACGGTGCAAAGTGGTAACAAGAGGAGAATCACTTATTAATTCATGCTTCTTGAATGCCTATAAAAGGGAAGGCACTGTATTTGCAATAGGTGGGAATACAGCAGGCTTCTGTCTTGATGGAATTAACATCTTAGTGGTAAAAGCATAATATATACAAATAAATATGCAATTACTTTATTTTTTTATGATTTTATTTGAGAGAGAGAGAGTGAGAGAGAGCATGAATGGGGAGGAGAGGGAGAAGCAGACTTCCCAAGAATAGGGAGTCTGATGCGGGGCTTGATCCCAGGACCCTGGGATCATGACCTGAGCCAAAGGCAGACACTTAACCGACTGAGACACCTGGGTGCCCCAATAGGCGATTACTTTAAAACAGCAATGAAAAATACTGTGAAGTAGATGTTTTGGTAGTTATATAAAATGTGGGTGTTGGTTGACTTGGGAACTATAGTTACATTGAGATCTGAAAGACTGAGACCAAGGATCGGATATGTAGAGAGTAGAGAGCCATAGGAAGAGTATGCACTTTACGCAGAAAGGAAGTTGGCCTCTTCTATGTTAGCTGGATTTCTATCACTTGTGCCAGTTCCATTTTCATTCTAGAGATCACCAGATGGATACGAAATTTGCTGAAGCAAATCACCATGAGGTGTCTGTCTCATGCGGCCATTCCAGGGAATAACGCTTTTGAAATGAATAAAAATAAAAGTTGAACATAGGCATTTGCTTTATTGCCTTAATTCACAACCTGGCTGAGTCACACTTGCTTTGGGAACCATAATTTTGAATTTCTGGACTTGAATGCATCTTAACAATTCTCTTCACGAATGGAAGGTGGGAAAAAGAAAAGTGTTAGATGTAAAAGCCAGACACACAAATAGCTGCAAGAGAGAGTATGACTTAGTGTCACTGAGGGAAACGAAACTCAATTCTCAAAATCATGTTTAAAATATGAGCTGTGACACAATGTTAGGCTAACCCAGAAGAAAAAGTATTGGGTTCTTTTGCTGCCTGGAATATATATATATATATATACCTAAAGTATCTCTTTTTTGCCACAGTTCTTTATTGGGACTAATTCTTAAAGGTTGGGATAAACTACCTAGGAATATAAAACTGGAATACATTTTAAAAAAATATCTAAAGCAATTACACTCCATAAATAAAAACTAAATTTGGACTAAATTAACTGAAAGGTGAATTGATGGAGAGGAAGCTTTCATTTTTTTTAAGATTTTATTTATTTATTTGAGAGAGAGAATGAGATAGAGAGAGAGCATGAGAGGGGGGAGGGTCCGAGGGAGAAGCAGACTCCCTGCTGAGCAGGGAGTCCGATGCGGGACTCGATCCCGGGACTCCAGGATCATGACCTGAGCCGAAGGCAGTCGCTTAGCCAACTGAGCCACCCAGGCGCCCTGAGGAAGTTTTCATTTGATTCCATATGAAATTCAAGTGGCAAATCAACTGAGAGTCATTTGAACAAAAGTTTAGCTCATAATATTAATTTACCTTTAATAAATTGTCTGAAGAATTGTTTTGGTACCACAGTTAGGGAATACAATTTAGTACTAATACTATTAAGAGATAGTTTTATGTTTTCTTACATTTCATGAAAATATTTCATAATAAAATTTTAAAAAAATAATAGAATATAGTTTCATCAAATTATTAAGGTCTCTGTCTCACTGTAATAACATAAAATTACATTTATTTAACTTTTTAAATTCCATTTAAAATAATATCAAGGTTACTTGCAAATCTATTTTGCTTAAATTTTATAATACCATAGATAACTTTGTAACATTTGTAACATTGACACATAGCTAAGAATCTGTAGATAATGTCCAGCTTTCACCATAAAATTAGGCTTGCTGGACGTAAGAAAACCTTTTGTCATTAAATGATAATATATTTATAAGGAAAAACTTTTAAATATTATTTTATACTCAGAATATCTAAAGATTATAACAAAATGCTTCATTCACCCATTTTTTTGACAAATGTTTACTAAGGGCCTACTCTAGGTATTGGGGATATAAACATGTTGTGATCCATTTCATATCATCAAGGTGCCTAGATACTTGTGGCAGGTCTACTTAGCACAACTAATATAATTGCCACAGTGATGTAACACAAAATACATGGGCAGAGCCAGATGAATTCTGCATTTCCCTGGGAATCAAGAAAGGCTTTATGAGACATAGTATTTTAGCTTTAAATGAGGATGAAGATGAGCAACAATTTTGTAGGCATGTTAAGGTCTGTGGAAGGTCTGAATTCTGCAAAATCATGGTAGATTGGGAGAGTGTGGTAAACTCAAGAGACTAAGAGCATTGGTCTTTGTCAGAATGTTGACTGGAAAATAGGAGAATTGGTAGGGGTAAAAGGACAGAAATTCAGATGCTACAGTTCATACCATGTGCTTTGTTGAGTTCCTCCAGAAATAGTACTTAAGCAAAAGATGGAAGTGCAATTAGTTCATTTTTCAGGTGAATGCCAGAAAACTCTTAGGAGAGAGTAAGGGAGGTTGGTAGAAAGAAAGGTAAACAATTAAGAGCTTATTATGAAGCATGCTAACATTTAATCCCCTTGATCCCATTGGGGAAATCTGAAGACAGTGTGAAATACCCGGCCTGAGAGTTATTCCACTTGGGTAGGCAAATGGGACTGGTGTATTTATATGCCAACTCCCTTTGGTCATTGGTTGAGGGTGGGCGGTAAGTCACCGGTACTTCCAACCCACTGCACAGGTAGCAAAGCAGGCTCTAGAAACTAAGTAAGACATTCAGGCAAAGAATTCAATTGCTGGGAGTTGGGAGTCCACCTGTGTGCCCTGAACTGTTAAGTACAAGGTGATATGCATAGGGTACCAACAGCTTCATGTAATTAAATTTATAGTTTGTTAAACATAGGATGCTTATGAAGGACAACGTGAAGAAGAGGCTTACAGCAGCGTCAAAACTCATACTGCCTCACAAACAATGAATCATGGAACACTACATCAAAAACTAATGATGTAATGTATGGTGATTAACATCATAAAAAAATTAAAAAAAAAAAAACTCGTACTTCCTGAGTTTGGGTCCTGACTCCGCTGTTCATTAGAAACATGAAGTTGAAAAAGTTGCTTTACTGCCCTATGCCTCAGTTTCCTTGTCCGGAAAAATGGAGATAAGTACCTTATAGGGTTATAGTAAGGATTGGTTGAATGAATTCACAAAGGACAGTGAGACTAGTATAAGTAGTAAATGTCCAAGAAATGTGAATTATTACTACAGTAATCAAGAGATTTTGAGCATGGAAGACCATGATCAGATTTTGGGTCCCAGGGGTAAAAATGAGAGTATAGTGTGGAGCATGGTGCCACCGGGGGGGTTGAATTTAGGTGATGCCACTGTGAAGGAGAGAAGAAAGTAAACTTCTAAGATGTTTTGAGGAAGAAATGAGGTTGGAGTGGGGAGTTTTGATATGGACAAGAGGTTGGATAGAACAGATTTGAGGGAAAGTTTGAGGGTTCAAGTCTGAACAAAGTTGATTCTACCCATCTCCAAAATACTCATAATGTGTTCGTCAACATGGAAATCTAAGAAGATATGTCAATAATTCTGGACATATGGATATTGTTCAATATATCTTTTTTTAAAAGATTTTATTTATTTATTTGACAGAGAGAGAGACAGCGAGAGAGGGAACACAAGCAGGGGGAGTGGGAGAGGGAGAAGCAGGCTTCCTGTGGAGCAGGGAGACCGATGCGGGGCTCGATCCCAGGACCCTGGGATCATGACCTTAGCCGAAGGCAGATGCTTAATGACTGAGCCACCCAGGTGCCCTGTTCAATGTATCTTATCAGCAATGATATTAAAAGGGCTTATCTCCTGATATATATATATATATAAAAAGGTGTTTCTATATATATATCCAGAGATATATAAATAGATGTCAACATGGAAATCTAAGAAGATATGTTAATAATTCTGGACATATGGATATTGTTCAATGTATCTTATAAGCAATGATATTAAAGGGTATATATCCTGATATATATATATATATATATATATATATATATATATCAGGAGATAAGTATATATATATATTTATATTTATATATCAGGAGATAAGCCCGTATTTCAAGTTATGACATAAAAATATACATTATGTAGAAAACGGAGTGGTGAAAAACTATGTAACTATAAATATATGTAGTGTCAAAAGACATTACATGCTATAATGTATATGTATTTCAAACACTGTATTTCTGTAGAATTCTGAAACATCCTCTGATAGTATATAGTCAATCATTTCCAGTCAGTTTAACCACAGAGGCTCCCCAAAATTCCTTATTATCTGTCTTGATAATTTTGCTACTTCACTCAATATTAAAATTCCTTTATTTTGCTTGTCTAAATTCATAGTGAATGAAATCAAGAAAACATTAGATACAAAAATTATAAAGTTGGAATGGTATATGCATTTCTGAAAATCCTCATGAAAGATAATTTGGAGCTAAACTTTGGATTTGTAGTAAAGTAATGATAGCCTAGCTTTGTTTGCTGTATTCATCGTTTATGTTCTGTCCCACTGGTCAAGGAGACAGTGCAATATAGAAAAGGCATAGTATAGCGTGCTTGGGTGGCTCAGTCAGTTAAGTCTCTGACTCTTGATTTCAGCTCAGGTCTTCATTTCAGGGTTGTGAGTTTAAGCACTGTGTTGGCTCCATGCTGGGCATGGAACCTACTTAAAACAAACAAACAAACAAACAAAAAAAAAAACATGATACTAGGAAGTTATCCCACCTTGATTTTCTTGACAAGAGCGTTCTACATAAAAATAAAATACCTAGAGTGCCTGGGTGGCTCAGTCAGTTAAAGCCTCTGCCTTTGGCTCAGGTCATGATCCCAGAGTCCCTGGATCAAGTCCTGCATCGGGCTCCCTGCTCAGGGAGGAGTCTGCTTCTCCCTCTGCCCCTCACCCCACTTGTGCGCTCTCTCTCAAATAAATAAAATCTTTAAAAAAAATGGCTATACCGAATAATCCCCTTTATTTAAATAAAGATTATAAGAAGAGTAAAGGATCTAATGAAAAAGGGTGAAGCAAACTATAATTTAAACTTTGGCTCCACCACTTTTGATTTATCCTTGGAAGTTTAATAATGTACACATTTAAGGTTAACTATGCTTTAAAATAAAGCAATTTGCTGAAGTAATGAATCAAAGTATCACAAGACATAAGCAAGTTTTATATCATAGTCAAGATTATTACACTATAGAATGAGTGTTAAGGACCACTTTTTCCTATGACAATAAATTATCAGTTAAAAACAAAAGTAGTGCCTACCCTCTAGGTAATACTGACACAAGGAAGACTGAATACCCAATTTTATTTGTTACAACTTTGATCTCCCTTGAAGTCTTTGGAAGTTGGACTTGAGGTTGAGAGGATCAAAAATATGAAGAAACTTAAGATTTAAAAATACACACAGAAGATTCAGTTTGATGAAGTTAAAATATCCCTGTTGAATTTTGATGAACTGAACAATATATATAGAAGGAATAGATGTAGGACTAGACCATTTTCTTGCAAATTCAACAGATTCCATCTCTACCCATTACACAATTCACCCACTGATTCTTTTCAACCCCCTAAAATCTATCAGGTCGAATTACTTGGTTGTCTTAATGTTAGCTAACAGTTGTACTAGAAACAGAGCAACCATAGTATTGACTATACAAACCAGGACACAGTTTGAACATGAAAGGTGGTCCTATCTTATTTATTTATTTATTTTGCATTTTTTTAAAAACTGAATATAGTTGACACACAATGTTGTATTAGTTTCAGGTGTACAATTTTGTGATTTTACCAGCTTATACATTATGATATGTTCACCACAAGTATAGCTACCATCTGTCCCATTACATTGCTATTATAGTATCATTGACTATTCCTTATGCTCTGTTTTGTTTTGCTTTTTTTTCCCCTCCCCGTGACTTACTCATTCCATAACTGGAGACCTGTATACCCCCCTCCACTCTCCCTTTTTGCTCAACCTTCCATCCCTTTCCCCTCTAGCAAATATCAGTTTGTTCTCTGTATTTATAATTCTGATTCTGCTGTTTGTTTGTTTACTCACTTTTTATTTATTCCATTTATGAATGGAATCATATAATGTTTGTCTTTCTCAGTCTGATTTATTTCTCTCAGCATAATACCTTCTAGGTCTAACCATGCTGTTTCAAATGGCAATATATCATCCTTTTAATGGCTGTGTAATATTCCTGTGTGTGTGTGTGTGTGTGTGTGTGTGTGTGTGTGTGTGTGTGTGTGTGTGTTACCACATTTCTCTTATCCATTCATGTATTGAAGGACACTTAGGTTGCTTCCATGTCTTGACTATTGTAAATAATGCTGCAATAAACATAGGGGTGCATATATCTTTTAAAGGTGGGTAGAAGAAAAAATAATAAAGATCAGAATAGAAATAAATGATGTAGAGACTAAAAACAGCAATAGAAAAAAAAAATAAATGAAGCCAGGAGCTGGTTCTTTTAAAAGATAAACAAAATTGACACTTAGCCAGAATCATCATGAAAAAAGAGAAAGGACCCAAGTAAATAAAATCAGAAACAAGAGAGAAGTAACAACCGATGCCACAGAGATACAAAAAATTATAAGAGAATACTATAAACAAATTGGACAACCTAAAAAAAAAAAAGATAAATTCCTAGAAGCAAACAATATTCCCAGATGGAACCAGGACAAAATAGAAAATCTGAACAGACTGATTATCAGTAATGAAGTTGAATCAGTAATGGATTCACAAGTGAATTCTACCAGACGTTTAAAGAAGAATTAATACCTATTCTCCTCAAACTAGTACAAAAAATAGAAGAGGAAGGAAAGCTTCCAAATATATTCTCTGAGGCAATCATTACTCTGATACCAAAACTAGACAAAGACACTTCAAAAAAAGAAAACTACAGGTCAGTATTTCTGATGAACATAGATGCAAAAATCCCCAACTAACTATTAGCAAACCACATACAATAATACAATAAAAAGATCATACACCATGATCAGGTGGGATTTATTCCTGGGATGCACAGATGGCTCGGTATTCTCAAATCATTCAACATCATACAAAGCATTAACAAAATGAAGGATAAAAATCATATGATTATCTCAATAGATACAGAGAAAGCATTTGACAAGACTCAACATTCATCCATGACAAAAACTCTCAACAAAACAGGATCAGAGGGAACATACTTCAATATAATAAAGATCAGGAGCAAGACAAGGATGTCCACTCTCATCAGTTTTATTAAACATAGCACTAGAAGTCCTAGCCACAACAATCAGACAAGAAAAAGAAATGAGACATCTATATTGGTAAAGAAGAAGGAGGCCTTATTTTTAATTATACTGTTTACATGCACAACAGGTAACATTGTCACTATTTTAGTTGTTTTCCCCAGAAAATAAACTTTAGGCAAAAATTCATGCACTTATGCTTTATAAATAAGTGCATCCCAAGGAGCAGGAGTGAGAAAAAGTGGAGTTAAGGAAGGGAAGAATAAGAGAGACAATTAGAATATACCTTATCTAGCAGTTCTTGCAAAATTAAGTATCACAGATTGTTTAGTCCTATGTGGCCTTCTTCTGAAAGACAATAAACACTTCTTTGACAGTCCATTCTGTTGAAAATGGGAGAAATATTTATGATTCACTTCTGGGTTGTACATGTGTGGATATGGAGTGGTTTTCTGGGACCTCAAACCTGCAAATCAGTAGGAAAACCTCTGGATACAGGTGAAAAAAATGGGACAAGCATGATGCAGGACATTGTCAGTTTGTCCTATGTGGAGTAGCCCAATCTTAGTTACCATATAATAGTTACCATATAATTCACACTGGAAAAAGCTACCAAAAACCCTAGTGACAAGTGAGACCAGAGGAAGTAAATTATCCATAAGAGGCATCTGTTACAGTCAATCTAACTAAATAGAATAAAATGGACACAAAAGCCTCTGGGTTTTAGATTTGATAAACTGTCTCCAATGTGATACGGTCAAAATTCTGAAGTATGCAATGTATATTAAAAAACCATGTAATATTTGTATATTTTTATGATCAACATCATTGACTGATGCAACTTTTATTCATGTCAAAGCAATACACATACTTGCATTAAAATATAAATCACAGAGTAAAAATAATTGTCTTATCCTGTTACTCATAATAGTATAGGCTAAAAGCAAACTTTTAAAAGTTCCATCAAACACATGATGTAAAAACATTAAGTGCAAATACTTATTGATTATTTTATAATGGAGGTAAAAATTAAATGCACATATCTACTATATAGTTTAAAATATGTGGATATCCTGTGGAAAAAATTATCCACTGACCTACTTTACTATCTACAATTGACCCAATCGATGGTAGGACTATCCCCCATCACAATTTGTGAATCACAATCCAATAATAAAGGTTGGGATATCTTAGCCAAAATTGGAAATTTAGGTTGTTAGAGGCAGTAAAAAAAAAAACAAAAAACCTAAAAATTGCTAAATAGACAAAGATCAATATTGAGTAGGTATCAAAAAGCTCGACATACCAAATAAGTAGATGAAAATGAAACAATATTATCCTTTTGTTGTTATTATTAAAGGAATGCTTGCCTGTTTTAACAATTTGATTTATTTTGCTAGAGAGGATATTGTAGCATTTTATTGAAAAGAATAAGCTTATCAAGTAATAAGTAAGAAGGATTCATAAATACATTAATTAGGCAAAATTGTCCAATGCTTGTTTTGACTTGAGTATTAACTAGCTGGGAAAACTCAGGAAAGTCTTACCTCTCTGAGCTGCAGTTTCTTCATATATCAAGTGGGAAAAATAATATGTGAACCTTTCCATAAACATGTATTTTGATCTTCTCAACAACTATAGTGCTATAGATATGACATGCTCATTAGAAAAACAACATTGTTGCATGGGTTTAAAAATCCACTAGAAAGGGGTGCCTGGGTGGCTCAGGTCATGATCCTGGAGTCCCAGGATCGAGTCCTGCATCAGGCTCCCTGCTCAGCAGGGACTCTGCTTCTCCCTCTGACCCTCTTCCCTCTCGTGCTTTCTATCTCTCATTCTCTCTCTCTCTCAAATAAATAAATAAATAAATAAATAAAATCTTAAAAAAAATCCACTAGAAATAAAATAGCCCAGGGGGCCTTGGATGGCTCAGTCAGTTAAGCATCTGACTCTCTTGGTTTTGGCTAAGGTCATGATCTCAAGGTCATCAGATAGAGATTGAGCCCACTTCCAGCTCCATGCTCAGTGTGGAGTCTGCTTTAGATCCTTTCCCCCTCCCTCTCAGACCCCTTCTGCTTCTTCCCCTGCTCACGCTGTCTTGCTCTCTAAAATAAATAAATAAATAAATAAATAAATACCTTTTATTTTAAAAAAGAAATAACAGAGCCTGATTACATGCACTCCCAGTGTTTGTCTTCTTCTCTGCTAGGCATTTAATCAAGCTAATTTTATAGTGAGATGAACTGAGCTAAGATGATAACCACGTAGGGGAACTCCAAAAGGAAAAACCCCAAAGTTTTACTATGTAAATCCATTTATTCTGTTAATTAAACTTGAGATATTGAGAGTTTTACTGCCATTTGATTTATTTAGTTCATTAGTTTAATTCTAAGATAGATGTAGAGTTTCAATAAAGTTATTGTTCTAACTACCTGGAAAGTACAGATATTGTTAACTTCGATTTCTAAGCCATACATTTTGTCATCTCTGAAATCAAGATGTGACTCATAATTAAAAATATCTGACAATTGTTTTCAGCCTTTTTTTTACGTGTGAACATTTCTGATATCAGGATGTATCTTATAATTAATGGTTCTTAAATTCAATGAGATGTGGGAAGATATGATTTGAAATTACACTTATGACTATTTCACCACTAACACATTTTTGTAAAAAATGAGAATTCTTGCCCACCTACTGTATTTTAAAAGGTTTTGTTCACCAGAATTAGATTTACATACTAATAATTAACTTATTTTTCTTTTTCAGTTAATCGAAAAGATGTAGCAGTCAATCAGATCTTTGAATTAATGTTAGATAGCCAGTGTTACCATACTGAGTTGCACAATTTCTGCCATTTTGGCATTTTGCTTTGTTGTAGATAAATATATGATTTATATTCAGCTTTTTTGAAATACTGGAAATAGCTCAAAGGCTGTCATTACTATTTCATGGACCCCTGTGAGACGAGAGACACCATGTTGGGAATCACTGTACTAGAAAAATATACATTTCTAAATTATAATAAGTTCTCCTGTGGTTTTACAGGTTAATAAATTCTGTGCAGGCCCATGACATAGGACTTCTTTATTTTCATGTAGGTTTGATTGTTATACTAATAAGGAAATATGAATACTCTGTAAATCATTTACATTTAGAAGGCATTTTATACTGTTTAGAATGTGTAGGAGTCTAAAATTCTCAGAATTCATAGGACTTTAATAGAAATAGTGAAAGCATATTGTAAAAGATTAGATTGGAACTATATAATGTTCTATCATGTGCTTATTTTAAAAGCTCATTTTTGAAGTTTATAATGCTCGGGGTAATAGTGAAAAGCCAACTTCCCCAACTATATATAAAGTATTTATTGATTTTGTTTTTAAAAAGGGGATATATATGTGTGTATATGCATATATATGTATTCATGCATATATAAATATAAATATTAATGTATAATTACTGGAAGAAAATACAACAAAACAATAACAGCAAATTGTGGATTTACATACAAACGTTTATTATTTTCTTCTTTATACTTATATTTACATGATTATATATAAGAAGCATATATTCATTTTATATTCAGAATATAATAAGCATTATTAAAAGATTAAGCTACGGGCGGTGGGGGAAGGGGCTATTTCTTCACTCTAACTCCCCATCAAGAACTGCTAACCACTTCCTCCTTCTCAAATGATATGATTAACTTTTTTTAAAGATTTTATTTATTTGACAGAGAGAGACACAGCAAGAGAGGGAACACAAGCAGGGGGAGTGGGAGAGGGAAAAGCAGGCTTTCAGCCAAGCAGGAAGCCCGATGCAGGGCTCCATCCCAGGACCCCAGGATCATGACATGAGCCAAAGGCAGACGTTTAACAACTGAGCCACCCAGGTGCCCAATATGATGAACTCTTTTAAGGCAGAAGTTTTCTTCCTAAAGGGCTAGTCCCTTCCCATGGGCAGAATGGTATTCACTTTGGCTTGAAGGTATTTCCGTGTGTGTCGCATATTGTGGGTGCTCAATAGTAATTCTTTGGAAATACTTGAAAAATTTTGGTTGCTTTAATGCTGCCCTCATTCTCAAATGGTGCAACATCATATGCCATTTTACACTTATGCATTTCATCATATATTTTTTAATTTGTTAATGTTATAAACCATTTTATACTTTTTAATAAGGATTCAAAAAATACTTTTAACTCCAAGAATTTAGGTGCCTTGTTTAGATCTGTACAATTTAATTCCTTATAAACTATCATGGAACTTATAAATTCATCAGTTATCTTAGAAGATAACTATATAAACCATCTCTAGATAATTTAAAATAACCAATTATGTGAATTGTCATAAATTTTGTAATTCAGGCCACCTGAAGGTTAAGCACATAGGTCCTGAAGTTGGAATGGCTATGTTTGAATCCTGGCTTTGCTACTTATTAGCTAAGTGACAGCCACTTACTTTTCGTCTCTATGCTTCAGTTTTTTCATTTATAAAGTGGGTGTAGTAGAATTCACTTTGTAAGTTTTTTATGCAGAATAAATGAGTTATTCATAAAATGTTGTTTAGTACAAGTGTTATTAAATAAATGTGTACTTGATTTATAGCAAAGGTGCTGATGAATTTCAATAGGGGGAATATGTTTTCTTTCATTTTCAGTAAATGGTGCTGGGGCAATTGGATATCCATGTGGAAAAAATGAATCTTGATAATCAAAAGTTAATTTGAGGTCAATTTTATATACAAATATGAAAGATAAAACTACATAAATTTTGGAAGAAAATATAGGAAAAATCTTCATGACCTTTGTATAGACAAAAAAATTTAGAAGACAAGTACAAGCCATTAAAGGAAAACATTGATAGATAGGACTTAACCAAAATTTAGAACCCCAGGCAATCAAAAATACACTGTTAAGAAAATAAATAGGGACATGATGGATTAGATAAGATATATATAATATATATAGCCAAGAAAGTGTTCATATCCAGAACATACGAAAAACTCCTTCAAATAAACGAGAAAAAATACCATCTGAGATAATCTTTAAAAATGGACAAAACTCTTGACCAGGGACTTCACAAGGAAGAAAAGCAAAGTGGCCAGTAAGTAACTGAAAAAGCAATCAATATATTTATTCATCGGGAAAACAAATTAAAACCACAGTGAGATTCCACTGCACACTCACCATTATGGCTAAAATTAAAGACTGACAATGCCAAATGTTGATGAAGCTATACAACAACTAGAACTCTCATGCTTTTCTGGACAGAATGTATGCAGAGCCATGAGACTGTGCCTTACAATTCTCCAAATCCTAGCAGTCTCCCTGATTGCCTTACCAAAAGTCCCTTAGAGTTGATAACCACCCAACCTCCTTTCTTCCCATCCCTCATGAAGGATGTGCTTCCACTATTGTGCTTTCACTATTTCTATTAAAGTCCTATGAATTCTGAGATTTTAGACTCCTACACATTCTAATTTGCATTGCGCCTTGATTGCTCTCTTAGACTTCCCCACCTCTCTCTCCGTTTTCTCTCACAGGTGCTTTCCCTAATAAAATCTTTGTACATTTAGTCACATTTTAGTGTCTGCCTCTAGAAAGACCTGGACTAACATCAATCCACTTGGAAAAAAAAATGTTTGAAATTAAACCCAAAGGCTAAGTACTTGCATTATTCCAAAGTATAAGTTCAAAAGAAATGAGTACATGTTCCACGAAAAGACTTGTACAAGAATGTCCATAACAGTTATAGTCATAATAACCCCAAAGTGGAAGCAACTCAAGTGTCCTTCGGTAGGAGAATGAACAAACTGATAAATTTATAAAATGAAATACAATGCAATAATAAAAAAATGAAATGCTCATACACTAACATCATAATTGAATCTCAACAGTATTTTGCTAAGTAAAATAAGTCAGACAGAAACAAGTATATAGTCTGTAATTCTATTTACATGAAGTTCAAAAACAGATAAAATTAATGATATAAAAAATAAAATGTCATAAAAATATTATTTCTCCATTTGATGGTCACAAAAATTAGTACCTCAAATATTAAAATGTGTAAAAAAATATTGAACAGAACATTTAGTTAGGTAACTTTGTGTGCTTTATCATAGATTGTTATCCCTCAATTAAAAAAATAAAAATTAAAATAGTAATACATTTATTACATGATATACACAATATGTAGATATGTATAAATACATACACATGCATATAACTAGAATCTAGTTTTCTCAGTTAAATTCCGTTTCTTTAGGTTGTTTGACATTAAGATAATTTTATTTTTTGGAATTATTGTCCATCTTTTAAAATTTTCACTTTTTAGTGGTCTTTCAAGTACACATGAAAGGGAACAGGATAAGTTGAACTACAGGTAAAGAAACTGCCTTGAGAAAAAGATTATGTGCTAGGAGTTTCACTAGAACCTTTGTGCTGAGCAGGAAAACCCATGACTTGTTCTAGTAGGCAGATCCAATAGAAGTATTTTTGGCTCAACACTCATCTCTAGCTACAGGCAATTGTACCTCATTCAAATGAGAAGCTTCTGTATGACGTAGAATGACAATTGTTGAAGAAGTAGTGGGAATGCCATTCTGTCTCTCAGCTGCTATAATTGGATAGTTATATTTTGGGAAAGAAATATGTTTAACTTCCTTCCTTATGGCTACTGTCAATTTTTTTTCTTAAGAGCTAGACATAGTTTTGTGCTTGAAATGATTCTAGGATTTTTTTTTTTTTACTAGACATGGGGTGAATTTTTTTTCTTTAAGCACTGCTGCTGAAGAGAGGTTCTTGATTTAAATAAGAATTTTATACAATATTTATGCATGCCTCCTTATTAGTATGAGCAATTTTTCCACTTAATGCTGGTGAAAATGACAGTAAAAAAATCATTTCTGTTGGCGCAACTTCAGAGAAAAAAAATCATTGTACTTATTAAATAAACTTGCCATAAAGAGACCTCTTTTTATTTGGATATTGAACTTAAAATCTTTCAGGGCAATGAATTCTTATGAGTTGTGTATAATTTGTCTGTTTTATTTAAAAGGTATGGAACTTGGAATGACTGTGCAAAACTCTTCAGTTTTCAACATCCCTCTGCCATCTATATATGTACTGGATAAATCTTAACAGGTTCTATAAATGGAGCAATAACACCCAAGAGAATATGGCTTACCTGTCCATGCCAAGTGTGTTACATTCCCAGCAGTCATAGGAAAAAAAAAAAAAAGAGAGAGAGAGAGATTTGGTATCGGAGGAAGCCTTAAGACAATCATTCTCGGGTGCCTGGGTGGCTCAGACGGTTAAGCGTCTGCCTTCGGCTCAGGTCATGATCCCGGGGTCCTGGGATCGAGTCCCGCATTGGACTCCCTGCTCCTTGGGAGCCTGCTTCTCCCTCTGCCTCTCTCTCTCTCTTTCTCTCTGTCTCTGATGAATAAATAAATAAAATCTTAAAAAAAAAAACAATCATTCTCAAAATGTTGTCTTGGCCTTCCTCTTTATCACTGAAGTATATATTATTTTAAAATTCATGTTCCTGCCCCCTCTACACAGAATTTATAGGCATAGAGCCTGGAAATCTACATTTTTGAACTTGCCACCCAGATGATTCTTAAATACATCTCTTTCAGATCTTAAATACTTTTTATTTAAACCGAGAATAAGTGTGAGGGTTACTCTTGGAACTATACTTCACACTGTGCCTGCTAACATTACTCATTCTATTCCCACAGTATAAACTAGCACCAACAAGACAAGGCAAACAATGAAGTATGGTATAATAGTTGTTATTCAAAATGAATTTTAAATAATCCTTCCTATTTTTTAGTATTATACCACTCAAGCAAGTAGCTATATTTTGTTCTCATACAAGCACTTGGTCTTACTTTTATAATTTAATATTTACAAAGGAGATCTCAGGGATATTACAAAATTTTAAGTTAATTCTGGCATTAGTGATTGCTGTAAATTATAATGAAAAATGATTTTTTTTCAATTTTATAAAATGAACAAAGGAGATAAAATGCTATTTATTGTCCTTTTCCTATTAATCTAAAATTATGTTGATGAATTCAGAAGAATAAAAGAAAAATATTTTCCTTGAGGATTTATATTTTTGTAAAAGAACCAGGTGAAAGATAAGAATCTGAGACTTCTAGTTTCTTTCCTACAGACATGATTCAGTTTCATGCCAGAAATCTCAAAATTCTTAACAAACTTAGGACATGCTTTTAAATCCAACAGAAATGTGAGAAATAAAGGCAAAACATTTCATTGTAGAATGATATTTCCTTTAGAGTTTGAAGTGGGTACAAGTGGAACTGTTAAATTTTACCAATTTAAAATGTGAGAGACTTGTCTATTACAATACCAGCTCACCTTTCACAGGCTATTGGGGAGACAGCCAGTTTTCTTCTATTAACTGAATGAAGAAAATCGAAGTCGAAGTAGAGAATTCTTGTCCAGCGTTCCAAATTAATTTTTTTGGTGCTGATTTGCTTATTTAATCTGGGTCATATTTGTATTTGTACTTTGACTAATTCAATGATGAAATGGTAATAATATAGCCTACTTACCTCTTGATGTTAAAATGTAGTAGAACTCTGATATGAACAACTTTCAAGACAGGATAATAGCTAGATCTTTTTTATAATATTGCCATAGTAATGAATTCTTAGTATTTTGTTATTAATTATTATTACCATAAAAGAAAAAAACTCATTAAGAAAAAGTACTTTTGTCCCTCTTCTTCCTACTATCACATACAGGTAATGATATTCTTACTTGATTGATGGGAAATTTCAATTTTTTTCCATGGATTTATTCTGAGGTCCAATGTTTATAAATGAAATTAATAAAATATAAAAATTAATCTTGGTAATTGTTAAAAATAGTGCTTTGGGATTATGAGGTGAAATAAAGACTTCCTTTTTTAAAGAAGTCCACACTAGGGTGTTAATATGAATTATAATGAGGCTATGGGAAAGCACCTGGCTCTTATATGAATACTGTCCTTAAAAAAGTGTTTCTAAAATATTATATCTTTTAGGTTTATGAAATCATATATATATACATGTAAATTATATTATATTAAAATATATCCATTTATAAATTATATAATTTGTATATATGTATATGTACATATACACAAATTATAAATCTACATCTCTATATCTTCCTATAGGTATCCTAAGATAGATGCTCAATTCTTTGAGAAAGAGTTCCCTTGGAGAATCTGCCTCTAGCTCTGGTTCATCTCTAACTTTTATCATACATGTCCAGACTGCTTCAAGTCTAAGGTAACTCAGTGGAATTTTCAAACATTGCATAGTCATAGTTTTACTGCAATTATACACTGAGTTTCATAACTGGAAATAGACAATCAGACTTTCTCACAGGAAGCCAAGCACAAACCCTGTGGCCACAAAACATCTCTATATTCTTCCCTTCCCCAAACCCCACTTTATCAAAACTATAAGAATTTATTATGGTTCCAGCCACTTCAGGAGGATAGACTTCTTAGCCATTTCTCAATTTTGGCATTCAGTTGTTAATATTTTCTTAATTTACCTTCTCTACTGATTTAAGGCCTGAAGAAAGAGTAGGGATAACTTTATAAAATACGCACAGTGCAGCCCAAATAGAATGCTTGTGGCTAAATGATATTTGACACTATTTGCAAAGCTAGCAATTTTAGAGCAAATGCTTGAGATTAACCTGCTCTTTTCAAAGAAGGGACAAATTGTTCTCATATCATTGATTATAGAAAAGTGTTCCAAAAAAAAAAAAAAGAATGACTGCTTGATTTGTCAGATGTGAAAATCTTAGGCTTTGAAGCTAAGAATATAACCTCGTTTGTAGATTGATATAAGTCTGAGACTTGGTCTATCACTGATAGTGTGTGGGCCTTGGACAAGTAACTTAGTCTCTTGAAGCTTCAGCATCTTCATCTTCAAGTGGGGATAATCCATTCAAAATGTATTCAACCAACATGTACTCTGCTCAAGGTCTGCCAAGCATGCAGTGATGGTATCTACTTTATAATACTGTTGCAAAGACTGAAAGAGATGATGGAAGTTATTTTTTAGAATAGGCCTGGGACATAAAAAAGCCACTCTATAAATGTTCATTGCAACATTTTGTTGACTATTTTTTGCTATTAGGTAACATTTTAAAATTGAATTATGTTTATCAAATAAAATGTTTAAATAGCCAATTCCCTAGAAATTAAAAATAAGTTTAGTGGTGATTTTTTTTTAGATTTGACATAAAAAGTAAAGGCAACAAAAGCCAAAATAAACAATTGGGACTGCTTCAGACTAGAAGCTTCTGCATAGCACAGGAAATTATCAACAAAATGAAAAGGCAACTTACTGAATGGAAGAAAATATTTGCAAATGATATATATGAAAGAGAGTTAATATCCAAAATATATAATAAATCTCATAAAACTTAATAGAAAAATTAAACATGGGCAGAGGATCTGAATAAACATCTTTCCAAGAAGACATACAGTTGTTGAACAGGTACAAGGAATGATGCTCAACATCACCAATCATCAGGGAAATGCAAATCAAAACCACAATGAGTTATCATCTGTTATCTGTTAGAATGACTATTTTCAAAAAGTTAAGAAATAGGTTTTGGCAAAGATGTGGTGAAAAGGGAACCTTTATGCACTCTTGTTGGGAATGCAAATTGGTGCACTCTGGAATAGCACAGAGGTTTCTCAAAAAATTAAAAATAAAACAATTACATGATCCAGCAAATTCATTTTGGGGTATTTTTCAAGAAAAATGAAAAACACTAATTCAAAAAGATCTATGCACCCCCATGTTCACTGCAGCATATTTACAATAGTCAAGATATGGAAACAACCTCAGTGTCCATTGACAGATGAACTAATAAAGAAAATGTGATATATATCTCACATGTATTATATATGAGATATTATTCAGTCATGAAAAAGAATGAAATCTTGCCATTTGTGGCAACATGGATGGACCTTGAGGGTGTTATGTTAAATGAAATAAGTCAGACAGAGAAAGAAAAATACTGTGTAATCTCACTTATGTGTGGAATCTAAACAAAATCAAAAAACCAAAAAGTCCCCAAAACCAAGCTTCTAGTAAGATACAGAGAACATATTGGTGATAGCTAAACGTGGAGGGCTGGGGGGATGCCAAATGGGTAAAAGGAGTTGAAAGTTATACACGTCCAGTTTAAAAACAAAACAAAACAAAACAACAACAACAACAAAAAAAAGCCAGTTTTTCAAAGTGGTTGCACTAGTTACACTCCCATTAGTAGTGTATGAGAATTCCAGTTGCTCCACATTCTTTCCAACTTTTGGTATTATAACCATTATAATGGAGTTTTGGTCTCTCATTTGGCTTAATTGTCATTTCTCTGATGACTAATGATGGATTAGGATATTTCCATTTGCCTTTTGGCCATTCATGTGTCTTCTTTTGTGAAATATCTATTCCAGTCTTTTGCCCATGCTTTAACTAGATTATTTGTATTCTTAACATTGAGTTGTAAATTTTTTTTTATATATTCTGAGTTCAAGTCCTTTGTCAATAAATACAAATAGTTTCTCACAGTCTATGGCTTTAAATTTCATTTTTTAAGTGTCATCTTCTAAGGAATAGAAGATTTTAGTTCAAATGATGTCCAACTTTTCAAGTTTTCTTTTATGCATAGTACTTCCTGTTTTCTGGGAAATCTTTGCTGGACCAAGGTTGTATAGATTTTCTCCCTTATTTTAATCTACAAAGTTTATATTTTAACTTTTACAATTGAGTATGTGAACATTTCAACATATATTAATTCCTTTTGAGAATATAATCCTTTCTGTGATTCAAGAAGTTTGAGAATATCACCAACTCTTTGTTGGAGAATATAGAAGTACTACCAACAATTAACATACACATTTATTTTTTAGGTGAAGCCATTGCAAGAAATGTGCCATGGCTTTGTGAATTAAAAAGGATAACATGTTTACTATAAACAGTATAAGATCCTCAGTTTTTAAGATTTAAATCCTAATAGTGCTGAACAGGTGCCAGCTAAGTAATACCACATTTATTTTCATGAGCTTTTCTCTTATTCAAATTCTCAGCTCTCACTTTAGTACTATGATTTAACAGTGGGTAAATCAGATGAGAATGCAAAACCAGTAAAACCTTTCTAGAAGGAATCAGCAGTATGTGGCAAAGTCATCTATGTATTTATCCTTGGACCAGCAAAATGACTCCTAGGATTATATTTCAAAAATAAAGTGGCAAAAAAATAAATAAACAAAAACAAAAACGACAATAAAGTAACAGAAATCCAAAAGGTCTTTGCAGAAGACCATTTAGCATAGTACAGCTATATTAGCAAGTTTGGGAATAAGTCAACCATCATCAATTAAAGACTGTTGAATAAATTATGGTTCATCTACATTTTGGAATAATATTTAGTCACTAAAGAAATAGAGAATATATTCATATATTGTTATGTGGAAGCCTCCAAATTGTATTGTTAAGTAAATGACAAATTAAGCATGGAGAAGTATGTATAATATTTGTTCATTTCTTTAAAAAAGAGAGTAAAAAAAGATATATAATAAAAATTATATGTAATGTTGATTTATAATTATATAGTTTTGAATATGAAGAATAACTTCAAGAATAAAATAATAAACTAATGAAAATTAGCTAAATGAGGGAGAATAAGTTGGAGGAATCAGGGTTAGAAACCAGACTTCACAGAAAATACATTATTTCATACATATTATTTATAACTATGTAAATGTTTAACATAATTATAAGAAAAATCTAAATTCTAACAACAGCTTCTAAGAACCAAAGGAAAAATGAATCTAGCAATGTTTTAAGTTGGTGCCTAAATCATATAATGAGAAGTTATTATGAATGACTGTTAAAGGAAGTAATTTGATGATGAATTCCTAAGGAGATATAGCACAAAAAAAAAAAAACCTATAAAATAAATCTCAAGGAATTTTCAGTAATCATATAGGAGTAGTAATATCAGTATTCTGAAATTATTTTATATATGTAAGAAAATATATGTATTTATAAATTAAAAATATTAAGTAAAATCTTAAATTTTTACATTTTGACTTGAAATATTGATATAAACTAATGACGTGTCTTTTCTTAAGAAAGAAAGAAAAGAAAACTCTAGCTCTATAAAGTGAATCAGCTTAGAAACTGATCAACATAGTACTAATAGTATCTCTAGCACCAAGATTGTTAGCTTTAAATAACATTTTACACTCAAAGGATGCAAAGCTTCTTGGAGAAATGGCTAACTCCAGACCTGGGGCAGGAAATGTGCAAATGAACTTAGAAGATCTGATTATAAGAGAAAGCAATGATGTTACCAAAGACTACTAAAGTTAGGTCAAACAGAGGTAGGAGGCAGTTTGAGGAGATTCCTGCTGCATAAAAGTGAAACATTGGTGAATATTCTAATAATAAAGCAAATGGATTGAAACACAGCAAACCTCTTAAACTATCAGTTCATGATAATGTAAAATCCTCACTGGTCATTATATCACTCATCCATTACCAATGCTAATCTTGTAAAATAAAACACCCTCAAACTCAGCGGCTTAAGCAAAAATCACAGATTCTTGCTCATGTGTCTGTGGGGTTTCTGGAAGTCAGGGACCCTAGTACAGGTTTTGTCCGGGCTTAACTCCAAGCAGCAGATGGGTCCAGTTCCCCTCTACGTTTCTGTCATCCTCTTTGGGTCTGCAACAGACTGATGAAAATGTTCTTCTCATGACAATGACAGAAGACAAGAAAGAAAGCCCAACCACACAAACACATGTGAAGCTGATTAATGCTTCATAGCTGCTAACATGCCTTTAGCCAAAGTAAGCCTGAGCCCAAAGTCAGGAAAGAGAACACTCTGCTTCTGCTAAAAATGAACTGAAAAGTAACATAGCAAGGATGTAGACACAGGTAGGATGAAACATTAATATCAATGATTTAATCTTCCACAGTCACTTGTGGGATCTTTTAAAGAGAACCAATATTATAAAATATCAGCAAATAAAGATATTTAAAAAATATCCTGCCTTTCTAGTGCAAACTATAAATCAAGAGTTGTTGGAGAATATATTTCTTCAACTAATAAAAAAAGAAGAAATGATAAAATCAGAATATAATCATTTTTTTATTCTTAAATGGAACAAGGAAAATAACAATACCAGAGTGATCAAGAAAAAAATTAGTAACCTACCAAATTCATTAAAATATTTAAACACAGGTCATAAAGATATTAAACACAAAGAAAATTTATACAGGCAAAAATAACAGTGTTGATGTTATGATGATAGAAATTAAATCATTATTTTAAACATAAGAAAGAAAAGAAACAAGCATTTGTCCAGTTCTTCCTGTATGAACTGTAACTCAGGGTAACCAAATAGTTGATAAGAGAAAGTTTCTTTTTATGTGAATATCTCATTTACTAAATCAATGAGGTTTGAATGAATTAGAATATCATTATTCTGCAACCCCTAATCAAATAATAGACTTAAGCAATGATGTATCAATTGCTAACATTACCCCAAAAAAGACAAATAGCTATTACATATCTCTTGAATAAAATATATAATGCCACCTAAAAAGTAGTATTCCCAAAACCTTTTAACTTCAATTTAATCAAGTCTCTAGACCTTACCTCTAATTTATTTAAAATGCAGGGGAGACAGAAACATGCTACATTAAACCAAGGGATACAATTGGCAAAACACAGAGTGTAGGGAACTATGATGTAGAAACTGCTCAGAACAAGTAAGATTGTCCATGAACTGATGATTATTAAAGTTGAGTGAAGGAACATGGAAGTTTGTTTTGTTTTGTTTGTTTTTTTAAAGATTTTATTTATTCTTTTGACAGAGAGCACAAACAAGGGAAACAGAGGCAGAGGGAGAGGGAGAAGCAGGCTCCCCGCTGAACAGGGAGCCCGATGTGGATGTAGGGCTCAATCCCAGGACCCTGGGATCATGATCTGAGCTGAAGGCAGACACTTAACTGACTGAGCTACCCAGGGGCCCCAGGAACCTGGCAGTTTTTAATCCTATTTTTGTATATATCTGAATTTGAGTAATATATTTTTTTCTTAAAATAAAGTAAGTCACTGGGCATTTTTTGAAAGGTGTGATTTAAACAGATAGAACATGTCTTATTTGGGGAATAGAAAGCCCAAGTTATCTTTTAGGCTGCCTGACTTAGAGAACGAGAAGACAGTGGCTAGTGGACATTTTCTAAGTCACTCCCTTCTGAATACTACTTAGAGTGCTGCCTAATATCAGTGACATTGAGAAATTAATAACAAAACTAGAGTGGGTGCTATTTTCCAAGATTCAGAAGTTAATCTTAAATCCAGACCAGTAACTAAAATTCCTAGGATAGGGGATTGAACAACTAAAAAAACCTCACCCATGTGGCCATATTCATGCATTAAGCTAAATATGTTTCCTGTATCTGGTGATCAAACATCCTGAGTATCTTTGTAAATGACTAATGATGTGGGCGCCTGGGTGGCTCAGTTGGTTAAGTGTCTGCCTTTGGCTCAAGTCACAATCCCAGGGTCCTGGGATTGAAGATGTGGGATTGAGCCCCACATTAGGCTCCATGTTCAGCAAGGAGCCTGTTTCTCCTTCTACCTCTGCCTGCTGCTTCCCCAGCTTGTGCTATCCCTCTCTCCCTGTCTCTCTGTCAAATAAATAAAATCTTTTAAAAAATTGACTAATGATGATATATCATCATGAACAATTGTATATTTCATAATAAGAAATTCTTGGTGATGTGAAACAGTTAATGAATTGCCACCAATACTTAAGTAAGATGGGGACATGGTAATTCTGTGTCATTTATATTCCTTAAGCATTCATGAAGGGCTGGCATTAAATGATATCATTTATTTTGTGCCATAAGATTCTGGTATGCTAGAGCTATCCTCTTACTGCTCTGATGTCATTAAGCCTCTTCACGAAAGTTACCTCGTAAGAATTGTAATACTGCAAGACAATGTGGCTCCAAATGAAAATGTGTATGAACTGCTATTAAGAAGTATTTATCAGTGCTCTTGTTGTCTTAACTATAGAGCCTCTGATTTGCAGATGGGACTTCTGTGTCGTTATCTAGCTGATTTTTCTAGACTTGAATTCCACAATGAAGACATTAGTTTCTGGACATGTGACCTTGAAGTAATGGTATTTATTGACTTTTATTATGCTTTTTAATGAAGGCAATGTGAAGCTTTGGCATTAGAAATTGTGTCAAATGTTGAATTGTATGTGAAGTCAACAAGTAAAACAAAATTTCAATTTGGGAAAAGAAAGTGAGGACACAGTCAAAAGTTAGGGAAATGGATGGACAAAGAGAGAGAAAGAGGGAAATACAAAGATACAGAGATATAGAGAGAAGGAGGGATGATGCAGAGCATATAAGTAGATACATGAATGGAAGTGCTCCCTTATATCATCCAAGGTTGACGGTGTGCTCATGGAAATGGTCTTGTGTGGGCGAAGTTGGCCAAAATTTAAATATTGTTAGTTTCAGGAAGGAAATCAATAAGTAACGATACTAGTACTAAAGAGTTAAGACTATGTCTTTCCCGTACCTCCTCTTAGGTTCATTTCTAGAGCAAAAATGCTATTATATACAACCAGATGGATTACTGGTCTGGCTTTGTGTGTCAGCTCCCATGCTAGGACATTTACAACTATAAAGATACAGCATGAGACATAAATTCCCCAGAAAAAGCATCAGAGAGAAATCTGAATTACAGTTCTTGCTCATGTGATGCTATTCTGTAATAACCATGCTAGTCTGTTATTTTACTATTTATGAAATGGAGAAGAGCAGTCATACATTCCTGTGTATTTGGAAGCCAATTGGCAAATGGGCAGAGCTTTTAGGAAGACTGAATCATCCCACCAAACTATCACACTGAAAACATAGAGATTTATATATATATATATATATATATTCTGATCACAAACAGAAGGATTAATATCCATTGATACTCAAGTAGAGTACCAATTGTATGAACAAGAAGGTTAAAAATACAGATTCCTAGGCTCCACTCTTAGAAAATTCTAATTCATTAGATAGTGAGGCAGGTCTAGAAATCTGTATGTTAGTGAACAGCCCAGGTGATTTCAATATGTCTAGTTCCAGGAACATGATTATCATAAACACTAATAAACTGACACAATATGAAAAGAGGTATAAATTAGAAAACTTACTTTATTCCTCATGAGATTATAGGAAAATATTAAGGCTCTCATTGTAGGCTGTAGGTATGTTTATAAGCATATATATCTACATTGTACAATCACATGAAATATATTCTCATTCACATTTTTTAATGAAAAATAGTTGAAATGGTGAATATCCTACAAGGCAAATAAAATTAAAGTCTAGATCAACTAGGCATAGGGCATTACTATCAATTTTAGAATACCAAATAGATTCTACTTTAAATTTCCAAACTGTATAACTTAATAAAAGTAACATAGCTGTGAAAGCCCCATGAAAACATAAAGACTCAAAAAATTCAGGGGAGGGGGCATTGTATTGAATATAACCAGGCACAGTCCCTGGCCACTTTTCTTTCTTTTTCCTTTTTTTTAACCACATAGTTACTCTTAAAACTTTGCCCTGCCAGGAGAGATACAAGCAATAGAAAACCGCTGTTAGAGTCTAGCCAAATGTTTCTCCAAGCACTATCCTTGGACAACTTGCAACAGAACCACTTGGTATTTATTTTAAAGTACAGATTCCTAGACCCTCCCTTACACATATTAAATAAGAATCTGGTTAAAGGGGTGGTTTCAGGATGATGGTGAATATCTTTAAAGAAATAATTTCCAGTTTTAGAGTTTGAGATGCACTGCATTAAAGACGTCAATTCCTTAAGTACAAAAGAGAGGAAAAAGATTATGTGGCTTGAATTTCCACAGTATTTTCTGAAATTTTTACTTCTCTCAATGCTGGACAAAGGAAAGCATCAGGGGCGGGGGGGGGGGCAGAGCTAAGATCAGGTGAGTGAGGCACTTGCCTTGGGTACAAAAATTAAGGAGTGATTAAAAGAAAGAAAAGAAATAATAAAATCAAGATAACAGGCTGTGCCAAGCCATATTGGAGCTGAAGTGAAATAAGTAATACTTAAAAGAGGTAATACTTATTATCTATTTTAAATTATTTTTATTCATCATGGATATTTTTACACTAATTTTATTTTTTTCAATAGTACATTAAAATATTGTTTAAGTTGACTACTGAATTTTTCAGCACCTGCTTAATTTTTCACCAGAGGCAAATGCCTCACCCTAGTTCTGGCTCTGCTCCTCTGTATTATGTGGAATGGACTTACCTCAGTTATTTAAAAGCATGTTAACATCTAAGCACAAAAGGTTGTTTTCCTCTTATTGCATCTTCTCAGTAAATATGTTTCCGCCTAAAGGTAGGGCCAATTTTGCTCCCCAAATTTAATCAGATCCATTATATAATAAAACCAAATGAACTTGTTTTCTTAGACTGAAATGGAAGTGGGAGTTCCCCCAAAAATATGCTTTGGTTAATATTTTTCAAAGTTAACCAGTTAATGTACTAAAAATGAAATAAGGTGGAAATGAACTGGAATGCCTATATTCAGGTTTAGGTATATAATAAAAATGCTCAGTTGATTAAATAATAATCTTCAACAACAGCCTGCGTCTTCAAAGTTTCTACTTTATTGTTATTATTATATTTTTGGATGGGAAGTTTTCTCTAAAGAAGATGCTTTTGATGTCCTATGACCAAGAAGAGGAAACCCAAGCCAAATATTTGATTGCCTACTAAGTATTTGTTGTGACATATATTCATAGAAGGAGGTTTTGTCATACTGGCTCTTTCACTATTGCAGAGTTGCACTGTTGTCTTCCTTAGACTAAAACAGCTTGTTTAAAGTCTATGCAGGCAGGGCCCCTTAGACAATATTTCAAACATGGCATAGATTTGCAGACTATCACGGAATGAGAAATCTGAAAAACTCACTTAAAGTTATCCCTTTGAGGGTCACCTGGGTGGCTCAGTCGGTTAAGCAGCTGCCTTCAGCTCAGGTCATGATCCCAGGGTCCTGGGTTCGAGCCCCACATCAGGTTCCTTGCTCAGCGGAGAGCCTGCTTCTCCCTCTCCCTCTGCCTGCCTGCTGCTCCCCCTGCTTGTGCTCTCTCTCTCTCACTATCTCTCTCTGTGTGTCAAATAAATAAATAAAATCTTTAAAGAAAAGTTATCCCTTTGAGCACAGTTAAGGGAGTCAGGATTTGGTTAGATGTGGAAGTAAAAAAAAAAAAGTTGACATGTTGATGATAATTTATTAAAAGCTTCCAAAAGAAAATTAAGCAAATGTAGATGAATAAAATTAGCAGTGGTGATGGTCACCAATATGTTGATCAAGAGTATCTCTAGAAATAAGGTCTGGGTGCTTTTACTCCCTATAAAAAAGTACATTGTTTGATTTTTTTTCTACAGTGAGATTGTTTTGCCTACAGACAAAACATTATAATAATTGTCACTTTCAAAAATATATTCATATCCTAATGTCTGTGGAAAACTTTGGGGGTTAGAACCTAAAAGGAAATTTATTTGCATTGTAAGGGTTATGAGGCCCTAACTTGCATCAGTTTTATATAGTAAAATTTTAGGGACATTAAAAATTGAAACTGATCCTTTTGAGAAGTGTTTATGTTACTACCCTACACAGTGGTGGAGAAATGAGCAGGAAGACTGCTTTAGGTCATTTCAAGATTTATAATTATATTATTTGAAATGCTTTTTCAAAAAATCAGAAAGAGTACTATAATAAATTCTCAAGAATTTTGTTGGTTCCGTTAAGTTATTGGAGAAAATATTTATATAATTAACTTATATGAAAATATATAAACCACATATAGTTTATCTTAATTTAGGAAAGTAGATACCTTATACCAAAAACCCAGTTCATTTCAATAAAATAAATGACAAAGTTCTAACAATTCCTTAATATTTAAGGATATGGAATTTTTTTCCTTTGCCTCAAGCCTTTCTGGCAATTTAATAAGGGGAAATTAATACTCCTATTTACGTATCATTTTTACTTATATTTTGCCCCAAACTTAACCATTACTCTTTCCTTTTAAAGATTATTCTCCTATATATCCATTTATTAAATACTGACTGTATATCTACCACGTAGCAGACAGTGTGTGAGATACTGTGACCTGCAGAAACAAAGGCAGACAAGCTAAACATAATGACTGTCCTTGGGAAGCAAAGCCTCTTTTGCCTTGCAAGAAATTACCAATAAGTAGGACATTTCAAAATATCCAATCCATAACTTTGGACATGATTATTCTGGAATCTTTCTACCCTGGAGATAATATTTACCAAGTCATTTAAATTTTTATGGTGAGAATTCCCTAGATTACTTTAAGGAATAAAGCAATAGAAAATGGGAAAATGCATGCTCACTGTTACTTAATTGATGATGAATGCTTTTTGAATAAAACCTAGTGTTTATAGCCATGGTAATATCATATAAAAATTCTGTTTAGGTTTTGAAGTCAAATTCATTCATGGTTTACACTTTAGAGGAAATATTTCTATGCACACTCACCTAGGTATACATTAACAGTTTACACATTGGGTAACTATACTTCATTTGCATGATTTTTAAAATTTGCAAACATAATGAAAAGCATGACTGTTTGCACCTGAGATTAATTTGCTGTTAGAAGAAGAAATTCTGCATAAAGCTATCTATTCCGTATGGACATGCATTCTACCCTCTGTACCTCCTGTATGAAGAATAGGGCCCTGATACATACATACAGAAATGTCTTGACATCTTTTTAAGAGTGTAGTTTACAAATCCCTCCCTTGACATGTCATGAGTTTTTTTAATGATACAGAGGATGGAATTCTTTCAAGTTCCACTTCCAGTGATGATAGAATGGTTTATGTAGATTAACTGGCCCACCAAGAACAGCTAGAAAAATCTTGAAAAATATTTACAAGCCTCAAGGAGCAACTGAAGCAGCCAAGAGATGATGGACAATGACATGTAACAATGGGTAAGTACATTTTGATAAGACTGACAGTCGGCTGTGCTTTTACTTTCACAATATTTCCCTTAGGTGAAAGGCTAAGAAATTAAAAAAGAATGTGGCATTCAATCAAAAATCACCAGGCATTTGACAACAAAACCAAATGATTAAAAAAAAAAAAAGATTTTAAAAAGGGAAGCACAAGTAAAATAACAAGTGATTCAGATATTGGAGTTAATCAGATATAGAATTTGAAATAATTGTGATTAATATGTTAAGAACATGGATAATATGATGAAGAATTTCATTAAAAAACTGGAATCATAAAATAATAGAGTAGATATTCCATAACTGGACAAAATACAACCACTTAAGTAAGAAAAGTTAAATGGGGCAGGTTAGAGTCAGCAGCAGAAAAAAAAATCAGTGAACGACATAAGTCAATAGAAGATATCAAGACTAAAGCATAGAAAGAAAAAATAATAGAAATTAGAAATAAAAAAATCTCTTGAGACATATACAATGTAGTGAAATTATCTAATATATTTGAAATTGCAGTTCAAGCAACAAAGCAGAGGAATCATTGGGATTAAGCAGTATGTGATAAGATGCTGGCCAAGAATTCTCTAAAATTGATGAAAGACATTAGGTTACAGATTTAAGGAGACCCTCAGCAGGGAAAAACATAAATAAATCACAACTTAAAAAATCATTGTAAAACTGCCCAAAACCAGAGTAAAATTCTTAAAAAGCATTACTGGGGCTAATATATAACTTACAGGATCAGCAAGATGACTTGACAGTGGACAGTTCAACATTCCATAATTGGTAGAAGCCAGAAAATATTAGGGTGATAGGTGATAGGAAATTGCCAAAGGAAAAAATTTCCAAATAAGAATTTTCTGTAAACTAAAATTTTATTTGAAAAATGAAGGTAAAATCAGTATGTTATGAAACAATCTGAGATTTTTTTTGCCTACCAGTACATCCATGCTAAATGAAATAACAAAAGCAAGTTTTCATACAGAAAAAAATAAATCTAATGAAACAAGTAAATGAAGGAAGAAATGAAGAGCTATGGAAAAGTTAAGTATGTGGCTAATTATAAATAAATATTGACCTATAAAATAATGATAATATTGTATTATGGGTATTATAATATAGAAATATAATACAAGACAACAATAACACCAAAGCCAGAAAGGAGCAAGGCAGTTAAAAGTCAAAAGCCCATGCATTGTCATGGCAATATTAATTTATGTTTGGCTCTGGTAAGTCAAGCATGCATGCAATAATCCTAGGAAACCACTAAAACTGCTAGAGGAGAAAAAATAAATAATACAAATAACTCACTAAGTTGATAAAATGCAAGAAAAGAGAAGAAAAGAAAACATAAAACAGGACAATTAAAATAAATAGAAAGATAGTACTATATTTATGCCCAAACATATCAGGAATTAACTTGTGTAAATAGGAAAAGAACTCCAGCTAACATTTTAGAATTCAACTGAATACAATTTATAGAGAAACATGTTAAAAAAATACAAACATGCAAAAAGGTTAAAGTAAAAGGATAATAATAATAAAATAATAATAAAGATACATCTTATAAGAACTAACCAAAAGAAAACTGAGTTAGCTACACTAATATCTGACAAAATTAACTTTTAGGCCAGCAGCATCACTAGAGATAAAAAGGGTTATAGCATACTTAGATTAAAGCATTCATCTACCAAGAATATATAACAATTATATTTTTATCCAACAACTTATACAAGTATATAATGACAAAATATATTAAATATGTAAATTTATATTGTAACAAAATATATTAATTTATAGAACATGCAGGATATATAATATATGAATTACCTGGTAAGTAAACTTGATTTAATTGACCACATAGAACACTTATGTACAACAACTATGGAGCAAACATTATTTTCACGTGTATGTGCAACACCTAAAAATTAACATAAGTTATTTTTAACATGTTTCAACAAATTTCAAAGAACTGTTGTATAGAATATGACTTTTGATGCATAACATTAAGAAAAAAAAACCCAAATGTTTGAAAATCAAGTCATGTACTTTTCAAATATCTAAGGATCAAAAAAGAAATCACAATTACAAATGAAAAAAATGCATTTTTTTTACCCAGATCATAATGAAAATTCCACATATCAGAACTTCCGGGTGCAGTGAAAGTCATGCTAAGAGGGAAATGTATAATCTCCAAAAAAGATATTTAAAAGAAGAGTGACAAGTGCCTGGGTGGCTCAGTCGTTAAGCATCTGCCTTCGGCTCAGGTGATGATCCCAGGATCCTGGGATTGAGTCCCATATCGGGCTCCCTGATTGGCAGGAAGCCTGCTTCTCCCTCTTCCACTCCCCCTGCTTGTGTTCCTGCTCTCGTGCTCTCTCTCTCTCTGTCAAATAAATAAATAAAAAATAATAAAATCTTTAAAAAAAAAAAGAGTGACAATATTATAAGTAACCATCTCAAGAACTGAGCCAGAAGTTAGAAAACATTCATTAAATCTAAAGAAAATAAAAGAAATATTTTTTAAAAGCAGAAGTCAATTATACGGAAAATATACAATAAGAAGTTAACAAACCTTGACTCTTAGGAAAGATAAGTAAGTTAATAACTCCCTACTGTGAATTATGAAGGTAAAACGAGAGAGGGACTAAAAATTACTAATACTAAGGAAAATGGAAGATTTGTAATTATTCTATATGAATTAAAAAATAGTCTTAGTTTAGATGGCCTCACCAGTAAATATTTTATCAAGCATGAGAAAAAAAAATGTGAATATTTCCCATTTTGTTTTATAAGGATAACATTACTTTGTTTCCAAATTACAGACCATTCTTTTTCATAAATTTATATGTAGAAATCCTATATAGAAATTCCCAAACAAGGGGTGCCTGGGTGGCTCAGTCTTTAAGTGTCTGCCTTCGGCTCAGGTTATGATCCCATTGTCCTGGGATTGAGCCCGCATCGGGCTCCCTGCTCCACGGGAAGCCTGCTTCTCCTTCTCCCACTCTCCCTGTTTGTGTTCCCTCTCTCGCTGTCTCTCTCTCTGTCAAATAAATAAATAAAAATCTAAAAAAAATCCCAAACAAAATTCATAAAAGAGTAATATATTATGAACAAGTAGGGTATATGCCAGGAATTTAAAAATGATTATATTTGAAAATTAACCGGTGTTATTGATCACATTAACAGAGGAAAGAAAAGAAATTATATGATTGTATAAAAGTATGCTGAAATAGTGTTTGATGGAATTCAGTAATATTAGTAGATTGAGATTAGAAAGGAATTTACTTAAATGATAAATTATATTAAAATGCATTGGGAATTATACAGTAAGGTAGGCTTACTTTTTCTGTTTTGGTATTTTTTTCTCTCCCTATTTTAAATCTCTTAAATATTTATTTACTTACTTACTTACTTACTTACTTACTTACTTATTTATTTAAGATTGTCTTTATTTAGTTGACAGGGAAAGAGAGAACAAGCAGGGGGAGCGGCAGGCAGAGGAAGAGGGAGAAGCAGGCTCCCCGCTGAGCAGGGAGCCGAATGTGGGGCTCAGTCTCGGGGGACTCTGGGTCCATGACCTGAACAAAAGGCAGATGCTTAACCAACTGAGCCACCCAGGCGCCCCTCTCTTAAATATTTAAAGAAGATTCCAGAATAATAATTTTATATTCTATTGTCTAGATTTCTGTTGTTGAAGTACTGTAACAGAATAGTGCAGTGAACAAGGATATGGGCTTTAGTCTTAGATTTAGTCATCACTTCATCAAGAAGCAATCTATTAATTTCAGAGCAAGTTAATTAGCATCTCTAAGCCATATCTATTATCTATCTATCTATCTATTTTTTTTAGAGAAAGTGCACACATGTGAGCGGGGAGAGGGGACTGAGGGAGAGGGAGAGAGAGAATCTTAAGCAGGCTCCATGCCCAGCACAGAGCCCAACACTGGGCTCCATCGCCCGACCCTGAGATCATGACCTGAGCTGAAATCAACAGTTGGATGCTTAACCTACTGAGCCACCTAGACACCCCATCTAAGCCATATTTTGTTGAGAGAGTCAGAGAGAGAGATGGAGAAAGAGAGAGGAAATGAGAAAGCAAGAGAGCAAGAGAGAGGGAATGAATGAATGAATGAATGAATGTCTATGTCTCAATGTTGTTATATGAATTAAAGTAATGTATATGTAAAATCATCTAGTAAATCACCTCTTATACTTGTTTGTCCATACCTGTATTTCCCCAAACTATCTATCACGCTTACTGTATTAGTTTCCTAGGGTTATTATAACAAATTATCACAAACTACGTTGTTTAAGAAAACATAAATTTATTTTCTCACAATTCAGGAGGCTAGGAATCTGAAACGAAATAAAAATGATAGCAGGATTGGTCCTTTCTTGAGACTCTACCAAGGAATCTTGATTGCATTTGCAAAGACCTTATTTCCAAATAAGATTACATTCATATATACTGAAGGTGAGAACTTTAACTTATGTTTTGGGGGAACAGAATTCAACCCACAACATATATCAAGCAGGCAGTAAACTGAGAGAAGCTAAGAGGTTTGTCTAGAGTAGTAAATGAAACTACTAACAAAGCCAGAACTAGAAACATATCTGATTCAGAATCCAGTGTTTCTTCTCATATGCCAAGCTACTTAAAAAATTATCTTCATGATTCCAAAGGTAAATTTTAAGTCTTGATTGTATCTATTTATAGTCTATTCTATATCCTTGACTGGATTTAGAACATGTAAATAAATCATTTGAAGTGTTGAACTCAGAGAAAAATAATACATGAGTGTGAGTTGGCACAAGTCTATGTGAACACAAAGTGAAGGTGACACATAGGCAGCCTATGTGCCATTTCCAACCAGCAGAAAGATCCATTTTGTCTTAAACACTGTGGTTGTGGAGGCTGTGGAGGTTATTATTTTTAATGAGCTAAATTTTTTAAAATCAGAAGATTTTACTTCAAATTCCAGCTTTCTAACTGCTCTTGAAAAGTCAAGATTTGGCAACAGTGGATCCATCCACATGACCACAGGCTGCTAGCTCTAAAATATTTATATATATATATATATATATGTATATACACAAATATTTTAGAGAAGTATGTGATTTTTAGTTGCCCACAATGCCAACCAATCTTCATCATTTCCCCAGTTTTGTTTACCTAATTCATGTATATTGCATGCCAGACTTTGTTAGTCATTTCAGTCTGCTCTCCTTGATCTAGAGAAAATTAAATTGCCTAGGACTGCCTACAGTCCCATTCAATGCAACGTCTAGATCAAGTGCACAACTATAATTTAGAGTCCAGTTCATCTCTATTTTACTGTCATTTTTCCTTCAGCAAGAATGAATCTCTTATAAAAATAAAACTCTTGTCAATTCTGATTCACAAGTAACTTCGAGAGCCTAACTTTTTTTGTATAAAAAAGTAGGTGTTAGAACTCTAATTTGTGAAATTCCAAGGGAGTATATCTAATATCTACCATTGTCTTATTGCCAACATATTTAACTCTGTGTGTGTGTGATATGATTTACAAGAGATATATATTTGATCTTTCAGATGACCGAAATATATTTCTCAGTTTTCTCTATCTTCACCCACAGTTCCTGAAAGCACTTTTGACTTGTAAAGGTGAAATGGTTGTTTTTTAATTAATGAAGACAACTTTTGGACCTCACCCAAAGGTGGGGCTGGTTGCCAGAAGGACCAAACATGTAGTCAGATGGTGTTGGAACTTTCAGTCCCACTCTCTCCCCTTCAGGCCAGCTGAAAGGGTCTAGATGTTGAATCAACCAATGGCCAATGACTTGGTCAATTACAACTATGTGATGAAGCCGCCATAAAAATGCAAAAGAACTAGGTTCAGAGAGCTATTAGCATTGCTGAACCTGTGGAAATCTGTGGGAGAGTGGTACTCTTGAAAGGGCATGGAAGATCCAAGCTCTTTCCCACACCTAGCCCTCTGTATCTCTTTATCTGGCTATTGGTTTATATGCTTTAGCATGTCCTTTAATAAACTGGTAAGTGTTTCCCTGAGTTCAGTGAGTCACTCTAGCAAATTAAAAGAACTCAAGGAAGAGGTCATTGGAACCTCCAATCTGTAGCCAGTCAGATGCACAGGTAACAGCCTGGGGCTTATGACTTGAATGTGAATTGGGGATTTGGGGGGTGGTCTTGTAGGACTAAATCCTTAATCTGTGGAATCTGATGGCATCCCTGGGTAGATAGTGTCAGAATTGAATTGATTCACAAACTATGAGAGACTATGGCCTCTGAGAAACAAACTGAGGGTTCTAGAGGGGAGGAGGGTGGGGGGATGGGTTAGCCTGGTGATGGGTATTAAAGAGGGCACGTTCTGCATGGAGCACTGGGTGTTATATGCAGACAATGAATCATGGAACACTACATCAAAAACTAACGATGTAATGTATGGTGATTAACATAACATAATAAAATAAAAAATAGAAAAATAATTGAATTCTTAGATATTCTGCTAGTGTCTGAGAATCACTTGGTGTTGTGTCGGGGCAGGGGAGCCTCCCTCTCCAATGTTGGAACTGGGTCCAGAAATACTAAAAGAGTTGGTGTCAGTAGCGTTTGTGTGTGTATGTGTGATTATATATTTAAATAATTATATATTTGTGTGTACATATGTGTCATTGTATGTTTAAATAATTACATATATAATAGGAAACAAAAATTGTATTAAGCAGATGCAACAGGGTAAAAAAAAATAACTAAACTAGGTAAGAAAGGTAACTTTTTAAAAACTAGAGGAGAAGGAGAGAGTCCTGCAAAAATAATGAGGCTTAGTGATAGGAATAGGAAAGGGATAGGAATAGGAAACCAACAACAAACAAACAGCATAAAATAAAATCACACAGGATGTGTTTAAAAAGCCAACTACAAAATATTTCAGCTTGCTACCACAGAAAATTAATTTTCTGCAGATTTTTAGGGGTAGAGATAGCTTAAATGGATCAAGACACAAGGCTCTGAATCTCGCTGTCATTAACTTCAGCACAACTCTCCTGGTCTTCACCCAGAAGCCATAGTAAGGGAAATTAAACAGGACTAGTTAAACAAATTAACTGATTTAACTGATTGCTGGGACCCAATGAAAATAAGTGTACAGCTAGATTCTGATGAATGAGAAAATTCCTTTCCTGGAATCTGGCAGTTGTGAATGGAAGGGGTTGACTATATGTGGGGTTGATGGTGGTGGTAAGGAGCCAGTTTCCATATAGAAGCAGAAATAAGTTTCTATAGGGAGATGACGAAGACAGGCTGAAGTATGCCACTGGTCGTGAGAGAAACTCCCAAACAGGGGCTTCTCATGGTAACTGCTATTCTTCTTCAGAAAGATTTTTCATCACTGTTGGGAAAAGAGGGGTGGGAGTAGGCATGGCAGAACATACCCAGGTGTTAGTGCTGCCCTAGATTTAAAAACATTGCCCATTAAACACACTGCAGTGTTCCCACAGTGAAACTTCTCTAGTGGATGCTTCCTTTAGAACTTAACTGCTATTCTCAAGTACCTATCCACGTGCTTCTCTATTGTAGCTTGATACCTTAATAATTACCATTATTCTAATTATTTGTAGCCATTTTAAAATCACATTCTATCTTATGATTACTGAAAAATTATATATTCATCTGAAAGTAACTTAACTTTATGATGCTGAAGATTTTTTTCAAGGAGTATGATATTATGTAACATACTGAGTTTGCTTATTTCTCCTGAAAGTACCGTAGTCAACTTTATAGGAAATTATGTGGATTTTTCTATATTTAAATTCCAGTGTGTTTATTCCAGTCTATAACTGGGTCTAAATCCCTACACTTGATTGTATTGCCTTGCATTTAGAAATTCCTCTAGTTGTGCTGAAAATGAGGTTTATATAGCAGCATGTTCAATAACTATTCATCAACTTTTCTAACTAGAAAACTCTTATTGGTTTTTATAAAGGAAACCAGCTAGAGACATTTAGCCACAAACCAAATATCAAGGGTTATGTTTATTATTAAAATAAATAAGTTGTTGAACTAAACAGTAGCATTCCAATTATGCAACAATGATACTATAATTGATTAGAAGAATTCATTATTAATCTGAAATTTAGCTGAGAATATCATGTAACCTAATCTCTCCCTAGTAATACCATTATTTCAGCAGAAAAAAAAGCCTTCATTTTGATTACCTAAATCACAGCCAATAGAAAATCCCCTCAGAGTGATAAATCTTATGCTCTTTTAAATTGTTTACCATCTTTAGTAGAAAAATATTTGATGCATATCAACTCATATTCCTCCCCCCATTATTACCATGCATTTCTTCTTAAATTACTTATACTAGTAAAGTTAAAGCCCCCTTCCAAATTCATATCAATCTTGGGTTTCATGGGTATCTCAAAGACTCCACTTTGCCTTAATGTTAATTGAGAAAGTAGGTGTTTATACTGATTTCCTAATGTTAAAGCACAAGCTATGATTGCAGCAATAAACACAGAGTCTCTCTGTATTCATTTATCAGTCAAAAAAAATCTCATCACTTAGTTTCATTTCTTTTTAGTGTGGAGCCAGTTTCCAAGCTAGAATGCTCATTAATATTTAATATCTTATGGAAATATATTTGTTTATGGTGATCATTCATTTCCATTTTCATTGTTACAAAATGTTTGCCAATTTATGGCATGAGATATTACTTATGTTTCCATATTTGGGTTGTCAGAAATTCTCCCAATCAGACATAATCATAAACAACACCTTGATTTCACAATTATCTCATTTGTTCTGAGTGGTAGCAAGGGGCAGGAGTTAAAATCTTTCACACATTACTGTAGCCTAAAATTGGTAGATTCTCTAAGATGACTTGAGTGGAATTAACCCTAGTTTTCACCTTTCTATAAAAATACTAGATTGCTCTGACAAATGTTAAATTGCCTCAAAATTAGATCTATAGGAATAATTTTCCATTTTACCCACAAACAACAACAACAAGAACAACAAAATAACATTAAAAACATCTCACCTGTTTTCATTAAGATGTTTCATAAGGTATTTGTCACTAAGAATGACATTACAATATTCAAAAGTTGACTATTTAGTTTCTCAGATTCCTCTTGATGAATCTCTTAGGAAGGAAGAAAGGAATTAACACTCATTAGCATCTGCATTGTGCCAAGCAGTGTGCTAGGTATATTTGATCATTTGATGAGAGGCATGTGACAAGGGGTTTAACATCACAGGCATGAGTTTTTATCCTTCCTTGCACTTATACCTGCTAGGTGTGACCTTGAGTGGGTCAATCTTTCTGTGCTTCACTTTTCTCATTGGCAAAATGAGTGAAATTCTAGAATTTACCTCATAGGGTTGTTTTGAGTGATAAACTTAATGTAAGTAAAGCACTTGGAGTGCTGTCTGGCATGGAGTGGGCACTTAACATTAAACATCGGCATTATCTTCATCAAATCTTATGAAGTGAGATACCATTATCCCTATTTTGCTGATGAGGAAACTAAGTCCCAAAAAGTTGGAGCTATTTATGTAGAAGCAACACAGGAAGTCATACTTTAGAATAAAGTAAGATCTCTTATCACTAAATTATGTTTTGATTTTTTTCCATTCTAAGCACATACTGATAGTTTCCCCTCTGCATATTAACTGAAAAAAATCCAAACAGATCTTGTGGCTGTCCATGTTCCTTAGACTAGATACAGTAGTTACTTTAAATCTGATAATTGCAAAGCAAATTACTGCAGCACATAATGTAGTTCCTCAGTTTAGATTGTGTGTGTGTGTATGTGTGTGTGTGTGTGTGTGTGTGTGTGTGTTTAAGGGGTGGGCACAGAGGAGTTTTGTTTTAAAACTTATATATGAGGAATAAGAATTTTATTTCACCTTTGAATCACAGCCACAGAAGAGAGCCCAATTAAAACCATGATCCAATGGAAGCTCTGTGTAGCTCTACTGAAGATAAGACAAAAATTTACAAGGGCAAAATTAAATAAACTAGATGATTGTTCAGGTTATATGCAATAGTAGCAATTGAATTTTTTGTAAGGATTCCAGGTAAGAGATAGGGCTTTGCCTCTTAGGAGTGCGTGTAGAAATCTGCCATCACCACAGGATTCACTGGTAAATATACATACAAGATCTGAGGGACATCGTAGAAACTTTAGATTCAATTCTTAAAGATTGGTTGTCCATTCCATTTACTTTTGCAGCATGGTTTACCTCTGTAATAGACACATATGGGTATATCTTATGTGCTGTTTGCTCTATAACCTACTGGTAAATGGTAGAAAAATTAAAAAAAAAAACACTGAATTAAGTAGACTATTTGGGGAGGGGGGGGTCCAAGTTCACTTAATGACTGCATAACCTTAGATCAGGTATTATTTTTGAGACTTAACTCTACATTGTTTAAAATTTCATTTATGTTTTTTAAAAGTCATGTTAACATTATTTCAGTTCATTCCCTTAGAAATCCTATGGAATGAGTTGGCAATCACTAGATTCCTATTTTAAAGCCAAGAAATCTAGATTTCAGAGAAGTGACTTCCATTGAGTCAAACAGAACAGAATAGGTTTGAAACTAATAAAAATAGCTGGTATATACTCAACACAATTCTAAATATCTTATGTCCACTTATTTGATCTTCACAACATCAAACAGATGAAGGAGCTATTAATATATCCATTTTACAGATGAGGTGACTGAGGCATTATAAGGTTAAGCATCTTACCTAAGGTCACAGCTAATAATGGCAGAGATGGAATTCAAGCCCGGCAACCTGATTCTAGTTCCCATACACTTAATTACATGACACACGACCTTTCTAAGGGCAATAAAAATAATAAAACTTGTGGTTCCTGCCTTCACGTTATTTAGACTCTTTTACAAAGGTAGTTCAAGTATAAATACGCTTATCACAGGAATGAGTTATGGTTTCTTTGGAAGGAAAAGAATATTGCATTTGGAATGTATATTATTTCAGTACTCCTGAATTTGTCTAGTTCTTACAGTCTTGCTTTATAGGTCCTAGAGGCAGAAAATAGTCTTATCCTATAGCATTTGAGGCTGGAGCTGTTAGGTTTGTGGTGTTGAAATAAATACGTCTGCTGTTTCTGCTCTAAAACTAACCCAGGCTAGGAATATAATAGGGTTAGGAATTTAAATGTCCATAGCACCCAAATTGTAATTTAAAGCCACACACTTCGGACTTTTCTACCACCTATTCTGTAAGCTTCCTGAGAGTTAACTCCTTTGTCACCAAACCCAGCAATGCCTACTGGGCATGCCCAGTGATTTGGTTAGAGCTTCGCATGGAGTTTCACTTACTCCAGGTTTTACCAGCTGCAAAAGAAAGGAGGAGACGGAGAGAAGACTTAAACAGGTAGAGAACTTGGTTCAGCTCAGAATGCCCGTGGCCAAGGCAGAGCACGGAAAACTGGGGGAAGACAAGAGGCTGTCGCAGAAAGCACCTTGCCAGACAGACTTGAGTCTGGTCTCCAAGTTGGCGCGTTAGCCCGGTATGTCCCTCTCACGTCTTCTTGGCACAGCCAAGGCAGATCGTGAAGGTTTGCAGAGATCACTCAGGCTAGGACCACAGTAAGGGGTGCGGCAGGGACGTTGGATCTGGGGGAATGCCAGCGACTGTGTGAATCTTGCCTGTCCCTGCATTCCTCGAAAAGCTGCAGCTTTTCAAGGGTTCCAAACAGGAGACCAAAGCGCGCAAGTAAAACCCGAGCTCATCTTAATCACTGACTCCTTGCCCCCTTCCTTTTAGCTGCCGAGCTCTTCCCCGGCACCCTTTCAGGTACCCTCGCCCAATCACGACTAAACCCCGGAGAAGTGGAATCTCCACACAGGTTTCCGTGGGTCTAGCAGGGGCCTGGGCATGCTCAGTACGCTACGTGGTTCTCTGGTTCTCTCTCTCTCTTTCGGGGGAGGGTGGGTGGTGACAAGTTAGAAGCTCTTGCGGCAGGTCCCCGCCTCCAGGATCGGGCTTCCCCTGCAAAGGGACGAAGCAAAGGTATAAACACCTCGCTCCGCAGCATCCCGACCTGGAGGGGCTGTGCCCGCGGGCCGAACCCACCAGGATCCCCGCCTGAGGACGGCCCGCCGCTCTCCATGGTACTGCGGAGAGCTCAGCTCCGCCCTTCTCTTTCAGAAGGACAGCACCCGGCGTCACGTAACCCAGCCTTCTCAGGCTCCACCACCGCCTCCTCCTTCCCAGCTCTTTCCCTCTCTTCCTCCTCCTGCTGCTCCCCTCCGTTGCCTGTTTTCCCCTCCCGCACTCCTGAAGATAGACGCTTAAGCCTGACGCCTCTGAAAAGGCAGCGGCAGTCGCCTTAGCCACAGACCTCAGGAAATTCGCTTTGACCGATGCATGCTTCAGGCTCTGGGTCGAGCTAAGGGGAATAACCGGGCAGGTAAAGAAGCTCAATTTGGGTTGGGGGAGGGGATGGGGCGAGGCAACCTGGAGAAGGATATATTTCCCCCTAGTAACTGAGCCAGGATCTGCCACAAATGCACAAGGAAGGATGGGTGGTGGGAGGGTGGAGGAGTATAGATCTTCGTTGTTTTGCATGAAGCTTTTTAAATAGGTAGCAAGAAGATGAGATGGTGGAATTGAGGTAGTAACTTAAAGGATGAATGCAGTGATTTATTAGCAGAAGAAAGAAAACAGACAAGTTAGAAACCAAAGCAATAAAATATATCTGTTATCTATATCTTTATTTCCCTTCCCCATCAGCTCCATGCTGTGCCTATCCTTAATTTGTGCAGTTGACTCCAGGCTCCAAGAAACTGCACTGGTATTAGAGATGGAGCTTAGAGACTGGGCGGGAAAGCCAGGGAGAATTTGGGTGTGCATTGGTATTGAGGGACTTTGCAAAAGCAAGGGGGAAAAAGCACTTCTAAAAATTATCCCAAAGATTTCAGGTTCTTTGCAATGGTATATATTGAAGGATGCATGGAAAGATATGTGTGCATATGTGTATGTGTGTTATAAACATATTAAAATAAATGCAACTGCAGCAGATCAGCATACTGTATCGATCCTTCCAGTGGCTTGGGAATGAATTTGATTCTAGAAATGAAAGAAAAGATTAATGAGGCTGTTAGTCTGCTTTTGAATTAGAGCGCTTCTTCCTTTGGCTGCAGTAAGGTTGTTTTTCAGATCCTTTTATTTCATCCTCTAATTTGTGAACTCACCAGGTTTCTCCGGCACCTAGAGAGAGAATCCTTTCTCCATATAAATACAGATACTCTCACACACACAATAAGCTTCCTCTAAGAACTGGGAGAGTCAGTTGACCTCCCCTGGGGTAAGAATATATATGTGTTCTCCCCACTCTCTATCCCTTAAAAAAATTGTCAAGGTATGCATTAGTGGAGGAGGGCAGGAGAGAGGGGTGAAGAAAGGTTTTGTGATCCATGTAATATTAATTAATAAAATAATTAGCTCCAGTTGACACACACACACACACACACACACAAAGGTTTTCTAACACATAAGCTTCTGGATGGTTTCAAAGCACACCTCTTGATCTTAAAATTCCAGATTTATTTATTTATTGAAAAATTGGCAGATGCCCGAGTCCACTTAAAAATGAGAGTACATTGAGAGTTTATTGAATAATACGCTATCTTAGGATGATTTTTAAGAGCACCTTTCTTTGGGCTTGGCACAGAAGTAGACAAGATATGGCTGGTGATTGCTGATGGTGTGGAATGTATCAGCCATAATAAATAAGCAACTGAGATTTTTATTTCTTTTTTATTTCTACTGGGCAATGGGTATGCGTGTGTATGTGTTGTGTGTGTGTTGAAAAAGAGAGAACCAGTCATCAATTTCGTCTGGGGAGGAACTTGAAGTGGGATCCCCTAGCTTGGTGGTGGCTCTCAGCTGACACCTGTAGGGATTGCTCTGTACTGAAGAGAAATGCTTTCAGCTCCCTCCATGGAGGAGGAGCAGCACAATGCGGTGCCATAAATTACTGCTAGTTTCAGCTTGTAGGAAAAAAAAAAAAAAAGTGTTAATTGGATAGTGAGCTTCTGTGTCCAGGCAATAAATGTGTGTGCGTGTTGTGTATGTGTGTGCGGGGGGGGTGTGGTATAGTGGGAAATGCTGAGGGAAATGCATGTGTTTGCTTGACATGACCAGATGAACCATTTGTGTATGTGTGTGTGTGTGTGTGTGTGTGTGTGTGTGTGTGTGTGTGTTGGTCAAAATGTGAGAGTAATGTTTTTGGTAAAAAAACAAAACAAAAAAACAACTTAAAAACAACTCACTACTTATGATTTCTGTACTATTTCAGGAACCTGTCAGATTAGGGTTAAATAAAGAGGTGATTTTATAGTGAGTGATTCAAAGATATAGATCTTATATTCTAGCATTCTGGAGTCATAGCAGCTAAGGTGACACACATGCCAACTGCTGTTCTGACCATACAAATTCTAAGAGCTGACAGCTAGATAAAGGACTTGAAGAGGAGTTAAGATCACTACAGTGTTTAGCAAAATATTAAATACTTTACCCATCTTTAGAGGAGTTAATATTATGGCAATTGAGACATAAATGTTGCCCCAAATAGATAGACTCCAGTTAGATGTCTTCTCCTACAACAGATTATTCCTTTAATAAAAGGAGGAAAATACTTGTTTGAAATTTAAAAGAGGTTCCCAAGAAACTATCCATATTTTTTCTCTGAAAAACATAAAATGGTGAGAATGCTAGACAAATCCAAGCTAGCAGCTTCCAGTCGCAGCTTGATCTGCTTTGCCTGTTGTAAGATCTGTATTAACTGAGATTTGACTAGGTTGTATTTTTATTGTCCATGTTATCAGTACACATCATAAGTAGAAGTCCTTAAAAGGGCCTTTTCCCTACCCTTTTCATATTTTAAAAAAAATTAAACTTTCTCAGAAAAAGTAAAAGATAACCATAAACATATCTCTATAAAATTCTGAGAGGTTACCTATTAACAGTTATAATAAACTGCAAGGGTGTAATGACTGATTGTAAAAGTGCAATATTAACTATTAGGAGATATTAGGTCTTCCTTGATAGATCAGGATAAATAAGCCCTTTCCAGTAAGGTTAACTCTGGCTTCCTAACAGCTCTAGTTATGCACCTGGTTTCTGAGCTGAATAATGATTTATATGATACTATAAATGATTTCAGAACTTAATTTTTATTTTAATTCTCTGCAGATTTTCTGGGTCCTTATAAAAAGACAAAACCAAAATGCATCACCAACACACAACCAGTTGATATGCTGGCATCTTAGCTTGGCCTTGCAGAGGGAGAGAGGAAAGAAGAGGAGCTGTTGTGACATCTAACAGCTTCTGGCTATTCCACAGCTTCTGGGTTCGAACCCTACTGTTGGGGAGGGGAAAAAGAGAAGTAAAATCCATCCTGTGAGGCCATGCCTAAGGAATTCTGCATTGGCTACAGTGGTTCAGGAAGTCCATGATATGACAGAAGAAGCAGGCCTTTGAAGCTACTCAGGGGTTAAGTGGTGCCAAAAAGAGGCAAGGAACCTGTCTCTTCCTTCCGGTTTGGGACACCACATCTGGAGGAGAAACACTTGAGGTATCCAAGGATCCTGGTTCATTGCTGGCTTTCTTGTACTTCCCTGAAAAGTATTTGCTTCTTAACAGACTCTAACTGCTTCGCTTTTGCGCGGTACCACTGATGGTACCTGGCAGAAAACAGTATTTGAGGAGTGAAGCATCTCTTGACACCACTGATGCCCTTGAACTAGGTCATCGGACTCAAATGGATAAGTGACTTCCCTTGACCTTCTGTTAACGCCTTTTCCAGAACGTTGCTTCCAAAGTGTATCCTCCCTTTGGTCTGGAAGATCTGCTGCTGCCCTGTACCACTGGGGTCTACGTTTTCCAGTTGGGAGGGGACTATCGGGAGAGAGGGAGGGGTTGCTGGAAGAAGAAGAAGAAAAAAAGAGCTAGATAAAGGAGGGTGCATCCCTCCCCCTCCTGCCCATCCCCTTACCCTACTTGTTTCCGGACCCTTATTTCTACATCACGGTGTCCAGGACCATTTTGACCCTGTCGGCCCCGGCACCCCCCCGCCGCACCCCAGCCCCGAGCATGGGGACGGCGCTTCTCCAGCGCGGGGGCTGCTTTCTCCTGTGCCTCTCGCTGCTGCTCCTGGGCTGCTGGGCAGAGCTGGGCAGCGGGCTGGAGTTCCCGGGCGCTGAGGGCCAGTGGACGCGCTTCCCCAAGTGGAACGCCTGCTGCGAGAGCGAGATGAGCTTCCAGCTCAAGACGCGCAGCGCCCGCGGCCTAGTGCTCTACTTTGACGACGAGGGCTTCTGTGACTTCCTGGAGCTCATTCTGACGCGCGGTGGCCGCCTGCAGCTCAGTTTCTCCATCTTCTGCGCGGAGCCCGCCACGCTCCTGGCTGACACGCCGGTCAACGACGGCGCATGGCACAACGTGCGTATCCGCCGGCAGTTCCGCAACACCACGCTTTTCATCGACCAGGTGGAGGCCAAGTGGGTGGAGGTCAAGTCGAAGCGCAGGGACATGACGGTGTTCAGCGGACTCTTTGTAGGGGGGCTGCCCCCGGAACTGCGAGCCGCGGCGCTCAAGCTGACGCTGGCCTCTGTGAGGGAGCGAGAGCCCTTTAAAGGGTGGATTCGCGACGTGAGGGTCAACTCCTCCCAGGCCCTGCCGGTGGACAGCGGCGAGGTGAAGCTGGACGACGAGCTGCCCAATAGCGGTGGGGGGAGCCCGTGCGAGGCGGGTGAGGAGGGCGAGGGCGGGGTGTGCCTCAACGGAGGCGTGTGCTCCGTGGTGGACGACCAGGCAGTGTGCGACTGCTCGCGAACCGGCTTCCGCGGCAAGGACTGCAGCCAAGGTAAGGCCCGACGCCTGACCCACCGGGCGCCTCGGCCTGGGCAGGGCGCGGGGAGGCAGGGCGAGGCAGGCGGGGTCGGCTGGTGCATGGGGTCTTCCTTCTCTGGGCAGTGTGTTTCAGCTAGTTTCAAGGGGAAGACCTGTTTGTGGAGTCTCTGCCTTACCACCTCCCACAGCTCCTCTTCTGGCATCCTCTTAATGGTTGGGCAGCCCCATTTCCAGGTTCAGATTTCTCCTGGGAACCCTTGGTGCCAACCCCAATTACTTCCCAGTGGCGAGTAGAATGACTTCTCCACTTCAGATTCCTCGGGTTCTTTGTCAGGCCGCTCCCTAACTTCACTGGGCCATGGCCCGCCTGAATAACCGCTGTGCTTTCCTCTACCACCTCTAAGTCTGTAACACACAGATGTTCCCCCTAAGATGCAGACAAGCATCTAGAAGATTGGGCACACATTTGGTGAAGAAGGAAGTGCGGGAGAGGTCCGCTATGGTTGAAAATCTCCACGTTTGTTATTCATGGTAAAGGACAGAAGGGGAACAGGATTCATAGGACCTGTTTTGCCTTTTATAAATAAAGTCCTGCTCCTGGTTATGGAAAAAGGGGGCCATGGGAGGGGGCACATGTGAAGGTTTTCTGGATTAGAAGGAGACGGGTTCTTGGAATTAATGTTAGTTTCTGTGGTTATGTCCAAGTCCAACATTTGTCAGTTTAGGGAAAAGTATGTGATTTTTCTGTGATTTCTTGAAGTGAAAGACAGGTCAGCTAATATTTAGAAATGTTAGAGATTAAATAACGTATTTCTTAATTAGCAAATGTCTTGGAAAGATAAATAACAGAAATTTAGACGTTGTTGGACTGGGAAGCTTCTGTAGGCTAATAAACAGGGGATGCATATGAAGGATTGCAAGAGATTTTTCTGAGTACATTTAGCTAATGATATTTATCTGAGTAGTGGAGGCCAATCTGTAATTTCTGTTGTTTTTAAGGATTGAAAGTGTGGAATGAAAAAAAAAATCATACCTAAGTTTTATTTTCTCCCTTTAATAAATAAAATTCAGTCATTCATGTGTCTCCAATATTGTTACATGACAATGACCACGGAAAAATATTGTATAAATACCGAAAAGCCTAGGAACAGAAAGTGACTGATGTGGAAAAGATGAAGCATGGATATATCTGTGGCTGAGCGGGAGAGGTGTCAGGGTTTAAAGTAGATAGCGTATGGGTCAAATCAAGACAGCACAGGATAAATGACATTTACAGCTGCAGATGTTTTTAAAAAGATGAATTATTAAATCTGATTTTGAAAGCTGTGAGGACAAAAGCTCAATGTGTGGCTGAATTTTATTGTATAATGTCTCTTTTTTTTTTTTTTTTGCTGACACTGCTAAGAGGAACTAACCCTTGTAAATTTTATTAGACTTGGCAGTTCTCTCTCATCTGACCTGAAGAGAAATGAAGACTTGATAAAATTTGTAACTGTTTAAATAGCAAAGGGAGTTTGTTAGGAAGAAAAAAGCTGGTCATCAAAAAAAGAAGAGTTCTGTAGCCTTTATGGGTTTATGGAAAAAAGAAAGTAAAAGGTTATTTTATTATTCTCTCCTTTCATGAAGGTTTTTGTTTTTATTATGTTTGGCTTAAGTAATTATAGAAGACTATGTCTTCCACGGCCTATACTACACTTCAGCTTGGCCAGTAAATTTCCATGGATTTAGTACCAGGCTTTATAGTTAGGTTTTACAAGAATAAAACAGAACATGTTTTTCCTCTCCCATATCTAATTTAATTGTAAATCTTGAATGAAATATCAGGTACATATGATGATTTGCTATATTATAATTTGGAGCTCCATACCTCTGCACTGATTAATAGAAATACATTTTTAAAAATGAACATTATTTTATGGGAAAAATTGCTCTACATATCCCAATGCCACTTTAAAATACAGAGCAGACAATTTAATGAAGGACATATGAGATATAACTTCCTTCCTTAAATTAGGAAACAAATACGACACAATGACAGCTTGTTCTGTGTGGGAGAGTGTTTTAAATTAAAATTTTTATTTTCTTGTGCATTTTAAATGTAGGGATCCAGGGATCATGCATAATCAGGAATGCTTAAGAGTGGAGAAAGATGGCAAAAGTAATATGTTGAAGAGAAGCAGAATTAGATGTTTCTGAAATGCATTTTATTTTGCCAGTGGATAGGCTCTTTCCATAAGAGGAAGAATTTGGAATTACCAAGATACATAATTGAACAATATAGTACCTGATGCTTAAGGTAATTCAATTCGGAAAAGAAAATCCATCGGGATGGTTCTGGAGCATTGATTCGTTTTGAAAATTTGATCTGAAAACGGAGTGCAAAGATCACCACTAGTCATGAAAGGAAAACAAAAGGCTGGATTCTTTTGATTATCATAGAAATGGGGGATGGAGTGATAAAGGCAGAGTCGATCTGCCCAGAAGAATGGGCTCCAGTTTATGTGTTTTTCTCTATTTCATATGTGTCAAGTGACTGTTAAATAATTAATTGAGAATGGATGCCTCTCCCAACACCAATCATGTATTGATGGCCAGGGATAGATAGTTTCTATTCAGATGAAGTATGAGCAGAGCCCTGCCTCTAGCCAGTATTTACACTGAATGCCACATTCTTTTTAAAAACTAATTTAAAAACAAATCCACATTTGTTAGAGAAAATTTAGGGAAAAAAATTAACAGCAAACATTAAACAAGATTCAAATCACATCTAGTTCTAACCACAATTTCTTTTTTAACTTAATAAAGTCTAATATTATTTAGTTTCCTTCATATTAAAAATACAGTAAGAACTACTAAAAATGACAATAATCAAATTCTTTCTTTATTTTTCTGGCCCAGAATGAATGCAACAACTTCTGCATCTATGGTTTTCTAGAATATTTTTATTTAATGAGCTCAGTTTCATCCTTACTGTAATTTATTCAAGCCTAGCAAGTTTTATTTATTTATTTATTTATTTATTTATTTATTTATTTATTTATTTATGTGGTGATGGCAATAGAACACAAGAAAGGTTATGTGTCATGACCAGGTTAGTGGCAGAGCTCACATACAAGTGTAGGCACTCTCATTCTCGAGCCCTGTATTAACTTTTCCGCTGAATAGGATTTCCATTTTACGAGTAAGGATATTTTTTCACGTTTGGGTATTATTCAAGAGAAAAAAATTATGTATAAATGGCTGATGGAATAGGACTAACCTATGTATCACTTAAGTTCTTTGACCTGAAAATGAGCCTCAGAACTCCAGTATCCAAGAATGTCATCTTTCCTGAATGATGGATGCTTATGGGGTACATAGCTTTTTCAGTGATTCGTACTCATCTAAGTGCCCCAGGACCATTATTACTTAATAAGTTTCTACTTAAGAGGACTAATAGTTTCTCAGCAGCTTAAAAGAATTAGTGAATTCCATGGCTGTCCAGCTTAAAAATGAGAATAAAAGGCTGATCAATGAGAAGTGAAGTTATACTTTTAAAAATGATTTCCAGGTTTCATGCATTTTACGGTCACTTATATTAAAATTTCATCCTAGACTCTGGAGTGTCAGTTTTATTTACTTTCTCTATTTAAATTTTTAGCATAAATTTACATATATGCCAGTGAAATCATGTTCCAGTTTTGGATACCTTTAGATGAAATGTGATAATAAACTGATTAAAAAAATAAGAAAGGACTAATACTATATAATATTTATGTTATTCTTAGCTGTATTGTGAGAATCAGCACCCTGAGCTACACTGGTTCCTGAAAAACAGCCAGTGACCACATTCTGTATTCTTTTCTCAATAAACATTCAGTGGCCACACTGCATGCAGGGTTAACTCCTATAAATAGTCATTGAAAATTAAGTATCATAGATACTTATGTTTTGTTTTATTCTGGAGATATAAAGCTGCTGTTTGAACTTTCTTTGCAAACTGTTTTTTCAATAAGTGCACGCGTGTATTTGATATAATTCAGAATAAATCATTTTTGCATTCTAAAGTTTTGAGTTCATGCTCCCTTAAGCACATATTCTAAAAGTTTGGAGTTTGTTGTACAAAACAATATTATGCAAACCTCATATACTTTTTTCTTGTGCACTTATGTATAATTTTATGGCTCAGTCCCTTTTCCATTACTCAAAACACAGGAATTGGTAAATCTCTTGGTCTTTGCTAAATAGTAAGTCTTAAAATGTCCCACTTAGGTTTTGGAAAAAAAAAAGTTTTTTGGCTAGTTGTATCAGAGCTCTTCAGAAATTGCATGGTTTTTTGTTTGTTTGTTTTGTTTTGTTTTCTTAAGCATAGATTCCATGTGTTTCTACTGGAACATGGGAAGGAGTACAGTGCTCCCTCAAATTCTTTTCTTGCCGTGTTATTTACACAATGCGTGTAAACAGAATGTGGTAAGGTTTTTGAACAACTAAATTCCAGATGTGGCGTTGCCTCTAAATCACTGTTAAAAGTAGAGAAAGATCACTAATGTTTTGTATTTCAGTTTTCAAGTTTGTAAATTGAGAAACACATAATCAGGCAACTAATACATCGTGAACTTCCGCTAACATATTTCAGATTATGAGTAGTTAATAGGGGTAAACTCCCAGAAAAACATGAACTTTGGAAAGAAATATCTAATGGCAGCAGGGTAGATGGCTCTAAAGTGTTGTAAGTGTTAATAGTGAAAATGTTAAACACGTTTCTATAAATCTATGTTGGGGTCATTTTAGATGAAGTTTGGATCATTTATACCCAATAGTGTATATAAGATTTGTTAGAGTTTTCTTATTACGTAGTGATACCTTGGTACAGACAACCTGAGTAAGGAGGGCATTTGTTACCTTGTTCCTTCTTTGTAAAATCTGAACAAATGAAATAAATAACTTAAGGCAGCAGTTAAATGAGTGCATATTATATGATTCTATTTATATGAAGTTCAAAACAGTACAACTAATCTATGGTGATAAAGTTCAGAATGGGGTTACCTTTTAGTGGTATTGACTAGTAGAGGACACTGTGGAAACTTTCACATGGTCTGGGTGATGTTTATATGGGTATATATATTTGTAAAGATTCACTGAACTATATATACACTAAAGATTTATATACATAAAGTACACATAAGTATCTACACATAAGATACTTTATATATGCTCTACTTTAAAAAATATCCTTCAAATTATAAAAGAATGATGCTCAATGAACACATCTAGTGTGTACATATCCATACCCTAAATACATACAAAAATGCACTTTATGAAGGAATTCTTAATGGAAATCCATATTTTAAAATGGTAGGCAAAAGAGTCAAATATTTGTAACATTCCAGTGAGCAAGTATATGTATATATGAGTAAATTTTAAGGGTAAGGAGAGTATTCTGTTTTAAACACCTGTACACCTTTTAACTTGTTTCCAATTTTTGTGCCTTTTGTAATAGAGATAACACATAGATAAAAATAGAGATAACCCAGATAAAATTTGCATCTATTGAACTAAAGTCCTACCAACACATTCAAGCAATATAAGTTTTCCAATTAGGATGATTCAATTACTGGAATTTTAAGTGATTGAATGATCAGTATGTTATAAGAACTCAATAATTTGAAAGAGTGTTGGGGTATTGGAAAAAAAAACATTACCAGTCTAACCATAACTCTCATAATATTCTCTAAATCTACAAATATATGTGATTTCTCCCCCCAAAATATTAGGCATAAAATTATTTCAAAAGGTACACTAGATGTCCCTCCTTTCTTGGTGCCAGAATTTGAATACAATTTTGTGTTTGAATACAATTTGAAATTATTCTGTTTAGAATCATAAGTTACTATAATTATTGTTTAGTGCTTACTGAGTGAAAAGCATTGTACAGCATGCTTTCTCCATCTTAGCCTTATTTATTTTTATAACATCCTACTTGATAGCTTTTATAAAATTCCCATTTTACAGAGGAGAAAATTGTGGATTAGAAAAGCTGCCTTGCCAAAAGTCCCATAGCTCAATGGCAGAGCTGAGATCTGAGCCCAGGTGTGTCCATTGCCTCAGCAGGCAACTCTGTCCATTATATGACATAACCTGTGTGTTTCACTTAATAAACAGCTAATGGATGCTGGGAATTTGTTCTTGAGTTGTCAGCTTGCTGCTGATATGAATGGCTGACTTATAATAAAGGCTTCAGAATTGAAGATTGTGGCAGACCCTTACATTTAGTGCCATTTCCTAATGTCATGATAATAAAGAAACAGAATAGCTTGTCAGAATTCATTGCACTTTGTTTCTGTAACACTTGCTTATTTGCTGCTTTTGTTGACCTTCTATTAATATTATGCTTAAAGGGTTGATTTTACTTTAATGTAACTAGAAGTAAAGCCCTAGTATATTGCATCTGAAGAATTACAGTTCTTAATCTCCTGAATGAAAATACTTAGTTTTCACAAAACAAGCAACACAGACTTTACATCTGCTTCAGAGTCTGGGAGATAACATTATTGAAATTATCAAAGTCCATGGTGATTTAGGACAAGTACAAAGATCTATCCCCATCACATAAGTAGACACTTAAACTTGCTGAGTTAGAACATGGTCCTGCTGAAGGTTTAGATGATGGTACACTGGGCACTTAATTGAAATTACATAATGAGAAAGGTAGTGTCTCTTTTTGGATGAGTTTGGCTTCCCAGCACATTGCCTAAAACTGAATTGAGGAGCGGTTCTTAGAGTTAGAAAGATGTATTCCCTATGCTGTTTCTGGTATATATGAGATGCTATTATTGGACAGAAGTGGGAGGAGAACAAGACTGACCTGGCAAGCCAAAGTGCTGACCTGGACTCCTGTCTAGTAACTTGTGCTCAAAACTGTCTGGACTGTAATTAGAAATACACTGACGCCACATTACAGGAACCAGTGTGACTCCAAATGGCGCTTTCTTAGGTTGGTCCCCAGGAGGGACCTCGTGGTTCAAAAGTTAGAGGAGGGGCTGCCAAAAAGAACAGTTGCTTCACGAGCACCCTAACATCAGGCGGGGCTTTCTACATTTAATTATAGACGTAATGAATTCTGTGTGGATGACATTCTATAACAGAAACAACACTGATCACAGTTTAGGAGCTGCTGTTGTGGGTGACCTAACAAGACTGGGCCTTGTACGTGGAACCAGCTAAGTTTAAGTGTTACTCAGACATTGCTGGATTCAGCAGAATCAACTGCCCCAGCCCAGCAGAGGCAAGGAAATTAAAGACTCATGTTCTTCTTCTAAGTAATGATGTTTCCCTGTAATTAAGAGGAATTGCTGCCATAGGGAAGATACTCCTTTTCAGCTTAGACTCCTTATCTGAATGTAGCACTGTTTTTTTTTCAGCAAATAATGGGATTATTTATTTAAAGTTGTTACATGTGAAGCGTAAGGGACTAAATGTTTAATTTATACAACTGAAAACATTGTAAAAATAGGAAGTAATATATTGTACTTCATGATCCAAATGCACAAGTAAATGTTTAAGACAATACTTTTATGAACCCCTATTTTAAAGATTGGGTCAACTTCCTGCGGCAAAGAGTACTAAGATTTTTAAAGTGGTGAAAACGTGTACTTTTCATATATAAATGATTGTGTGTATGCATATAAGTGCAGAGATATATACAAAAATATGACATATATAAGAAAATTATATAATAGAAGCAGAGAAGGATTTTTTTAAAGTCCTTGAAATCATGTTAAAATAAAATCTCCACAAATATACTGGTGAAACATGTCATTAAAATATAATGTCTTTATGATTTAAAATAGTCTATGTAATATATATTTTTTTCTACACAAGACCTTAAAAACCTAAAAAGTCTATGCTTATAGTAAAACAAATGACCTTCCGTGATCAGGCATGGGATTCGAGATTTTGAAGTTTCTACAAAGTACCATTTTCATATTATTGATTGACAACATCCTAACTATTCCTGGGGGTTATATGAAAATCTAACCATATTAAGTCTTGCTCTAGGATTGTTCTGACAGTTACCAAGAGTAATTTGCTTTGATGGAACTTTATCATTATTAAATAATTATAGTTTTTATTTAACTATTTATTGGAATGAGACATAATTACGTTCAAACACATGAAAAAAATTAGGCTAATATTAATAATGACATTTAAAACTTTTATCCATAAGAAAACTAGGGGGGTTAAACTTATTTAATGAGCTCCCAGTGCGTTCAAAATAAGCCAACCACCACAGGGATATTTTGAAAGAGAGATTTAGGTAAAAAAAAAAAAATAGCTCCCAAATCTCTTTTACCAGAGTAGTTGGAGGATCTATAAGAATTTTAGTTTTTAATATTTAAAGGAATCGTGTAAGTTTCAGAACATGCCTTGATGGTCAGTTTCTATCATTATATAAGAATTTTTGGATGCATACATCATTAATTTTCCTCTGGCCACTTCAACCTTTGTTTAGATTAGAATGGTAGAATTAAAATAATGTGGCTTTTCTGTTTCTATCACAGTTTCTATTTTTTGGCTTCAAATAACATTTAAAGTTGTTTTTTTTTATTGTTGCTGATTTTTTTTTCACTTGAATTTCATCCATTGTTTACTCTCTACTCTCGACATTGATTTCCTTCATAAAAACACAGGGAGAGGTAGAGCTTCAAGAATTAGAGTAATTCTTCATCGGGGAATGGCACTCCTCTATGACTGTAGCCGAGAGCTATGCGCTTTCCCAGAGGTCATTAGAAATAAAGAATGATGGGCACCTCCCCTTCCCCTAGACCCAAGATGTTATCCATCCTGGACAAAGTCCTTATTTGTATGACACAGAAAATGCTGTGTTTCATCCTCAATAGAAGCAATAAAGATTTGGATTGGGGCCAAAGATACAATCCTGTAGTGTCTTCCGCCCACAAAGGATGGAGGATGGAAGGATGATGAGGCCTCAGGGAAGCTGTGGAGCTTAAGATGTGTAATAATTGAGAAAATGAGGCTAAAGACTGAAAGAGGAACAGGAAATAGGAGAAAAGAAGATGATTGGGGGAGAAAATGAGTGCTGGAGAAGGTAAATCGAGAGAGAGAGAGAGAGAGAGAGAGAGAGCCAAATTTGAAAGAACCAGAACACTAAGAACTGGTGGATTAAACTAAGAAAAATCACATACCTGGTTAGTGGAAGAGGGGACTAGAACATGAATTTCTTGACTTCTAGCCCTAAGATTGCGCTGGAGAGCTAGGAGGAAGAAAAAGACAAGGACAAATACATTATTGTCTAAAATTTTAGTCACATAAAATATCATTCTTTAGTAGGTTCTGACAGTATGTCATTGGACTTTGTCCTACTAACAACAGGAACAGCAATAGCAAAACCCTGTGCCAGGCACTATTTTAAGCTCTTTATACACACTAATTCATTTAATCCTCCCACAACCCTATAAAGTAGGTGTGATTTCCTCCAATTTACAGCTGAGAAAACTGAGGCACAGAGAGAGTTTTAAAATTTCTCATTTCACATCCTGGGAAATTGCAAAGCTGGCGTTCATACCAAGGCTTTGAGACCTCCTGAGGATGTGCCCTGAACTTGCAATTCCTTCTTTTTTAATGATAACTGAATGTACATCTTCCGCACTCTCTTTCACCAATAGAATCTGCCCTGTGTCTAAACAACGCCCGTATAAACTAATGCAATTTCATTTTCTCTCCCTCTCAGTATTCCATCTAAGTGTTTAATAACTTTTGCTGGGCAGAATTTCTTCTTTAAATTTAATGAAAATCCTTTCTCTGCTGACATAAATTAATTTCTTCTTGTTATGTCCTCAGTGGAAATAAAATTCATGTAGTCAATATCCCCTTAAATTATCTTTATCTGCTTAAGAGAAAGAGTGCTGTCTTCACTGAACTAAAAGTGTTGTAGATCCCCTTTCTGTGAAACTGATCTGACATTCAGCCTCCTTGCCCTAATAGCCACCTGCTTTATTTATGTTACTCACTTGGTTTCCTCCCCTCACTAATGCTCCCCCAATGCTTAGTTAGTTCCTCAGACCTGGGACAGCCCTCCCCTCCGTTCATCACATGCTGCACTTTTGGTGACTCCCTAACCTTTCCTTTTGCTCCTATGTGGCTTACTAATTTCCCATTATATCTTGAAAATATCAAGATACGTATATATATATATATATATATATACGTATCTTGGGCAGAGGCTTTCTAAAGTCCTCAGTAGGTGGTTGTTATTTGGCAGTTTTTAAGAAAACCTGCCTCTTACTAGTGTCTGTAGATCAGGCAGTCTAGAATTGTGTAAAGGGAAAAGTCTTGATAGCATTGCATTTGTTAGCAGGAAAAGTAGGCCAGAAAAATATGAGTTGACAAACAGAAAAAAGAATTTGGACTAAAGAGAACTGGCAGCAGTTGTCTCGTCCACAGAGGACTACACAGTGGAAATGGATTTAACAAGAGTGTGTTGATTTAGGCCTAAGGAAAGAGAAAACAGCATTTGCTTGTAATTCTAGTATAAATGTGAGAACAGGCTAGCAGAAGTGATGGGTGAATCTCTATTCCTGGAGATCCTTAACAATAGCTTAGATACACAACTGCCAGTTTTAAATTGCTTAGGATTTCCCTTTTTCTGGTCAGAGGCTTGGACTAAATGGCCTTCAGAATACATTTTCAGCTCTTATATCAGTTATGTAAATAATCAAACTTTTGGGAAAACATTTAACACACAAATTTCTCAAATATGAGATGGAAATAGCCCCAAACAATCCTCCCCCCTCCAAAAAAAAGCCCACATTATCCACTGGTGGGGAAAAAAAAAGCAAGCAAACGGAAAAAAACTACTTTAAAAAGTATCTGAAATTATAATTCACAGGTGCATTTGGATAAAATATGGCATCAACTGCCACAAGAGAACTTAGTTCATGAATTACTTCCCAGTTGCCTTAACTTGTTGTTGCTGCACATAGCTGTCTCTGGAATGCACTCTGGGCAAGTTCTTTGCCTACATGCTTGTGTTTGCCTTGAGCCAGCTGCCCTTGTCGTCCTCGTTACACAGTGGACTGCCCCAGTTTCATGTTTCCTTGAGTGTGTTTGAGCTCGAGTTACAGCTGCTGCCTGTGTCTCAACTCAGTTCACACTTCTGCTTGTTCATTGTGCCTTCTCTAGGGTTTCCTCCCCAAACTGAACCCACCCCCACCAGGTGTGGTGCTCCTGCCCTGCTACCCAAGTTTGGGCAGCATAGCCATGTGACGCCCTCCTGTATCTGTCCTTTTCTATTCTGTGTCAATTGCTCTTTCTCTCGGAAACATAGCTTTGGACAGAAGGGGTTTTGGCACTGGTGTGAATTCTTCCTGGAGGAAAATGGGATGCGAAGGTTGAAAAATAATTTTTTATTTAAAAACAAAACAAAGAAAATAAAACCAAAATAACCACAACATTAAAAAACACGTATTCATGGGTACTCTGTAATGTGCATGGTTTCTCAGTACAACAGGTTGCACAAACCAGAAATCTAGTCTCATCTTTGAGTCCTATGTTTTTTGCCCATTCATCATTCCCAAAACACTAAAGCTGTTCTACACATCCTGAGACCTTAGCACCTATGTAGTTGTTCCCATCTGTGTTCTCAGTGCTCTCGAAGACAAAATTTGGAAGCACAAATGAAAGTGTTGAAACCTAAATACAGGTATAAAATATTCAGGATCAAAAATATGAATAAAACTTACTATCTGGTGGTTAACATAACCATAAAAAATAAAAAATAACTTACTATCAATCACAGTGTATGAAGACCTATAACAGGGTGCACATGTGTGCCATTTAGTGATATCCTTGGTTGTAAAAATGAGCCTTACTTTTGAAAAACCTGTGTATGGTGGTGTGCCTATAAAGAGTGACAAACATGTGGATCCTTTTAAAAATTATAGTTAATGGATTGTTTCACACTTTCAATTTGGTTACCATAATTTCAAATTACTCCAATCACTGGATTTTTCCATATCACAAGAAAACAGTTTGTGGTGAGTCATTAGGTAGTTACAGAGGATAAGTAGAGAAAGCATCAGATTAACAAATACTTGTTTTGGCATAAACTGAACAAGGGAAACTTGTTATTTTATCTTTTGGTGAAATACTATGTTTTGGTTCACCACTGGTCTAAGAATTCAAAGGGAAGGAAGTCATGTTCTAGTGGAGCAGGCCGGCAGATACATGCCTGATTGCATAAATTTGTTGCATGAAAGCAATAAATGCTGTCACAGGTGTGAGCAGATAGAGTCATGTGCTCTCAGTGACCAACTTCACTGGATTCTACTGATACACTGTTTCAGCCTCTCCTGTTCACCCATCAGGATTGTTGTTATAATTTTTACCACTTTTCCTAATCCCAAGCACTACTCCTCATTTCCCCACCCAAAGCCATTCTTCTCTACTACTGGGATGATCCTTTAAAAATAATATTTCTCCCTTGGTTTAAGGATTAAGGAGAAAGCACACATTCTTAAGAATGGCAAGCAAGCACTTTTTAAAATCTGTGTCTGATCTTTCCAGTCTCATTTCTTACCACTTTCTCCCAACAGAAACCTTGTGACGTAAGCCAACATTATTTGTATTATGAATAATGACTGCATTTAGATGTCTTAGAGCCCTTTCTAGTGCTATTCTCTCTGGAGCAAAAGCCTTCTGTCCACCCTGAGTGAAGTTCTACCCATCATTCATGACTCATCTAAAAGATCTTTCTGAAATTCTCCTGGACGTTCTTCCCTGGCCCTCCTACAGAGCAAATGTTGGCTTTGAGCAGATCTTTGTTCATATAGTATTGCACTCAACACATTTTATTATCGTTATTTAACATCCCACCATATCTCTTCATGTGATTCTAAGTCCCTGGGGGGAGCAGTCATACTCCCGTTTATTACTCTATTATATAAGTAAGAGCCAGCAGACTAGCCCATAGTAGGAGCTCAATAAATGTTAGTAAATTTAATCAAGTTCAAGATTTTAAGAAGAAAATATTAAAGATAATGGTCCGAGAAAACAAATAAGCAGTTCTTTAAAAGAGAAATACAGTAAGCCAATATGTATAAGAAAAGAGACTTGATCTCAGTAAGTAAAGCAAAATAAATTAAAATGAGGTTATTATTTCTTAGCTGATTGAAATTAAAGAGCACGATTGTACACAGTGTTGACAGATGTGGCAATTACAAGCACTCTTATGCTCTTGTACATCTTTGGTTGGAGTGTGAGTTACTACAGCTGTTTTTAGGGGCAACTTAACAGTAGCCATGACAATTTTAAATGTGTGTATCTTTTAACACGGCAGTTCCCCTTGTAGGAATTTTTTTAACAGAACTACGTGAACAAGTCTCAGAAATGTATTATTGCTGATACATATTGCCGTTGTCTGTAATTGTAAAAACAAATAGCGGAATCAACTCAACTATTAATTAACATGTAATTAGCTAACTAACTAGACATCGGTAGACCCATATATAATGCCTCATGGCATAATATAAATGAGATATGTCTGTATAAACTAGGATGAAATATGTTAAAATATATTGTTTTGTAAACACAATCAAATTGCAAATATATATATATTTGCATATTGCATACATATACATATATATGTATGTTTTTATGTAAAAAAGTAAATAACTTGTAAAGATCAGATGTTTCACTGTCTTCACAGAGGGAGGAAAGAAAAAAATCTAAATTGCTGTAAGATAAATATATTTGCAAGTACTAAAACTAGATTAACAAAGGATGTTGGTGACTCTCCATCTTGAGGGATTTTCAGTAAGATTTTGAAATGTCAAACTATTTGTCCATTTCAGAAGATCAGACTCACTATATGACTTACCAAGGATTTGTATTATCACTCTAGATTGAACATTCTGTTGTAGAAATAAAAACAGAATGTTCATGTTGTCAGAACAAAATATGACATTAACCTTGCAGGATATATTCTGAAAGAATATCATAAAAGAGAGAACTACAGCATTTAAATCCTGTATAATTCCAAAGATTGAATGATTGATTGATTGATTGATTATTTGTTTATTTACTTATTTAACTTGTACCCATTTGTCAGGATATATGATCACTCTCCTTGCACTTAATAGAGGGGTCCTGATAAGGTGCAGGGTCTGGAAGCAGATGTAATATTTCTTCTCAGCAGAGTGATTTCTGTTAATGTTCCATTTACAATATCTCCCCCTGCCCTCAATTTCTCCAAATAAAACTTGAGAGATGGCTGAATAAGTCAGTGCTGTGTCTCAAATTGGCTTCATAGTCAAGTGTATTATCATTCTTGTAATATTTTCTCTTCCTAATGGAACTTCTAGAAACATCTGAGAAGTTCCAAATGACTGACAAGGCTTTCCTGCTTTACTTCATACATGTGTATGTTATCAATAATTACTTAGTTGACTCTTTAATTTGTCTAAATTTGTGCAGGCATAATGGAAACTGACAATGCAATTTTCCATTGAAAATTATAAATAGATGACTTAAGCTGAGCAATTCACCTCCTTCCTATTCCTTTTGTACAGATATGCTACACCAGGATGCCTATACTTTGAAAATAGCTCATCTATATTCATTCAACCATGCATGTAAATTGATTTGCATGCTCATTTTGCAGTTTCCAAATATGCATTTGTTGCATAAAGTTTTTCATATCTAACCCAAAATGATTCTTTTACCTCTTCCTCAAAGATTTAGCTGGCATGAGCCAACACACAGGCTATTCAGGTGCTTGTGCAACTAAATTTCTATAGAAAATGCTAAAAGCCTGTAGAGGAAAGACTTAGATCTTTCCATTAGTCATAATTTCTAGCTTAGATCTGGCCCTTATGGGTCACCTCCTTGAAATTATTGAGAGCAAGATTGGAATTAAGTGGCAAGAATTTATTCAGATATCCAGGTTATTTACCAACTCATGATTTCAATAGGAACTAAAGATATTTGGTAGAATGATTAATTGGTGGATTGCATTTTTTTTTTTTTTTTTTGCTTTCTCACCAACTAGCTATGCCTTATTGGACATTGGTTTCCTTTCACTGTCTATCTCTGATTTTCCCAGTTAAAACAAAAACATAAACACAAACTAAAGTTAAAACAATAATGTGATTTACCTCCACAAAAAATCCTAATATTGTTATTAAATTAAAGGCAAATCTCTAGAAAAATGTAAGTATCCAAGTACAAGTTTTAAAAAAATCTAACAAAATGTTTTGTGACTGTGACCACTTATAAAGTGTTAAAATACTTCATTGAGAAATCATCATTATTTTGATGACTTTTAGTATTTACTGATAATCTTTATACACAATTTAAAATCATGTGGTATATCAAGTAAAATTAATGTATTTTTAAAATGCCTTGAGTAGCGATGTGTGAGAGGAGGAAGGGATTGATATTTACTGATTGTCTATTATATACTGGTATTATCAATTTTATGTATGTTATCCCATTTAATTTTCACCCCTACAACTAGATTTACTATTTTTGTTTTGCATTTAGCAAAAACACAGTGTCTAAGCAGCAAGGAGAGAATTTGAACATAGGCTTCAAACCCCATAGGCTTCTACAACCCCACGCTTTCTCCCCTGTGTCTTGTGTCTCCACGGTCACCACTCACAGCTTTAGAATAGCTTGTGTAGGTCCTGTGGAGTCATATATACAAATGATCAAGAGTCAACCTCCTCTTTTTGGAGACCATAATAGCGTTTGAGATCCTCTTAAACTTTGAGAGTATTTCTTTTATTTGGAATTTGGTTTTAGCCAATTTGACTTTTGTATTTTTCTTTATACCTCATCTCTTTTATGTATGGATGAATGTATTTCCCAACTAAATGATGTATTGCTGGCCATGATCAAGAAGAAACCTCTAGATATGGTTTCCAAAGACTTTACAGGAAGACTATAGGCAAACCTCAACATACATATGAGTCCCTTGTTTTTGACTCTTATTTTCTCCATCTAATCATTAATATAATATTCCTGATTTTGTTTTTTCCTTCCACTCTGTGAAATAGTAATTATTTTTTCTAGTGTTTCTTTCTCTTTTAAGGCTATATCACTCTGTGATTTTTTTCCTTGATATTTTGGCTTATTTTTCATCATAAAACATTCAAACGATGTACCTACTAAGATGACAAATATTGAAAATAAGGAAATATCCCAGAAAAAATTTTTTCTAACCTCTGCAGACTACTACTCTAAGGATTTGTTCACATTTAGTTAAATATATTTTATGACATTTTATCTGAGAATTTACCGATTTTAAGAAATGAAGACATGTAAAAATGCATTCCGTGAAAATGTTTATTTAATAGTATTACTCTTTTCTCCTTTCAGAACTCTCAGGTGTCAGTAATTCCATAAACATAAAAAAAGAGAATAATATGTAAAACACAGAAAAAGGATATAGGTAAAATATGTTCTTAAGTGCATAGTGGTTAACTATGTATTATGCAAACTTTTCCTACACCCTTAACAATTTCCAGGTAACTTAGTTTGACTTTGGCATTTATTTCAAATTTATTTCTTTATGACTCATAAATAAAGTATATTCCTGGTTTTCCTGTTGTATCACCAAAACTTCTGTAGATAATTCAGAAATTATAGTGCAATACATTTTTGGCCCTCCTTCGATTCCAAAACTGATAAATGGGTATTGCATCAGTTTTTCTTTGGGCAATAATTTTTTCCTTGATTTCTGTCTATGCATTCCAGAAGTACTTCAGAAAACCCTAGTTTTTACTAATCCTTTGATAATGATATGAAAATATGTCCAATTACATATCAAAACAAATATAGTTTATTACAAAATGGAACTCTGAAATATAAATGGATCAATAGCTATAGCTTATTATAGTGTCTTAAGGTGGTAATCAATGCACCAGAGAGAAATTTTTAAACACTTATGATATTTTAAATGATATTTAAAGTCATTAGGCTTAGACACTGGGGACATATTTGTGATTAGATGTGCCTGGTCACTACTCTTACGGAGTTTATATTTCTGTAGGTGAATATAGAAATATATAAGGTCAACTACAATATAGAATAACCAACACTAATGATAAAGCATATAAAACTCAGACTTAGGAGGTACAGAAGGCCTCCCAAAGGATAAGACAGCTAAGGTGAGACTTGAATGTGGATGGGAGTTAACTAAGGGAACAGAAGGAAAAAGAGAAAGCATGCAAGAAGAGACTGTTCCTCACTTGCAGAACTGAAAATAGTTTAGAATTTATGGTACATAGAGGAAAAATGGTGAAAGTGGTTTAATATAGGCCACAAACTAAGCTGTGCAAATCTTATAAGCTGTATTAAGAGGCTTGTAACTAACCTTTTGACTCAGTGGTAGAGTTAAAAGAACAGGGAGTCATATAAGATTGTAATTTTAGAGAGACTGCTGTGACTACAAAGGTAGATAGATCTTGGATGGAAAGCAGAACTGGAGAAAACTGTGGACTCAAATGAGACAAAGAGGTTCTCGTAAGAAAGGTCTGTGACTGCCACTAGATGGGTACATGTTTGGAAGACTGTCCACTTCCACTGTATCTAGAACCACAACAAAAAGTGTAGGTTTGTTCATGGGAAATAAGGAGAGGCCTAGAGTTGAGTGATTAGGATATGGGTAGGCTAATTGTTGACTTGGGATGGAGAGAATGAGAAATGGAAATGAAAGCGGAGAACGTACAGTGAAATCCAGAGGAAGATGTAGGTTGTAGATCAGTTAACAGAGTCATCAGAGGAAACCAGGAGTGGCGAAATGAACATATCACAGTAAATAAACTGGCTTATTTTTGCAAACAGCTTGTTATAGGCAGACATGCATATTCTAGTAACTATTGGATATGCTTTATCTTTTTTTTTTTTTAAAGATTTTATTTATTTATTTGTCAGAGAGAGGGAGAGAGCACAAGTAGGGGGAGCGGAGAGCAGAGGGAGAAGCAGGCTCCCCACCGAGCAAGGAACCCGATGTGGGTCTTGATCCCAGGACCCTGGGATCATGACCTGAGCCAAAGGCAGCCGCTTAGCTGACTGGAGCCACCTAGGCATTCCTATGCTTTATCTCTTGATGCAAGATTCATTCATTAAGTTTCACCATCCTCTAAAATTAGTATTCCTCAGGACTTTACCCATTCCTTTGATTTGTTTCCATGCTTACAAACCATGCTTTCCTTCTAATCCAGACTTCCCAGTTATCTTGGCATAAGTACTCCTCTAGATGGGTGAAGAAGTGATTCTCCAAGTTTCTGATATCCCTTTAATTTCAAATAATATATTTACATCACAATTTATAGGTGAGGAAAAAAAAAAACAGCAAACTGCTGTACTCCCAAATTTCTTTTTAACAAATGTTTATTTATAAAATCATATACTTTAAAGTTACCTTCATGAAACTTAATTTTCTAAAATGTTCATAAGTTTTAAAATATGCATATTTGTCATGTAATGAAATACCAACTAGGTCAATTACATGTCCAAAGAAAATACAAAATACTGGCAAGATGGAGAGAGAAAGGATGTGGAGCAACCGAAGACAGAAATAACCTGTATTAAAAGCAAATATTTATTTAGTGGCTGGTGTGTCTTTTTTATGCTCTGCATATTTCCTTTGTTTTCTCACCCAGAATCTGTTTATTTATGCTTTTTTTTTTTTTTTGACTTATCTAAGGCTTTGCCTGAGCAGGTATGTAAGCAGCGGTTTGCCTGTTATGTGTCCACCATCCGTGGGGAAATTAGGCAGGTCCTGAGCCAGGGCTTCCTTCCTCCAAATCCAGAAATCTGATAAATGGCTGGGTTTCTTTCAAGTTTTCTTCAAAAACCAAGTGAGGGTCCATCTAGGATTAAGATGGGATGATTAGGAGAAAGGAGATTACTAAAATTAGATTTTAGCAGTTCTGTGAAAAGAAAGCTTAAAACTGTTAAAAAGGTGATGGCTGAAATGGTAAGCAGAGAAGAACGGCCACTACATTCACTAGCTGAAATTGCAAAGTAATGGTATTTTGTTTCCATAACTCCTTTCTTGTTTGGTAACAGTTACAAGAACAGTTACTACTCAACTTCTTTCTTCCTCCTTCCCTTCTTTCTTTTTTATTCTTACCTTTGATAGAAAGATGCATCTTTCTATTTGGCCCATCTATTTTCATTTTGCTCCATGAACAGGAGGACCCCAAGAGGCGAATAAGTTACTTATTTGTGATACATCTAGTTTATCTGATTATATTTTGGGCAGTCTTTCTTTTTTCAGCTAAAATTTTGTCCATGTCTTGTATAGTTACCCCAAATCCTACGTGGAGGTAGACTATAAATAAATCATTTTTTAAAGAGGATATCTTGATGATTAAGTGTGATACTGATTTTTTAGAAAGGAAGTTTTAAGAAAAGCTTTAATAGCCACCATAATTAATCCCTAATCATTTTCTTCTCATTCTGGAATATTGAGTAATTGGAATCATATGTGGACATGACCCGAAATACTGATCTCAGTGGTCTGTATTCTTTATTTTAGATTTGAATATCCTACAGAAGTAATAAATATAATTTAATTAAACATAGGCCTCACATTACTTTAGTAGTGTTATCACAGCTGGCCCATAAATTATAGTTATTCAGGAATTCATTGTTCCTTCAAGACCCTCTATACTTGTATGTTGTTTTACCTTATGAAGGCTGCATGTAATATTGGAAGCTTGAGTGAGCAGAACTTTAGGACACTCCTGGATAGTTATATCTAAAACCTCTCTTCCTCCTCCTTTTTAAAAATCATTAAATTCACCAGTTCCTTCAGCTGAAGGAGCCTATATTTTAATGTTTGAACTCAGTATTAATTTGTCATTAATTTGTCAAGAAGAATTTACTAAACAATGAAAATATGGAAAATATCCAAGCTACAGAATCCATAGAATTTTCGAGTTAAGAGTGACCATGAAGAGTATCTACTACAGTCACTCTGATTTTAGATATGAACAAACTGAGACAAAGAGAAGGTGGAGAACTCTCCAAGTCAAAAAATTAGTTTCATAGCTGGAACAGGAACATGAGCCCAAAATTATTTTCATCATTCCATTTTTAGAAAGCGAAGAAAATAACATTTCAAAAATTATATCTTGTGTATTATCTTATATATATGATGTAATATTTCTGATGATGTATCTCCTTTTGTTCTCTTTTCATTACATTTATGGAAAATTCTTACCTCTGTGTAGCCTGTTTGGGTCACTTCATTCCTAGGTATGCAGAAGAGATTTTTAGATTCATAACAATGCTCTTTATATGCACTGGAAAATGAATGTGTTTTTCTTATGGAAAGTCATTTTAACAAATTTGTCATTATAGGAATCTCTTACTTTGTATTTTGGAACACAAAAGCAGTGGTGTATTACAGCAAATAAGTCAAAACCTTCACAATATGGAGTAAGATTGTATTTTCATGTATTTCAAGGCTTGTCAGTTGATGAAAAGAGTACTTTCCTAGAAACACTATGTTTTAATAGAGCTTCTGGTTGTGTCATAAGAGTTTATTTAGTGTACTGTGTCAGACAACATTTGGGAGATTTTATTAAATGTAAAATTGTATTTTTTCATATCAAGAATGAAATAATGCTGCCTGTCTTAATCAAATGCATGAATGGGGCATAGTTTATTTTATTTCTTATAATGTTTGCTATGCCTAAATTTTGATAAAACAAAGTTCAAAAGTTCTGTCTGAGAGTATTATTTGAAAAAGAAGAAGAAAAAGTATGCCTAATTGATCTCCCTTTAAAGGAGGTTACTGAAACTGGTGTAGGAGATCAAAGCCTAAGTGATTCATTCATTACAATTTTAATAAATGTGTGGATCTGTTTTTATTTTAAGTACAATATAGTGCAATAATGAAATTAAGTTTGCAGATAAAAGACGTGCAGATGCTCTTTTATCAAATTGCTGTTTTGGAAAGGCACCAACAAAATGATGTTCTAAGTTTGACTTTTTGCTCTGGCTTGCATCTGAACTCTTGCTCATTAAAGTTCTAGCAACACAATGCCTTTTCTAGGAAAATGACTTAAACTTTTGTTTGTTTGTTTGCTCTTACTGAATCTACCATTGTGCATATGTGTTTGGAACCATATGGAAGCAGTAAACTTGACTTGAGCTTTACTCTCTTTAGTACCCAAAGCATTCATTAGTCCTGAGGATACATCTAAAACAAAACACAAAACCTACCTATCCAACAAAGATACTATAATCCTCTTTAGGCCTTATCTTACTTTCCAATGTTCCTTTGGCTGTAAGCTCTTTCATCCTTACAAGTTCCAACTATATTGTTCTATGTCTTACTTTCATATTACAATTTGTGCCTGGTCTAATGTATCATAAGTGAGGCCTGTGTTTGATATGGAAACAGGAAAATGGGGGAGTAATTAAGTCATGGATACTATATGTTTTCCATAATTCCTCATCTTTTGTAAGTAATGACCATTGTTTTGGGTTTTTAATTTAACCTGAAATTAAGAAACAAATTGAGTTATTGAATTAAGGTATGATTTTTCCCAAAGTATTTATTTGTAGCATTAAAATTAAGGAAATTGGGAAATTAAAAAAAATACCTTGTCTTCCTTATTTCTACTTCCTTCCTCATTATTTCCATCCTGTACAGGCATCTAGTCCTCAACCATAAAGCCCCATTTCCAAAATATTTTCAAACTGTTTCCAAAAATGGTTGCATGATCTGTTTTCATCTTACTGTTTTTGACTATAAAATAATATTAGCAACTTCAGAGAATGTAGGAATTTAATGAATAATTTGTTCCTTCAAAAAATGTGTTCTTAACTCTTGCTATGTGCTGTTGTAGATGCTGAGCCATATAAAGACAAAACCCTGCTCTTATGGATATGTTCACATAATGCATTCTGATGTCAGAAAACAGCAAGTGCTATGAAGAGCATTAAAGCAGGTTAAAGGGATAGCGAATGGATTAGGGGCATAATTGATTTTAGGTAGGGTAATCATGTTGGGCCTTCTGAGAAGGCGACACCTGATAAACACAAGAAAGAAGCATGCCGTTCTGAGGTTAAAAGCTCTGTTGCAAGTGCGGCAGGTCTGAAGTGGGAATGTGCTTGAATGCTCGTGGGAGAGCATGGAGGCCAGAGGGATTGAACACGGTGAGAAAAGCAGGGATCGGCAGAGAGACTGGTGTGGTGACTGGGAGCCAGATTACATAGAATTTGACAGGCCACAACATGAACTTGAACATGAATTTTATTCTAAACCCAACCAGACACCATTGAAGTATTTGAAAAAGAGGATGATATTTCTGTTTCAGTCCCTTCAGAGAGAATAGATTATAGGGGCCTAAGAGAGGGAGTAGAGGAACCTCATACTGGTCAGATGTGAAGATGGACTGGAGTGGTAGTGGAGAATGTGGGAAGAACTGGTTCATGTTGCTACATGCTTTGAAAGCAGAGTGGACAGAATTTGCTGATGAGATGTAGAGTAGGGTGGAAGTGAAAGGGACATAATTAGAGATGACTCCAAAATGATTGACCAGAGTATCTGGATGACTGGAGGGGCCATTTCCTGAAAGAAGAGACTCTGGAGAAGGGGTGCCGAGCACTGTGTTGCCACCTAAGAGAGATGCAGTAAGCACTGTGTCTTACCCCTCTTACTCTCCCGTAATCTTCCAGCCCCACACAGACACCCTCGGTCCCAGCGATCTTCTATTCCAAACTAAGCTAAGAGAAGGTAAGGGTCCTATCCATCCACAGTATATGCCATGTCATAGGAACTTAATAAATATTTATTGAATAAACAAATGAATAAGTGAGAATGATTATAGTGGACCAAAAAGGATAAGGTAACACAGATTAAAGAATTAGCATGTGGTGTTTGCCTTTCTTCTTCAACTCTGGGTCCTATGCTAGCAAATTGCACAAAGGAGTAATACCAGTGATGGGGATCTATAGGCATGTTGGCAGAATGGTTGAGTCTTCTTCAGGTTATAGCATTTGGAAGCATCCTCTGCTACAACAGTTAAGCTATTGCTACAAGCCTTTTTGCAGAATATGTTTTCAACAAGATAATGGGTATGTTAGTCAATTTTAGTTTTAAAATTTTCCTGGAATCCCTTGCTCTTGTTACCTAGTCCAGACACATTGTATTCACTTATATCCTAAGAATGGTAGTTTCTAACACTTGGCTAATGGCATTTCATTCATTCATGTCTTAATTAATTTTACAAATATATATTGTATTGATAGTGTACTATGTGTGGGAAAGACGGTCCTTGTTTTGAAGGAGTTCCCATTGTGGTAGTTTATGTATTGTACCAAAGTTTGTAAAATACTTTGAAATACCAGAAATTTATCTACAATATATTAAAATATGTTCCTGTCATCAATACCACTTTACTGAAGATTTATTTTCTAATCATAACATTAATAGCTTTTTAATGGAGCATTAAATGTGTGGCAGGCCTCTTCTAAACACTCTACATACACATCCTCATGCAATCATATACTTAACAGCATTTATCTAAGTTGTGCCCAGCCAAAGTTCCTTTTTGAAAATTAGAATCAAACATGATAAGAGGTGAATGCAATCCATTATCTCTGAAGTAGTAAAACAATATGATTCATGAATAACTGAATGCAGATCCTTTTAGCATGTCCATTAATGTAAAAGGCAATTTGAATGTGAAAGATTGTCCTTGGATGCTACGGGAGAAATGGCTCCTGTGTTTCAACATCCTGTTTGCAGTGGCATTCTGGTTAGCAAGGGAGGGCTTAATTTGGGACTGAGAACATTGATTAAACACAGCTGAAATATATCTGACCTTACTGTTTTCTCTGTGCGTATATGTATTGGTGAGTAACAATTTATTGCATATCAGTTATTGTTCATATCTAATAAATGTATTGAGGTTTTTGGATGAAATACCTGATTTAAAATGTTTGCATTATAGTTAATGGGTAGGATTAAATAAGGAAGGGATGAAATACATAAACAGATTTTCATCGACTGGAAAGATTCCTTAGTTATAAATGTAAACAACTTTTGGTCTGACTTACTCTGGCTGTTATTGATGATAGCCCTGCTTCTATTTTCCAAACTAGACTTGGCCTTTCTGGAATGTACATTTTCTTCTGATCTTTGCTTTTGATTTCATCTCTTCTAAAAATTCAGAAATCTTCCTAGCATTTCATAATAAAAATACATGTAAGTATGTAAACAACCCACATTTTATTTAAGAAATTATGTTCATTATATGTTGATCTTCAGAAGTAGTGCTCAGGTTGTCTAAATTAAAATGTTTCCCCTTTGTATATTTAAAACTTGGAGATATTTCCTTGGGGAAAATTTGGTTCCCAAATTGAAAAAAAATTAAAAAAACAGTATTTAAAGAAATTGTGATGAATTTCTATGCACAATATACAAATTTAATGATATATTTCAAATGTTTTGTTGCAACTTTTTCAATTTCGTGGTCCCATAAAGAAGAAGGAGAAAGAGAAAATCTTCATCAATTCACTTCTTTCCCTATATGCAGCCTACAAGTTAGGTAATTCTAACAGAGACCCAAAAACTTCACTTCTGTACTAGCCCACTCATAATGCTCACTCTCTACGTTTGTGAGTTTGGTAAAACCTTGATCATGTGAAGAATTTAAATATCAAGGGAATCTGTGAAAGGTGGGTTTTAACTTTCCAGGTTCTACAGTAGTAAAAGATAATATTGAAAGAGGTTAAAGTGGTTCCTCACTGAGTCCTAGTAGCTCAGCTACTTAGTTACCTGGACTTTGCTTTTGAAAAGTCTTAATAAGCACAGTTTCCCCATCTATAAGATGAGGAAATTACCCTGGGCAATTTCTAAGATTTTTGTTTTTCTAGCTCTAGAATCCTGAAGCTATAGGTTTGATCAAGACCAGAAGCCAGGTAAATGCATATTTGGAATGAGAAATGAAGTTTTGTGGTTTTTATTCCAGGGCTGTTTTCTATCATCACTACTATCTTTGACACTAATTAAAATATGTGAAAAATAAATACATATGTACATGTAAACATAAACATGTACATGTGTACAAGATTTAAGCTCATTTGAACTAGTCTTGTGCTTACTCTGAATGACTCAGCTTGTTAGGCAAGGGGCCTAAATTCAGCCCACCTTCTCCCACCTCATCCCAGTTCACCGATTTTTATCTAGGCTTTTCCTGAAAAAAGTTTTGAGATGATAGTTTCCTTCAAGTGAATATTCTTTAAGCAGAGTACGTACACGGTTGTGGCATTTTGCCATAAAAATACAGATTAAAAAAATGTTACCATCACTTTCCTCCCACAAACTGCCCATTTATCATCTTTCCAGAGAAGGGATTGTTTTATTTCCCCTATCTTTGGTTTAGGTCACAGGAACTTAGTATTTCTAAGGTATCTGCTTGCAGATACCTTAGAAAGGTGCACTATTTATTGTCAGAGTCATATATATTTCACGTACCCAAGACTTTCCCCTGTAATAGCCTTATTTACCAGTGTATGGACTTAGAAGAACATAACCTATTTAAATGCTTATCAACTAAAATCATCTGAATTTTTTAGAAAGCTAGAAGTTACTACCTCTAAGGGCTCTTCCTACAGGGAGAGTTTGGACCAGGATGACAGTGAGGAGATGAAAGCATGCAGGGCTTTATACCAGCTGAGGCCTTTGCTTAGTCACACAAGAATTATTGCTGTGAATCTCTGAGCTGGGCTACTCTCTGTAAGCCAGGACATGTCTGCAGATGCATTTATCCTTGACTGAAGGATAAACTATGAGATGGGATGCAAAATTTATTTAAAATCTAGTGACACCTTCCAAGATTCTCACATTTTCAAATGTAGTCTCTCAGACTGAGATCTTACCTTTTTTCTGCCACTAATTCATGGTGGCATTGGGCTAGTAATTATTCCTGTCTGTGTCTCAGTGTTCTCATCTGGAAAACTAGAAGGTAGGACCAAGTGACTTCTGTGATCCTAATCAGCTTCACAGTTCATTATTTCCCTGTTGAAGGTCTTTGGTCAGCCCTTAAAGCAATGTAGCTGTCCCCCAAATTGATAATAAGTGGCATATTGATTGATAGTTTAGGCCTCAGTAAATGTTCATATCAATGTATATCTTTTCCCATAATCCTTTTTATTCAAGATTATTACCCTGTATTTATCTTGAACTGAGTGCAAATACTTTTTTCAAGCTTGAGTGACTTCAGTATTTAAAACTGAAAATCATATGGAGAATGGATTTTGAAGAAAGGAATAAAAAGCCCAATATAACTGCATCACTGTTCGTATTGAGTTACCAAGTAACGGCTCAGGATATTTTGTATCCTGTGCTTGCTGTAGCTTTCATGGCGTTAATTTTGCATTTAGTGTTCTTGTACATAATTTAAGACCCTATTTTAAATTTACACTTTAAAAAAACTCAGATGTGTGTATGACATGTGCAATTTATATTATCTATAGCATTGGTAATTATTTGTTAATATTTATGGAGCATTTCCTGGATGCATGACACCCACCTAATGCATTCTCCAGTAGTGAACTGCATCTAAATTAGTATTACTCTTTATGGAAGAGACATTTTAAAAATTATTTCTCTGAATATGATGAGGTTTGCCATAGAATAGATACAAGCTTAGGTCTTTGGCTTAGACTTTTCTGCTATGCCTCTCTGGCTGTGTTCCTTTTCCCCGTAGAGGAAAATCTTGATAAACTCTGAAAATGTGGGGCTCTGTACAAACCTGAATGTTTTTGACCAGTGATCAAGTATAGTTGGGAACTTGAATGTAGTTTTCTCCATAGTTGTGTATTTTTTCTTATAATGACTGTATTCCTTGAAGAACAGAAGGTAAAATTTACAGCTGACATTTAGCCTCAGTGTCGTTCATTAAATGTATGGATGTTTTTGTGCATGTTTATTAGTGAGACTTAGTACTTAAGAGTACAGGTTCTAAATCCAAAATGCCTAGGTCCAGTTCTCTAACAGCAATCAGATGATTTAACCCGTCTCAGTTTCTCACCTGTGCATGGAGACAGCGACAGTCCCTATCTTGAAACAAGGCAGTAAGAGATGAGTGTGAAATGCTTAGAACTGTGTCTGGCACAGACAAAGAACATGTAAGCAAAAGGTAAAACTTGTTTTTTAGATTTTATTGTATATTCTGGGAATTGAAACGGGTGTTCTGGAAGGATGAGTGAGAATACTGAGGGTAGGAATATGGAAAGGTGGTGAAGGTTAAAATATGCACCAGTAAAATAACAAACTTTTGGGAGGTGCTTGGGGTTTCCCTTTTCAACATGACAGTAAACCTTTCCTCATGCCAGGGGATGGCTTAGACAAACCAGAGAAGGATGTGCTGTCTATAATTATTGTTGTGAAGAATCCTTTGCAAGTAGTGTATTGAGGAGCGTACTGTGAATCGTAAGATGTTCTGTGGAGCAATCTTGTTGTGTGGAATCTAAAATTGTCCTAGCCTTCCATGTACATAGCATTTTACAGGAATGAAGCATATTTTATCATGAGCTGTAAGTGCACAGACAACTTTTGTGGTGACTATGACAAAGAATTTGGGTGATAGTCTGAGAATTCAAAAGAATAATGACAAGTTGGAGAATTAAGTCTTAATTAATAGAATAAAGTTAGATTGAAACAAAGATTCAGCCACTGACTCATAAAGGGAAGGTTTGAAGGACTGAGGTGATACAAATATAAAAGAAGAAATCTAAAGATCAGAAGGAGCCTCACATAGAAGATAAAGAAGCAAGATGGTACTATGTTTTTTTATGTGATAAAAAATCTAGGGGGAGATGAACGAGAGACTATGGACTCTGAGAAACAAACTGAGGGTTCTAGAGGGTAGGGGGGTGGGGAGATGGGTTAGCCTGGTGATGGGTATTAAAGAGGGCACGTTCTGCATGGAGCACTGTATGTTATACTCAAACAATGAATCATGGAACACGACATCAAAAACTAATGATGTAACGTATGGTGATTAACATAACGTGATAAAAAAAAAATCTTGGGGGTAGTGTGTGTGGTGGGAAAAGCCCTACACTAACCATATAAATGTGCATATGGTGTACATTATCTGGGCTTCCATTTTCATTTAGTGAAATGAAGGAATTAGAGCATCCTTTCTTTATGATGTCTTCCAATCCAATTACTCTGAGACTAGTTTTCCTTGTAAACAATGAATATGTAACTATTTTCTCCCATAACTATCATTAACTTTCCTTAAGGGTACTATACTAATTAGTATATCTATATTTTAAATACTTTCTTATTAATGGTCTTTTCTCCCTGCTCCTTGTATGTCCCTGTATTTGAGTTTCTTTTATGTGTTATTTCAGAAGTCATTAGAGAGGACTTAGTTCATGTAGCTTTTGGTCATAAAAGAACTAAGTTACTCTGTAAAATCACAGACTTGGTAAATTCTGTTTCATACTGCTCTACCTACAGGCTTGCCAATAACTTCCAAAGATATTTATTAACCCACATGTTATGTTGATCCATCTGTCTTTACTAATAGTCCATCCTTTTTAAAATCATCCCCAGAAACTATTCTTGTCTCATGCTTCTAAAGAAACATGAATAGTATCAGGCTATGTGAAAAAGGAAAGCTGTAGTAAGAAAACAGACTGAGTCGTTTCTAGATGAATGCACCAAACACAAAAAGATTGAAGGAGAGGTGAAGTATATTGAATTTCTTTCTCATTAAACCAGCTTCCTGATTTTCATTATATCTTCTCCTTAATCCTCATGGGGCCCTCTTTGATTTCTTTCAGGTCTAGCCATCAGCTTATTTTTATAATAGGTAACATTCTGGCTCCAATGAACTGTGCCTTTTATAAGCACTCAGCCTATTTTGGGGCCTTCGGATTCCCAGTGCCAGTTTATATTTTCTATTGTATACCTACTGTGTGCTAGGTAAGGAGGGAGATAGTCTTTTAAAATCCTATCACATATAGCTAAAGAAATCTTTGAGGACAGAATGTTTACATTTCAGTCCTTTCTGTTGCTGGCTATCTGTGTGACCTTGGGCAAGGTTATTTAAGTTCTATAAGCCTCAGTTTATTTTCTATAAATGCAGATAGTGTTTATATCTACTTCACTAGTTCGGTTGGGGAATAAAAGTGATCACTTGTGGTTTTAGCACTCCAACTCTTTAATACTAGTTTTGTTAGCTAGTATTTAGAGAATGTGTGTGTGTGTAGTATGAAACAAAACAGTAATTATTGATGGGTACCTGAATCTGCCCTAGGTGTCTGCTCATGTTGGGTACCATTTCTTATTATTTGGTTAAAAGATTAGATTCAGATATTGAGCAGTTTCTGGTTATAAGTATATAGAATAAAAGCTGACATCTTGTTGAGAAGAACTTTGTCAATAGAAATAGTAGTGAAGTTTATTCATTTTCTCTTTTTCTCTCCCTCCCTCTCTCTCTCCCTCTCTCTCTCTCTCTCTCATTTGATTTGGTGGCAGTTCCTCATGGAGATGGAGAGAAAACTGGTCAGGTTCTAAAGTATTATCCTATCCTCTTTTGGACTGTGTCTTAAGCTTTTATGCTGAAAGATTCATACATGCACACTCTTGATACAGACTTCTCCTTTTTAGCCATTTAGGATATAAATAAAATTAGATAAAATGTCTGGAAAGTCGTGGCAGAAATTCCAGAGCAGCCACCAGATGGGAAAGCATTTCAATTGGGATCGATTCTTTATTGAAACGAAAAATCACAAGAATGAAATTAACAATAAAAAGCTTGTATTGCTTTGGCATCTTTTAATACTTTTTATTGTCAACCTATTTTTATCTCAGAAGAATGTGCCCATTGGATCACATTCCTAAGACATTAGAGAATCTGTGTTCTGGAAATTTAGTCTGTAGTTAATGCCAAACTATTTTCTGGTACTCTTTTTCCAAATCTTTCTCCTTGAAGTGCAAAGATTTCATTGAAATGTGGAAAGGGGATGTATGAATGAATGAGAACTAGAAAGAACAGGCAAAGCATTAGTATAGGAGTGAAGATATTTTGAAAGGGAGCATGTTCTGCTGAAAATTTATTCAGAGGCTATTGCAATAATACCCTAGTTTTGAATAGATTATCAGGAATATGCAATGGAAAGTTGGTTTGCCTAGGCTTCCTGTTATAATCAGCTCTCTGTTCTCACAAGCATCCATGTCAGTGAGATGCTGCAGCTCGACTTTTCTTTTCACCCGTAGAGATACATTATTTAGGAGGTCACTCTCTGCAGAAAGTGGAGGAGAGAAGGTCAAAAGGAATATCCCATTCCCCTCATTGTTAAAAAATTATAAATATTTGTTTATGTCTTGGTATCTGGCCCTTAATTATCATGTTCAGTAAGTGTGTGAGCTGAGAATTTCTTTCCTGATGCTTAAAGCTTACTCAGGACAACAAAAAAACTGCTCTTTCTTTGGGAGAAAAAGCTGTCTGTCTTGTTAACTAATGTATTTCCAGGTTCTAGTATGGTACACGCAGCAGATGGTCAAGAAATATTTTGCCAAAGGAATGTACGAATACATGAAGAAAAGAGTAAATAAACACATGAATGATGATAGATCCAGAGCACAGACCCAGTTCTCTTGGATTCCCCAAAGTGCATATTTTCCCTACTACTATTCTCTGCTATCTCCATTTATACATATCCCAGAGAAGTCGAGGATTTGAGAAATGTTGAGGCGTCAGCCTGGGAAAACTTGTTCGTTATGACACTCTCAGCACTCCCGCCAGCATGCAGGCATGAGATCCAGGGAAGAACTGGCAAGAGAAAAAGAAAGTTAGAGGGTGTTGGCTTATTGAGTTGGGGGAGCAGAAATCTTATTTTAAAAATGGATGCAGAGATGAATGTGGGTTCAAATCTAAATTGGAAAGGTATTAAGAATGGAGAGGAGAGATAAGAGAATTCGAAGTCTCTGTCTCTGCTTGATGACAGAATAAAAAAAAAAAAATATTATCCCCAGATTTCCCTCTGTACTCTGCAGAGCAGTGTTTCCTAAGTATTCTTCCTTAGTAAGGTAAGGGGCGAAGAATTCAAAAGAGCATTTGAAGTGTTCCTTATGCATGTATTTTGAGACTAGATTTAAAAAGTGTAAGAAGAGCTGGGGACATTGAAACTAAAACTTCGTAAATTTCAAAATATTCTATTTCTGAGATGCTTAAGTTTTACTGACCATCCCTCCAATTAGGAAAAATTAGCATAATTTTATAATATCTTAAAAGCACTGAATAAAAAAAAAAAGAGCGAGAATTCTCTGAGGACCTGAGTTCCTGAGTTTTGAGAAAAAGAAAATCAGATGAAAGAGAAAGAAATTGAAAGACAAGGAGGGAGGGTGTTACAAAGAGAGAAACTGGGGCAACAGAAATGTTAATGAAAATAATCTATGTGTGTTTGGGTCCTTACTATTAGCCACTGTGAGAATTTGCATGGATAATCTAATCCTCACAGCAACCTAATGGAGTAGATACTATCGTTGCGCCCATTTTGCAGAAGGGAAAACTAACATTTTAGACAAGATACATAATTTAGGCAACCTCACACAGCTAATAAAGGGGAGCAAAAGCATTTGCAAATCAGGTATAGCTGCTGCTAAAGTTTGTGCTTTGATTCCCTGCCTGGAGCTTTTTAGAATACTTTGCTACTTCACTGAATTATAACTTAACCTCAGTGAATGGTATCTCGATACACATTGTGGCTGTATTGGTTTATAGACCATAAGTAATATGAAATTAAACAGGGCAGGGAATATGGAGTCACGGTTAACCTTCTCTGTTTGGTTTAAGGCTTGTATATCATGACACTCATTTTTCAAAGAATCCTCTTGTTGGTGAGAACCTTTTGACTGTACTTTTTTTTTTAAGTGGTTGATGATTGATTGATTGATTGATTGAGAGGGAGTGGAGGTGGGCAGAGGGAGAAGGAGAGAGAGAATCTTAAGCAGGCTTCATGCCCAGTGTGGAGCCCCACCTGGGGTTGCATTTCATGACCCTGAGATCATGACCTGAGCCGAAATCAAGAGTTGGACACTTAACCGACTGAGCCACCTGGGTACCCCACGACTTGGCATTTTTGATTGTCCACATTTTCATAGTAATGAAAGGCATGAAACCATATTGTTCACCTCATCAAGTGTTCCTTTGGGGAGAAAATAAATACAAATAGTTTCTGTTAAAAGAAATCTGTATTATTTCAATCTGGGTTGCTTTACCAGATGAGTCGTTAAATGGGACCAATGCCATAAAAAAGAGAGAGATCAGGAATTAGCTGATTTAGGTATGCCACTGGGATATTCATCAATGTTGCAGGCTACAAGTAAGGAATAGATGGAACTCATGTGCATTATTTCTCTTAGCTGCATATTAGAGACACAACTGACCCTTATGGAAGAGTCCATATCCCACAAATCACTGTTGCATCAGAACTATCTCAGTTCCCTGGATAGACTTGAGTTAGTGTGTGAAGATTTCAATAGTAGATATCCAGATTTAGACTTACGGATTTTCTGAATTGAATAGAATATCAAGGAGAGCTTGGCCTCTAAAATCAATCCTATTTGATTGCTTACAAAAGATACATGCTAAGGACACATTGGAACGAAGTTTCAAAAAAGTAAGTCTGTATTTTGTAGTACTCCTTCACTGCAGCCACCACAAACTGGACAGGGACCAATTGGGGTTAATGGTGTTTGGCTTGAATAGCTGTACTTAGCTAGCCATTAATCCCCAAAGAAATGCCCAGATTCTGAATTATTATTGATTCATTGACAAGCTCTTTCAACAAAGCCAACAGCAAATGTTCCACTCAGGACATATGCACCCTCTCTCAGAAGCTGCCTTAAGTGTATTCACACAAATTGAATGTAGAGTAGGAAGATACTTCAGTGACCATGAAGATTATACCTCCAGTTTTACCCTAGTTAACGGTTGTGTTTCCTAAAATACATATAAGATATACTCAAATGTGGTAATCCATTTGTTGATTTTTTTTTTAATTTTATCTTATTATGTTATGGGAGTCACCATACATTACATCATTAGTTTTTGATGTAGTGTTCCATGATTCATTGTTTGTGTATAACACCCATTGCTCCATTCAGTACGTGCCCTCTTTAATACCCATCACCAGGCTAGCCCATTCCCCCCATCCCCCTCCCCTCTAGAACCCTCAGTTTGTTTCTCAGAGTTTTGTTCGAAGTTTGTAACAGGATCTGGGAGCATTGTTGTTCAAAATATGTTACCACAAATTCCAAATTGACAATGTGGGCAAAAGAGCATGCATTTTACAAGTTATATGTTAATCTGAAACTGACTCCTTGTATACGGGAAAGAATATCTGGAATGAGAAAATGCGGACCATGCCTTAAAAAGCACCTAGATTTCTGGGTGCCATTTTTGCTTTATTTTAATACTTTTTACGCTGATGACTGTACTAACTTAAATAGGAAGTTCTTAATATTTGCTAGTAAATTGTTTACATGATAATCACAATGTGAGGAACTATTTGTCCACATTTCACTCACACATGGATGCATATTTATTCGAATGTGAATAAAAATTATAGAATTGAAAGAATGAAATTGCTAAGAGCTAAGAGCTAACAACTACGGGAATACTCTGGAAGGGATTCTCCCAATTTATATTTTCATTAACACTATATAAAGCTTTTGTTTTAAGCACCTCACCAAGACAGAATATTATCATGTTTTACTTGTCTCAGTCTGATGAAGAGAAAAGTGTGCTGCTTATTTTAATTTCTATTTTCCTGCTCACTGGTGAGGTAGGACATCTTTTTACGTATCTATTGGCCATTTTTGCTTACTTATTTTTTCCTCTAATTTCTCTGTTTATATCTTTGCTCATTTTTCTTTTGGAGTTATAAAATGTTTTATGTACTCTGGATATTGATATTTTGTCAGCTATATTGGGAACAAATATGTTTCCTAGGCTTAACTCTGGCTTTTTAAACTTTATGTTGTCTTTTCTTCCCTTAGAAGTTTTAATTAAAATTTTTTTGTAATTTAATTTTTTATATAGACAAATACTTCAAAATCACATGTTTCAGGGCATCTCTCCATGGTCTTTTGCTAGCCAGGGCTGAAAATGAGAAGTCTGATTTTTCCTTCTGATATGGGCACTTTTTATTCCTTTTCTCTGGAAGCTTTTTGGATTTTCAGCAGAAAGCCTCAAAATAAAAACATATCCTTCTATTCCTTCTAAATGTTCTAAAATTTTATCAAGATATCTGTGAATATTTTTTTTTTCATATTCATCAGCATTTGATAAACCTCTGAACCAAACATGTGTGTCCTCACTTTGGGGAATTTTATTTTGCCACATCTATTCTGTCTATTCTACCTGTAATTTGATTAGATGGATTTGAGAACTTCCTTAACTAATGTCCATGTTTGTTAAACTTTTCTCCATCCATACATTTGACCTCCTCAATATTTTGCATTGCTTTCTGGAATTACTCCTCAGCTCAATTTTCCAATTTAGTAATTTGAGCTGTAGCTGTGTCCAGTCTATTGCTATAGAGTTTTTATTTCAAAAGTCTTACACTTACTTTCCAGTATCTCCATTTTTAAAATTCTCAACAAGTCTTCTTTAGGTTCCTCAAATTTATACTTGTATTTATTACTTATATTTGCTTTTATATCTTCTTTCTCCAATGTGAATTCTTGTTTTAGTAAGATTGGTGCCTCTCTTTCATAATGTTGATATCCTTCAAATGTAGAGTGATTTTTAGGTTTTTGTTTAACCCTGTGTTTGAAAATGCCTATCATGGATGTTGGTGATACTATTAGGCTCCATGTTGAATATTTAGTAAAACAGTAAGTTCTGCTGGTTAAGTAACTGGGTCTTGAAGCCAGATGGATCTGAGCTTGAACTCAGCTTTACAAGTTAGTAGCTATAACCACAGGAAAGTTCTGTAACCCCTTCACGCCCTAGTTTTTTCATTTATAATGTAGAGCTAATCATCATATCTATCTGTTGGAGCTAAGGATTTAATAAAGGATACACATAAAATTGGTTAGCACAGTCCCTAAAGTGTGGTGAGCTCAATGAATATTGCTGGTTGATGATGATGCTGAGGACAGTGATGATGGTGAGAGTGGTGGTTGTGGAGGAGAATGAAGAGGAGGAGCTTCAGGACCTGGTGTAGCAGCAGTTTCTTCTCAGGACCAGGAGCCAGGAACCCTACACACACATCCTCACTGACCACATTTACAGCTTTGCCTAGAAGTAAATGTCATTGGTGCACAGAGCTCTTGCTTCCCCCTCTCAGGTCAGGAAGAGTAGAGAGGCAGCTGGCCCAGGTTCCTGGAGTGCACTTCATGGTTGGATGGCTGGAGCCTCCTTCACTCCCAGTTCTGTAGCATTTTGCACCATGTGTGTTTTAGTCTATGGTAATCTCTGGATTTACTTCCCTCGTTTTATTTATTTTTTTCCTGTTTTTAAGATAGCCCTCAAAATCTGTCATCTGTTTCTGCCACTCTCCTTTATTCTCTGATATTCTTCTGGATCTTTTAAGAGCTTATTTTCTGTCATTTCATGGATCTGGAGCAGAAAGGAAAATTGATAGGTGTTGGATCTGCAATCTCAATCCAATCTCCTGATAACTTTATGGGCAGATTTAACTCCTAGTATTACATAACTAAAAATTCTTAAATCTATAAAGTATTTACAAAGGGAATAGATGTTATTGAGAGGTAAATAAAATTTGGGATACAGTATAAGTTAATTACTCATTAAGCTGTTTATCTTTTCAAATTTTCTTAATGCAATTCAGTTGATTTGTTGATATTCCCTAAAGAAACCTCCCTCTGCCAAAGTACATCTTGGCTAAAATAAGAACACAACGTGGTGCCTTTACCAGTGTTAAAGATAGAGCCCAATATACTTTTAACTTCTAACACATACATTCACATTTGGTGGTAATTTTTTAAAAATATATATATTTTAGATATAGTCATTCTTTCCTGTCCCAGTTAGAATCCTCAGCCTATGACTCAGCAGGAAAAATCAAGATTGTTTCTCTTTATATGTCTTTCTTCTAGGAATCTAAGACTTTTTATATAGTAGGTAAATATAATAGGCAAAGTGTATATACTACAGAGTAAGGATTGGCACTTTTTTTTTCCTGTAAGGAGTCAGATAATACTCTAGGCATCGCTGGCCATATACATTCTCTATTACATATTCTTACTTGTTTTGTTCTATTAGTAGTCTTTAAATAAACCTTTAACACCATTCTTAGCTGTAGGGTCATATAAAAACAGTTTTAGGCAGGATAATAGAGAAGACCCTCAACTCTGGTTCTTTTTGCTCTTTTCTAGTGACCTTTTTTATACTGGGGATCTAGAATTCCTATGTGTTAATAGATTAATTTCAATAAAAGGATCTTTGGATGTGGTGAAGGCCAGGATAATGGCTCCATAAAACTTCGTTCATATGTGAACGGTAGCCATGACTATGCTTCTGTACATCTGTCATTGGAATCAAAAGCATTTTTATGATGAATACAGCTCATTTTATGTTTTTCAGATGTATTAAGATGAACTGTCATTATAAAACTGGTAAATAGTTTCACCTATCAGCAGTCTGTAACTGCTAATTATCTTTGCCCAGTTTATAGTTTATTTCTAACTATAGTTTTTAAAAAGAACATTCAGACTTTCTTTATAGTTTTGTGGTTCCATCCTGATCTTCAGAGTTGCATTTTGGGAATAATTCCTTTAAATATGCAGTCTTTGCTCCAGGTGTGTTAGTAAGTAGATAATGTCTATCCACTGTAGTATATAGGGAGTTTTATATAGAAGAGATATGTCAATTACCTTTAAGATACTTGCCTATTAAATAAAGGGGGAACATGGAAGTCATCATAAAATTTGTTTTCATGGACAAGATCCTTTCTAGCAGATTTAAGGGAGACAGTGCATTCCATTAAAATGGACAAATTCTTATAGTATATATTTTATTTACATTTTCCATTTTTTGGAATTTTCACAACTATTTCTATGATAAGGTAAAGTGCCCTGAATTGTATGTATAGGCAGATAAATGTGGAACCTTTCCCTAGGAGGGTCAACAGTTATTAATACTTTGTTAATTGTCCTCTGAGGAGCTCCCCAGAACATGAGGAAATAAAAATACCAGTGTTTTTGTTTGTTTGTTTGTCTGTTTTGTAAGAAAAGGCTAAGATAAGCCACCAGGTGCCACAGGTGCCCCTGGGACTTTAACCACTTTTTATCAAGCACCCACAGAAAATATTGATTCAGTGTTCCTTGAAACAGGAAAGAAACCTTCTCTGAGCTAGAAAAGCAACCCATAGTGCCCCTGGAAAAAGAAGATTCTATCCAGGAGAAAGTGAGAAGTATTTCTAACACCCTGAATGTAAAAAAGTAGCTTCCATCCTCTCTTTTTGGGGAAGGAAGTTTAGAGATATAAATTTAAGAACATTTAATTGGACTTAATTAAGTGGCAAAAGTAGAAGCCAAGGTATCATACTATATCTGGACTAATAAGCAACAAATATTCTGTGATTTAGAAGTGTGAACCTCTAATATAATAAATTTATAGTGAATTCTGATCAGGAAAGATGACTTTCCTAATTTAGTGAATATAAAGACTTAATATAAAATTCCCTGACCAACAGATCTGTTTTTAAAGCAGAAAGAATCACTGAATGAAAAAAAAATAAGAGAATAAGTTAGAGAAGAATACAAGTGGTTGATGACTCTTAGAAAGCTTCAGGAAATTATGTGTATAAACCATAAAAGAACAAAATTCATCGGGCAAAATGGGGAAGTAAGACAATTTTGAGTTTGAATCATTTATTGGCAGAGGGCTTAAAAATAAGATAGTATTAGGTACACATTAAAGTATCAAGTAGGTATAAAAATATTGACAGATTTATTTTTATATTTTTCTAATTTCAACATCATTCTAGTCAAAAAGCAAGTTTTATAAGCTTGAGTGCAAAAGGGAAAAAAAAATTACATGAGATGCTGAATGACCCATTGTTGACTCCTTTGGTTTAAGAATGCTTGTACTTGTTTCTGGAAGGTGCAGTTCAGGTAAATTCTGGTAATTATTCATTAACTATTATTGATGAAGCACTTTCTGAATGTAATACACTGTGTTAATATTAATATCAAGGGCTTTTTTTGATGGCAGGTTAGAATCATTCTTACCTTATATTCAGAGCAGGTATCCAGTGAACTCCAAATTAACTATTGATGAATTGCAAAAACAGAATGGTTTCAGTGCATGACTTGCTTCTTTAAGAGAGGCTTTTCATTAATAAAACTAATAGCAGAGTTGCCTAAAGTAATTTATTCTTGGGGCCTTATAAATGGATTTGATTTGTTCTTCAGTTTTTGGTTTTGTTTTGTTTGCAATTGAAAAAAATCACTATCAAGAAATAGTTTTAAACCAATCATTTTTAGAAAACAGTTGAACTATCAACTTGGAAGTTGGCAGGCTAAATCACAAGATAAATCTGTATGGCTTTTTCCATGGCTTTTTGCCTGTTTGATATTTATTTCAAGGTGTTTTTTGTTTTGTTTGTTTTGTTTTGTTTTATATTTACTCCTTCATCCAGGATGAAATTGGAGTTTCCTCTATAAACTGTCAAGATGAATGATGGAAGCTTAAATGCCCCTTGTGATTTCATGATTAAAAGAATATGTCAATTATTTTCAGGGCCCCTCTTTTCTCTTTTCTTTAAAAAAAGATATTTGGATTGATTTCTGTTAATATTATTGAACCATTATTAAAAAAATATTTAATCCCCTGTGTGTGTGTGTAGATCACTCACACACATACACACATACAGTCATCCTTTATCTAAATAATTATGAAGTTGTGGACTTAAAAACTACCTGTTGCTAAGACAAAATCCATACTCAACTCTGGAATCCTTTTTTTGGTGGTTGTCATTTCCTTTTTCAATTTCTGAGCCAAAGCTGGCAAAGGCTTTGCAACTCAAAGATTTATTTTGCAGACTCGTCCTTTGGTTAGGAACTTTTGAATCAGTTCATGGTCAATGGATAAATGACAAAAATATAAACCATAATTTAAAAAAACTACTATTAACAGATAATACAAATAACTGAAGAGACTGTTTTCCACAATGAATAAATTGGGTTGGTTTCTTACAATTTGGGGAAATAAACACTTTATTTCAGAATCTGTTGTGCCATTTTGATGTTCCCTACCTCTAGAGAATGGTTTAGAGTTTACATTAGATGATCACAGAAAATATTTCTGTAATCACTGTTTGAAATTTGAATTGGTGCCACACACATGCATTTTAATGCCATACCAGGTCTCTGTACCTAGAAGGAATAATAAGTATTTAGGGAAAGTTGTTCAATAGGAGAGAGGATACATTGGGATTTATGTAGAAATTCTTCTACCACAGGTAATCTTTCTGGATATAAACCTATAGAGGAAAAATATACAGAAAATGTGGTCTAAGTTAAAATAAATGCATTTGTAGCAAAATGCAGGAAAATGCTGTAGGGGATAGTTTTAGTAATTATTATTTTCTCGTATAGCAATTTTACTGTGCAGTACCACTGTGATTTTGACATAGTATCTTAGCATCTATGGATTTTCTTTATTGAATTAAAAAAAACCACTTTCTTACATGCATTTATTTACTCCCATCTTCTAAATTTGCTTCATAATAAAAGTTGGTTTTATTAAATGATTAACATCTTACAATGATGCTCATTACCATCGTAATTACCACCACAATTCCTAATCAGTTAATATCAGTCACTTATTCAGAAGATGAAAAGTAAAGAACAAAGCTCTTCTACAGATTAAAGAAAGCAGCATTTTAGAATTTTACTCAACTCTAGTAAAACCATATCAACAATAGAAAAATGAAGAGAATAATATGCAAAACTAGCTTAGAGTAGAGTTTTGGTTTGTTTGTGTTGCTGGCTACCTATTATTTTTCTCATTACATTTAGCAATTTCACTTTGTTATTTACAGAGGACAAACCAGATATTGCTCAAAATATTTGCCTCCTAATCAGGGAACAAGTTTTTGTTAAAATCAGGACAAGCAGATGTTTGAAACCAATGTTGATGTTTCACCCTCCCTTCCAGGAAAATATATATACTTGACAAAGAAGGGATATACAAAATAACATTGAATTATTCAGGTCTGGGATGGCATTGTTTACTGAGAAGCCTCTCATTGCCTAAATAGAATCCCTTCCTTGTGAGACTCTGCGTAGTGTACTCGGTAAGAAACCATGGGATTCTGTAAGTTGAGTAAGATTCACTGCTAGGCATAGACAAAATATGGAATTAGCCTGCGTGACTTGGTCCATAATTTTGTGCATAGAAGGTATATAATTTTTAAATTCAAATAAGCTTTTATAATTTTTGTCAGTCTGTGAAGTAATTTATAATTTAAAATATAAATTATATTCTCCACTAACATGATAAAGCAATTAAAAGAAAACTAATTCTTATTCCTATATGGTACACATCAGGCCTCTTATTCTGGTTTCATTGTGAGTGGCTGGCTACCATTCCAAGAGGAGAATTCTTGAAAACTGGCGAGTTTTCAGTGTGTTTGTTAAACAAGCAGGATACTGTGCTGAGAATAGGGGTAGAACTGCTGTCACATTGTCCATTGGTGAGAAGTTCTTTCTTCCAGCTGGTGTAAATATCTCTCACTGGACATCTTTCCTTTTAACTGCTGGCATTGTAAACAATGCTGGAATGAATATTTTGATTACTAAAATGTATACATCCTTCTGATTGTTTTTTAGTACAATGTTCTAATGCAGGTTATCAATATATGTTACATGAATGGTTGGATGGATGAATAGAATAGAGGACAGCTAATGAATTTGTACACTTACCTTAAATTCAGCCATCTCACAAAATTGTTTTAGGTCTAGTAGTTTCTTTTGGTTGGGAGGTGAATTATATAAATCCTGTCACCTAAGAGTTTTCTTTTCTAAATCTTTAAAAGGTCTCATTCTCTTGTCTTATTTGTTATACCTCCATTATGCTAGATAATAATAAGCAGAAACTTGGCAAATTTTCTGTTTTAACTACAATTATTTTAGTGTTTGTAGCCTATGATACTTACTGTGATTTTTGTTAAACAGCCTACTGTATTTAAGGGTCTTCTATCCCTAGTTTACTTAGGGTTTTTGTACTGAGAACTAGTTGCTAGATTTTTCAAATTCCTTTTCATTGTTGATGCATCATAAGTTTTTTCTCTTTGATTTGTTGGTTAATAGATAAGACTAATATATTGCCTTACATGGAACCACTCAAGCATTCTTGTAATAAATTCTGTTAAGTCTTGAAAAAAAAAAAAAAAGAATGACCCCAAGAAGAGAGAGCTTTCCTTTAGTTTTGTTTGTTTTACAGTTTTTTATATTTTGGGATTAAGAATAGAGGAAATGCCTCATTGTTAATGATTTAGCAATTTTTTTGAGTAAGGCAAAATGTGCCTAACTCAGTATGATTTTTATAAAAAGAAGCGGATTTATAAAGTGATGTGAGTTAAGATAGTGTACTAAATGGGTACTTTGGTTTTTAAAAAGATGAGAGGGTTGAAGTGACTTAGATAAATTTTATAGCCTGACTTAGATTATGGAAAACAGGTGGGAAAGGGTAGGAGAGTGTACTTAATGCTGTGGACAGGCTCATCTTACTTTCAAGCTGTGTAATATTTCAGCTGAATAGAGAAATTATTTTGAATTAAAATTAACTGTTTCTCAAATTTCACCTAAACCTGTAGTATTTCCTGCATGAAAATTTTAAAATGGAGATTATATTATTTTTTACTGGGACATGTGTGGTCTTGTTATACATGAATATATTTAAGAAAAACAATTTAAGTGTTTCACAAAAAAGTAAAAAAAATAATGCAAATCTTACATATATAATGTGTAAAATTATATTAATATACATAGTTTAAATATATTCATAGTAAAATATGACTGAATAGATATTAAAGGCTTTGCATGGTTGTATAAAACTGGAATTTTTCTTTTGTTGTGAAAAATTGAACAAAGCGAGCATTTCTGACTCCAAAATATAGCTATAATTACATTTGCAAAACAAACCAAGATGAAATAATGAATATGCTCTAAATGGTCTCTCTCTTCTTTTTTCCCTTTCTTTTTAGTATTTTTAAATGTTAGTGAGGTATCCTATTATGATCAATGGACCAAGAGATACTGAGTTTCATGAATTACTGTTTATGTCATTTTAACTAAGTTTTTTTCACCCTTGTAATTCTATTATGCTGTTTGGTTAATTAAAAAGTGCTAATTCTAAGAATATTAAATTATGCCTTGAAAATTTCAAATGACCTGTTGAACAATTAAATTCAACATGAGAAGTCATGTTTGACCTTTGATTCACATCCTTTTTTATTTCTGCAAGGAGATAACAGAATCATTGAATTCTTCTAGGCTATATTTTAATTGTGAATCTCAGGTATATGTAGCAAAGCCTCCTCAGGCCATTCAGAATGTGATTTAATTGATTACTCTGTGGTATACTCAGACCTTCATCTTACTGAAATTCACACAGTGTCGCATTTCCTGATTACTGTGATCTTCTGACATTATAGAAATAGATTTTCAGTTTTTTCTTTATTAGCATGAATATTAATGAGTTGCTTTTCTACTATTTATAATTAAAAGATTTCAACTTTACATTTTAAGAGCATGGAATTTCTCTTTATTTCACATGTGTAAGTTGTATGTCTTCTTATATCATAAAAGGATAACATTTGAGGGGAGATAACATTTTCTTTCTAAAACATAAATGAAAATCAAGAAGTTGTGCATGACACAGCAGTCTAAGGAAATGTAAGAAAACTGTTAAGATAACCCAGTATTCAATTTGTCAGTCATCCTCAAAGGAAAAACAAAAATTAAAGTGAGTGGATTCCAAAAGGTTATTAAAAATTATGACCCTCCTAGAGTTCTCAGGAAGATTAAAACAAAAAAAAAGAAACAAAAAAATCCCACAAAAAAACATCTACTTAGACACTGAGGCAGAATCAGTTCCTTTTTGCACCTTTGATTTTGCAAGAAAAAAGAAAGACTTAAAAGAATAGTAGTCACAAAGTAAAATAATAGAATGTGTCTTCAAAGAGATCGACGAGGCATTAGAAGATAGTCTAGGTCTTCATCAGAACATAGAGGTGATGCAGGCATCCTTGGGAACAGTGCCAAACAAGGACCCAAGATTATACACAGATCTCTAAGCAAGGGATGACTCATATTATTTTTAAAACATTTTTTTTTTTTATCTAAGTGGGATTCTTCCCACCATGGCCCTAAGCCATTGCTGAATCTGATGGGTCTCATTGCCTTTCTGATAATGATCAGTCTCAAAGAAAAGAACATGATTTCTTCTTCTCCTAGCATTGGTATTGCTCCCTGTGTATCTCCTTGTATGATCCTTCCTGTATAATCTGTACAGTGTAGTAATGGTTATGCCAGAGGAATGGGGCTCTCTGATCAACTAATGCGGATCCCCAGGTCTGTGGAAAGTTAGGGCCACATAATTGTATTCCCACATGAATCCATGGAGTCCTGAAAGGTCAGTTTTAAAACATAGGGCAGGGGTACCTGGGTGGCTCAGTCAGTTGAGCGTCTGACTCTTGATCTCAGATCAGGTCTTGATCTCAGTGTGGTGAGTTTGAGCCTCATGATGGTCTCCACACCCAGCATGGAACCTACTTAAAACAGAGAAACAAACAAAACAAAAGGCAAAGCCAATAATTGCAGATGTTACATAGATAGGATTTATCTTGTCAGAAAATTTTTAAAAAATAGGCTTAGGCTTAAAGATACTTTGGGAACAAAATATGAACTACGACTCAAAGGCAGAAGTGAACAAGGTATGGCTAGAGGTCCTAGAATAGAGTTTCTGGTTGAGTAGAGTGTTGTTTGTAGGGAACAGTAGAATCATGACTAAAATGTTGAAGACATTTGGTTCCAGGTTGCCTTTGCTTTGCAGGCCATAGAGGGTTGTAGAAAGGAGTGTGTGTGTGTGTGTGTGTGTGTGTGTGTGTGTGTGTGTGCGCACGCACGCGCGCGCATGTAGGGATTATACTTAAATCAGTGATTTTCACACTGTAGCTTGCTTTAGATTAGTGGTTCTCAAGCTTTTTGGTCTCATGGTCCCTTTAAATTCTTAAAAATTTTTGAGAAACCAATAGAGCTTTTGTTTATATGGTTATATTTATTCATATTTATTGTATTATAAATTAAAGTTGAGAAAATGTTAAATAAAAAATATAGAAGCATATCTTCCATTAGCTGTCAGAGTGATGACATCATCATATCATGTAGTTTCGGGAAAATTCTATCATACACTCCTTAGAGAATGAGAGTGTGAATAAGGCAAATGATGCTTTAATACTTTCAGGAAAAGAATGTTGAACTTGTGGATCTCCTGAAATCATCTTGGGTACACAATGGGGTTCCTGGACCACATTTTAGGAGCTACTACTTTAGAGGATCATGAAATTATTTCAGTGCCTTATGATTAGTATTTGTGGATTGGAGTTAAATAAAATGAAAACAATGAAAAGGGATGGAGAATACGAATGCCCTGTAGATCTGAAGGATAGAATTTTTTATGAACTTATTTTGTATGTGATCATGTGTATTTTTTCTTAATGTGTTTTTTTCTTATTAGGAGTTTTAGTTTTAAAAATTTGGAAATTACCTTTTAAAGTTACATTTATGATTGATTTATTCAGCATAAGGATGAAGGTTAGATTTTAGGTGGAAAAAAACAGAGGTGGAGAGAATAGTTACACAGGCATGACATGGAGGGACTGATTTAGAAAATGTCATAAACGTGAACAGCCAGCTCGTTCAAAAAAGAAAGAACTCTTGGATGGATGTGAGGAGAATAAAAGCCTGAGTGCCTAGAGTGAAGCAAAAGCTGCACTATCAGACAATAAGATGGTCAGCAATTTTAGGTCAACTTTTCTTAAATATAGCTGTGTCTCATATTCTGACAAATATGTTATTCTTTGCAGTTCCTTTAGCACAAATCCTGACCTCTTTTCTTCATATCCTGCTGCGTAAGCTTGAAAAGCACAATCCCCAGGTACTGGTCTCTTTTTGCCTTTCAAACCTAAAGATCTGTCAGGCATATATCTTATAGATGTGAGTGAATCATGGTCAAAATGAGAAAAATATGGAATTAGAAGCTCATTTCCTGTCCCTTGTCTGACATTTTGTACAAAAAGTCCTTATTATTCACCACAACTTTTATTGAAATAGTCAAAATGTGTTCACATCATGAGAAAAAAATGGCAATTTGAATAATTGAGTGATCTTCACTTAGAGAGTTTTGCATGATTCTCCCTCACTGCTTTCTGTTTGGATAGCCTGGGTCACTCAGAGTGGAGGGCACTTTCAGGCTGTTCTGTAATCTGCAAATCATCTCATGAATGATAGTATCTCTCTACATCAGAAGGATTATCTCATGAGTGCAAGGACCTCTTATTATTTCTGTACTCTCACATTGCATGCTGTTAGAGTATACAGGGCTCAATTAATATATATTAATTGATTTGTTTAATATGAATAACCAGAGAGCCCCAATAAATGTTTTTTTTCTTTGAAACCCACTAATAATGACTGAGATAAGTGACCAAAAATATGAAAGTAACACTATAAAAATTCTGTGGTATATAAAGATTTCATTAAACTAAAATGTTCTACCTGTTCAGAAATGAATAAAGATAATTGTTTCTTATGATACCTCTAGGATATTTGGAGAACTTCAAAAGTCTTATAAATCACTGAAGATAGTACCATTGTTTATAATCATAGCTTTAGTGCAAATTTCTTCTATACTTAAATTATTTTGCTGCATTAGCAGAGCTTAAAGAAATGTTGAATGAGGTGATATGATGTTTTTGCTCTACTTTGGGTTAGAGTATTAAATTCTGCCTATTCCTAGTACTGTCTTTAACAGGAACTCTGGGAAGTGTTCAGAGTCAAACAGGCAAAATGATACAGGGACTATAAGATCTTGATATATTTTTAGTGATTGAAGAAACAAGAAATGTTGAACTTAAAAAAGATATTCCTAAAGCAGATGATAGCTGTCTTCAACTGCGAGAAGGACTGGGTTCTTAGTGGGTGTTTTTGGCTGGGATTAAATTCAGTTATCTTTAGGACAAATGGGAATTATTATATAGGGACTGCAATTAGAAAATCATCAGCCCTTTGAAGACTGGCTTCCCTTTTAAGAATCGTGTGGGATAGTTCACGTGTATCTCTGTACCTCCTTGGACAATTGCTCTTGCCGGTATTTGCCACTGTTTTTGAGGGAGCCAGTCTGATGAGTTTACCTAATAATTATTGCAGAATGCCACATCCCTGGTTACTTTTAGGGTTGCCAGCCAGCTTCTAGATGAAATGTATTTGGCTCAGGTCCCTAACTCCTTGTTTAATCTCGAGTCAGATCTGTGCTAAGGATCCCCAAATGGGGGGGGGGTCACAGCTAGTTTTATTCTAATTGAAAGGGGGAGATAAGACATGAAAGGCACCATGAACAAAGCACCTACACTCCGGACCGTCATGTGTAAGAGGATGTATATCCAAAGGACAGGGACCCCATGTGCAGTTTTACAGCTTGTACCCTGCAGAAGGGCATCTAGCTATACCGGCCAATGGGGTTTGACTTCCAGCTGGTACTCAGCTCATCGAGTCTTGCCTTGAAGGCTCTGTGTCTCTATGTGGAGGTGGCTCATTTCCAATTCCCACAAAGGTGGAGTTTAGATGGGTGGTTGCTATGGCATAAAGGTAGATAAAACTCACAATAAAGCGTCTTTCAGGCCAACAGAAAGCACTAGTATTGACATGTTTATCTAAATTAATCACATCTTTCTTTCTTTAGCAACATAGATCTTTTGAGGAAATTTTTTTTTAAGCATCGACCTTCAAATGGAGCACATAAAAATATATGTAAATTTTAATTCCAATTTAGGTTATTGACAAAGTCCATGTTAATAGTTCCCAATAATAAGCTGTTTCAAAAAATTATAAGTAACATGTTATCAGAAATTCTGCTCCTTACAATTAAATAGGAATATCATGAGTCTCCGGTACATCTTCTCTCTTGCTGAAATCTCCAATAAAGGAAGTGAGAAATATTAACATTTTCTTTGGGAAAATAAAATGCACATGATTTCAATCAGTGGGTCTGTTCTAGCAAATTGGTCAGGTGACATGGGCTCTAACATTAAAAGTTAAATAAGAGAGAAATAATTCTTACATAAATTAATAAGTCTGTATTATCTTGAGAAGGAATTTTTAAGAAAAAAATTAAACATCAACCATATGTTTGTAGGTCATTATGAGGATTTCAGGCCCATTCTCAAAATGTGTGTGTGTGTGTGTATGTGTGTAAACTGTGTGAAAATTTGGATCAGAAAGTTGCGACTGTCAGAGAATTTGAAGATATATAAGAATACAAAGAGGAAAATGGAGTATTTTTCAAGAAAAATTTATTTACTCCCTAAAATACTTACTTTAAAAAAATTCTGAATCATTGCGTTTCATTCACTTGATGATAACAGGCATTATGGCTATGTTATTCACTTACTAGTTCCACAAACATTAGCTATCTACTATGCATTAATATTGGAGGCAGATACTGAAATATAAAATAGTCGGTGCTGTTTTTCAGTTTTCTTTTGAGTGATAATTAGTTTTTTTTTCAAGAACAATATAAAATTGAGATTTGTAGGTATACCCTCTTTTCTCAACCTAAGTCTTGGTTAGGGCAGCAATTTTATAACCAATTTTTTTTTGGATAATAAAAAATTCCCAGAAAAGGTTATGATTTTTAAGTAACTTACTCTGTATTAGGGGGGAAATACTGTTCATAGTTATAAAAGCAAAGCTCAGAATAAACAATTTTTGGAAACAAATAATTTGGTTAATTTTTTTTTAGACTCATGGAATGGTGTGGATCATTAAAAGAGCTCTATTGTTGAATCACTATATTATACACATGAAACTAATATTACACTGTATGTTAACTAACTGGAATTTAAATAAAAATTTTAAAAAACAATCAAGGTTGGAATTAAGAATAATTCTTTTTGTAGAGTTCTTTAAATGTTTAGGTTTTCTGAGGTATTCTTACTGTTCACTTTCACGTAAATTAATTTTTTATCATTGTTTTCATTAGTGTGCTTTGTTATACCATGAAACCCCAGTGTCTGTAGGAATCTAATCAGTTGATACGTGGAATGCCAGATGACTTGATTTTAGTGAGTAATGTCTTGATAATATTAAGTATAAGGCTGTGAACTTTCAGTACTAAGCTTTGATCCAGATATGATAATTAAATAGATAAAGATTTGCCTTAGTAGTCCTAAAGTTAGATGTGTGTACAGATTAAAAAAACATTTTTTTACATTCTGAGTGTTTTCTGACACTCATGAAACAACTTATTACAATGTAAATAGTTTGGCAGGTTCTAAATGGTATTGTATTTTCTGCTCAAGATGGTTTATTGTTAGTATGGTCTTTCCTGAAAGATACTAAAACCTACTAAGAACCACTGATTAACTACTATCATAAAATAATAGCTGGGTAAATTCATTAAGAGAGTTTATAATTATTTAAAGTCAACCTCTTCTGGGGCCCCTGGGTGGCTCAGTTGGTTAAGTGTCTGATTCTTGATTCTGGCTATTCTTAATTCCAGCCTTGATTGTTAATAAATTTATTACACCATCAGAAAAAAACTCATTAAGATCAGCTGAAGGAAAGTAAATAATGAAACTTTGAAAGTTCGCTATCTTATCATAGATGGAAAAACAATTTAACTCAGTGTTGTCATATTTATATCAAGTTATAGGGTTATCATTGCATAATGTCCCACTAATCTTTGATTTTATGCAATGAGATGCAGTAGAGCTCTTTTCTTTGTAACTTTTTAAAGTTTTTATTTAAATTCCATGATCTCAGAGTTGTGAGATCAAGCCCCATGTGGGCTCTGCACTGGTCTTGGAGCCTGCTTAAGATTCTCTCTCCCCCTCTCCTTCGCTCCCTCACCCCCTGCTCATGATCTGTTTCTCTAAAAAAATTAAAAAAGTAGATAAAAAATAAAAATAAAAAAATTACAGTCAACCTCTTCTAGTGGGGAGTTGCAGAAGCAAAAAAAGGTAGTAATATTTCTTCTCTTTTAGGTCTCATATCTTTGGGCGTAGAAAATCAGTAAGTTATAATATTAATTAATGATATGTGCTCTGCAGAAAATTGGAACTGTATATATGAGTGACTGGGTGGGGACTTGCATTGGGTGGTCTAGCGAGATTTCCATGTGAATGCGATAATTGAAAGGCAAGTAAGAATCAGCCATGTGCAGTTCAGGAAGAGCATTTCACCAGAGGAAACATGAAGTGCAGAGAGGCTAAGGTGGGAAAGGGCTTGGAGTGTTCCTGGGAACTGGACTGAACTGGAGCAGGAAGTGAGAGGAGAGAGTAAGGAAATAAAAGCAGAATAGAAATAGAAATATAGACCAGGGTAAGGTGTTTGCATATTAGTCTGACTGGTGTCAATTCTTTGGCAAGTTCTTAAGCAAAAGAGTGATATGATACAACATGGAACAAATACATAATCAGTAGAGTTGGCAAAATGGAAGTTATTGGAATGTTTTGAAAGAAGAATTAGTGAAATAACTAAGATAAAATCCAACTTGAGCAGATTGGGAGGAGGATTAGAAAAAAAAAGGGACAGCAAATATAAAAAATTTTCTGTGGAGAGCAAAGAAATGGGCAGCGCTAAGGGAACGTGGGTTCACAGTAGTTTCTTCTTTTTAATGAGAAAATAAATTCTATTTCTGAATGTTGATGTGAATGATCTAGTAAAAAGGGAGAATTTGTGATTCAAATGAATGGTTTTATCATCTCAGAGAAAATCTTTGAGTCGGAGAAAGGAGATGGGATCAAGATCCCTACTAGAGAGGTTAACCTTGACTTCTTATGGATGAAAAACAAATTTATCCACATTGGCAAGAGGGAATGCAGGGAGTTTGGGGTACAAATGGGGCCCGCCCGGTACAGTTGGTGGTCAGAAGATAGGACACTTCCATTTTCTCAATGATAAATGGTTCAAATTGAGTGAGTAGATTGGGTATATAGGACATTTGAGAAGAGTGGAAAAGATGAGTGAAAAAATTTCAGTATTGGCACAGAGCATATCAATTAAAAAATGAATCCTTGCAGGCATTATATAAAACTTTGAAATGTGGATGACACTCTGTTGATTGTATCACATACTGGAATGAAAAGAAGATGCAGAGAACTTTGTGCAGGAGTCAGTCAAAGAGAATGGTAGGGCCAGGCTTGAAAAATTTTGCTGTCATTCTTTCCATAACTTTTTGTTCACTTATTCAGAAGACTTTATTAGAAGTATTAGTATTATTTTAATTTTAAATCTCTAACCTTAGAACTACTCAGTTTCCTAGGTTAGGAAGTTGTCCCTCAGGGACTTCCTTAATTATTTCATTGAGAGGTGTAATCATTACTCATGAACTCCATGCACTGCTATTATCACCATGCTAAGTTTAGCCTTTGATATTTTCATCCCATAATTTTAGCCTACTGTGAGATAAATGAGCAGAAAAGCCAACTGCAATAATATGGGCTCATCAAATTTCTAGAGCTAGAAAATACCTTAGAAATGATGCAAGTTAGCTCCTTTTACCAAAGAGGAGACCAGCTCTGGGAGTGAAATGACTTACCAACGTCAACTGCTTTAATGGCAATACTGGAAGGAAAATGAGGATTCTCCATTCCAGCCCTTTGCACTTTCTTAACATTGAGTACTTAGTTTAGGGTAAATAATTTCTTTGTTTGAGATCATTAACAGCCCTATAAATGAACATTTCCTTTCTGCTGTTTGGGCTCTTCATGATTAATGAACCTTTTCAAGTTTTCCAGAACATCATCAGCAAACATGCTCCTTTAAAAATGGCTGACACCATATTTTTAAATAAGAAATGTTATATTGGAAATTTGCCTGGGCAGAGTGCAGGATGGATTTAAGTAGTTAAAAAGTAGCTAAGGGTCAGGGTAAAGATAGATTTTACTAGGGGGCAGAGCAAGATGGCGGAGGAGTAGGAGATCTGGATTTCGTCTGGTCTCAGGAATTCAGCTGAATAGGGATCAAACCATTCTGAACACCTACAAACTCAACAGGAGACCGAAGAAGAGAGTAGCAACAACTCTCTGAACAGAGAAGCGACCACTTACTGGAAGGTAGGACGTGCGGAAAAGTGAATCCCAGGCGATATTTGGGAGGATAGAAGACCAGAGACCAGGGAGACGGGAGTGACTGCTTTTCTCTGGGGGTGCACTGAGGAGCAGGGCCCCGAGTTCTCAGCTCCTCCGAGTGGATTTTGGGAGGCCACCATTTTCACCCTGGTCCTCCAAAGCTGTACCAGAGATTGCAGGCAACAAAAGCTCCTGAGAGCAAACCCGAGCAGATTGCTTAGCCCCGACTGACAAGGGCGGGGCAATTCCGCCTCCAGCAAAGACATTTGGGAACCACGGCAACAGGCCCCTCCCCCAGAAGATCAGCACCAACAGCCAGCAAGCCAAGACCAAGTTTACCCATCAAGGAGAACGGGAGAACTCCAGCGCTAGGGGAATACTGCACATAGAATTCATGGCTTTTTTTCCATGATTCATTAGTTTTTCAAATTTAATTTTTATAAACTTTTTTTAATTTTTCTTTTTCCCTTTTTCAACCAACATCTTATCAATCCCTTTTTAAAAAAAAACATTTTTTATTTTTCATTTTTAGAGTCATATTTTATCCCTTCATAGTAGTTACCCTTATTTTTGGCATATATATATATATATATATAAGTTGTTCTCTCTTTAAAATTCTGAGATACAGTTTCTTCTAACAGATCAAAATATACCCTAAATCACTAGTGTATGGCTTTGTTCTAGTCTCCTGGCTGATCACATTCTCTCCCCTTTTTTTTACTTTTTCTTTTTTTTTAAATCTTCTTTCTTTTTTCAAACAACTTCTTATCATATCAATTCCTTTTATAAAATCTTTTATAATTTTCATGTTTACAGTCGTCTTCCATCCTTTCATTGTATCAACCCTTATTTTGTACATAGATAAGTCTTTCTTCCTTTAAAATTTTAGGAGGCACTTTGTTCTAACAAACCAAAATACGCCCAAAATCTAGTGTGTGGCACTGATCTATGCACTAGCCTGATCATATTTGATCATACTCTATTTTTTTTGTTTTGTTCTCTTTTTGTTTGTTTTTATCTTTTTTCTTTTCCTTTTTTTTTCTCTTTCTTTTTTCTTTCTTTCCCTTTCTTTTCCCCTGGTTTCAGGTCTTTTCTGATTTGTATAGAGTATATTTGCTAGGGATGTTGTTAACCTGTTAGCATTTTGTTCTCTCATTCATCTATTCTCCTCTGGACAAAATGAAAGATGAAAGAAATCACCTCAGCAAAAAGAACAAGAGGTAGTACCATCTGCCAGGGACCTACTCAATACAGACACTAGTAGGATGTCGAACCTAGAGTTCAGAATCATGACTTTAAAGATACTAGCTAGGCTTGAAAAAAGCATGGAAGTTATTAGAGAAACCCTTTCTGGAGAAATAAAAGAACTAAAATCTAACCAAGTTGAAATCAAAAAGGCTATTAATGAGGTGCAATCAAAAATGGGGGCACTAACTGCTAGGATAAATGAGGCAGAAGAGAGAATCAGCGATATAGAAGACCAAATGATGGAAAATAAAGAGGCTGAGAAAAAGAGAGAGAAACAACTACAGGATCACAAGGGCAGAATTTGAGAGAGGACCGATACGATAAGATGAAACAACATTAGAATAATTGGGATCCCAGAAGAAGAAGAAAGAGAGAGAGGGGCAGAAGGTATATTGGAGCAAATAATAGCAGAGAACTTCCCTGATGTGAGGAAGGAAACAGGCATCAAAATCCAGGAGGCACAGAGAACCCCTCTCAAAATCAATAAAAATAGGTCAACACCCCAACATCTAATAGTAAAACTTACGAGTCTCAGAGACAAAGAGGAAATCCTGAAAGCAGCTCGGGAGAAGAGATATGTAACCTACAATGGTAGAAACATTAGACTGGCAACAGACCTACCCACAGAGACCTGGCAGGCCAGAAAGGACTGGCATGATATATTCAGAGCACTAAATGAGAAAAATATGCAGCCAAGAATATTATATCCAGCTAGGCTCTCATTGAAAATTGAAGGAGAGATAAAAACCGTCCAGGGCAAACAAAACTAAAGGAATTTGCAAACACGAAACTAGCCCTCCAAGAAATCTTGAAAGGGGTCCTCTAAGCAAAGAGAGAGCCTAAAAGCAGCATAGATCAGAAAGGAACACAGACAATAGACAGTAACAGTCACCTTACAGGCAATACAATGGCACTAAATTCATACCTTTCAAGAGTTACCCCGAATGTAAATGGGCTAAATGCCCCAATCAAAAGACACAAGCTATCAGATTGGATTAAAAAACAAGACCCATCAATATGCTGTCTGCAAGAGACTCATTTTAGACCCAAAGACACCCCCACATTGAAAGTGAGGGCGTGGAAAACCATTTACCATGCTAATGCACACCAAAAGAAAGCTGGGCTGGCAATCCTTATATCAGACAAATTAGATTTTAAACCAAGACTGTAATAAGAGATGAGGAAGGATACTATATCCTACTTAAAGGGTCTATCCAACAAGAAGATCTAACAATTTTAAATATCTATGCCCCTAACATGGGAGCAGCCAATTATAGAAGGCAATTAATAACAAAAGCGAAGAAACACATTGACAGCAATACAATAATAGTGGGGGACTTTAACACCCCCCTGACTGAAATGGACAGATCATCTAAGCAAAAGATCAACAAGGAAATAAAGACTTTAAATGACACACTGGACCAAATGGACTTCACAGACATATTCAGAACATTCCATCCCAAAGCAACGAAATACACATTCTTCTCTAGTGCCCATGGAACATTCTCCAGAATAGATCACATCCTAGGTCACAAGTCAGGTCTCAACTGGTACCGAAAGATTGGGATTATTCCCTGCATGTTTTCAGACCACAGTGCTTTGAAACAGGAACTCAGTCACAAGAGGAAAGTCGGAAAGTACTCAAATACATGGAGGCTAAAGAGCATCCTACTAAAGAATGAATGGGTCAACCAGGAAATTAAAGAAGAATTAAAAAAATTCATGAAAACCAATGAAAATGAAAACACAACTGTTCAAAATCTTTGGCATACAGCAAAGGCAGTCCTGAGAGGAAAGTATATAACAATACAAGACTTTCTCAGGAAACAAGAAAGGTCTCAAATACACAACCTAACCCTACACCTAAAGGAGCTGGAGAAAAACAGCAAATAAAGCCTAAACCCAGCAGGAGAAGAGAAATAATAAAGATCAGAGCAGAAATCAATGAAATAGAAACCAAAAGAACAGTAGAATAGATCAAGGAAACTAGGAGTTGGTTCTCTGAAAGAATTAATAGGATTGATAAACCCCTGGCCAGACTTATCAAAAAGAAAAGAGAAATGACCCAAATCAACAAAATCATGAATGAAAGTGGAGAGATCACAACCAACACCAAAGACATACAAACAATTATAAGAAATATTATTAGCAACTCTATGCCAGCAAATTAGATAACCTGGAAGAAATGGGTGCATTTCTAGAGATGTATCAAATACCAAAATTGAACCAGGAAGAAATAGAAAACCTGAACAGACCTATAACACTAGGAAATTGAAGCAGTCATCAAAAATCTCCCAAGAAACAAAAACCCAGGGCCAGATGGCTTCCCAGGGGAATTCTATCAGACATTTCAAGAAGAATTAATACCTATTCTCCTGAAAGTGTTCCAAAAAATAGAAATGGAAGGAAAACTTCCAAACTCATTTTATGAGGCCAACATTAGCTTGATCCCCAAACCAGACAAAGACCCCACCAAAAGAAGAATTACAGACCAATATCCTTGATGAACATGGATGCAAAAATTCTCACCAAAATACTAGCCAATAGGATCCAACAGTACATTAAAAGGATTATTCACCACGACCAAGTGGGATTTATCCCTGGGCTGCAAGGCTGGTTCAACATCCGCAAATCAATCAGCGTGATACAATACATTAACAAAAGAAAGTACAAGAATCATATGATCCTCTCAATAGATGCAGAAAAAGCATTAGACAAAGTACAGCATCCTTTCTTGATCAAAACTCTTCAGAGTATAGGGATAGAGGGTACATACCTCAACATCATAAAGGCCATCTATGAAAAACCTACAGCGAATATCATTCTCAATGGGGAAAAGCTGAGAATTTTCCCCCTAAGGTCAGGAACGCGGCAGGGATGTCCACTATCACCACTGCTATTCAACATAGTATTAGAAGTCCTAGCCACAGCAATCAGACAACAAAAAGAAATAAAAGGCATCCAAGTCGGCAAAGAGGAAGTCAAACTCTCACTCTTTGCAGATGATATGATACTGTATGTGGAAAACCCAAAAGACTCCACCCCAAAACTGCTAGAACTCATTCAGGAATTCAGAAAAGTAGCAGGATATAAAATCAATGCACAGAAATCAGTGGCATTCCTATACACCAACAACAAGACAGAAGAGAGACAAATCAAGGAGTCGATCCCATTTACAATTGCACCCAAAACCATAAGATGCCTAGGAATAAATTTAACCACAGAGGCAAAGGATCTGTACTCAGAAAACTATAAAATACTCATGAAAGAAATTGAAGAAGACACAAAGAAATGGAAAAACGTTCCATGCTCATGGATGGGAAGAACAAACATTGTGAAGATGTAAATGCTCCCTAGAGCAATCTACACATTCAATGCAATCCCCATCAAAATACCATCCACTTTTTTCAAAGAAATGGAACAAATAATCCTAAAATTTGTATGGAACCAGAAGAGACACCGAATAGCCAGAGGAATGTTGAAAAAGAAAAGCAAAGCTGGTGGCATCACAATTCTGGACTTCCAGCTCTATTACAAAGCTGTCATCAGCAAGATAGTATGGTACTGGCACAAAAACAGACACATAGATCAATGGAACAGAATCGAGAGCCCTGAAATGGACCCTCAACTCTATGGTCAACTAATATTCGACAAAGCAGGAAAGAAAGTCCAATGGAAAAAAGACAGTCTCTTCAACAAATGGTGTTGGGAAAATTGGACAGCCACATGCAGAAGAATGAAACTGGACCTTTTCCTGGCACCACACACAAAAATAGACTCCAAATGGTTGAAAGACCTAAACGTGAGACAGGAGTCCATCAAAATCCTAAAGGAGAACACAGGCAGCAACCTCTTCGACCTCAGACACAGCAACTTCTTCCTAGAAACATCGCCAAGGCAAGGGAAGCAAGGGCAAAAATGAACTATTGGGATTTCATCAAGATAAAAAGCTTTTGCACAGCCAAAGAAACAGTCCACAAAACCAAAAGACAACCGACAGAATGGGAGAAAATATTTGCAAATGACATATCAGATAAAGGGCTAGTATCCAAAATCTATAAAGAACTTATCAAACTCAACACCCAAAGAACAAAGAATCCAATCAAGAAATGGGCAGAAGACATAAACAGACATTTTTCCAAAGAAGACATCCAAATGGCCAACAGACACATGAAAAAGTGCTCAACATTCCTTGGCATCAGGGAAATCCAAATCAAAACCTCAGTGAGATACCACCTCACGCCAGTCAGAATGGCTAAAATTAACAAGTCAGGAAACGACAGATATTGGCGGGGATGTGGAGAAAGGGGAACCCTCCTACACTGTTGGTGGGAATGCAAGCTGGTGCAACCACTCTGGAAAACAATATGGAGGTTCCTCAAACAGTTGAAAATAGAGCTACCATACGATCCAGCAATTGCACTACTGGGTATTTATCGCAAAGTTACAAATGTAGGGATCCAAAGGGGTACGTGCACCCCAACGTTTATAGCAGCAATGTCCACAATAGCCAAACTGTGGAAAGAGCCAAGATGTCCACTGAGAGATGAATGGATAAAGAAGAGGTGGTATATATATACAATGGAATATTATGCATCCATCAAAAGGAATGAGATCTTGCCATGTGCAACGACATGGATGGAACTGGAGGGTCTTATGTGAGTGAAAAAAGTCAATCAGAGAAAGACATGTATCATATGACCTGACTGATAGGAGGAATTCTTAATCTCAGGAAACAAACTGAGTGTTGCTGGAGTGATGATGGTTGGGAGGGATGGGGTGGCTGGGTGATAGACATTGGGTAGGGTATGTACTATGGTGAGCACTGTGAATTGTGCAAGACTGTTGAATCACAGATCTGTACTTCTGAAACAAATAATGCAACATATGTCAAGAAAAAAGAAAAGAATAAGACAGCAGGAGGGGAAGAATGAAGGGGAGTAAGTCGGTAGGGGAGACGAACCATGAGAGACGATGGACTCTGAAAAACAAACTGAGGGTTCTAGAGGGGAGGGGGTGGGGGGGATGGGTTAGTCTGGTGATGGGTATTAAAGAGGGCACATTCTGTGTGGAGCACTGTGTAGTATGCACAAACAATGAATCATGGAACACTACATCAAGAACTAATGATGTAATGTATGGTGATTAACATAACAATAAACAATTAAAAAAAATAAAACTACAATGAGATACTCTACCCATTAGAATGGTTACTATCCAAAACAAAAGTAAAAGCAACCCCCCTATAAAACCCCCAAACCAGAAAATAACAAATGTTTGCAAAAATGTGGAGGAAATGTAATCCTTTCGCACTGCCAGCAGGAATGTAAAATGGTGCAGCTGCTGTGGAAACCTCGTGGCTCCATAGAAAATTAAACGTAGAATTCTCTGGTTCATCAATTCCACTACTGGTTATAAACCCCAAAGAACTAAAAAAGAGAAACTCAAAGAGGTATTGGTCCACCCATGTTCATAGCAGCATTATTCAAAATAGCCAAATGAAGCAACCCAAGGGTCCAGTGACAGATGAATGGCTAAACAAAATGTGGTACACATTGGAATATCATTCAGCCTTGAAAAAGAAGGGAATTCTGACAGCTGCTCTAACATGAAAGAACCTCAAGAACACTATGCTAAGTGAAATAAGTCAGTCACAAAAGACAAATGCTGTATGATTCCACTTATTTGAGGGACCTAGAGTAGTCTCATTCATAGAAACAGAAAGTAGAATAGTCCAGGCACCACCAGGACAGGAGAATGGGGAGTTACTGTTTTATGGTGATAGAATTTCAAATTTGCAAGATTTTGAAAAGAATTCTGGAGATAGGTGGTAGTGGTGGGTGTACAACAGTATGAATATATTTAACACTACTGAGTTGTACACTTAAAATTATTAAGATGTGAGTTTTATGTTATGTGTATTTAACCACCACAATAAAATAATTGGGAAGAAGTAAAAAAACTTAAAAAAAGGTAGATTTTACTAGATTTTCTTAAAGGAAAATGTTAGAGAAAACACATAAAGATTGGAAATAATTTTGGATGTGTCTGTGTTAAATAAATATAATTGTCAAATATCAAGAGTCTGTATAAATCTATATTATCTTTTAAGTTCAAGTGTATGTGCCTTATCTCCATTATCTGAGATCTAAGTTATGTTATCTGGATTAGCATTAATGAAAAGCCAGAATCTAATGTGGGATTAAAATGGAGGAGAAATTTTAAAAATATATTGAAATAAACTGATTTATTTATTTAAAACATTTTTTATTATTTAAAATAATAAATTGGAGGATGGCGTCTTAACAGTTTTTTCTTAGTTGTTGATAGGTTGATTTGTTTTAATGCTAAGCATCATAAAAGATGATTTTGCCAAAACAGAACATATAGTTTGAATATATCCAACAGAGCGATAACTAATACAGTTCTATGACTTAAGGTGTTATCCTATTAAATCAAAATGTCATATTATTCACTTTTTAAACAACAGAAAGAAGTTTGATATAATAATGTGCATAATGATTATAGTACAATTTCCAAAGAAATCAAACTAGATTTCTCCTATCCATTAATTTCCATTACCACGCATTCATTTCTACCCACAGGCAGTCAGTCTACCCATGCAGATTTGCCTCACATTTTCTATTAAGTGATGTATAGCAAATTCCACTCTCAATCTTATCAAATGATAGGCACTAAATTTTTGGCAGTCACATTAAAATGGAGTTTCTAATTGGGAAGAAGTAACATAATAGGTAGTACAGAATGCCTTTCTAATGCAATGCCCATTAAAGCGTCTGCTTTTGGAAGAGAGTTGAAGATTGTGCACTTTTCCAGAGAAGATGTAACCTTTTACTCATCAGGCCTAATAAATGCCTGAGGGAAACAAAATAATAAGGCCCTCCATTATTGTCAAGGGGAAACTAAAGGAACAGGCTAGACCTACAGGCTGCAGGAGCGCTATTAATTGTAGATGTTATTTTGTTTTGTTTTTTTTGTTTTTGTTTTTGTTTTCTTAAATCTCTTTTGGGATTGGGGGAAAAGCTGAGTTGGCACCATCTAGAAGATTTAACTGGCTTGTAGGTGGCTCTGTTAAGAATTTCCAGCCCCTGACATTTCTTAAACAGCAAAGGATCATGCACACATATATATTACTCTCTTCCATATGAATAAGATGCATTCGTATTTTATGGATTCATGAATGTGAAACACAGTGTTAATTTTTAAAAAATACTGGATTACTGGATAGGAAGTCCAGAATAACTGGACTAAAGAAAACTAAAAAAAAAAAAAAAAAAAAAAAAACACAAAAACACACATTAGGGGAATTTTCTTTTATTAGTACTATTGAGCTAAAAAAACATACAAAAACTGATGATGCTATAATATGTCTCCTGTATTGTGAAAGTCTCCGATTTTTAGTAGAAGGTGTAACTTTAAAGAATTGAAAGACAGAATTCTATGGGAGAGAAGACAACATGATATGGAAAAGTAGTGGTAGGCCTTTCACTGATCTTATATGAAAAGTTCCATGTAAATACATAAAACTAAAACTTTGTGTGTGTAAAAAGCCTAAAGCTAGCATGAATACTGTGGTCCATTTTAATTAGAAAAATTCATTCTTAAGAAAATGTTAAGGTTTTCCTTATTAAAAAAAACTTTGTTTCCTTTGGCTACTTTAGTGCATTCACCCATGTGTAAAATTTATTAAGCTCTACTAATTTCTTGTCAGCATTGAAACTATGGGTTTTATCTAGCGTAATATCTGCATGGCATCAAAAAATCTATAAAAGGGCACCTGGGTGGCTCAGTTGGTTAAGCGACTGCCTTCGGCTCAGGTCATGATCCTGGAGTCCCGGGATCGAGTCCTGCATCAGCAGGGAGTCTGTTTCTCCCTCTGGCCCCCCCCCTCTCATGTGCTCTCTCTCTCTCTCTCTCTCATTCTCTCTCTCAAATAAATAAATAAAATCTTTAAAAAAATCTATAAAAGATTTTACAAGTTCTATAAAATCATGGAGAAAGCAAAACTTATTCAAGCAAAAATAAATGTAATATGGGCCATTAGATAATCATGGTAAGTCACTTTGGAAATATTAAGTTTTAATAATGTAAGACAATGAAAAACATCGGTTTGAGATTTATCATTTTAAAAAAAGTAATTGAATGGTTATTATGCAGAATGCTTTCAAAGAATTTTCTCTGCCAAGTTTGAAAGCAGAGACCTGTGTAAATGATCAGTAAACATGACAATCTCTATTTTTATGACAATGCATTACTTTTCAAAGTATTTACATAGCTAGTATTTTCCATTCATGTAGTCCCAAGAACAGTACTTTTTTATTATGTTAATCACCATACTTTACATCATTAGTTTTTGATGTAGTGTTCCATGATTCATTGTTTGCATATAACACCCAGTGCTCCATGCAGAATGTGCCCTCTTTAATACCCATCACCAGGCTAACCCATCCTCCCACCCCCTCCCCTCTAGAACCCTCAGTTTGTTTCTCAGAGTCCATCATCTCTCATGGTTCGTCTCCCCCTCCGATATCCCCCCCTTCATTCTTCCCCTCCTGTATCTTCTTCTTCTTCCTCTTCCTCTTCCTCTTCCTCTTCTTCTTCTTCTTCTTCTTCTTCTTCTTCTTCTTCCTTCTTCCTTCTTCCTTCTTCCTTCTTCCTTCTTTCTTCTTCTTTTCTTTTTTAAACATATAATGTATTATTTGTTTCAGAGGGACAGGTCTGTGATTCAACAGTCTTACACAATTCACAGCGCTCACACCCTCCCCAATGTCTGTCACCCAGCCACCCCATCCCTCCCACCCCCCACTCCAGCAACCCTTAGTTTGTTTCCTGAGATTAAGAATTCCTCATATCAGTGAGGTCATATGATACATGTCTTTCTCTGATTGACTTATTTTGCTCAGCATAACACCCTCCAGTTCCGTCCATGTCGCCAAGAACTATACTCTTTCAGTGAAGTAAAAACGTTTGTGTTTAAGAGCTTCAAATCACCTTAAGATAAAAATTACTTCAGGTAATTATATTTGCATTTGTATGTAAATATACATAAATATACATTTGCATACACATATGCCCATATACAGTGCACACAGTCACATATACCCATATACGTATGTATGTGTATGTGTATATGTAGTAAGTTGTGGTGCTATATTAAGATGTTTCATAATTTTTTAAGAGAATAGGATGGCTGTGAAAGTCATACAGATCTCTCCTTTAAATGACTTTATGATGGATTCTTAGTTGTTTAATGAGAAGTACATTTAATGTGTATTCAGCTCTTAAAAATAAAATTTAAAACTGGAAATTATATATTTATTATTTCTTTCTTTAAATGCATTTACCTGGGCTCAACAAAAACTCCAGAAAAGAATATTGAGCTTTCATAGAAGCATCAATAGGAACTGTTCTTAAAAGTGACTTAATGGAAGTTGGAATCTGACCAGATTTAATACCTGATTATATAACAATATTTTTATATGAGAATGTACCTTAAGGCAAAAAAAATCCATGTGAAATAAAGCATTTATTAATATCTGCCACATGATAATCTCTAAAGAAAATTGGATGTAAATGAAAAGTTGTCAGTCAAAATCATGTAAAATGCAGGATGCCTAACGGTCTAAAAAAAAATGGTGACTTCTTTCATAAAATGCAGAATCCTTTTGGAGACAGTGACTGATCTATTTCTAGACTATTTCATACATTTGGATATTTGTAATTCAGGTTTTTTATAAAAAAAGAAAAGACACATTTGAGGGTAAGGATAAGGTTGTATCCTTTAACTGAAAACCATACTGATTTTTGTGCTCTCTGTTTTCAAGGAGAGAAGGGACAGAATGCATATTCTCTATGCCATAGTAGACTAACAAAAAGCACTGGGGACTATATTATTGATTTAGTGGTTATCTGAAACATATGGACTCATCTTAAAGGTGGTCACATCTTTCCCATTGTTTAAAATAAAATACTGCTTGATTCTTATTCTAAACATGGGACTTGGGATGGCAGAAAATTTGAGATGATTAATAACATAGAAATTCTTCCTTCGCATGGTCTGAACATTTTAGTGACTGGACTTTTTCAAATGTATCAATAATTCAGATGACAAGGATTTTGTAATGATTCTTGACTAAATACCATGACGGGATCTTAATACTTTCATTCCCCATTCTTCTGCATAGTAGGCAAAAAGTTAAATGCTGATTAGGATATTCTTCTATTTTTCATCAAGAGAAAGGCAGTGACACATATTGGTCCAGTATTATTTGAGCTCAGATTAAATTGGAATGATGCCTGGTGCAGGGATACCATAATTCATTAAACAAATATGTATTGACTATTGGCAAGGTATTGTGTATGGGGAACAGAAAGAGGCCCTTGCTTCCAGAGCTATTCAATAAATAGAAGAAAATGATTTATTCAAACACTGACTTTGCTTGGAAAGACATAATTCTTCATTACCAGACTAGAGGTGTGTGCTTAAAGGTATGACCCCATCAGTCAGTCTTACTGCTACTTTATATATTTGGGGGAAAAACTCATCATGTCTTACCTTCTTAAACATGAATGTGAATTCCAGTGTGATTCCCATTTTGGCACACTGGCAGCATCCCTGTTAATAATGATCACTGAAGAATTTCCTGTGTCACATGTTTGTAAGCACATAGTTCAAACTTCTATACTTGTAAATTCACCAATTAAGGAAAATTATAAATAAAGCTGTTGGAGGAAAAATAGTAAGGGGGAAGTACTTTGTAATAAAGGTGTGTTAGAGGAATTACATTGTATTTTTCTTTTCTTTTTTTTTTTTAAGATTTTATTTATTTGAGAGAGAGAGAATGAGAGATAGAAAGCACGAGAGGGAAGAGGGTCAGAGGGAGAAGCAGGCTCCTCGCTGAGCAGGGAGCTCGATGTGGGACTCGATCCCAGGACTCCGGGATCATGACCTGAGCCGAAGGCAGTCGCTTAACCAACTGAGCCACCCAGGTGCCCTATTTTTTCTACTACAGTAGGATATTTTTAGGAGATGACGGAAGGAAGGAAGGAAGGGGAAAGAAAGTAAAGGAAGAAAGTCACAGAGAAGGAAGGCAGGCAGGCAAGAAGGAAGATGGGAAGGAAGACTATAGCTCTTCCCCTTCAGATAGGCCAGGACTGATCCATTGTTTTCTTTAATATCAGAACAGTCTTTTTTTTTAAGAATATTTATTTATTTAACAAAGAGGGAGAGAGAAAGAGAGAATGAGGGGAAGGGGCAGAAGGAGAGAGAGGATCTGAGGGAGATTCCCTGCTGAATGTAGAGCCCAATGGGGGGGGGGGACTCAATCTCATGACCCTGAGATTGTGACCTGAGCCAAAACCAAGAGTCGGATGCTCAGCTGCCTGATCCACTCAGGTGCCTCAGTATTAGAACAATCTTAATGGACAATAGCATCCCAGCAACTGTGGTGAAATAAAAAATGACAGATTAATGAGGCAATTCCTAGTCAGATTAAAGGACAAAAAGGGAAATCTGCACTTGCAGCATATGCCGTAGTCAATTTAATGTACTATTGAGGCTACATGCTTTATACCCTTAATGTGAATACAGTTTCTTTTCTGTTACTTGGGGGAAAACTATGTTGTAAAATATTATTCATATAACCCATTTTAGGGAGATATTCTGTAATTCCAGATATCAAGATTAAGCGATCTTTGTACATTTCTGAGAATCTTGGCTGTGTTTTCCCTCCTCATTCCTTCTGTAGGGCTGAGTATATGGAACACATTCAGTTCTTGCTGGCTGACTGATGATGAACAAAACCTTAGGAAGTCTGTACCTGTGGTTTTAAAAATTGAGATCACCTGGGGGCAAAAGCTTAACATACTAACTGGTACACCTGATTTCTTGATGAGGCTTAAATTGTGTTTGTGTGTGTGTGTGTGTGTGTGTGTGTGTGTGTGTGTGTGTGTTTAAAGATCTTGTTTATTTATTAGAGAGAGAGAGAGGGCACAAGCACGAGAGCTGTAGGCAGAGGCAGAGGGAGAAGCAGGCTCCCTGCGTAGGACTCTGGGATCATGATGTGAGCTGAAGGCAGACACTTAACCAACTGAGCCACCTAGGAGTCCCTTAAATTGTTTTTATAACATTCATGGAAATTGGAAAAAAAAAAAAAACTGAAGGCAACATTTATAGCAAAAGTACAGTTTCTAAGGCAAAACTAATGATTAAGTCACCATCAACACAAGAAAGCAGACATAAGGCAATGAAATCTGGTAAAAGTTGTGAGGCTTGCAGTGTGGGTCCCAGGTCTTGAACACAGTTACTTTGGGAAATAAAAGGGTCAAGCACTGAGTTTTCTTGGGTTTGTGGGTATAGAGAGAAGACTTAAAAACTTAGAAGCCATGATGTGTGGAGACCACACTTAAATTTCCACGGTGCATACTGGAAGATTCTCCATCATTGGATTGTTCTGGTGTTTTAAAGTACCAGCATAGAGCTCACCTAGCAACTACTAAAAAAGAAACAGTGGTCTCAGGGGAGACTCACCAAGATAATCAGAATTTTAATTGGAAGACAGATATGAAAAACAGTGATAGAGGGAACTACCAGTAAAGGGAGATGGGTCTTTTGTTATTATTAACTATGGGCACATCCCAATTGTGGAATAGAACAGAGATGAAGGATACATCTATATTCCATTTGTTATTCTATGTGAGTATGAGATGCTCTGAATGTAAGTGAAGATGAGAGTATTTTGTTAACCTGGGAAGTAGTCCTTAGTAGTTTCAGAATCACTTCATATGCTATAAAGGTACTTTTAGGGCAAATGCTAGCTTGATCTACATATGCTTTAGATTTTATATGTTGCCTTTAGGTTTTTTTTTTATTTTAATTTCTGTTTTATTTTTAACCAGCCAGCCTACTCTAGAAATGGTCTTCAGCTGTAACTGATAACTTACAGAAAATCTTGTAAATTTTCAAATGTGACAGATAGTATATACAAGAATAAACCCTGTTCCCAGGAAGATATGTTTGTCTCTATGTATATAGCATGATTTTTTGCTTCTGAGAAAAAGATTAATAAAAATCCCCTTTTTTGGCCCTTGTTCAACACCACAAATGCCCAGAGACTGGATCACCATTCTGGGCCATTTATCCTCAAGTAGACACCAACCTCAGCAACTGAATCAGTGGCCAAAATGTGTGGTCTCATTCAGTGTGTTACATAAATTGTCTCTGGATGGTACAGCTGAATCCCAGTTGATTATATTATATCCTTTCTTTTTTAACTTTCTAGAACTTAAATATTCCTTATAGGTGTGTGTGTATGAAAGTGTGTGTTTTTTCTTAACATCTCTTTTCTTTGAAACCAGTAACTGTAAGAATTAGATCAGCTATAGCCTTGAGTAGTATGGAAGAGTTATTTAAAACAAATGATGAGTCTGTCTTATATATAACTAATTTTTTTGGTAGTGGTTCAAGTGTTTATTCCTTAAAGTGTTGTCCAGGGACCAGAAGCATTAGCATCACCTGAGATTTTGTTAGAAATGTAGAATCTTATGTCCAATCCATACCTACTGAAAAATAATCTATATTTTAACAAGATACAAATATTGAAATCTACATTTACATTAAAATCAGCATATTAGTTTGAGAAGCTACGAACTTCAATGACTTGCCAAAACCAAGAGTAAAATATATATTTTTAAAAAATATTACCAGTTAAAGGAATATTAAAAAATAATAGGCAGAAAAGATAGATAAACACACTGAGACCAGGCCATGCCGTAGGGTCAGAATGAATATTTGGGAAAGAAAGTTGGAATTTGACACAAATTGTGAAAACAAATGCGAACTCACGAAAGTTCTTAAATGTGTGGATGGGATGAGGAAAGGGGTAAATGGGAAGGCTGCTTGTATGGCAAGATTGTTGTGAGTTCTTTTATTCTGCAAAACCAGTACAGGTTGGTATTATGAAGACATTGAAAAGGAAGAACATTCCATCCTCGGGAAGTGATTTTTGTACAGAAATGCAAAGTAATTATGGCACTGTCTCTACTTCTGACTTAATATCTACAGAAAGACTGTTAGCACCTAGGGACTTTATTTAATAAGGACAAGTCTGTTGTGTATGTTGGTGTGTGCCTGACCTATCAGACAGGATTCTCCATGGTGTTATTTGGAGCTAAAGAGCTGAGCCAAGGTGCTCTTCCAGGAGTGGAAGTTTTATAGCCTATGTGCATATGATTTGGTGGTGGGCAAACCATGGCTCAAACTCAGTCTCTGTCTAGTTATGTGACTTAGAAAAGTCCTTTATCCTCTCTCAGCTTTATCTGGCTTTTTTTTTTTTTTTTAATTAGAGGTCATAGAGAAGAGATGGCTTTACAGCCTAGAATTATTGTAAGATTTCAGTAAAACAGTGTATGTAAATCAGTTGGCATTGATTAAACATACAAGTTATGGTAATTATCATTATTTATTAAAGGTATTTTACAGCACAAGCTCCTGCATATGTTTGGAATACATTCTGGCAAATAGTAAGTTGAGAATTTCACAGAATCATTATTTGTATTTTGTCTAGGGTTTCTTTGGTCAAAAAAATAAGCATTATTGTAAAGGAACATACAGTTTTATTGCTGCTGTTTAGAAAGATTCATTCTAATCTTGGGTAATGTAATGATAATAAAACCTATTTAGGTTTTGGAAATCTCTACAAGGCTTCTTATCTTGACAGAAGAAGTATTACTATGGTTTCAGAAATGACATCCTGAAAGGAAGGATGGTATTCTGGAAAAATAGGAAGGTACCAAATTTCAAAAATTGTGCTTGATTTATTATGTGATGTTAAAAAGGAAGGGGTTAGGGTGCCTGGGTGGCTCAGATGGTTAAGCGTCTGCCTTCGGCTCAGGTCATGATCCCGGGGTCCCGGGATCGAGTCCCGCATCGGGCTCCCTGCTCCTTGGGAGTCTGCTTCTCTCTCTCTCTGTCTGTCATGAATAAATAAAATCTTTAAAAAAAAAAGGAAGGGGTTAAATGAATATAATAAAAATATTATAATGGCCAAATGGGATTATGTTTTTGTCATTTAAAAAAAACTGCATCCTTGAAAAGCAGTTTCTTTTCACAAAATTATAGTGGCTTGCTGTCACTATATTTCTGCTCTGTTCTAGTTTTGTAGAATGTTGGAAAGGTGTCTAGAGAGATGGTGTAAAGAAAAGGAAAATATATTTAGGATCAAACATTTTGAAACCACTGTGTACGGATTTTGTCCTAGGAAAGCTTTTGTAATATATTGAATAGCTTATACTTCTTTGCATGTCATTTCTGTTATGGTGTCTAGAAAAACACTTGGAATCTAGAACTGAATTTTGATCCTTACTGTACTATTCTTTCAAGATTCGGTTTTCTCATTTGTAAAAGGGCCACTATGATATGTATTTGAGCCATTTCACAGGACCCCTGAGAGAAAAAAATATAATGGATATGAAGTAATAGTTGTAGTTTTTGTCAATGGACATAGAATTTTTGAAGGTCCTATCTCCACATCAGCATATCTGGAAATACTGAGCAGTTAAAAGATAGATGCTCATTTGTCCCAAATATGTTATCTGATTTTTACAAAAACTTAGGTTAGTTATGCACTAATCACCTGAAAACAATAGCAATGGTAATGATTTAAGGATTAGAAGAGATATATGCTTATACTATATTATTTTTATATCATTTTTTGGCTTCTAAGATACAAGTTAATTTGTGCACACTCAGTAGAAAATGGTAATTTTCTTGGAAATCCACACTTGTGGTTTTGGTTTGTGTTTGCTCTCCTTGTTTTTATTGTTTTGGTTAAACATCTAAATCTGGCCTGCTAGCATACTGGAAATTACATTTGCAAAAGATAGAATCTGTTTTATGTTCTTAAAATATGTTTAAGCATAAATTATTCCATTTTGGAAAGTAATCTTTCAAACTTATCTACAAATATACATTTGGTAATTTTCAAAAATATGTGGCTGTGTATGTAAATGCATAATAGTGTCAGAATGTGGCTGCTGGGTATTGTAAGACCTAACTCACTCAAAAAGTCCTGGATTTACAAAACTGGATTGTAGGAAAACAAACAAGAAGGAACCTTGCCTTATTGTGAATCAGTGTGAAGTGTTTTGAAGTAAGTTTCTACCATTCTTAATGATTATAGACGTGGTATACCGTAGTTAAGAAACTACTTCATGGGCACCTGGGTGGCTCAGTCATTAAGTGTCTGCCTTTGGCTCAGGTCATGATCCCAGGGTCCTGGGATCGAGCCCCGCATTGGGCTCTCTGCTCGGCGGGAAGCCTGCTTCTCCCTCTCTCACTCCCCCTGCTTGTGTTCCCTCTCTCGCGGTGTCTCTCTCTGTCAAATAAATAAAGAAAAATCTTAAAAAAAAAAAACTGCTTCATTATTTTGTGTTGCCTTTTTTTTTTTTAGTTTCTCTTCAGAATTTAAACACAAATATTTATTTTCCCTATAAAACAAACTGGCAAATAAAATTCACTGAGAATCCTCAGACTACAGTCTGAGATTGTCCTCTATCCATATAGTCTATTCAGCTCAGTTTATTCATTTGACTTACTACATGGGTTATGCATACTTGTGACCAACATGATTTTAAGTATCTGTTTCTCTCTAGAACTAGCCAGCGTGTGTCACATTATGGCAGGACTCTATTTCCTTGGTCTGCATCAACTTCAGGACTTTTAGAACAGAAATAAAATAATACATTTTTCCCCAATTATAGCAGAGTTAAAAGGAGAAAAAATTAGCTGAATTTCTGAAACTAAGGTGGAACAATCTAAATATCATCATCAAAACAATCACTCCTCTGTCAGTTTAAGAGATTTAAAAACTTCAGCCCTGATTTTTTAAGCACCTGATGAAAGAAGTGAAACCAAGTCAGTGTATCTCTAGGGAGAATAAATAGTGTACTTTTTTAGAAACTGTCTTGAACATACACTAGGTAGAAGAGCCCTAACAGTCTCCTGATATGAACCCAGATGCAAAGGACAGATATCTTGTGGCCTCTCTCCTTGCATTACAATAACCCAAGTTCAGGTCTCAGATTAATCCTGAAAGGGAGTAAGGTCTAGAAATTCAGAGATTTGTCTGGTCCCTCTATCGATGCCATATATGCTTCCTATTTTTCAGATTTTATATTTGTGTTCTTTTGTGTACTAACTTCCCAATATTTATTTTCTGCAGTTCTTCTTTGTTTTTTTAATAAAGATTTTGTTTATTTGTCAGAGAGAGAGAGAGAGAGAGAGAGAATGAGCACAAGCGGGGGGAGCAGCAGGCAGAGGGAGAAGCAGGTGAGGGGCCTGATGCGGGACTCGATCCCAGGACCCTGGGATCATGACCTGAGCTGAAGGCAGACGCTTAACCGACTGAGCCACCCAGGCATCCCAGTTCTTCTTTTTAAGGTTTAATTATTTTGTTCAAAATGAGACTGCAAGTTTCATACAAATGCCGAGTATATTCTCATTGTATTTATCCCAAGAAGATATGACTGCTTTAGAAAATCAGATTGATAATTAGAAAAGGAAAGAAGGAAGAGGGAGGGAGGAAAAGGAAAGGAATGGGATGGAGGGAGGGAACAAGTGTGGAAAAAAATCCTTAAATCCTTTAAAGAGCTTCTGTCTATACCTGATATGAAAAATTAGTGCCTTATGGAGGGCAGATCTGATGTTCTCTTTTGGGCTAATTTTTTTATGGAAAAAATTCTTGATGCTTACTGTTTATTTCTCATCTGAAAGATAAGGGAGTAACATTGATTGTATCCACTTAGGATTTTTGAATATGAGTCACTTTCTGAGAGTGATAATAGATTTGTTAATATTCTTAATATTAAAATCTACTGAAAAGGACATTTGTTACAACTTAGGAAAAAATAAACTGATATAAAAAATTATCTGGGGAACAAGGAGTCAAAGAAGTAGCTGCTTCAGGGTTTTATTATGATTTTATTTTGTTTTATTTTAATTTTATTTTTTAATGCTTTCAACATTGGGGAATTTTTGTGTAAGAAAATGGTTCTAGAAACAATCCAGGACTGTAAGTAATTTTTAAAAATTTCTATGTAATTAGCTATGTGATTTGGGGCAATTTAATTTCTCTAGGCCACAAGTTTCCATTTGCTAAAACAAGATGTTAGCATGAGCTATCAGGCAATGTTACCTCCCATTTTAAATACCATGCTTCTTGAAAATAATCAAATGATATATGTGATAAAATCAGTGATGCATGTAGGTATATGTGCACATGCATGTGCCATTTCTTAAATTGAGCTATAATTCACAGACCATAAAATGCACTCCTAGAGTGAACAGTTCAGTGGATTTTACCATATTCTCAAGATTGTGCAACTGTCACTACTATCTAATTCCAAAAATATTCATCACTCAAATTCATCACCCATACACATTAATAGTCCCATTCTTTCCCCCAACCCAAGCCCTTAGGAACCATTAATTTACTTTTTCACTCTCTGGATTTGCCTATCTAGGACATTTAATATAATGAAATCATACAATATGTGGACCTTCTGTCTGGCTTCATTCACTTAGCGTAGTGTCCTAATGTTGTAGCATCTATTAAATGCTTTGTTTATTTATTTATTTTAGTAGCTGAATAATATTCAGCTGAATGTACCACATTTTGTTTATTCCTCAGTTGGTATATATTTTGGTTGTTTCCACATTTTGGTGGTTATGAATAAAGCTGCTATAAACATTCTTGAACCAATTTTTGTGTGAACATATGTTTTCAGTATCTTGAGTACATACCTAAGTGTGGAATTGTTGGGTCATACATAACTCTATGTTTAAATGTTTTGAGAATGTGACAGGCTTTTTCTCAAAGAAGCCACACTTTTTTTACATTCTAATCAGCAATTTACAAGGCCTCCAGTTTCCCTCAAAATCTTCACCAATGCTTGTTACGATCTGCCTTTTTTTACTATACTGATATCAAAGCTAGACAAAGTAATTTAAATAAAACTATATAGATCAATACTTCTTATAAAAATAGATGTAAAAATCCTAAACAAAATTTTGACAAATATTATCCAACAATATATAAAAATGATACTGCATGACCACTAACTAGAATTTAGAATGCAATGTTAGTTTAACATTTGGAAATAAATAATTTCAGCTCACCATATTAGTAAACTGAAAAAGAAAAAAAAACAGTATATGAAACCATATGCTCATTTCAATAGATTAAAAAAAAAACATTTTGCGAAATATATTTTCGATTGATGATTTAAGCAAACAGCCAAACTAAAACAACAACAGCAATAACAAAAAAACACCAAAAACAAAAACAAAAAACAAAAGAAAAAACTAATGGCAAACCAGGAAAAGAAGGGAACGTCTTCAACCTGATAAAGAGCATTTATGGATGAAGTCCCAATAGTTCATTTTTGCCGTTGCTTCCCTTGCCTTTGGCAATGTTTCTAGGAAGAAGTGGCTGCAGCTGAGGTCAAAGAGGTTGCTGCCTATGTTCTCCTTTAGGATTTTGATGGACTCCTGTCTCACATTTAGGTCTTTCAACCATTTTGAGTCTATTTTTGTGTGTGCTATAAGGAAATGGTCCAGTTTCATTCTTCTGCATGTGGCTGTCCAATTTTCCCAGCACCATTTGTTGAAGAGACTTGTCTTTTTTCCACTGGACATTCTTTCCTGCTTTGTCGAAGATGAGTTGACCATAGAGCTGAGGGTCCATTTCTGGGCTCTCTATTCTGTTCCAGTGATCTATGTGTCTGTTTTTGTGCCAGTACCATACTGTCTTGATGAAAACTCAGCTGAAAACCCACAGCTGAGATCATACTTAATGATGAAAGACTGAATGCTCTTCCCCCCAAGAACAGGAACTAGACAAGGATGCTCACTATTGTTTTTTAGCTTTATTGAAGTATAATTTACAAGTAAAATTGTATATTTAAAGTGTACCATGTGAAGATTTGATATGCACGTAATCGTGAAAGGATTTCCCCAGAGGCATTACTTAACACATCAGTCACCTCATATATTTACCTTTTGTGTGTATATGTGTATGTAGGAGAACACTTAAGATCTAGTTTCCTAGCAAATTTCAGTTATACAGTACAGTATCATCGTTGTCAACTGTAGTCACTATGCTATACATCAGACCCTCAAACTTTATTCATTTTGTAACTGATAATGTATACCCTTTTACCTACCTCTCCCCATTTCCCCCAGCCCCCAGCCTTGGAACCACCATTTCTTTTACTGTGAGTTAAAAAAAAAAAAAATATATATATATATATAGTATGTGGAATCTAAAATATATATATATGGGGGCGCCTCGGTGGCTCAGTTGGTTAAGCGACTGCCTTCGGCTCAGGTCATGATCCTGCAGTCCCGGGATCGAGTCCCACATCGGGCTCCCTGCTGCTCAGCAGGGAGTCTGCTTCTCCCTCTGACCCTCCCCCCTCTCATGTGCTCTCTCTCTCTCTCATTCTCGCTCTCTCAAATGAATAAATAAATAAAATCTTTAAAAAAATAAAAAATAAAATATATATGTATCTATATGTATATGTAGATACATATACATATATATGTATATATATATATATATGTAGATGTAGATACATATATATTTTTAGATTCCACATACAAGTGATACCATGTAGTCTTTGCTTTCCCCTGTCTGGCCTTATTTCATTTACCATAATGACCTCAGTTTCATCCATGTTGTTGCAAATCACAGGATCTTTCTGTCTTTCCTTTCCTTTCCTTTCCTTTCCTTTCCTTTCCTTTCCTTTCCTTTCCTTTCCTTTCCTTTCCTTTCAGAGCTGGATAATATGTAATACATGTATTTTTTTTCTTTAAGGAATGTCCACTTTGGTTATTTCTGTTCAACATTGCATTGTAGGTTCTATCCAGGGCAATTAGGTAAGACAAATAAATAAATGGCATCCAAATTGCAAAGGAATAGATGAAACTCTGTGTATATGCAGATTATATTATCTCATATATAGAAAATCCTAATTAAATCTCTCTCTCTCTCTCTCTCTCTCACACACACACACACACACACACACACACACACACACACAATTAGAACTAATGAGTTCAGCAAGGATGCAAAACACAAGATCAATATATAAAAATTAGTTATCTTTCTACACAATAGCAACAAATACTCCAAAACTGAACTTAAAAACCAGGTCTACTACAGAAACATCCAACAGTGCAGGTTACTTAAGGACTTATTTCCAGCAGAAAGCATAAAGAAAGAAGGTGAGCTAACAATTTGGAAATAGTACTTATGTTAAAGTATTTGAGTACTTATGTGAATCTGAAATGAAGGCTTAGAGACCCTCCTTGAGAGCAGCCACCTGTGTTTAGAGTCTGCAGTGTTTACTCTTACGTCTAGCACAGTGTTGAGGATACAGTAAACTTGTTTAACTGCGGAGCACTTAACGTTACTCTGCAACTGATCTCTGTATGAACATGGGAGCCTCCTGTTCCCTGGACCATATTTCCTGGTTGGCCTATTTCCAGATATTTCAGGAAAACAGCCCAATTTCCATCACTGATCTTTTAGGGGAAAAAAACCCACAAAAACAAAAAAACAACTTTGGCCCAGAAAGACAGAGCAATTAAGACAAATAAATAGAGGAATCTGATCTCCACTGTTTTCTTAAAGAAATGTCACAAATGGGGAAAGAGGAGTAGACGGATTCTACTACAAAAACAAATCTTTGAATTGGCCTCTTTCTTTTTCCTTTCTAAAAAGTTCTCCACTGTTCCCAGGGGATATTGTAAATCAGCTATAAGCCACCAGGACTTCAGGGTCAGGATGATCGTTTAAGTTACCAACTGTTTTAAATGTCATTCAAAATTTGGTTTTGCTTTGTGTGGGAAAGAATCAGAAAAAAGTAATTCACACAAGGACTCAATACTTACATAATTTGATATCATGTTTTTTTTTTCTCCTAGATTAAAGAAAGCATAAAAATCTTTTAGTCTTTAGTATTTAAAAATTCGACCTAAATTATCCCACAAGTTTTGTGCATACGATAAAGCAACAGTAAAAGGCTGTCACTTATTGATCACTAATGTTATGCCAGGCATATTGCAAACATACATTTTGCCAGGGTTTTTCACATTATTGGCTTTATTGACCTTTTGTGTTGAGCAATTTTTTTGTTGTGGGGGCCATTCTGTGCATTGCATCATGTTTAGCAGCGTCCTTGACCTCTACCCACTAGATCCCAGTATCGTTCCCACCCAGTTATGAGAATCAAATGCCCTGTGGGGCATAATCATCCTTGACTGAGAACTTGATAACCTCACCACAACTTTCAGGTAGGTATAATTATAATTCCCCTTTTATATATAAAACAATATTGAAGCTGAGAGAGATTAAATACTTGCTCAAAGACACATAACTAAGAAGTGCCAGAGCCAAATTTGAAAGAGGGTTTATCTTGATGTCTGCATGCAATATCTTGATCACCAAATTGTCCTACTGAATTCATATTTTTGGTCACACAGTAGGGGTTTAAACAAGGGCACAGATTTTGAGAGCAATGTATTGCACAAAGCAGCAGTGATGATTACTCCGATATTCCAAGCTCAGATGACATTTTAGCTAACATTTAAACCCCACATACCCCCAATTACGTCTTTCATGTCATTCTTTTTGTTTCATATTAAAGGATAGCCAGGGTACCATGGCAGAAGTGTGGACTCTGGAATCAGAATGCTTGTATTTCAATCCAGACTGTTGCTTTTTAGCTGCGTGATTTGGGGAAAGAGAACTGGTCTTTCTGTACCTTTGTGTCCCCACAAAGAGTTTGAGCAAGGATGGGAAGAGTTATCATATGTAAAGCATTTAGAACAGTAAATGGAACACAGGCTCTGTAAATGTTAAATCTCAGTTTTAAAATCTAATTTGTTTTAGGCCCATCACCCTCATCAATGTTACTAGAAGCACATATCAGCTTTGCTTCACTGTGAGCACTAGCTAAACATTTTCTCTAATGCTTGAAGAGGATCTGAGTTTCTGGGGTAGAGACAGCCACTCTTTCTTTAACACTGTTTTCCTACAGGTATGTCTCTTGTGTTTTGCTAACCCAGCCTTTGTTGGACAGTTCTCTCTGGAAACTTTGGCCCTGCTGCGTAATTTGATGCTACTGAACTGTCTGAGAAAGCTACAGATTTCTTTTTTTTTTTTTTAAGATTTTATTCATTTATTTGAGAGAGAGAGAGAGAGAGAAGCAGCATGAGAGGGGAGAAGGTCAGAGGGAGAAGCAGGCTCCCCGCTGAGCTGGGAGCCTGATGTGGGACTCGATCCCAGGACTCTGGGATCATGACCTGAGCCGAAGGCAGATGCTTAATGACTGAGCCACCCAGGCGCCTCTATCTCTCTTTTTCTAGTAGCATATAGCACCTGGCATAGCGTCTTTTATATAGTTGTGTTAGATTAATATGTGCTAATTGATTGGCCAAAAACAGTGATATGGAAATTGATGTGTTTTGCTTAGAAAGTATGGGAGATGTTGACCTAGTCTTCCTTCAGTTGCTCTTGTTCTACAGCCAACAGACAGGTCTATGTACGATCATCTGACATAGCTTTAGGGAACTTTTGAGAGGCTTTCAAACATGGTTTATTAATAAAATTCACTTTTAACCTGGCATATCTGCAACCTCACTTTTTAAAAAACCTACTTAAAAATTTTCCTCTTAAAGAAGGAACAGAATGCCTAAATAGATGACCACATTAAATGCTGTGCAACCACCACTCACTTCTCTGTAATTACTCTTTGAACTGCACTGAAGGACTGTAACTGTCCACTCCTGATGGCAGTCAGGCCTGAGCTTTGCCTCTCCTGGTTTTAGTTTACAGACAGTTTGGTGAACTGTGGTTTTCACCCTCCTCATAACATCTCTGGCGTATAATTACTTGCAGCCTTCACTTTATATTTTTTATTGTATGAGTAGTGATTCAGGTCTGTTTTGGATTAAAATGCTACTTTCCTAATGAGACCATTGTGTGTGTGTGTGTGTGTGTGTGTATGTGTGTGTGTGTGTGTGTGAGAGAGAGAGAGAGAGAGAGAGAGAGAGAGAATGAAAGCAATCCCCCCCACCCCCTGCCACACACCTGGCGGCTCCTCTTTGTTCTCCTTCCCCAGCTGTCTTTCCTCACCTGCTGCACCCTACATGTGAGTGCCGCTTGAGTCAGTCTTCATGGCTAAGTCTGTTTATCTCCCATCTGAAAGTAGTGCACACTCACCCCTTCAGGCAGTCAGGTGTCATCATCAAGTCTCTCATTTTGCTTTGTTTGTTTTCCCAGTGAATCCTGGTTTTGGAAACTAAGGACTTTTCTTGGTTGAGGAAGGTCCTATTGAGTGCCCAGTTTACAGAAACTCCATCTCTTTCTTGGTTCCCGGTTTATGAATAACTGACATTCAACCTTGAATCCCAAGCCTTTTGACCAAAACCCCTTTTGCCCAAGGTCATTGCTGCTTTCCTGTCTGATTCTCTGTGTTTCTGAAATTCTGGCCAATGTGTATTACTGTATTCCCTTTATTATCTCTCTGCCCATCCATGTTTTCTTCCCAGCACTGCTGGACCTTGAGTTGAGTATTTACTCCATTTTCAAGTGCATCTGTCCGTCCCTCAATTCCTGGATGTCTGTCACCTGCTCCATAAGCTGCTGAATCATCTCTGTGTCACACTTTTAGTGGGTAGCATTTGCACGAACTGAAGTTTGCCCTGCAAGCAAACTTGTGAACTGAGTGTTGGCAGTAATATGTACTCAGCTTGCGAATGGAGGTTTCCACAGCGTGGTCCATATAACCCCATTCCTTCAGAAGAATTGCCTAAGTAGCTTTAAAATAATTATATTAAATTGGAATTGAGCTTTGGTTTTTGACTTCCATTTAGAAAAAGAAAATATATAAGCATAATATAGTGAGCATGTGAATAAGATTTGATGGTATATTATTTCTACATATGGTATATATCATTTCTCCTCAGGAGGAGGAATAAATGGTTAAATTTATTAAAATGGATGAATACTTTAGGCCTCTGGGTGTCATTTAAAAAAAATGTTGATTTTGTGTGACTGTATGTAGGGGAGTGTGGGCTAGGGAGTTCCTAAATGAAGTATGTAGAAGGATAGATCCAAATATTAAAAGTTGTTTTTAATCAATTAATGTGTATATTTTGTCTCCAAGGTGGGACTTCTTATCTTTGAAAAATATGTATTTTATGTTTAACCTACATAAAATATCCCATGTAATGACAAAGGGTAAGACTCAGATTTGTCTGTTGAATGCAGATGTAAGACTTACTTGTCTTGGGGTGCCTGGGTGGCCCAGTTGGTCAAGCATCCGACTCTTGATTTTGCCTCAGATCATGATCTCAGGGTCTTGAGATCAAGCCCTGCATGGGGCTCTGTGCTGAGTGTGGAGCCTGTTTAAGATTCTCTCTCTCCCTCTCCCTTGCCCTCTCTACCCCCTTAAAAAAAAAGGCTTGTCTTATTGCAATAGCTTTTTTTTTCCTATTTCAGTTTTTAGAATTCACGTGATATGTGATGTAATTGGTGTGGTCCAATCACATATAAAGTATTTAGACCATTTGCTTCCAACACTGTAAGCACAGCTCCTAAATTAGTGAACTGGAAATGAGCTAGCCTTGACCACTTATAGTCTACATAATTTGCTCAGTACTTCTGAAATATCATATTGTAACAACCTCATAAGGTTTCTCATTGCTCTCTCTTAGGAAACTAAGACTCAAACACTTTGAGGAATTTCCTTAAGGTTATAATAAAAAATCGCTGAATCAGGATTTGAACTCTGTTCAACAGACCTGGTGTCCACAGTGGATCCATGCTTACCCTAGTCTACATTCTGTTGGGAAGAGGAAATGAATAATTAAAGGAAAGTTAAAGCCTTTCTCAATCTTCCATCTACCTGCCCTGTTCTTGCCAGTTAACAGTGTTCATCTCTCTCAGTACTTCTCTCCTCCATTATTGACCATTTATGGATGACACTCTGTGTAAAGCACTCTGTTGGGCACATGATTGAGCACCAAGAAGCATAAGAGATTGTTCTCTCCTGGCAGCCTCCTTTTGGTTGATGGGTCAAAATTATCCCAATACAGATGATTAATAAAAATAGCAGAGTATGTCAAGTGGGAGGGTGGAGGTAAAGCTCACTGTGATCTGGCATAGATGAAGCAAGGCGGAAGATGATTCAGAATAGAAAAAGCAGGAGTTACTTTGGAGAAATGATCTGGGGCCAGATTGGATGGCCTGGCCTGATGCTGATCTGTTATCTCCTAACAGGCACTTTGAAACATGCTCCTGTACACTTATCAGAGGTGCTTGTTCTCCTTTTATTTTTAAAAATATTTTTCATAGTTTAATAGTTTAACTTTTTAATAGTTTGTTTCAACTAAAATAGTTTATTTTTTATTTACTTACCATCTCTCACTTCTGAAATAAGAAGTTGATGTGTCATAGGCCATGTGTGACTTGTTCACCTCTCTATCTCTAACACCTGCAGCTGTCCCAGCATGTGGCAGGTTCATAATAAAAATCTGGTGACTTAGATAAAAGCATTCTTCATTTGCTTTCTGATTACTAAAACAGCTCATATTAAAGAGTTTTATATTGTTGAATGCTGTTTTCAATAAATTATCTGGGTCTACTATTACAAACATGGAAGAATTATTAGGTTTATCATTTTGTTGTAGGATTTATATGTGTGAGAAGATAGAACTTTTACTAGGATCTCAGTTTCAGTACTTCTTATAAAACATATTTACATAGGCCCTGTTTTACTTTCTTAAATTACAATTCATAAATAAGATAATCTAGTAAGATAAGAGATGACATAGTTTATATACCACATAATTTAAAAAATCAATATAATTCCATATTGTTAATATAAAGATGAAATATAAGGAAAGCTATTTTTATAAAATTCTATGTATCTTAATGTGCAAATATTCAGGCATATAAATAATAGAACTCATACAAGCTAGCTGCTTTTGCCTAAATGTAGAAGCTCCATGACTATGAAGCCACATTTGCACACTAATTTTTTGAAATGGTGAACAACTCTTCATAAATTCTCAAACCAAATAAGTTTCATGCTTCTGCAGGTTTTCATAATGGTTGCATTCTGGAAACAAAAACGAAAACAAACCCATAAAAGGAAAAACAAGCAACCACAATAACAAAAATCCAGTGAAAGTGTGCAAAAAAATACTTGGTGTTTATTTGCTTAAAATTAGATTCTGGGCTTCAATAATTATAAACAGGTCATTCATTCAGATATGTTTTAAAGCTGCATGGGATGTACCAATTGTCCCTTGCATTGTACGACATCTAGTATCTCTAACCCCTGCCTACTGTCAGCACAATCCCCATTCTACGTGAGTATCTACACACACACACACACACACACACACACACACACACACACACACACACACACACACGCAGTCACAAATTTAAAAGATTTGTGCCTGTGGGGTAGTATTACCCCCTTTGAAAACCTTTGCTGTAAACAAATAAAGGGGTAGGCAAAATTTATTTCTCTCTTCCCCTCATCTGAGGTACAAATTTCTCCCCTCAATCAGATCTATTACCACTGACACTGGTTGCCGTTAGTCGCTCTTTCATCCCATCCCTTTTCAGCCCTCCCGTTGTCCTCAAGATGCATCTCCGGGGACATATCCTGGGCTTTGAGCCTATGCTTCCTCAACCCTTATTATAAGCTGCTGTCATTGAGTAGTTTAATAAAATCTGGTAAATTAACTCCCAGTGTACTACCGTTGACATATAGTGACTTAAATTTTAACTTGAAAAAAATGTGTGTTTTATGTATGTGTGTGTGTGTGTGTGTATGTATGTGTGTATATGTGTAAGTGTGTGTGTGTGTATTTTTTTTTACTTAGGTCAGAACTAAGACATCCTGTTTAAACTTCAGACTTCTACCATGTATCTGTGAAAGAAGAATTTAGTTTTGCTGGCTTTCCAAAGCTATTACATGCTTTTGCTAACCACCTATTTTATTATTTTTTTATTATGTTAATCACCATACATTACATCATTAGTTTTTGATGTAGTGTTCCATGATTCATTGTTTGTGTATAACACCCAGTGCCCCATGCAGTACGCGCCCTCTTTAATACCCGTCACCGGGCTAACCCATCCCCCCACCTCTCTCCCCTCTAGAACCCTCAGTTTGTTTCTCAGAGGCCATAGTCTGTCATAGTTCGTCTCCCCCTCCAATTTCCCCCCTTCATTTTTCCCTTCCTGCTATCTTCTTCTTCTTCTTTTTTTTAACGTATAATGTATTATTTGTTGCTAACCACCAATTATAAACCAGAACTGTCAGGTTATTTAATATCTTGGAGATTCAGATTTTTCAGCTATAAAATGGAAATGATAATTAAAGTTAAAGTCATTATGTCTGTGATCATTAAACAACATGTCCTCTGTGTAACATTGTTAGCATAAACCTAAGCACACAGTTGATGTTTGTGCTTATTATTACCAAAAAGTCTTTGCCTTTCACCTTCCTATAGATCTGTGGTTCCCAGTTAAGAGTGATTTGGGTGGGGGGCAGGGAGGTTTCTACTGATAATTAGTGGCTGATGCCAGGAAGACTACTTAACATCCTAAAATTCATAGGACAGTCCCCTACAAGAATGAAAGATCCAGCCCAAACTGTCAATAGCACTGAAGGTGAGAAAACCCTGCTATAGATACATAGCATGTAGTCTTCAATTTATTGTTAATATTTGCTTTTCATCTGCTTTCTTTTATTCTTGAAGAGAAAAAGCTCATGAACTCAGATTTTCTGAGTTATTTCTACAGTGAAAGCCAGCCTGAATTGCCACATATGTATTCTGAGAAATGAATGAGAACAAGGTATATAATTTCACACGCTTATAAATATTTATCTTTTAATTTTTATTGCTATTTTAAGACCCATTCATTTTCATTTTCCCTTCTTTATAGCTTTCCTGTTTGAATTATTTATGAAGCTAATATCTTGTCACATTTTAGAAAATTTGTAGACCAGAAAAGAAGGATAAATCCAGCCACTTTCTCCCACTACTTTGGGAAAGGAAAGAGTGAGTGGGAAAGTGTTGGAAGCGTTTATAGGTTGCTCTGAACATTAGGCCAGGTGGTGGTTCCAGTATTGTTAGTCTGCTTAGCACATAAGAAACTAGCGTTTCCATGCATGCTCTTGTTTTAAGGAATTTCCGCTGCCCTTATTTATATATAAGGTAGCAATTGAATTGTGCTTTTTCCAGAATCTTCTTTGTACATCCTCACTTCAAAGAGAAATAGGTGAGACAGACATAAGTGATAGTAGGAAAAGCCTGTTTGTGGCTCTGGATTCACTCATCTGTGGAACTGTCTGACCTGTGAAATGCAAGGTTAGCAAATGTTGACGCATGGCAAGTGCTGGCTGTGCAAGTAAAAGCTCTCCGGGGAAGTTTTTATTTGGAGCTCCCAATTTTTCCAAGATATCAGAAGATTCTTTCCTTGCAGAAACAATGAGAAGCTCTTAGGAGAATGAAGGCCTGAGTAGAAATGCAACCACACCATGTCTCATGCTCTGAAATGTGTTCCCACTGGAGAACATTGCAGGATGTCTGGATTGCAGCAGGAAGAAGGGGAGAGTGAGAATGACTTTTTTAATCTGGAGACAGCCTGGAATTATCAGATGAGAATTGTGGACTTCTCTATGCCTTGCGTTCCCCAGTTTGATTTTTTTTTTTTTATGTGGAACTATATTAATAATGGTTTTTTTTTAAGGATATGTTTCAGTATGAGTATGTGTAAACTGTTCAACCAAGTCTATTTCTTGATGTTATTTTCTGACCCTTGGAAACATCAGAATTGAAATGAAAGGTAAGTGACTAAATTAGACACATTTAAAACCAAATACACTTTCATCCTGTTTATTTAACTGAATCCCTATTTCAACTCAGTATCATGTGTTTGAATAGTGAATTTTTTCCTTTTCATTTGAGCCCCATATGTTATTTTGGAAATGAGAATATATAATAAAATGCATTTATATCATTTTAACAAATTGGTAAGATAGTGATAATAACCAGGTGTTTTCAGGTTTCTTCTCATGTCCTGCTTGCACAGTCCTAGGCACAAATCTGCTTATTAACAAACACTGGACCAATTAAGTGTATATTCCCTTGGTGTATAAAACAGACTTAGCCTTTTTCCTTTGCTGCCTGGTTGTCACTCTCTGCAGCAAGTTTTCTTGGTGAACCCTAACAGCAGATCTAAAATTGGTGGGTAAGCCATTTTGAATTCATGGAAAAACCTGTTCAGTAAATTTACAGTGTTCTTGGAATTCTTCAGGAGAAGGGTGTCTTCTTCATTGTCCCTAATTGTAAATTATCTCTTAATTCTTATAAAAATAGAACTCTGAATCTATAATTCAGCTGGGTGTCTTGACCATGAAACACAGACAGAAAGCAACTGTGTTCCATCAGCAACTGCCACAGAGAGAGTTGTCTTTGGTGTGGCTGCTCTATAGTTCAAAAAGAGTTGTTAATTTTCATTATTACATTAGAGGCCTGAGGAACAATATGTATCAGGTGCCCCCTCAATCATCAGAATTCTTAATTGAGTGAATTCTAAACCAGTGAGACAGACTTCAGTAAATAAGTCCAGAGCAACCAGTGAACCTCAGAAGAGCAAACAGAATTTAGACAATACTAACCTATCAGTATTTTTAATTTTGATTCTCATTGTTTTATTTCCTGGCATTGCATTTAATACACTTGTACAAAATTATTAGTCATCTGTTGGGTTTTAGCCCCATAATTGAAGAAAGAGCACTTACTATCATTTTAAAATACTTTTAATTATAATTGTGTTCCTTGCACAATTTAGTTGAAGTGTGTTTTTCATGATTTAATTTGTCATCTGGCTATTTCATTTATAAAAGGTATCTAGTTATTAGTAACAATTAGCACATATAAACATTTAGAAATAATACCAGATTTAGTTTTGTGAAATTTGGAATCTCTAAATTGCCATGGAAGTCTTTATTAATTCTTCCATAATAGTTAATAGTCATATATGATGGTTTTAAAGCTTTGTCAATATTAAAAAGTTAAGAGGTACATACATTAATGGATAAAATAAAACAAAAATCACCCCAGGAAATCATTTTAAGTGCTTAGAGACAAAGACTTTTTCACGGAAGGAAGATGTGGTGTGTGCACCATATACGTTATAAGCATGTTCTGAGAAGTGTGTTTTGAAAGACTAATACATTTTAAAATAAAATGAGTAATTTTCCAGCATTACCTGAAAAAGAATTTTTAACTTACTTTGAGATAAGTCAGTGTTTCATAAATGGCAAAGGAATATGCATGGAACCATGCAATCATTCTGAATAAAGGAAGTTAATACTTTGCTGAAAGCGTAACCTATCGGATTGATACTGAGAGTGATAAAAAACATTTTTTCCCTTTTTACTAGTACGAAAAAAATAACTTAGGAAGTGCACTGTTAAGTAGATATTATACCCATAGATTTCACTAGAAATGGGGGGAACCTTCATAGCTTCTGTATGAGTGGCTCTATTTGAATGTGTACGTTTTCCTAAGCATTTGATGGAGGATTGTTCTATTGCTTTGTGAAAGAATTTTATGACATTGAATTTGTATTGATGGTTTTTAATCCTTCAAAGTACTAAGATAGACTCCGCAATATAATCTAAGCACTATAATAAGTTTATTCTGCCTAGTGTCTCTGGATCATGGATGGATTTATTATCTTATCCAGCACAAAGTACCTTAGTTCTCCATTACTGTGCATGGGCAAACAGTAGTTATGATGTTGAAATGAGTAACTGTAATAACAGATTATCATTTTGCTTGTTTCAGTTCTCTTGAATTATTGGATATTCAGTTTCAGAAAGTATTTCTAAATTATTCAATAAAAATGATTTATAAATAATACTACTTGTATATTTGAGCTAAAGTAGTTGATATCTTTCTTTGATTGATCTTTTCATTTACTCATTCACCAAATATTTGTTGAGTTCCCTCTGTATGGCAGGGGTTGTACTAGATACTAGAAATAGGATATCTTGAGGGGTTTTTTTTCCTAGATAGAAATTGGTTTTGGTTAATTTATTTGTTTAATTTCAGAAGTCAGCTCCAGCTTCTAGTATCAAATTGATGTTAGACAAAAATGTGTAGCTTTGTTGTAGAAGAAAATTTTGGTCTCAAAGGAAAGAAAAATTGGGAAATTAAAGACTGATCATAACTTGGATATCACTGTCCAGTAAGGGTTTGCCAGAAGAACAGAACTGCCTTTTTTAATTAAATAGTCTGTGAAAAAGCCTCCAGAAGAAATCCTATAAGTAGGAAGTCATGTATAGGAAACTGATGAACTATGCAATTTTTTTCATCCCTTTCTTCCTGTTGGACAGCTTAAGCAACATTCAGCAAAATCAAGAATGATTTGGATTTTATTTATTTATTTATTAAAGATTTTATTTATTTGAAAGAGAGAGGCACAGTGAGAGAGGGAACACAAGCAGGGGTAGTGAGAGAAGGAGAAGCAGGCTTCCCGCTGAGCAGGGAGCCCGATGTGGGGCTCGATCCCAGGATCCTGGGATTATGACCTGAGCCACAGGCCGTTGCTTAATGACTGAGCCACCCAGGCACCCAAGAATTATTTGGATTTTAATGGATTTCAGTGCCTTCAGCACAAAGTTCTTTAAGTCTCTATCACTTGATATTATCTTAGTGGATAGTGTTTGTTATTAACTTTCAAAGTTCAAATCAGAGGTATTTGATGTTTGCAATTTATTTTCCATCCCCCCTTTTCAAGTATACTGAGGTGAGTGTAATTTTCATACTGCTTAGGTTCTCTTACAGATTTGTTTGGTCTCCACTTGATTGCTATAAATAAAAATCCCAAAGTAATGCCACACTGATGGAATGTAAGTAAATGGCTAAGTGATTGTCCTTACCCTCATACTGTCAGGTGTGAGAATAGTGGGGCAGTTTCCCCACACCCAGGGTGAAGGAATGTCATAGTTCAAAATAATTTCTATGACAGCTTTTCCCAATGTTTATTCTGGAGAACTGTGTTAATAGGCTTCAGCAACAAAATACATAATTTCTATAGAAACACATCTTGAAATACTAGGCTGGGCAAAGGTACACAGGGTTTTATTTATCGTAGGACATCTCAGCATCTTCACTGTGCAATCAATCACACAGTGTGAATCTCTGACAGAGGAGTGTAAGTGTTCCAGACTTATTTGTCAAGGACTCCTTGACAAGTATCTTTTTAATACTAATGTTCACAGCGTAACAATATGCTCATGTTTATAATGTCATATGCACTGTTTCCAAATATATTGGTCAAGGACTTGAAAAACATCTGTTATGAGGAAAGTACCTTGGGGCTGATTTTAGGAAGTGTTGCCATGGTGGCAGTCTATAGGCTCCTAAGTCTACCTGATCTTTCTCAAATTGTACAATTCTAGACCAGCTCTGAGTGAGTTTTATGTAATTTGTACCTGCTGCGATTCTCCTAGAGTAGATGTGACTTCCAGGGGTCTTGAAACAGAGCTGAAAAGAACAACAATCAATAACAACAATAATAATGGTGATGATAATGATTCACAAATATATAGCATTTTTTTTTTCAAAATGCTTTCAGATTGTGAGTCTCTTTAGTTTTATAACAAACTTTTGGTACATTCAGCTGGTCATGTTTTTTTTTCTTCTAATTTATGTTTCAGAAAATAACGTAGAAAGATTCAGAAGTTTGTCGTTTTCATGTCAGGTTTATACTCCCTTGTCCTTAGCTGTTGTATAAATAATGCTTTTCTAAGATAATACTTTACATTGTACTAGCTGAGAGTTAAGATCTAAGTCAGGGGTCAGAAAACTGTGATTCAGGGTTAGGCAAATTATGACCTATAATCATATAGACCATTGGGCTAAATCTGGCCCAATGTTTGTTTTATTTATTTTATTTTAAGTAAAGTTTGGTTGGAACACAGTAATACACATTTGTTTATGTGTTGTTTGTGACTGTTTTCACACTACATTGGCAGAGTTGAGTGTTTGCAGCAGAGACCATATGGCCTGAAAATCCTAAAATATTCACTATCTGGCCCATTTTAGAAAAGTTTGCCCACTGCACATCCAGATCATGGCCTGAACTAGAGGCTGTATGTAGATGTTAGTATGCCATTTATATTGTACTCTGTTTATAACATCTGATGGTTAGCAGAAAACATGGAGGTAGTTCCCCCCAAAAAGAAACCTACATTTGTACTGTTAGTGTAAATGACACTCAGTTGTTAATTTACACACATCCCTATGCACTAATTACGGGTTTTAGCGCACTGCAGTGCTAGCTGAGCCTGCGTCCTTCCTTCATGCATAGGGTTATTTAATTATTGCTGCTAGAGGCTTTAATCAAGTCCTTCTCATAGAAAACAAACAAATGATTAGCCTTTACATTGCAGGCATAAACAGGAATTTGACTCATGAATTTCCTAATTATACTACAGCATTTTGAAAATCAGTTGGCATTCAAATTCTTGCTGTTACTGTGTACAATTTCCTTTTGCAAGACAGAAGTATAGGATAAAAAATTGTTGTTAAATATGTTAGGATTAAAGTTAGGTTTAATTTAAATATTTTTTCCTTACTTACTCATAAAAATGATTAAATTGAAGTAGGGGAGTAATTAGGTGTCAGCTATATATCAGCTACATGCTACACATTTTATATGACTCTGACTAATTTATTCTTACATTAATGCTATGAGGTAGGCTTTATTATTTTCATTTTAAATAGGAAATTGAGGCTCAGGTTGTGAAATGACATGCCCAGTGCCACATGAGAGAGTCGTTTGTGATGGGGCTGGTTAGGACTCCCAATCTCTGGGCCTGGCTGTGGGTTCATTCCACATTGATATGGTGCCTCAGACACAAGTCCAAGGCCCATTCTCCATGACTTCTGAACCAGTGCCTAAAATGGATCAGCTCTTCCCATTTTTTTTTTTTTAATTTCCAAGATGTGGTTTTAGTTGTGCATAACAATTGGCAAGTAAAATTCACATCCCACTTTTATAGCAGTAGATTATCCTGCTTTATCTTTTAGCTATGTGAAAAATCAATTGTGAAATAAGATCTATGAGTTTCTTTTTAATTCTGTCTAAACAAAAACAATCAAGTTCTGCTTATTTTGAGTGCTAAAGCCAATTTTGATTTTACCAGAGATACGTGGTTCATAATTTCTCCTTTCCACTTCCTTATATCATTTTTCAGGAGTCAAATGCCAAAAGGTCTTCCACAAGTAAAATTTCTTCTTATGTAATTGTCTTTAAGGAGTTCTTTGGAAGAATAAGGACATGTACCTATAGGAAATTATTTCCTTTTCTGTACTATTTTCTAACATGTTCTTAGTGTCTTTGCAGCATATATTACTTTGTAAGAGTTATTTCACAATCCATTCTTCATCACTCTGTGTGGAAGACTGGTCTCAGCCAGACCATGAGCCTTCTTTTATTTTCCTAGAGCTGCCCTGAAGTCCTCACAGACAGGAATTTTTATTGAGATGATTGCTTCTCAAAGACAGTGGGATATTTCCTAAGACGTGATGCTCTTACTTACATGGTAGAGGTTACTCTTGGTTAGAGTCATAATCCAATCCTAGGTTTTAAAGAACATTCCCACTGTTGCAGAAGATTCTATTGGACAGCCCTGTTTTAGAAAGTAGCATAGAAATGTTCTAGACTGTATATCTAGTTGCTAATGACATTTATGTATTAGTAGCTTATCCACTCGAGGATCTCACTTTTTCATGTGTAAAATGTAAAACAAAAACAAACCAACCAAACAGAAACAATTATATGGGCACTCCCTCTGTACTTGATGCAGACAAATTTTAAATTTTTTACTTGCAAATTTTGATAGACATGTCTTCAGATGCTCTTTTTTTTGGTAGAAGCCTTAGTTGGTTATTCTTTATCATTTTTTCAAAACTTTCAATACAGGAATCTGTTAGAAAATTAGAATTCTAGTTTCTTATTTAAAATTCATGTAAAAAGAAAAAATAGTCAATTTGGATTATTTTAAGGAGTTTCAGAAGTATGCAACTTTGATCTGATTTGTTAACAACTTTGGTTGTTATTGATATCATTCCTTTTGGAGTTTTACTCATAGTTGTGACTCTGAGGCCAATTAACCAAGGTTTTATCATGTGTTACAAAAGTGGACCTTTGGTTTGATTTTTTAATCAGTTAAACAACAGAATATTCATTCCAGTTTTAAAACTCTAAAACTCTAGATTTCAAAATACCATTGCACTTTGGGATCATTGTTTGTAAAAAGATAAATTCAGTCAGAATTTCAGGGGCTATAAATGGGATTAAACTATAAATAGGAAATAATTACATTTCTTAGTGTGTTATGTTTTAAGATAGGCCTTGGATAGTAATGTCTTCACAGGAAAGTCACTTAAAAATTAAGTTGAGTACTATATGATTCTACACAATGGATGATTCAGTGATTTCTGCCAAGTTAACTACAGTATGTAAAAGCATTCTAATCAACATACATCCCATTGGAACCAGATGTTTATCACACTTACCAGACTAGCATCCCTGAAGGTAGTATTTAGAAATGACTAAAGACAACTTTAAATTATATATTTCTCATATACATAATTGATGTAGTTACTTTGAATAGTTTTAAGTGGATGGAGCATTTAGTTTAGTAACTACACATAAAGTACCATGATGGCCAATTTAAGTGAAACCTGAGGTAATTGTTTTGACCAAAATGCAGAGAATGCTATTTTAAATGCTCTCTTTCTGATTTTGTAAAGCTTTCAAGGCAAAATTGGTAGAAAAACTAAAATTTATTTGAGACCATCTTAAAATGTCACTAGTCTAACCATGCTAAAGATTCACATTCTATCCAATACAAATATGTGAGCTTAACACATGTCATTATAATTAATAAATTGTATAATTTATTAAAATTATGAAAAATTTTAATTCCTACAATTTCATAGAATTATTTTAATTAAGAATATTTATTTTTGTTGATATGTCACTGAAGTATATAATGAAACATTATATTACATGCAGGAAACAATACTAGGATTTCAGAGAAGGTGATTTTTTTAAAAAATGAAGCTCCATAATAAGCTATTATTTTAGTGGCTATTATTTTTGTTTTATATTATATGCTTCCTACAAATATGGTGGGGTACATGTGATTAATTTGATAAACCTCCATAATATAGAAGAAAGAGCATATAATTTGGGGTCAGAAGAGCTGATTTATACTATTTATTCCTTCAGTTTTCATTTATTCCCTCATGTTTATTGAGTGTTTACACTGTGCCAGGCACTGTGCTAAGAACTATGTATAAAGTGATAAGAAAACAGATATTATGTATGCCCCATTGGATTTTGTTACTTTCTTAACTGACTCTGGCCACATCATTTTGATAACTAATAAGATTACACACATGGTTTTGTGAATTTAAGTGATGGTTGTTCTGTTCCACAGCATTGCCATCATCTTCTTCATTGTCAGATCAACTTAAGAAACAACAGTCCAAAGAGGAATCAGTTTGGAAATGTCCAATTAGTGAATCTTGAACTGCCTCAGAATAATATTTTAATAGGAACTAATACTAAAATTCTTTGATTTACCTTACCCAAATAAAAATGTTTCTAGTTGTTAAAGTTCTTTACTTCCAATGTGAGAGTATAGTAACTAAATTCGACCTATTGTGGCAAGTAAATCTTGCCTGTGACAAAAAACTTAATCATCTTCATCCCACATTGCTAGTTTCATAGAAGCTAAGCAGGAAATTAAGATCGGAAATTAATTACTCATTAAACACATTTATTAAGCAACTCTTACATGTACACACCAGGCTAGCAGCTGAACAAAGGAAGAGGAAGAGAAAAGGCACTGCTCTTAAGCAGCCAACAGTTTGTATAAGGAAGCATTAATTATAATAATGTCATGGCTAACATCATTAAATGGGTATTATCTATACATGAAATACTTTACAGTCTGTCATTATTGAATCAGTGGTTTTGCATTATTTTACTGCTATGAGCCACAGCCTCTCTACGGAACAAGTTAAACGTTTAGCACATGGGTAAATTAAAGAAATGTTCTAAAAAAATTGTATCTAGATTCCTAAAGCTGATTTGTGATGGGAGAGCCTAAAAAGGATCCTAACTGCAGGCTCACTGTCCTTTCCATTTCCTTCTTTAGGGAGAATGAGAAGAAACATTGAAGAATCGCATATTGTCAGGAAATGCCTAGATTCTCTAAGGATTTCTACTTTCTTAGGGATTCAGTGTACTAGTTGTCTCTGACAATTCATTCAAATCATTTTTCCTCTCATTTTGTGAATATTCATATTTATAAACTTTAAAGTAGTTGATTTCATTATTTATATTGATAGATTCATGTATAATTAAGTTTATTCTCTTGACCTCCATTCCGAATAGTTCCCAAACTACTCTAGGAGAAGCATATTAATTTAAAAAAAAGATGGAGTCATCTCTTCAGTATTTTAATTTTTTTTTTCTTAGAGAGAGAGGTGGGGGGGCAGAGGGAGAGAGAATCTGAAGCAGGCTCCATGCCCAGTGTGGAGCCCGGTGTGGGGCTCGATCTCACACCCTGAGATTGTGACCTGGGCCAAAATCAAGAGTCGGATGCTTAACCAACTAACTGGGCCACCCAGGCGCCCCTAGTCAGTACTTAAAAAAAATAGTGGCTCTTCTACTCTTTTTCCATCATGTTTTCCCCATAGGTTGAGCATTACTTACAACATTGCACATTTTGAACGTAATTTACTTCAGACAGCTGTAAGGTATACACATCCTAAGCTACTAGGTACTGCCATGATCTACAGTTGCTAGCAGCTATTAGCCATTCCACATACTGTACATATGGTGCAACTAGTTTTTTTTTCTTATTTACTGTAGTAATATCAGAAATCTATTAAGTTTTTGTGTCCTATTATTTTATGTACCAGTGAGTTTTCTCTAGTAATGCAAGATCTAAAATAGTACTGCCTTAGTTGAGGCTGCTATAACAAAGTATCATCCACTGGATGGCTTATAAAAAAACAGAAATTTAGGGCGCCTGGGTGGCTCCGTCATTAAGTGTCTGCCTTCGGCTCAGGTCATGATCCCAGGGTCCTGGGATCAAGTCCCACATCGGGCTCCCTGCTGGGCGGGAAGTCTGCTTCTCCCTCTCCCACTCCCCCTGCTTGTGTTCCCTCTCTCGCTATGTCTCTCTCTGTCAAATAAACAAATAAAATCTTTAAAAAAAAATTCATTTCTCTCAGTTCTGGAGAATGCAAATCTGAGATCAGGGTACCAGAATAGTCAAGGACTGGTGAGAGCCCTCTTCCAGGTTGAAGGCTGTGGACTTCTTATTGTATCTTTATATGGTGGCGAGCAGAGAGGGGAAGCAAGCTCTCTCAGGACTCATAAGGGCACTGATGTCATTCATGAGGGCTCCACTCTGATAAGCTCATGTAACCCTAATTACCTCCCAAAGGCTCCACCTCCTAATATTATCATACTGAGAAGTAGGGTTTCAACATAAGAATTTTGGGGGGATATAAACATTCAGTCCATAGTAAGTACTGAATCAGGATCTGCCTCTGGTTTTGCAATATATATTTTCTTCTTTGAAAATAAGATAAATATATGGTTATATCACATAATCTCTTTCAAGCCATTCTAATATCTGGGTTGGACTAAGATGTGAGATGACCTCAGTAATCTATAGAAATCAGCTGTCCTTCTCAATACTTAGTTCGCTTACCAAACAACAGCTTTTTGGGATACCTAGATTGTTATTTATTAAGGTGTATAGTGAATATTATAAATACTTTTTTGTTTTTATTCTTATATTGCCTCATTTCCCTTACCTTGTAAAAGTAGAGTTTGGATGTCCCTAACCAATAATGAAAAATGACACTTTTTGATAATAAGGTGGACAGTGTTCAACTTTAAGAGCAGGCCTACATTTTTTTAAATACTGAAAATAGACTTTCTAGGTCTACTCAATTTTTTATTGTGCATCGTACTCATTTTTATATGACATGTTAGTTCATCATTTCATCTCCAAAATTTTTCCCACTTTTTTTTTTTCTTTTACTACTCTACAGTTAATGCTTCCATATTCAGAGTTATTTTTCTATTTGTCCTATTCATAGTTTTTATTTGCTTACTCAGTGATGCATTGGTTATCATGTAATAGCCCCTTAACAGGATCTTGGACTTTTATAGAATTAACGAGAAGTTTGAGCTGCTCTTTTTATTCTTTTATATTTCTTTCCTGTTGTATTTCACTGTTATAGAAATGTTGATCCCAAACTTTATTTGCCCATTTGTTTTATTTTCCCATAGGGTATTATTCAGTAAGAGGCCTATTTTATAGAAAGGGAAATCTTTGACTTATTAAATGTAAGAGAACTTATTATATGGGATTGTGGGATGGAGGGTACTTTTTACTAATCTAAAAACTGCTGTTGCTATTAAACTATCATATAGTTTACACATAAAGTCTATGATAAATAATATTAAATGACCTATGGGAGAATACTGAGAGAAGTGGGGAGGAATCAAGAGAAAAGTTATTTGATTACTTGTTTAATTTCACTTAAAAATCAAAACATATTTAGCATTTTTTCATTATCTGTGAGGCTTAAGAAAAAGGACTTATGATGAAAAGAGTAATAATTATCCAGAGTTTATATTATCGAAAGACATATTAGCGTTAGAGTTATTTCTCAACTTTTGTTTTTATTTTAAAGTTAAAATGGAACTATCATATAGTTCTCAGTGTACAAATTCAGTGACCATATCTAATATCAGTTTAGGTGTCCCTTTAAAAATATCATTATGAATTTAAATTATTTCCTTTTATAAACAAAAATAGCAACATATTTATCATGTAACAGCTTTATATTAAAATATATTACCAGAGAAGTGATAACTTATTTAAAACCCTTAACAATACTGCCCAATAGGACTTCCTGCAATGATAGAAATGTTCATAATCTGTGATGTCCAGTCTGGTAGCCAATGACTGCATATGACTGCAAGAATGTGGAATTTGGCTATTGCAACTTAGAAACTAATTATTTTATTTTATTGTAATTAATTTTAACATATGTAAGTAGGCTTATAAGTCTGATGGCTAACATACTAGACAGTGGAGTTAGTAAATGCTTTTCTTCTCTTCTAACATGGACAAACATGTAAAGTTAAAAGAAGAAAGGGAAAGTTAGAGAAATTTATAATTTATTTAATGCTTCTTATCAGCAGATAAATATATTTTCAGGGGAGTAAAGAAGTAGTTGTGTTATTATTGATGATACTATCAAATATTTATTGTAAATAGTTTCTTATTCTACCCACATTAACTTTTTTCCTTTTTTTTTAAGAGATATTTATTTATTTGAGAGAGAGGGAGAGAGAGCACAAGCAGGCGGAACAGCACGGGGAAAGGGAGAAGCAGACTCCCCGCTGAGCAGGGAGCCTGATATGGGGCTTCATCCCAGGACGCTGAAATCATGACCTGAGCTGAAGGCAGATGCTTAACTGACTGAGCCACCCAGGTGCCCCTACCCACATTAACTTTTGTAGGAAAATATTTTTATTGAGAAAAATATCTAAGTTTGAATTTGTTTATGAAAGAACAGATTAAGTGGGTGTGTGTGCATGTGTCAGAGAAATGGTACAGTGGCTTGTATGCCTCTAGCGTGAAGTATGTGAAGTGGTTCCAATAGCATAGTATTGGAAAGCAATTTGTGATGAATTATAACCTGATGAGATTATTTTGAAAATTCAGTCTTTGAAAGTTGTTTGGGTCAAAAAGAATTCAGACTTTCCAGTAATCGGAAAGCAGTTTACACAAATGTCAAGAAATAATTAGTTATATCACATTCATATAGTTTCATTTTAAAAAATAAAATGAACTGTTTTGTATGATGGAATTAACATTTCAGTGTGTTTTATAAGAGTCCAAAAAAGAAATCTCTTCATATTTCAACAGGTTTTCTTAAGCGGTGAATGGCATTTTAGGAAAAGATAAGATGGGGAATTATAAGGCTACCTTAAAGGCTTGTATTTGTGGTGACTTGATTTTACAGATCAGTAAATCAGCAGATAAACGTAGATTATTCAAGCTCATGGCTCCCTCTGCAGCATGGGCTTGAATTCGTATGGGCCTAAGTACTAGATATTAAGACAAATAACTACATATATGAAATCCTAAAAAATATAGAATTGGTTGTACCTACGAACAAACTATTTTCTTCTTAGTCTTTAACATAAAGTTATTATATTTGATTTTACTTTTAAAGAAAATAAGAGTTTGGACAATCTATTTAGTTTTTCTTCCTACTTGTGTACTGATTCAAATTTTAAAAAAGATTAGGACTTGCTGCTCAGTCCCCAGGTTTACTATACAACATATATGTAAAAGGAATAGAAGTAGTAATTTATCAGATTTGCATTTTATAACTAAAATGAAAGGGCAAATATACTTTGTGTGGCAAATGCATACATTACCTAACCTTCCAAAATGTTTGGGAATGTAAGTGTGTTTTTATTTTACATATTTAAAAAGAGGTTGCGAAATTTTATGTGCTCTGAATAAGCATGCCTTTAAATTTTAACAACAGCAATAAATTTATGGATAATATTTCTCTTATTTCTAGTGGTTAGAACGCCCACAGGTCAACACATTCACTAACCTGGTCTGCTTTTTGCTATTAAAGTAGGGCGAAGATTCTCTAAATGTGTTTTTTTTAGTCTGTTTGTTTTGTTTTGTTTTATTTTTGTTTTTGTTTTTTTTTTTCCTTTGGGAAATAATTTTAATAGCACAGGGCAGAAGAGTCCTAGGATATTTTCTTTTCTTCAATAAAGGATAGTAAACAGTATAACGTTTTCTGAACTTTATAGAATCAACACATAAATGCAATTAAGAAGGAAATATTTTCCAAAAATATTTCTGCCTTTTTACAAAAGGGTCAAAAAAATCATAAATACAGTCTTTTTACTCCTTTATTATGTTACTTTAAAAAAAGGTGATGCTAATTGATGCATTTTGGTAATAGTTCCAGGAACATAATGCAGGTTTAGTAGACATACCAGTATTACCCTATATAACCCAAATTCCTTATGTTCATTTTCTTTTAAAAACAATTTTTGAAATCCACACAAACTTGGACAAGGAGACTTCAAACATACTTTCTATGCACTCTTAGCACCTTCTACTTTTTACTTGGGTATCTTGGACAAGTCTCTCAGCCATAGCAGGTTAACTGATGAGATAATATAAAGATTATATAAGACAATATTTATGCAAGTACATTTAAAGTGGTAAGATGACCTAAGTATTAGTATATTATTTCTTATTTCTCTTGAACATTTTCAAGTTTCTTGAGACCTTCATAATATTTTATGAAATATTTTATAAAAATTTCATTCACTCTGTTTTCTGCTTCCCTTTTTTTATCATTGCTGTTGATTGATTGATTGAAGTCTAGTTGACACACAATGCTACATTAGTTTCAGGTGTACAACATAGTGATTCAACAGCTCTATATGTTATGCTGTGCTCACCCTCGCCAGAAGGGTAACTACCATGGATTGATTCTCAGGAATTCAGTAGTGTTTTGGTTTAACTTGATATTACTACATTATATTTAGGAGGCAGAGAAGACCATCAACTTAGAAATATTAGATTTAACCATAGTAAACTATTGCTGTTTGACCAATTTTTATCTGAAAACAGTAATTTCATGTTTCAGCCTTAGATGCTATTGGACTAAATGATTTCAGGCTTTGGAGAAGCAGAAGAATTCTTTGTAACAATCATCTTCCTATTGAAATGTGCTGTAGTTGGAAAGATAACTAGGTATTTGGGTCATTATAGTAATATTTTAGTCAATTCCAGGAGACTCCTAGAAAATTTTGCATACATTCTCATTTAGAAAAACAAACAAAAACAGTCCATTTCCTTTAAAATGATTTTCAGTGACTTTTATTAAACTTTAAATTAGTCATGAATTATAAAATATGTAAATGTCTTGGGGTTTTTAAAATTTAAGTATAAGTAATGTACAGTGTTTTAAATACTGAAGAAAATGAAAACTAAAAACGCTGAAGAACTGATAGTTCTATTTAGTGTCTATAAATCTAATTTATTAAACTCTAAATTTAGAACTGTTTTTTACATTATGGTTGACTTAGTCTTATTTTCATGCAACAGGCCCATACTTAAAATATGTTTGCTTTTTCTCAGAGAAATGAAGTAGATTTGTTTTGGACTGGTCTGAGAAACTAAGTATAGATGAGTAAAATAAAAAAATATTTGGAAGTTTACTTGAAAATTCTCTGCAATAAAATAATTGGTGAAAAAAGTTGTATAAATCTAGCCTGTGTTAGTTCTGTCAAATGAAGGGCCATCAGTGGTTTTCAGCAGAAGTTCACCTACTCTCCATCTTAATGTTGGAGAACCTAGGACACTATGTGGAGAATTCTCTTCAGGTCCACACACCTAGAGGATATCTCCCATTCATTTGTTCATAAGAAAAGTCATATCTGATTACTAGCATGTCCATATAACCATAAGAAGTGGTGGTAAGTTGGGTAGCTAGGGTTGTATTTAAATTTATTCTCCCAACTCTAATCCAAGAACTTTCCTGCTCTCCTTTCTAAAATATGATAACTTCAGACTTTTAGAAAGGAAGCACTCCTCACCTCAACCAACTTTCTTTGAAGTTGTATAGCAATGACTGAGTTTGGGTGGGAAAATACATGCTAACACTGTGCTCAATTTTCTCTGTCAGTTTCATATTAGGAAATGTTTATTTCTAAGTAAGCAATAAAACAATAAAAATGAGTGACTTGAGCAGAAACAGGGTAGACTGTTCTTGTCACAGTTTTTATGTCACTCATATATAATGTTCCTTCTGTAAGTCCATCTATTGAAATTAATATAACAATGTTAACTCAAAGTTAACATTTGTAGGGAAGAATTGAAGCTATAAAAGCAAAACAAAATTTTTGTCATAGTCCCCCATGAAAATAAAATTTGAAATTGTATTCAGTATAGTTTGAGCCATTCTGTATATATTTTAATATTTTGACTAATAGATGTCAACATATTTCATCAGGTCCATTGAACAGCTTATGTCCCCGAAGAACATGCAATACAATTATCTTTTCTCTCTCTCATCCTTTTTTCCTTTCTGCCTGTTAACAAGATGGAGCATTTTGAATTGAATGCCACGAACTTTGTAACAAAATTGACACCTGTGTGGTACAGAAACAGACAGTTTGCAACTTAAGAAAGTACTGTTTCAAAAGTTCTTTGAATAAATAAGTTGAAACTCATATCACATTTTCCAACAGAAACCACACTCTCAGGCAAGGTAAACTTCTCAGACCACTTCACAAAGGAGTCAAATTAATTCCATAATATACTTGAATCATAGTTTTTTACCAACAGTATAATTGGATGTTGCTCAGAATGTTGCTAGGGAAAATGTTTTTATAGTTCCAAGTGTGATGCCAGGAATGTCCTTGCTGCTGCACGTTGGTTTAGAGATACCCCTTCTTTTACTCCTGAACAGTGAAGAGAGGGGAAAAAAAAGTATTAGCTATTCTAGTTGGTTCCCCTCATGCCCTAAGACTGGGATTCCAGCAAGCTGGGTGGGGATGCTATTTAGGTAGATTTAAAACAAGTGGCTGAGGGCACCTGTTAAATTTTTTTTTTTTTTTTTTTTTTTTTTGGAACTAGCCATTCCTGCCCCGGCTGTTTCTTTCCTTCCATAAGCCTCCATAATGCACATTTTTGCTTCTTTACTGTTTGAACTTTCTCTTGATTCTGGCCAGCATTTCTCTTTCTCCAGCTGATATGTTGCACAAATCCACAGTTTCAATGCTTTCCTCCATTTCCCAGTTCTTGAAGCATTCCCAGATGATTGAGGCTTTCTAAAGGCTTTCACTGTTAACACCAAAGGAAAAATAAAATAAAGCAAAGCTCCATCTTGTGCCACCATGGGAACCAGACTCTGCTCTACTGGCATTTAACCCTCCAAATGAGGGATTAAGTCTTGAAAATAATGTGAGGGGCTGGAAAGGCAAGGATAGAAGGCAGCAAGCTCAATGTATGTAAGAAGGAAATAAAATCTTCCTCTGTATTCCTCTTTCTGCTGGCCTGTACTGCCACCAGTTTCGTTACTATGTACCCCACTTTGGAATGCATAGATCTGGGTGTGAAGTCACCTGCAGGAGAAGCAGTTTTGATGAAGGAGAGAGGGAGCCAAAGAAAAATAAAGTTGCTGGTCACAAGCAACTAGCAGAGAAGGAAGGAAGCCAAAAGAGAGAAGGAACGGCCAAGTGGTGACAGATTGCTTTCACTCAATTTTGAACATAAAATGAAGCATGTAAGTTTACTCTTGCTTGCAGGTTTAGGTGAAGGCTTTAATATTGCTAAACTTAAACGTTGATTATTCAAAAAGGAGTTACCTCTGATATTTTATATAACACTTTAATTTATCCACTGGTCATGATTAAATTCCTGATTTGCTTTATATTGAAGCAAACGCATTTGTTTCCTTACTCATTTTTCTTTTCCTAGAAGTATGTAATTAAAATTATATGCAAAGAACACTCATGATAAATTAAACTTACTGTCCTTGCATTCTTATAAGCTGGGGGGGGTCAAAGGAAAATTTTTTTGTGGAGATGCTCTTTTAAAGTAATTCAAGAATATATAGTTTAACAATGTGCAGCTTCCCTTCATGTCAACAGCACACAAATTATTCATAACATGACTGATGTTCTGGTGCCTATTCTCATTTTTGTGAGGGAAACATGTCTTATCTGAAAGAAAAAGAAAATTTAAGGTATCTTTTTCTTGCTTTTATTCCTTATTTTCACAATGAAAACAAATGAGTGTGATCTTTATAGGTGGCATGGTCATCATAGTAAAGTTGCTTACTAAGACTCACTTCATGTACACAGCAGGATTAGTCAGCAGAATTAAGAAGCCAGGGTTTTCTGCAAACCGAGAGCTTTTCCCTAACTTGACAATGTCCACAGGTAAGGCTGGATGGACTGCTTTTTACCTTACACTAAAGCAAAATATACTGTTTTACCTTTACACTCTGGCATGCCAAATTTTGCCCCCTCTCTGTTGCTGTCAAAAATCAAAATACTATTTGATTGCAAAAGATCTACAAAGAGAAAGCAAAAGTTGATGTTATGAGGAAAACTGTTCTTTTTAAACTCAATATTCTTTTATTTCAAAAACCAAGTAGAAAGGAAAGAGAAACAAAAAAACAACTGGAGAATGATTATAAATTATAGCGCTACCACCATTTATAATTATGTCCAAATTATGAAGTAATGTAAGGATCATCTTTAGGTTAACCAAATTAAAAAAAAATGTTTTCAAATTTATTTTTTTAGAGGAGAGAGAGAGAGGGTGTGTGAGTGAGCAGGTGAGGGGAGGGTTAAAGGGAGAGCGGGAGAGAGAATCTCCAGCACACTCCCTGCTATTTATACTTACGTGCAAAATATGCAATAATGTAGGGATCATCTTTAGATTAACCAGATTTTTAAATTTTTTTTCAAATTTATTTTTTTTAGAGAGAGAGCATGCAAGTGAATGAGTGGGGGAAGGGGCAGAGGGAGAGTGATAATCTCCAGAATCTCTGAGGGGTAGGGGCAGAGGGAGAGTGATAATCTCCAGAATCTCTGAATCCAGACTCCCTGCTAAATGCAGATGTGGAGCTTGATCCTAGGACCCTGAGATCATGACCTGAGCCAAAATTGAGTCAGATGCTTAACTGACTGAGCCACCCAGGTACCCCTAGGTTAACAGATTTTAAATGAACTAAAGCAAACAAATGGATACCAAAGGGGTAGAATAGAAAGATACAAGTAAAGAGAAGGTTTTTTTTTTTTAACTCTAAGATTGAGTCTAAAAATATATGGAAAGTCAATATAGGCTGTTCTAAGCCAGTTTCTTCTTTTATTCTATTTTTTTAAATATGGGAGTTAATATATTACCCTTCCTTTTATTCTAGTACTTTATTAAAATTTTTTTTTAATTTTTAAATTTGTTTAAGTAGGCTCATGCCCAACATGGGGCTTGAACTCCTCACAAGCCTGAGGTTAAGAGTCTCACACTCTACCGACTGAGCCCGGCAAGCACTCCTGATTATTATTTTTTTTTAATCTAAATCTTCTGAGACAGCCCATTTTTCTGAACTTGGTCAAGTCAGGATTTGTTTACACATTGGGCATGACTTGGATTTACATACAAAGGGTCCCTTTAGTTAGCTGGTTCTCTCTGAATAAAAACTCAGAAACATGCTGGATGGCAGGGCAGGATCAGTGGTGCTGCCTGTGGCCTTGTGTCTTAGTTAACAGAGAACGAAGAAAACTCTCAGGGGATCCGAGTCAATGACCTTGATTTTATTATAGCACAACTTCCTTTCCTTATCTTATGTAGCACATTTATAAAGTTGGTGTCGAGCCTGGGCCTGTTCTTTGTTTTTCATTTTTCGTTTACTGTTAGAGTTTCATGCAGCACTTTACCAAAAAACCATTTTCCTGAGACTGTGCTACTCACAATCATGTTTGCCAGTCTTTGTTTACAGAAATTTAGAGCCATAGTAAATGATAGACTATTTTGACAGCTGTCTCTCCTCTGAACTCCCTAATTTTGTTGTTCTCTCCTATGTATTAAACAATTTTATTTTTTTAAGCAAGTATCTTAAATGGGGAATAGAATTTCAAAGGGTGGTTAACATAAAATGAAAGTGTGTCTTAAACATTGAAATGACCTGTATCTTTGTGTAATTTCCAGTGTAGTAAAATAAATCTTTAATATTTGTGTCCATGTCATGTCAGAGTAGCCATTTAAAAGTAGCAAATTCAGTCTTAATTCCTTATTTAGCAGATTAGAAACCAAACCAATCAGTAAATGAATATCACATATCAAATATTTGTCTTTTTTTGTTGTTATATCTTTTAAAATAAACTCTGGCAAACCAAGTATTTTGTCCAGATGCTATTGTCCACATTTATCTACTATTTTCTGTTATATGTTAGGACCCCATCAATAAATGTGCCTATGTTGATATTTCAGTTTCCAGCTAATAGATTTTAAACAAAATTGATGATTTTTATTTTATTTATTCTTTAAAGATTTTATTTATTTATTTGAGAGAGAGAGAATGAGAGATAGAGAGCACGAGAGGGAAGAGGGTCAGAGGGAGAAGCAGACTCCCTGCCGAGCAGGGAGCCCAATGCGGGACTCGATCCTGGGACTCCAGGATCATGACCTGAGCCGAAGGCAGTTGCTTAACCAACTGAGCCACCCAGGCGCCCCAAAATTGATGATTTTTAATTCATTAGTAACTTTAACATTAGAAAGAGTTATTTGTTGAACCTTATTACAGGGCCCATTTATAAGTTGTTTTTCTCCAAGTTCCCACACTTAACTGTTGTTTTGTTCTTTATAAATGCTTTTGATCAAATAACCACTTTTAAAATTACAGCTGATTAAATAAAAGAATGGGACTAGAAATGTCAACATGGCTCTGTTTTATTATTGGAAACATTTGATACGTCCTGAAACCTTGCTGTTGTCTAGTCCTGGAAAACAGCTGTCTCTTCCATTTCTTACCTGGATGCTAAGCCCTGTGTATCAATAATACATGAATTGTCTAGTAGTTACTTAAAAATAGTTTAAATCCCATACACTTGCATTGTTTATGTATAGGAAATACATGCAAAATCTGCTTGAATTATGTGTGTGTGTTTGTGTGTGTATATATATATATACACGTATATATGTGCACATATGGAAATACACACAAATATATGAAAATATGTAAATATTATGTAGGTTATATGAAACATAAAGGAAGGTTTACCAAGTATTGTCCTTATATTAACTATATTCAAATTCCCACCCTTAAACAGAAGTACAGAGTCAATAAATCATGATAAATTTTGCCTAAAGAACAGCTCCCAAATGGACTTCCCTTGCAAGGATTACTTTTTCTAGTTAACAGTTTTGAAAATTAGCCTTTTTAACAAATTACAATAAACTACCATTATTTGCAATGAAATATGAACACACTATAAATAAGCCATATTATAAATTTCAGTTACATAGGTTTATGTTGTGTTTAAGGAAAGAAATTGAAGTATTAGGAATACTTAAAGGCCATGATGGTAAATGGATTACATATTTTGTACAAGTGAAGTATCTTTTAAGTGAAATTTCATGGCTCTTGGCATGGAACTTTATCTTATCCAAGTCCAAATCAGTGTTTAGGAATAGAATTTTTTGGAATTGTAAATAGATAAATAAAGAAATAAGGCTTTAAAAATAATTGCCTAGGAAAGCCACATCATGTAAGAATGTTTATTTTACACAGGACAGTGAAAGACTTTTTACATTTCCTTGCTCAGGACATGGCAGTATTACCAAAATTTTGTCTCACATTCTTTAAATGCTGCCAGTAGGTGGGAACCTGCTTCCCATGATTTTGTTTTCCCCTTTGAACGGTAGTGATGGAGCACTTGCATGATGTGTTTGGTGCCTTGCATGAGGAAGACATGCAAAGGCAAAGGTCCAGTCTGCATGCTGCTTAATGAATGTTTTTCCTTTTCTCTCCCTCCTTGTCATGTGCTTTCAGAAGACAACAATGTGGAAGGTGGGTGCTTTCAACTTTATTTTCCAACTCTCATTTGCCTTTTATTTCTTAGTATTAATAGAGTACATCTCAAATTTAGACGGTAAGTTGAACTGAGCACTTGTTGATTTCTGGATTGTGTATCACTTTTCATAATAGAACATGCACTCTCAACCCCATTAGCCCCTAAGTACATGAAACTCCTTCAGCCTTAACTCCAGTCCTCGATGGATTCTAGCATCCCATGTAAAACTTAAAATACTTATTGCAGTGTTCTATGTGGAAAAAATGATACAATCCTGCTTCTTTTATTTTAAATGAGAAAGTATTTCTTTGCAGTTTCAGAACACAGTGCATGATCTTTTTTCCATTTTTTTCTTGATCAAAATGATTTATTTTCTTTTGGAGATGTTTAGCATTACATCACCTCAAGCTCATTAGTTTAATTTCAAATGATTTGACTTACATAAAGAACACAGAATAAAGCATTGACTATAAGAGGCATAAATTTAGATTAAAAAATAAGCCACTGGCCATTGGAAATGAAAGTGTACAGCACTCCAGCATAATTACTGGTAAGTATATTTGTCATATTCTGTGTCTGTTAAATAAAACTATTATACTTATTAGAGTTTTTTTTTCAAAATTATCTCGGTCAAGCCACTTTGAGAAAGTTACACATTTTTCCTATAGAATCCAACAAACTAAAGTATATTTCAACATTCTTATCTTTAAAGAACTTAAATGTATAAGTCAGTGTGCTGCCAAACAAATCTATCTCTAGATAGACCAAAGAATTGTGAGAGGGAAGTTGATGCTCCATCAACTTATATAATCACAGCATTAACAATTCTTGCATAAACATTTAACTAATGTCTATATTTGAGAAGTGTTTAACATTTTTATTTTAACATATTTTAACATAATTTTAATGCATTTTATTTTGCTGCACTGTTTTGAAATAGAGCCATTCTGCAAAAATAACGAACATTTCTACAGAATGATGTGTCTTAGAAAAAGACTTCCCATCTGAGGTTACAGATAGCTGTTAAAGTTAGTAAGATTTGATGTCTCAAAGAGCAACTCATGGTAATACAAAGTTGGGTCAATAGCAGCCTTCAGCATATTATTTGTGATACTTTCACAAATACATGCTGAACATTAGTTGCTTAGTTGCTGAACATTTCTATTCCATTATTTAAGTAGAATAGATTAAGATTTCAAAAGTAATCATCAGTGACTATTTTTCCAAATGTTGGCTCTGTATATGGCTTCTGTTTTTCTATACTATAATTTTAATAGTATGTGAATATGCACTTGATAAAGATGATATTACCCTGAGGGTCTGACATCTTTCAAAATCAGTATCATTTATATTATGCATGTTAATTGAGATTGAATTTTTTTAATAAGTATCTTTTCAACTTCTTTTCCATTTCCTTAACCATTCTGTAAAATGTTCCATGTTTTTGTTCTTTCTCTTTAAATCCAGTTGCATTCCAGGAGCTTTAAAATCAGCCTAATAAGCCTGAGTGCCTCTTTCCTCACACATGCATCCCATGAAAAATTTTGACAACATTTTCAGAGTATAGGCCCATAAACTATTGTAATAAAGTTTATTCAATCATAATTGTAACATTCCTATTTATAACTTGACTTTGGCAATATAGCGGAGCTCCCTTAGAGGTAAGAAAGTCTAGCATGAGGAATGTGAATGCTTTTGAGATTTATTAACTTCCATCCTTACTGAGGTGGTATTCAAAACCACTATTTGAAGTGTTTTATATATTTTCTAAAAGTTAGATCTTATGCAGACATCATGCCCTGATTTAGTCTACCAAAATTATAAACTATTTTCAGGAAATATGTATAGTAGTTTTAAAATGAAATTGGATGAAAAATTATATAACCTACACAGAATAACCAACAGATCATAAACTTTTTTAACTGCCTCTGTAATTTTTTTTGTTACAATCAGTTTGAAAATACAAAAAAAAGTTATATTACAGAAACATTAAACTTCTGTATTCAGTAGTTTTCATATTTTGATTATATGTTGATTTGTAATTGTATCTGCTGCACAGGGATGTTTAAATACTCCTAAAATTTTAAGGAAATAATGCAAATTGATTTCAGTATGATGTAAGTGGTGTATAATATCATGTAGCTCAATAAAGTCTCAAATATATTTGAAATAACACTAGGAAGTGAAATATAAATTCTATTGAAATTGCTGTATGTATTACTATGTCGCTCCGATATTTTCCCATATTCTTGAAATAGACATGGATTGAGGAGTAGCTTTGTTTCCGAATATGAAATAAAGAACTAGGAATTAAAGCCTCTCAGTAAAAAGTGAGATAATGAGAGAGTTTTTTAAAAGAACATTAGCAGTATTCTTTAGAAAAGGAGTGATCTTCAAACTGAAGTAAACTGTCAAGTAACAGATAATAAATAATTTAAGTAAAGGGAATTCAGTATTATTTTTGAAGACTTCCTTGATGAAATTATGATTTATATAAAAATATAAAACATGATTAAATATATTCACATTAACTCATAGTTTAGTATTTAGATAATGTTTAAGTAAAAGACTAAATAGTTTTGTTCTCCATGGAAAATTACTTAAGCTTATTTAAAACTGATCCATTGTTTCCTAAAAACATCATTCTGTAGTAAAATCCAACTTTACAGCTGCATGTTTAATAGTCTTTTTTGTATTTGAACAAGCTTAGTCAATTGCTACATGTGTCAGACAAGGAGACATTTCTGCATTATCATTTCAGTGTGACTAAGGAATTTTTTTTAATTTAATTATAAAAATTCTCATTTTTTGATGAGGGGAAAAAGATCAGACCCAGCCCATGTTTCAGATATTTCTTTGGGTTTTTAAAAATATGATTTCATCACCAAAGAATAAGAAGCCCTGTGGTGGCAGTGTTCCAAACAGTCTCATCAAAGGGCACAAAGGGCAGATGCAATATTTAAGGGATTGGTTGGATTTTAAGTCATGCTTTTATGCTCTTGATTGTTCCAACTGATACATCGAAGAAATACACAGGGCAGCGTATGCCAATGTTTAAATTGCAGTACTGTAACTCTTTGCCCCAAAGCATTCCAACCAGGGGTTGAAAGAATGCTTTTTGATTTGCCTCTGTGATACAGACATGTCTCATAGGAAACAAGATGTCTGTCACTGAACATTTTTGTCACCGTGACGACCCTGCCTTCCCATGCTCCCTTGTTTATTGCTGACTGTGCTCTTGTTTCCCTTCAAGGTCTGGCGCACCTGATGATGGGCGACCAAGGTATGGGCTCTGTTCCTTTTCCACTCTGCTTTCAGTGTTTTCTTGTTCTGTAGCTGCTTTAAACCATCACTGCAAAGGATGGGCAAATGCTTGCAAATTATCTGGCTGCAAAATAATACATAATTTTGTTCACATTTTTTCATGTTTTTCTCCCCTTTATTTGTTGGTTTGATTTTGGTTTGCTCCTTTGACTTCTATTTTCCTTCATTCTTTGCACTATAATATCTGCAGATAAATGAGACATAAGAATTTGTGATTGAAAGTTTCCATACAATTATAAGCATATGCAGTTAAGGGTCGCTATAGTAAAGAAAAACCGAGAACCATCAGAAATTAATATCATATTCAGTTTAATGTACTGTACCAAAAAGAGTCCATTTTTCACCCATGCATGGCAGTTTGGGAACATGCAGACATCTTTGGCTTCTGGCTTCTAGAATGCTGAGTATAGTGTTTCACAGAATCAATACTTTTTCTACGTATGCTACAGTCATTGTGTATCTTCTTTTTTGTGTAATCTTTTAAAGTGAGCATGGGTGTTTCAGTTCTTTTGCATGTTGCCTTAAAAAAGAAGGCAGATTTCTCAACATGTGCTGATTATATCTCCATGTGTTTTCAAACCCTTATTTATACTTTCTTGTCTTGTTTAATTTTCAAAGATGGTGCATTTACATATATTCATAATTCTTATTGTTGTTTCTCTTTTTATTCTCTTTGTATGGAAACCCTTTCTTCATGGAACCATTTCATCAAATCCATAGGTAAAAGTAAAGGTATTACATTATTTTATTTCTTCTTAATATCATCTGTATGAATTACAGTGTATACACATTATGAAAATGTATTTAGACCTTTTTGCATTAGTAATGGGCACTGGGAGGTAGGTATGAGTGTTAATGAATATTTTATTAATTGAAGGTAAGAAAAATGCATCAAAATGTTTCACTCTTTTTTTTCTTGCTCTTTAGGGTGATATTTTTTCCACGTCGGCTGCTTATATAATTAGTATATTTAGAAATTAGCTACAGGTTTCAGGATCATTTTTTTTTTTTTGCAGTATCATTTAATGGTAGTTAAATGATGAGTGTAGTCACCATAAATATGTCATCCTCAAACATTTAACTCGGGAGCACACCTGCCCCAGCCATTTTGCTTTGGGATGTCTAAGCATGTGCAGCATTGAAATGGTACTGTGGTGCGCTCATCGCCTTGTTGCCTGCTAGATGTCTATATATACATTAATTCGACAATAACTTGAAAAGGCAGTACTGTGAAAGAGACAAAGAAACAAGACAAGCCTGTTCTTTCTTTTGCACATACTAACTTTGTTTTAAGAACGTTATCGACCAGGTGTACATTTCTGCATCACTTGGTAAGTCAGGCATGTGTACTCCTTGACAGCATTGATGCTAGATTTAAAAGCATGCTTAATTTGCCATTTAGAGCCATCCACATTGTGTTTAGTGTTTTCATTAACAGGAAGTGAATGATACGTAAACATGGTAAATATGTATCATAGCCTTTAAATTAACCATTTTTAACTATGTATTACTGAATGTGCCCTTGGTCTCTAGTTTTTGTTTTTGTTTTGTTTTTGGTTTTCATGGGTTTTGTTTTTATTTTTAATGCAGGAATGTGTCTTATTCTTAAATTCTCTGAATTTTCTTGTGCTCTGAGTCTAAATCTGAATTAGGACAAAAGCTCACAGTTCTTCACCTTTACGTTTGTGTCATCTAGCAGGGAAACTTTTCTGCTTGAAAAAGCACCTGAACATGAGCCAGGCAATAAGTAAGAAATGATATCAGTTTTAAATGTGTAAAATTGAGCTTTAGAAACAAATGTTGCTTGGGTATTTTGAGCCAATTAAGAGAACATATGCTATTGCAGTTTGTGTTTTGGTCAACCATTTCCAATATTATAATTTAATATTGTTTTAAGCCTTCTAGCAACTACACAAATGGCAGTATTTATCAATTGTTTTAGAGATTTCATGTACCATTTGGGAGGTTTTCTAAACTTTTTATGTCGAATTCTCATCTACTTCCCTTTCTCAGTGGGCATTTCCTACCATGTTCCTTCTTAGAGGATTCAGGATGTCATAGAGGGAACTGTATTTATATTTTATTTTACTGACTGAGTGACCTATATGCATATGTGTTTGTATATGTATGAATGCATGTATATACACAAACTTCCTAAATATACATACACATATACGTTATGTTGTAAAAAAGTAACTCAAAAATAATCTTTTAATTCTATAACCATTTAACTCTACATACACAATAATTCATGTTTATACTCAGCTGATATTTGTTTTGATGTAATTAATGCTAAGTGTCACTTAATTTCATTCAGTTTTATTATGTCAGTCTTAAGTGTTTTCTGTTGGCATGTGTGTCAAACATACTTTACTTCACCAGTTTTCATTGAAGTTTATTCCTCAGTCAGCACAAAACTACAGAGTGCAGGAATTTGGTTGTTCCTCTACATTTTTCTTCTGTTAATGGAACCAGGATGATTTTTGTTGTTAAATGGGGAAAGAAGATTTTAAGATAGATTTGAATATTTTGCAAATCAGAGTGGTAACCTTTACATGTTGGTTAATTAGATGTATAGAAATGAGAAACATGATTTGTAAGTCTTCTTTAATTGTAAATCAGTTCAACAAATCTGTATTCTAGAGCAAAAATACAATCTTGACTATGACATGGTATGCACATTCAAAGAGTTTCAGTTTATTAGGGAAATGAAAACATGTGGATAAGTTAGTATAAATGACAGAATGGAAGTGCTGAAAATGATAAAAAAAATGTGATTAACATTCAGAAAAGATAAAGATAACATGAATCAGGGGCTTCCCTTAGGTAGCTCTCCTTGTCCTGTGCCACATGTCGAAGGAATCAAAAAATACCTAGAAACTTTCCACTGTAGCTTCAATATCAAGTTAAATCCTAGTTGTGCATAAAATAGGTGTTAAACCTGTCCACTCTGAAATAATTTATTTGCATTGTAAATTAATGCTTCCCAAATATTTTCACCACAGTATAATCCTGGAGCATTTTTCTTGACACTGTTGCCTTCTTTAGCAGTAGTGAATTCAGGGACTCTGGAATGAACATCTCTGCATTAATGTCTTTCTTTCTTTCTTTCTTTCTTTTTTTCTTGCGTCCAGAGGCAAAACTGGATTCAAGAACATTATCATTTTGATTTTTTCTGTATGGATTTTAAAATATTTTCTAAATTTTTAAATGCCCAGTGATAGATGAATGTTATTTCTTAAAAACAAACAAACAAACAAAAAAGCACACAAAAAAAACTCATCTAAAGAGAACATTATTCCTGTTAACCTTCTTCATCCTCCTCAGTCTTCTCCCTAGAGGTAAGCACTGATACCACTTTGTGATGTATCCTTACATAGTTGGTGTGGGTCCTTTCATACTCCCTAATTAAGTTTTCAGGGTTTAGAAACTGCAGAATCCCTTATGATGTGTACATGACAAGAACAGCTAAGCCATGTTAAGGAGACGTGTTAAGGATCATTGCTATGTGCTGGCAGAATCATAATGAATGAAATGGAAGCTTTCTCACCCTTCCCATAGGCCATCTTGCCTCATATTTTCAATTGGTCATTCTACTTCAAACTTTAGAGTTAATTATTTGTATTTGTTTTCAAATACACCTTTAACTGGATGCAGTTAGGAATAAACTTGGTTTCAACACAGCTTTCTTTGGGATAGCTGAAGAAAGGTGTTATCTAGAGCCAACCTTGCTTCTGCTAGTTGTGGTTAGATGGATCCAAATGGGTTTTGTGAAAATTGTGTTTGCTTTCTTTTTTAAGCTTGAAATTTGTCGTTAGTATTCTTAGGACCATTGACAATGCTGACTTTATTCTCCATAGAATTTATTCTCCTTAGAATTTAGGTTTGTTTATTTGCCTGGGAATTGAGTTGTTTTTTGTTTCTGTTTTTATTTTTTCCATAATTGTTTAACTGATTGTTTCATTTCAGTAATTATTTACTCATACTTTACTCTAATGGTTGTCTGAGAGAAACGAATGACCATTTCAATCAAAATACCAAAAAAGTAAGTTACACTGCAAATCCAGCCATCGTGGCTGGTTAATAGCTCAGGAGCTATGAATAATTAATGTTAATAATGAATTTATGTTGGTGCTTTGATTGGAGACTTGTATTTTCCTTTATAGCAGTCATTTTAATTGTAATTATATATTTATATGAGTGATTATATATTTAATGTTAATTTTTCCTAGTAGAATGTAAGCTCCATGAGGGCAGGAAGCTTGACTTTCTTTTTAAACATTGTATTTCCAGAATATTTTTCATATTGTATCTTGAATTTACCATTTTCATGACTTAAGGATTTATGTGTGTGAGGTTGGGGTTGCACATTGGAAGAGGTAGATGTAGAGGAAGACATGGAGGGTTTGGAGTGGACAAAGTAAAGGGTGGCAAAGGAAGTGGAAATTTAGGCAAATAACTGAAAAGAATTGTAGCAACAAATTACATGGAATCCTCTCTTCTCTGTCTGTCAACTTTCTTTTGTTGCCTATCATCCATATCCTTTTTCCAGAGCTGCAGTATTTCTTTCTTGGTAAGGCCTCGTTCTGAAGATAATCACTTTGATATACCTTAGCATATGCACCACAGTGGGTCTGTAAGGAAGTGAAGTCAATGTATCTTTGTATTTAAGGGTTTTCAGGAATTTTAATGTGATTTGTTGTCACAGTGTCAACTAATTTTATAGCCTTCATTATTCATACAGTACAGAAAATTTCCCGAAAGTTAGAACTGATGTTATGCTATCTTATGTGGTTTCCATGAGGTTTTTGTTTGTTTTTTGCTATTGTTGTTGTTTTAAATCTCACTGTATCAACTGTAATGTACCAAAAAACCTGTATAGATTGGGTTTCAATTGCAAACTTCCAAAAGAGCCAAAATTTATGTCTTATCTTGTGATATGAGCATATTTACTGTTCCTCCCTTCATAAAATCTGCAGCATATTTGCAAAGTAAATGTCCATTTGACCATTTCAAATGAAACAATAAGTGTTTGATTATCCAGGTTTCTCATATTTCTAGACGGCCAAGGTATTACAAATACAGCTGTCAGGCATAAAATTATTGTAAAAGGACCTAAGCTTTTTTGTATTAGTGAAAATCAAGATCTTAAAATAGAGTAATTTATGAAAAAAATAATAAAATTTTCTCAAAACTAATTGTATCAATAAGTAGATATAATGGATTCTACTACAATTAGCAATATCAAAGTTAATGTGTTTTAAAATTTTATCTGTAATGTCACACCACAACTAACATTTTATTATATTTACTCTTAAAATAGATTTGATATTATTAATATTTAGGGGGAGAAAAAAGCATTTAGTATTTTTTATACATTTTCCTTTGTTTCTATAACTTTTGTTACCATCTTTCAATTCTTGCATTGCTAATTTGTGTATGAAGTATCCAACTTCAAATCACCATTATGATGCATATTTGTTTTATAACTTTTAAATACATTTTACTGTGGTTTCTGATGTGGATCTAATTTGATTTTGAAAATATCCTATTTCTTTTCTTCTGTATGGCTTTTTAAATCATATTTCCTTATTTAACTTTATAATAAGTATTCTTCATTATTCAGAAGCATTTGTGAATGTTGACAGAATTTTACTGTGTTGAAATGCCTACATTTTGTGCATTTGCAAACTAAGCAGTAATTTATTTTGAATTATCTGTTATTGCTTTTACTGTTGCAGTACCAGGGAATGCTCCTCATTCACAGTTATAGAACATGGAAAGACTAGAATTTCACTTTATAAGATCAGGCATTAAATATCTTCATGATCTTTATAAGTATATTCATCAATATGACATACATAGAAGCTTATGTGACTAGAATTTGGAATTTTTTTTAGTTTTTCTGTAGCCTACGTGCCTATCACTTCTGGGTGTAATCAAGAAAAATTACTTTTAAAGTAAATATTTATGTATTATCTCTTGCTGTAATTCAATCATTTTTGTCATTATAGTTATTACTAATAAGTCCCAGCTCCATTGAATCTCTACACTCTTAGCTCTGGGATGAGATGTTGCACATGTCTTCATACATTCTATAAACAGTGGTGACATTGAATAACTAATAAACTAAGCAAGGGCTTTATTAGACTTGTAGTAGATTAATTTATCCTTGGAGAAGAGCACAGAAAGGACTCTCCACAGTCTAATATTTTTAAGAATGAGGTAGTATAAATATAAATTTAGATGCTTTACTAAGACCAAAAATAGCAAAAAAATTTAATTATGGCATACTAGACTTTAAAAAGGATGATTCCTGTGGTGCCTGGCTGGCTTAGACAGTGGAGCATCCGATTCTTGATTTTAGAGTTGTGAGTTCAAGCCCCACATTGGGCATGGAATTTGCTAACTAACTAAATAAAATAAAAGGATGATTCCTTTTCCAAAATAATGATTTTTATCTTATCTGTCCATTTTAAAATATTTTTTATTTATCTAGATTTTGTTCAAAAAACAACATCAACACATTTAGGTTGGTAAGAGGGAATATTTTTTTAAATTGTTTTAGCCAGTGGTTTTAAAGAAAATTGTAATTTCCCAGAGTTCTTAGCTCATATACTAAAGGAATCAGGATCTTTAAATAGAATCATAGAATTTTGGGGGCACCTAGGTGGTTTAGTCGGTGGGGTGTTGGACTCAATCTCGGGGTTCAGGCCTCACATTGGGTATGGAGATTACTTAAAAATAAAATATTTTATTTTTCCAATATTTATTTATTTTGGTGGGGGGAGCAGCAGAGGGAGAGGGAGAGGGAATTTTAAGCAGATTTGACAGGGTGCTGGATCTCATGACCCTGAGATCACAACCTGAACAAAAACCAGGAGTTGGATGCTCAACTGACTGTGCCACTCAGGCGGCCCTGTAAAAAGAAAATCTTGGGGTGCCTGGGTGGCTCAGTCAGTTGAGTGTCTGCCTTCGGCTCAGGTCATGATCTCAGGGTCCTGAGATTGAGCCCCGCATTGGGCTCCCTGCTTGTGGGAAGCCTGTTTCTCCCTCTCCTTCCCGCTTGTACACACACACTCACTCTCTCTTTCAAAAAATAAATAAAATCTTAAAAAATAAAATAAAAAAATAAAAATAAAATCTTAAAAAAAATGAATCGGGGTGCCTGGGTAGCTCAGATGATTAAGCGTCTGCCTTCAGCTCAGGTCATGATCTCAGGGTCCTGGAATCAAGCCCCGCATAGGTCTCCCTGCTCAGTGGGGAGTCTGCCTCTCCCTCTCCCTCTGCCTCTCCCCCCACTCGTGCTCTCTCTCTCAAATGAATAAATAAAGTCTTTAAAAAAAAATAAAGTCTTTAAAAAATAATCATAGAATTTGGAACAGGAAGGAACATTACAAGATCATCTAAAAATGATACTCTTGATTATAAGGCATGATAGGAGATACTGCTTGTTATGATAGACAAAACATTGTGGAGAATTTGAACTAAAATAACTGGTAGAGAATAACCAAACTTAAGGAAACTTTAAAGACTTTAGTTACACACTGATAATCATGAAGGTTTCATATTCTTATTCTTACAAAATAAATTTAGAGGTAGTGTGAAGGAAACCAATCAGTATTAAAGAGGATGCTATTGATTCTCATTTCAAGGTTTCCTTTTTAGTGGTGTAAAATTTTATTTTATAATAAGAGAGCAGGATAGTGTGATGGGTAGGAGTCCATGAAGTCATGAGACCTGGGTTCAGATCCTTTATTTGTCCTTGGGCAAGTAATATAGCCTTACTTTATATAAATCTTATGATCTGTGATACGGGCTAATAAAAATACTCCACTCTCAAGGATATGTTACATGACAAATTGCATAAGTACTTAGAAGATGGTTTTTATTGATTGTAGCAATGAAATAAAAGAAGATACTTGTTTAGAGTATTTAGATTAAATGAATTTTAAAACTAATGATCTGTAATCTGCCAAAGGTTTAAAAAACAACATTAATTTCTTAATATCTTCTGTCCATCATATAAATACCTATAATTTATGATTCTGTGATTGTTTTAAGTTATAACTAATTGGACCTCATTGGCCTGATGGCCCATACTACAAAGAGTATTGGTACACTAAAGCATTAAAGGTTGATTGTACTTAAAATTATTTAGATATTTCTGTAACTCTTTACATTTTCATTTTTTTTCTTCCATACAATGATGAAGTTGAAATGGACTTGTCTCCCCTTTAAAAAAACGTAGGAGTTCATTGGCAAAGTGCTGCTTTTTAGGCACAAATTTGCAGGCTGAAGGGAACAGGGAGGTAAATATTTTCTCAGGGACTGAAAGTAACCCTCCAGAGAAAACTTTTTTTGTGAATTAATGATTTGCCTCAGTAAGAACTCCATAGAGTGATATATGAGTTGGGTTTATAGGAAACCACTTAGTCACCTGAAGACCAGATTTTCAAGGAAAAGCTAATTAGGGACTTCTCTTCCTATATAATATCTTTGCTAGAAAATAACATAATTACCTTGAAATACTTACGTATTTGGGTAGCACCCTCACATCCTTCAAGATTCTGTTCAAATGGCACTTTCTCAAGAGACTTACTCTGATTATCCTATTCAATACTACAATTTGCCCTTCTCCTGAATTATCATACCCCAGTCTAGTTTTTCTTTTTTTTTCCCAGTCTACTTTTTCTTCCACGATGATTATTATCTTCTAACCTACTTTAATTTTTTTTTCATTTACTTTGTTCACTGTTTATTGTCTTTCTTTCTCCCTCCAGAATACAAGAGGGCAGAGATTTCTGCCCTGTCCTGATATATCTCAAGAGCCCCTAGAACAGTGGCTATCACAAGTAGGTACTCAATAATCCTTGGTTAAAGACGGAACTAATTGGCTAAACAAGTGTGTAAAATTTCCTTTTAGATTTTACTACAGATATGATTTTTTCTTTCTTATAATACACTAATTTTAACAGTTCTTTCTCCTTTTTGCTTTGAGGTAGATCTTCCCATGAAGGACAAACTAAATCAATAAAAACAGATTTTTTTTCTCCTTGAATTGGGAGTGTGGACTCAGCTTGTCCCTTTTGATCTTCCTTGATTCCTGCCCAATTTAGGTGATCTCAGAGAATTTGGAAAGGATTTGAAAACCACCCCAGCGACCACTGATGATCAGACTCTTCCTTTCAAATTTCTCTAACAACCAGTCTTAAAGTAATGATTCTTTAAGAAAGGGAACGTAATTCATCTTTGTATATCTTTGTGTGTACATAGGTAACAGGAAGAAGCTCCTGCACATTTGACTTCTAAACAGCATTATTCATTGTGACTGTCAGGAAGTGCTTTTTGGCTATTTGTGAGAGGGAAAGTTTCAAAGAATGAGGTAGATCTGTACTTCATCTTCATGTAGCTTAACTTGTGCTTCTAACATTTAAATAAATATATTCATTCTTCTCAGGTCCTCAAATAGCTATATATACCTTAAGGATCTTTGACTTTTACCCAGCCCAGGGATAAATGATCATATTTTCAAGTAGATGATTTATCAAGTAGTCCAGGTCCACAGCCAGCTGTCCTAACCTATGGAACTTGCACTGAAGAACTACAGTGATTGGAAATCGCCAAATCAAAAAGCAACAACAAAACTACAGTGCCTAAGGTCATGGTTCCCTTAAAATTAGTATCTTATTATTTGTCCTTTTGGTAGAGAGAGAGAGAGAGGGACAGAGAGAGAGAGAATGGTTTCATTCAGTTTCAGTCATGTATTACTAAAAGCACCAATGAGGTTCTTCTTTATGTGGGACTCTTAGACATGGTATAAAGCCATAGCTTTTCAGAATGGATGTTTTCAAGGTCTTTCACATTAAGAAATATAAGCACAGTGATAATCGTTACCATTTTTCAGGACATGTCTTTACACGTTCAAATTATATCTACTTATACAGAATGTATATTCTACTAAGTGCAGTTTTCCCCTTTCTGCTTGGCTTGTTTGCCTATGCATTGCTGTGTGCCTAGGACCACATGATAGCTCGTTCAGAAAAGCAGCAGCTGAAGTAGTCTTCAGTGATCATTAGTATTTACTTTCACCAAGTAGAGTGCAGGGATGCTACCACAGTTGTGAGCTGAGAACAGTGTTTTCTTTCACCTTAGATAATTTTTTTAATACATAGCACAGATAGCGAGCAATTTGATGACTCAAGACAAATGATAATTCAGGAAATTAAAACGACTCATGTGTTATATGAAGTTTCTAAGCATGATTTTATTTTTTGGCCTGAATTACCTGGTCAGCTGACCCAGTTCTCCATTTCATTTTCTAAACTTGGCATTATAAAGTCAGGAGACATTTGGAGAAAATTAAATTACTCCATTCAAGGGAACAATCACATTTAGAGTGGACTAAAGCACAGCCAGAGGGATGGAAATCCCTAGATTGGTCAGTTGTGGTTTCAGTTCACAGGGAAATCCTCATTCACAAGCTAACCATAGATTTTTTGCAGAGAGCTAATGGCAAAATATGCCGGGAATCTTCTGTTCAACTTAGGGAACAGCTATTTTTGATGCTATGCTGACCTAAAAGAATTATGTGATGGCTTGTTATGACTGTCTTTCTAGTGATTATTTGTTTAGATGAAAGAATGCAGTGTCTGACAGACAGCAGGGCATGCATTTTGTATTGCTTCCCTAGCAGAGCCCTTAGGTTTGCACTGACCCGTCTGTATTTCCTGTGACCAGTGGTATTCTTTGTGAGAAGACTGAGTGAAATTAGGAGCCGTTCATTGTGATGGAAAGGGAGAGAAGCTGATTGCTCCAAAATAAAGCCAGAATTTGAACTGATGCATGTGAGGACAATTTGGTTTCGGACTTACTCTCTCATTGTTTATAAAGAGTGATGTCATGACCTCTTAGGGTGAAGACGCTGTTGCTTTTTTCTTGAACATCTTCAAGTATGTCTTCTCTAATTTAAAAAAAAATGTTCTGGGGGTGCCTGGGCAGCTCAGTTGGTTAAGCGTCTGACTCTTGATTTTGGCTCAGATCATGGTCTTAGGGTTATGAGACTGAGCCCTGCATTGGGTCTGTGCTGGGTATGGAGCCTGCTTAACATTCTCTCTCTCTCCCTCTCCCTCTCCCCCTCCCCTGCTCTCTCTCTCTCAAAAATAAAAAAAATGTCTGATTTAAAGGAGGACTGCTGTTTTTAAGAGAGGCTGGCCAAGTAACTTACCTCCTTCTTAAAACTTCTGAAAAATTTCTGAAACACCACTACAAACTTTGACCTCATTACCATTGTTCTGACCCCACAGTTCTCAAGTTGGTTGCCCTGCCCACTCCCACCCATCAATCACCAGGGGCACATTTTAAAAAATACTGATTTTAAAGGAACTTGCCTGATAATTGTACTTAGTAGACCTAGGATGGATTGGAATCCTATACCTTGAAAAACCCCCTCAGCTCCCCCAGAAGCTTCTAAAGCACAGCCATTTTTTGAAGTGTTACCGACTCAGTTCATTGGCTTTTGGTCTCTTTAAGAGTTAAAATTTGTACTTCATGGTGATGAAGGTCATTTATTTCTTCTTGCAAGGGGCATATTCAAGTTTTTAATTAAGTCCATGTTGCTTCTGCATTGAGAGACTTTTCTTGCTAATAAAAAAAATTATCTTGCTTTAAGAGAAGTTGGTCCATTATGAAAGTATAGGGAAATAAGAGACAGTTTTTGAGTTAGGCCTTCCCGTTATCCTTGAAATGAAACAGTTGGTATTCAGACTAGTAAAGATGTCACTGGGATCTCTCAAATCTTGTGCTAAAGGTCATTAAAATTTTCATTGTGTAGCGTTCAGATAGGTGCTTCAAAAAATCAAATTGGCTATGTGGCAACATTTAAACTTCCTATGTGATGCCCACCCATGGATAATTTGTAATATATTCTAGGATCATTGCCATGGTAAAGAGATCCAGACAAAGAGAAAACCAAACAGTAAATGCTGAGCTCACATAAGAAATATGCCACATATATATCTCTATACAATAAAAAAGTTGATTATGATACTTTTTTTAAAACTGGAGGCTATGGTGAAGGAGGCATTCAATAAAATAAGAATATGCCATTTCTACAAAGGCCAAGCTTTAGGGGTGGAAATTTGGTCCCTGGAGTCCATTAAGAAAGAAATAATGTTCTTATGAGACATTTTAGAGATGACTGACACAGGTATAAGACTTATATGGATATATATTATCAGATTTTAAAAACCTACAAAAGGAAGGGATAAAAAAAAAAAATGTGATTGGAAAGAAATGCAGGAAGAGGAGTGCTGAAGGGGAGAAGCTCCCGGGGTGGGGAGGGGGAGTTATCATGTAGGTGCAGTGACAACACAGCATTATTTCCCCAGGTAGCAAGGATGTGGAAGAGCAATGGCTGCAGCCTGAGAGGGCAACCTCAGGGACTAGAAAACTCTAGAAATAAATGGGTACCTGTTTCACGTGAGAATAACCCATATTGCCAAAGGTATCTAGCCAAAGATAAATCTCTCAGTAGCCCTACCCTGTTACTCACTAACTAACTAAATTACTAACATACAGTGTTTGAAAGTACCATATAATTTCTTTTTTTTTTAAAGATGTTATTTATTGGAGCACCTGGGTGGCTCAGTCGGTTAAGCATCTGCCTTTGACTCAGGTCATGATCTCAGGGTCCTGGGATCAAGCCCCTCATCTGTCTCCCTGCTCGGCGGGGAGCGGGCTTCTCTCCCTTGCCCTCTGCCCCTCCTCCCTGCTTGTGCCCTCTCTCTTAAATGAATAAATACAATCTTAAAAACTTAAAGATGTATTTTATGTTAGTCATAATCATACATGTAATCCTCAAACAAAAAGAGGTAGATTTTATGAGTCTCAGTTTACACATGAGGAAAATGAGTTTAAGAATGGTCAGATATTACCTTAAAAACTAATGACGTAATGTATGGTGATTAACATAACATAATAAAAAAATAAATAGGAAGAAAAAAGAATGGTCAAATAACTTAACTTTTAAATATATTTCCCTGACCTAAAACATAACCTCTCTTAGGCTCTTCTGAGACCTTAGGACATATCTTGCTAATGAACGCACACAATAAATTGAGATAAAGTACAGATGCTCACAGATAAAGTTCAAAGGTATGGCTGCTTCATGTTGGGATACTGAGTGTAGTTCCAGAGCAAGGAGCTTGGAGGGGCCACTTTCGCTGCTCCTGGCGCATACTGCCTCTGTGGCGGCCCACTGCAACACAAATGCTGGAAGCTATTTTCGCTTTTCAGCTTTTTTGTAAAAGCAAAAAACTCTGTGAATTTCTTTTGGCTAGCCAAAACAGTTACTAGTGTAGATCACCCCTAAAAGTGAAGTGGTGTAATGTGAATTTTCAAAAAATTGGGATATATGTGTAATTGCTTTAGCAAGGAAAAGGACTTAGTAATAGAATCATAAATTTGACTAATCTTTAGAAGTATCGTAGTCCAAATGCCTACACAACAAACTCTTCTGCTGGTTCTGGGATCGTGCTGATCCAAACTTTGTTTCCATGTCCAGAAGGAGAGTGTACCTGTAGCAGTCTTTTAAAGGAGAGTTTTAATTATTAAAGAGTTTCTCTTCTTAATTTGAATCAAAATATGCCTGCTGAAACTATCGCCAATTAGCCATCTGCATGTTGTTATTGTTACTAAGATAGTTACTGAGTTTCTTCAGTGTGGTGTGCTCTCTGTGTTTCCAAATTATCTGGAGTTAAACACAGTCTGTCTAATTTCTCATGCACATTAAAAAAAATAATTTCTATAAATACATCCCCCACTCTCATACTCAGACCCTAATTTTTTCTTTTCCAAATTTTATAACTTCTGTTTCTAAAACCATTCTTCACAGTGTTTAAATCCTTTTCATGTTCTTCCTGGCCATCTCCTCCTGCTCTGGACATATTTTAGCTGTCAGAATATCTCTTAGAGTCAATTTCAGAATTAATCACAGGATCCCTGATGTCTGAGCAGGGAGGACACAGTAAGGTGTAAGAATTCTCTGGTTCTGGAAATAATAATACCTATACTCAGAGGTATGTGTGTGTGTGTGTGTGTGTGTGTGTGTGTGTGTGTGTGTGTGTGTATTTTGTTGCTATTTTTCTTTGTTTTGTTTTTGTTTTGATCAATGTTTCTGTTTTGTTGACTAATTCTAAACTTTTAGTTGAAACCTGTAAGTTTTTCCGTCTGAACTGCTGGTAATTCAGCCTTATTCTCTACTCACCAATTAATTGCGTGAGCCTATTTCAAAGCATGAAATATATTTCTATTCAAATTTCATCCTCAAACATTAAAAAGAATTTAAATATCTACCCAGTCTCCTATGCAAGATGCTGGGAATACAAAAGTAAATAAGCCATAACATATTGGGAAGGTATCTGTCCTAGAGAGATTTATAGCTCAGTAGTAGGTAAAGACATTAAACATATAAGTCACATCGACAGTTAAAAGCCCTGTGATGGGGGGCACCTGGGTGGCTCCGTCTGTTGGGTGACTGCCTTCGGCTCGGGTCATAAATAGGGTCCTGGGATAGAGCCCGGCGTTGGGCTCCCTGCTCAGCGGGAGGCTTGCTTCTCCCTCTCCCACTCCCCTGCTTGTGTTTCCTCTCTCACTGTCTCTCTTTCTGTGTCGAATAAATAAAACCTTAAAAAAAAAATAAAAAATAAAAAAAGTCCTGTGGTAGAAGTCACTTAAAAGAATCAATATTCCTCATTAGCTGAGTCTCATAGAATTATTGGATGTTCACTAGATTAACATGGTTGAGTAGTGTATTTGTTTTCTGTTGATGCCATAATAAGTTCCATAAACATAACATCTTAACATAAATTTGTTATCCTACAGTTCTACAGGTCATGAGTCCAACATGGGTCTCAGTAGGCTGAACTCTGTATGTCAGCCGGGCAATGTTCCTTTTTGGAGGGTCTAGGAGAGACTTGGCTTGTTTCCTTTTCCAGTTGTTTGAGGCTAGAAAAAAGCTACAGTCATGACTCCTTTCCTCCATCTTCAAAATCAGTAATCTTGCGTATCTCTACTATTCTTCTGTAGTTACATTTCCCTTAGATAGTCTTCTGATTCTTTCTTCTGCTTATAAGGAGTTTGTTGATTACACTGGCCCCATCTGGATAATCCTGGAAACTCTTCCTCCCTTAAGCTGATTAACAAACTTAATTATATCTGCAACCTTACTTGTGTTTGCAAAGTAACCTAGATTCTGGGGATTACGATGTGGTCATCTTAAGATGCCATTATTTCTTTGTACCACAGGTAGAAATATTAAATCAAAGGAAAAATGTAAGAAAAGTCATGGAGTTATGGTAGAGAAGTGCTGATTTTAAGAATTGGAAATAGAGCATGAATGCAACAAGGGAGCCTGAGAGAACTGGAGAAACAGATAAGGGTCAAGATGATGAAAAGCCTTAAGGTACAAGATAAAATTTGCTTTTTAGAAAGATCACTCTGACAAGAGAACAGATTTGAGGAGTGCAAACTAAAGATAAGAAAATAGCAAAGCAGTTATGAGTTAGTCAAGAAGCATCAAGGGCTTATACTTTTGTCTTAGCATCAGAGATGGAAACGAGTGAATAGATGTGCTATATCCTAAGTCGTTGGCTTCAACAGGACTTGTTGATTGATTAGATGCAAGAGTGACAGCAAGACCGGAGTCATGACTGACTCCCAGATTTTCATCTTAAATTCTTAGGTGGATGATGGTGTCATTTACCAAGACAGTGTGGATTAATGAAGAGAAAATGGGGGTGAGGAGGAAATGGAAGCAAGCATACTCTGATTACTGTTTTAGTTCAGGCATACAACCAGTCAACTATTTTGAATCTTAACCTGTAATTCCATGCTTGTGCCATCTACAAACATGATTTACATCTACTCCATGTTTTCTTAAAAATGGACAACATCGCTCGGCATCAGGGAAATCCAAATCAAAACCTCAATGAGATACCACCTCACACCCGTCAGAATGGCTAAAATTAACAAGTCGGGGAACGACAGATGTTGGCGGGGATGTGGAGAAAGGGGAACCCTCCTACACTGTTGGTGGGAATGCAAGCTGGTGCAACCCCTCTGGAAAACAGTATGGAGGTTCCTCAAACAGTTGAAATTAGAGCTACCATTCGATCCAGCAATTGCACTACTGGGTATTTACCCCAAAGATACAAATGTAGGGACCCGAAGGGGTACGTGCACCCCAATGTTTATAGCAGCAATGTCCACAATAGCCAAACTGTGGAAAGAGCCAAGATGTCCATCGACAGATGAATGGATAAAGAAGATGTGGTATATATATACAATGGAATATTATGCAGCCATCAAAAGGAATGAGAGCTTGCCATTTGCAATGACGTGGATGGAACTGGAGGGTGTTATGCTGAGGGAAATAAGTCAATCAGAGAAAGACATGTATCATATGACCTCACTGATATGAGGAATTCTTAATCTCAGGAACAAACTGAGGGTTGCTGGAGTGGTCGGGGGTGGGAGGGATGGGGTGGCTGGGTGATAGACATTGGGGAAGATATGTGCTATGGTGAAGGCTGTGAATTGTGTAAGAGTGTTGAATCACAGATCTGTACTTCTGAAACAAATAACGCAACATATTTTAAGAAAAAAGAAAAAGAAGAAGATAGCAGGAGGGGAAGAATGAAGGGGAGTAAGTCAGAGGGGGAGATGAACCAGGAGAGATGATGGACTCTGAAAAACAAACTGAGGTTTCTAGAGGGGAGGAGGGTAGGGGGATGGGTTAGCCTGGTGATGGGTATTAAAGAGGGCACATTCTGCATGGAGCACTGGGTGTTATGAACAAACAATGAATCATGGAACACTACACCAAAACAAATTATGTAATATATGGTGTTTAACATAACAATAAAAAAAGTTTTTAAAAAAATGGACAAAAATATGGTAGAGAATAGAGTTGTCAGAATGCTCCTGGGGACCGACTTCAATAGCCATTGTTACATCAGTCTGAATTCATTGTATATTGCCATCCAACCACCTTTGATTCTATACTGTTAACTAGATCATATTTCTTCATGTATTTCAAAATATGTCTTAAAAATTCAGTCAAATTCTTTGCTGAAACATTTAATATACTCTGTCTAAATCATAAAGCATTATTGGGAAAGTTATTTGTATTCAGTAGTGATAAATACTGAATTATTTCACTTGATCTTTCACTTCAACGTATATGCTTATTCAGTACACCCCGGTAAGGTTCTTTGTGAAGAACTTTGTGAAGACCTTTGTGAAGCATAAATGCATATGTCAGGTTTATAACTATGTAAAAAATAAAAAAAATAGTGACAACGAAGGAGAATAAGAGGTTAATTCTTACTAGAAGAACAAACAAAATTTCCTGGAGGCAGTAGTAGTTGAACTGGAGGAGGTGAGAATGAGGACAGAGGATAGACTTGACAGGGAGGGGAGCATCTACACGATAGAACATCATGATCCGGGGCAACTGGGTGGCTCAGTCGTTAAGCGTCTGCCTTCGGCTCAGATCATGATCCCAGGGTCCTGGGATCGAGCCCCGCATCAGGCTCCCTGCTCCGCGGGGAAGCCTGCTTCTCCTCCCACTCCCCCTGCTTGTGTTTCTTCTCTCACTGTGTCTCTCTCTGTCAAATAAATAACTAAAATCCTTAAAAAAATAAAGAACATCATGATCAAAAACATTGAAACAGCGTTATGTAGAACATGACATGATGTGGTCGAAACACAGGTGTGGATAGAGGGAGGTTTAGAATCAGGGAACTGGTAGCATTCTGGTCCACAGTTGTAGTGATTTTTAATTGAATTTGAATATGATAGGGTAGGTATGTTTTCTCCATATCTATACATTCTCTATAACCTCCTGTTGTGTACCCTAACTAGATTTATGTGTTGCTATTTCTTACCTGGTACCTTAGATATCTGGTCTATCACCCTAGGTTTAGGAACTTACTTTGCAGTCAGTAGACTGCCAGTTTGTGTGTGTGTGTGTGTGTGTGTGTGTGTGTGTGTGTGTGTGTATTTGGGGGGTGGATTATCATAGTCCTACTTTAGATTTCTTATACTAAGACATTTTAATGGCACACTGGATTGTAAATGAATAGTGTTAAAGAAGGATGGGATCATGAGAGGAAAGTAAACGAGTTAGGAGGTTGTAAAAACAGTTCTGGTAGAAGGTAATGGGCACTAAACTATTCTAATAATTGGGAAAAGAAAGGAGGGATCAAATGTGAAAAGGTGGATTCAAAACTCCTTCAGGACATGGTCTGGGTCTTGTTTTTTTCTATGGTGCTTAATATGGGGCAAGACAGAAAGTAGACACTTAATAAATGAATGGATGAGGACATTGGAGAAGTTGAACATGAGAGGTTAAAAGAAGTAACTGAGGATGACCTTAAGTGCCCAAATGTGAATAACTGCAAGGATTATGCTTCTGAAAATGTCTGTGAGAGAAGAAATTTCATCTTTGGTAAAGTTCAGAAAGACATTCAGGGAGGCAGTTCAACGAACAGATGGATGAAAATGTGAATATGGCCCTCAGGGTGGAGCTTATAATTAAAAGGAAATACGAAAATCTACAACTTGGAGGTGATGGCTTATTTCAGCTCACCCAGCAAAAACATACGCATCAAGATAAAATATGGATTAGTAACTATTTTTAAGAAAAGGTCAAAACATTTAATGCAGACAAAATGTCTTATGGATAAAGAAATTAAGAGACAAATATTTGTTTTGCTCAAAGCTGTTCAACAAATAAATGGGATAATTGGTTCTAGAACATAAATGGGATAATTGGTCCTAGAACATAAAAAGATGTCATTTAAATCACATCAGCACATTACTTCAGTGCCTCCTGTTCCCACACTGAGTCATTCTCTACTTAAAGTTCAGCCATGTTAACCTCTTTTCTGGCACCAAATCTGAAGTGTGATCCATTTGGAAAATTCAGGAATAGACTGTTTATTATCAAGATAGTTTTTCCTAATTTTCATGTAGTGTAAGGAGCATAAGGAAGCCTAGCCTGAAAGCTACCAGTTTTATTTTATTAATTCCAAGTACTTTGGCCTGGCCGCCCTGACTTGTCTCATTTCTTATGTCAAATTGCTGTTTCAAAACAAATTCTTAGGTTCTAAATTTCACAGAATTATGTAGGCCAGTGGATGTCAACTTGTGAAGCTTAAGTGTTGAGTAGGCACCTTAGGACTATCCCTGGGGGTTTAAGAGCACAGGGAGGAGAGGACTTAAAGCCTCTGCCCTGATTCAAACACTACCATAGCCTTTCATCTGTTTTAATATTGAGCTGTTCAAGATTTTGTATAAAGGAAGGATCTCTTATTTTAAAATATTTCTAAAACTACTAGAGGTTATTAATCTCAGGGCTGTGACCAGCATTTCAGATCTTTTCCTTTTGATTTTGTGAATTACTTTGAAGCACTCCAAATCCTGTTGCTTCAAATGAGTAAATCATAGAAATTCAATTTTACCGTAAAAGTACCATGGAGCCATTTAGCCCTGCAGTGAGCAACATCTCTGGCCTTTGCCAGCACAGCTCTGTTAGCCTGAGGCCATATTGAGAAGAAAGGTTTTCAAGTTTTCACAACTAAATGAGAGGTTTTCTCCTGAGACAAGATAGAGGCAAACCTTGAGACATTGTTTTCAGAAGCAATAAAATATGTTTCTATTTATATTTCTCCTTTTCTATTTTTCATTGCTATATAGAAACCAAATTTTATTTTGTATTATTTACAGAATGGCTATTCAAAAGGCCCACAGAGTGTATTAAGAGGTACTATGACAGTAGTATATTGAGAGTAAGTGTCACCAATAAAAACAAATCTTCCCCAAAATTTCTATAATAATTCTCTGATTAAAGAGTGATGATTTAAAAAAAAAATGCAGTTACTTGCAAGACAACCCAATAGTTCCTTCCAAGACAATGCGGTCTTTATTTGAAGCAGATTAAGGTCTTACCATAGTTAGATTGCATTCCACTTTGATATGGTTTAGGTTAAATAGCTGTCATTTTGGTCTATGGCACTACAGTGGAGATAGTTAAAATTTAGGTCAGGGCAGCCTGGATGGTTAACCCCTGGAAAGCAGAGAACATAAAGGGATTTAGAAGGGTGCCCAAACTAATTTTATTTTCAGTATCTTATTTATTTTAGTTAATTAATTAATTAATGAAGTCCTAGCCCTCTTTACATAAAAAGTAACTTGATTCTTGTTCCTGTAAAATAGTATATTGGTACTGGGTGGGAATATATGCTCAATATTTTCTTGTATAAAATGATATTATTGTAATTTTCCATTCTTCTTCTCAGCCCTATCTTTTATTCATGAATACTTGTTTATGATTTGTAAAGGCAGTTCTGAGTTATCCTGTGCTCCTGAATTATCCTGTGTCTTAGAAGATCCAGAGGTGTAGTATTTCTCAGTAAATCCACTGTTACCTCACAAATTTATTAGAAAGCACAATTAACTGATATTAATTTTTTTTTTTGACTAGCACTATATTCCAAGGTAAGTTAAAATGATTTCTGGTTTGGAGTCATGAAAATCTTTCTGTTATAATTTGTGTGGATCTAATATATTACCATTTGTGGCCTCTTTTGTTGTTATTCCTGAGAAAACTTGTTTTTATTCTTAATTCTATTCTAAACTTAGAATATGTTTCAGGATCCCCCCCTTTTTTAAAAATTTGGGTCTGTTTTTACTTCAGTGGTTCTTTTTTTTTAAGATTTTATTTATTTATTTGACAGAGAGAGACACAGCGAGAGAGGGAACACAAGCAGGCGGAGTGGGAGAGGGAGAAGCAGGCTTCCCGCCGAGCAGGAGCCCGACGTGGGACTTGATCCCAGGACCCTGGGATCATGACCTGAGCCAAAGGCAGATGCTTAACAACTGAGCCACCCAGGCGCCCCTACTTCAGTGGTTCTGAGAAGCAAAATAGATAAATGCTTTCATGTAATGAATATTGCTATGAATAAACTGTCTCTGTGTTGCCCATCTGGTTAAAGAATGTTACTAGACACTGATGAGTGAATTAATGATATTTAAGATCCATCAGGATCTAGTAAAGTCATCCATCTCAGTGGTCATTTGAGGTTAGGCTCTTTTAAAGGAAAAAAAAAAAAAAAAACAGATTCTTCTACTCATTTTCTGAACCTGATGGCTCTAAATTCTTTTTAGAGAATCCCATCATTTTCCAACTAAATGCTGGGTTAGTACTGAATCAAGTAATGCTCTATTCATAGCTCTGGGAGTGACAGCATATAGGAGGTTGTTTAACCCCTCTGTATCTATATCTTCTTTCTGCCATGCATATTGCTATCACAAATGAAAACATTCTGTGAACACTTTGAAATCCTGAAAGAAGGCAGTTTAATAATTATAAATTAACTACAGCATTTCTATAATTCACAGTTATTAGAGGATAAGTGGACTATTAGAAGTCTTTCTGGTTTGTTGTTTGATCTCTTTCGATTACCTAGTGATACAAATTGCATTTTCGTCTTAGTATCCTATCACATTGAATCAGTGTTGAACTTTCCTTTTATTAAGAACATATAAAAAGTTGGGCGCCTGGGTGGCTCAGTAGGTTAAGCATCTGCCTTCAGCTCAGGTCATGATTCCAGGGTCCTGGTTTCAAGTCCTGCATCTGGCTCCTTGCTCAGTGGGGAGTCTGCTTCTCCCTCTGCCCTTCCCCTCTCCCCCAACTCTTGGGTGTGCTCTCTCTCTCTCTTGAAAAAATAAATAAATACAATCTTTTAAAAAAAGAACGTAAGGGGCGCCTGGGCACCTGGGTGGCTCAGTTGGGTAAGCGACTGCCTTCGGCTCAGGTCATGATCCTGGAGTCCCGGGATCGAGTCCCGCATCGGGCTCCCTGCTCAGTGGGGAGTCTGCTTCTCCCTCTGACCCTCCTCCCTCTCATGCTCTCTGTCTCTCATTCTCTCTCTCACAAATAAATAAAATCTTTAAAAAAAAGAACATAAAATTTATTTGAGGTTTCTTAATGAAATTATTTCTTGCATATTAATTTTTTACCAGCACTCCAGGTAAGGAACATAGGAAGCATAATTAATGTTTCCCCATTTTTGTTTCTTTATAGAATATTAATTTATTCAGCACATTCAACTCAAAATTAAGAAACCCCTTCCTCTGGGAAATAAGCAGAACAAAATCATGGTATTTATATTTTAATGCTGGGAAACAAGCATTGATGAAAAAATATATAGTATGTTAGATGGTGACACATTTTACGGTGAAAAATAAAACAGTGACTGGGACATGGGAGTGCACAGATGAGAGAAGGAGGTATAATTTTTATACCTCTTTTGTCTGAAGAGACCCTCATTTGTCCTCTGCTGTTTGTGAAGAGACCTGAAAGGAGAGATTCAGTGTCCATCCAGTCCTTTTGATTCTTTTGAGAAATACCTGTTCCTTTCTACCTTGGGTGAGCCCAGCCTAATCCAGGTGGCCCACATCAGTCATTCTTACATTATTTTTTCTTCCCAGCTGATTGAGCTGATTTCTCTTTTTTTAGGTCTCATCCTTTCTGGCTTGTGTGGTATCATGGAATGTCCTTGCTCGGAAATGTAGTTGTTTCCTATTGTCAATTGTATGAATTCTAGACTCCTCCACATCATTTTAGTATTCTTTAAGAGCCCTATTTATTTGATAATTTTATCTGTAATCCTTATTCCCAGAAAGTAGATCTCTTTATTTTGTCTTGAGTAAGTCATGCTTATTTCCAGTTGTGTGCTCTTACTTATACCCTCCTTCCCAATTAAAATGTCATCCCTTTTCTAAATTTTGTTTCTCTGAACCTAGGGTTTGATTGATTGATAGAGACAAATACATTTATTGTAAAACAAAGCAAAAGTTAGACCTGATAACCTCCACTGGAGGCTGATCCCAAGTTTGTACATAAACATTTACAACTGCTGTCTTTAAAGGACGTGTTCGCAGATATTAACACCCCTATTGAAAAGTTGCCCTGTGATGCAGTGTAGGGATGGTGAGAGATCCATCATGCATATACAAATCCAGCATTGTTCAACTCTTTTATTGTGGACAATAGTCCCTTAGGCTAGTCCCTGTCCTCAAGGGGAAACTGAGGTTCAGAAAGGTTGAGTTCCTTGTGTGGCCTTGGAGACATGTTATTTCTTTTTTGTATAGTTTAGTCTTCCCTTAATAATATGCATGTTAATCTAGATTGCCTGGTTCTCTATTTTGTGATTAGGTGCTTTATTTACCCCCCAAATTCCCTACCAGTAGCTTTCATACCTATCCCTTTAATTTTTATATATTTTTAAAATACCTTCTGTGTACCTAATATCATAGTACCTCTTCTATATCTCCCACGACACCTAATATACTGCTGTAGTTGGTGTTCAAAAACCATTGCTGATAGCTTTGATGTAGAAGGCTTTAGAAAGCTGACATTTATGCTTCTTAAACTGTAGTTCATATATTTGACTTAATTCTGCCAAATATCAAAAATTCTGTAACATCACCTACATGAGGTTATGTCAAGCAAAAATGCTGTAAACAAGAGCATAGAACTGATTTGTGTGGTCTCCTGTCACCTTTTTTCCCCAGCCTTTCCACTGATTTCTTTAATACATCCTGGAAAATATTAGAAAAAAACAAGCTCAGCCTCTCTTCAAAGGGAACTTTGATTTCATTTCTATCCTTTTTTTTCTTTTTCAAAGTTTTTTTTTTTTTTTTTCTCTCTGTATGTTGTTTTTGTTTCTTTTCTTCTTTGGTATTCTTGTTACATGACTAACCTGGCATAGAAATATAAACTCATGGGAAAGGGGACCCACATCTACTAGTCGTGGCTGGGAGAGAAGTAAACAACAGGGCCTTGAAATGAAGCAAAGGGAGCCCTGGAATTTAATAAACAAAAAAGACCTTCCTTTTAAGACCCATCCAACTTTATTTACTATAGTTATTTTTGTAAAAGCATTTACTGTTGTAGGCTCTTGGGACCAGTTTTATCTAAGAAACATTTTCAGTTGCTTGCATTGAAAATTTCAGCATTGAGAACTTCAGAAATTACAATGGAACCCTGCTAATTCAGATTATTGATATGGAGACTAGCTGCAGATGCTTGAATTTTGTATGTTCAGAAGTATGTGAAAGGGGTGCCTGGGTGGCTCACTCAGTTAAGCGGCTGCCTTCGGCTTGGGTCATGATCCCGGGCCCTGGGATCGAGCCCCGCATCCGGCTCCCTGCTCGGCGGAGAGCCTGCTTCTCCCTCTCCCTCTGTCTGCCGCTCTGCCTACTTATGCTATCTCTTTTAAATAAATAAATAAGTAAAATCTTAAAAAAAAATAGATGTGAAAAATCAGGATTAAAATTCAACCTATTGCTTCAGAATATGTTCATTTATTTTTGTGAGTGTAGATTAATTTTAATTATTTATGTTTCTGCTGAAATAGAAAATACATCATCTTATTTTTCACACTGTGTCTGCATTCAAAAGTCTTAACTCTCTATTTGACAGGTATTTCTTTGAATCATCTATATTAGGAAGTAATTTCAATCTGTCTACAAGAATCCTGAATTTGCTTTCCAAAATAGGTGCTATATTTTAAATCCAGTGTGACTCCTTAGGCATTTAATATGCTGAACAGAAAGCTTTCCTAGAGATTCAACCCTCTTCTCTCCTGTAAATGAAAACTAAGCAATTTAGACTTTAAGCTCTATTTCACTGTTAATATTCTCTTCAATGTAAAATATATTTTATATTTATAAATATGCTTTCAAAGCATTCATTTCTGAAGAATAGCTTATAAATGTGTTATTTATAGTAAGCAATTAATTTTATAAGAAAATAAAAAATAAGTGGGAATTTGGGTTTTAATGCAATTAATTGATAATCCCACAGAACATTATACCAAAATTGAATCATAGGAAAAAAAAATGCCCCTTTGGGCGCCTGGGTGGCTCAGTTGGTTAAGCGACTGCCTTCGGCTCAGGTCATGATCCTGGAGTCCCGGGCTCGAGTCCCGCATGAGGCTCCCTGCTCTGCAGGGAGTCTGCTTCTCCCTCTGACCCTCTTCCCTCTCGTACTCTCTATCTCTCATTCTCTCTCTCTCAAATAAATACATAAAATCTTTAAAAAATAAATAAATAAAAATGTTTTAAAAAAATGCCCCTTTCCATTTCTTGTCTCACACTCTAGTAACATAGACATCTGCTTTATATGCTATTTCATAAAAATGTGTTGTAATTCTTGGAACCCAAATATAATATGAGATTACTTAAAAAATCATTTGAAAAGTCCCGCCCTTTTAGAATTAGACATATGAGACACTCTTCTCTCATATATCATTTGAAAAGGGTTTTAGATAGAAGCCACAGTTGCTTATTTTTTTTATTTTTTTTAATTTTATTGTTAATCACCATACATCATTAGTTTTTTTATAATTTTTTATTGTTATGTTAATCACCATACATTACATCATTAGTTTTTGATGTAGTGTTCCATGATACATTGTTTGCATACAACACCCAGTGCTCCATTCAATATGTGCCCTCCTTAATACCCATCACCAGGCCAACCCATCCCCCAACGCCCCTCCCCTCCAGAACCCTCAGTTTTTTCTCAGAGTCCATAGTCTTTCATGGTTCTTCCCCCCCTTCATTTTTCCCTTCCTACTATCTTCTTCTTTTTTTTTTTTAACATATAATGTATTCACAGTTGCTTATATTTTAAAAATGAAACTGTAATTGAAATTTTTGTGGGTTACATTGAAAACAGTAAAAAAAAAAAAAAGTGCTGTAAATCTGTATAAAGACCACTTCCAAGAAAAGGAGACAATGTATAAAAAAAGAAAAGAGAATAAGCTTCAAGTGAGAGGATCCTCCGAAGAGAAATAAGATGGACATAAAGTTACTAAAATATTGACTGGATGAGTCGAAAACTAATCAACCCAATAAGAGAACTTTATCTTCAAGCTCAACAAGATTTCTAGACCTAGTACAAATCAAGTAATATTTGGAAATTACTGTGTGACCTTTCAAATCTGATCCAAACTTGTCCAGTAAATTGTATAGTCAAAACTAGTAAAAGGTATATTCTTGCTTGATCGTCCAACCCATTTTAATCAATTATTGCAATTGATTTTGGTTTTATTGGCATTAGTTTTATGAAGGAACAAGTTACATGCAATAATGTAAGTTTTTTTAAAAAGTTTAAAGTACAGGGCATTTCTCTTTCTTCCAAAAGATTATTTGTAGCCCTGTGTTTAAAGTACAGGGCATTTCTATTACTTCCAAAAGATTATTTGCACCCCTGTGTGTAGTCTAGTCCTGTATCTTCCCCTGGACCCAGGAAACCACTTTATCTGCCTTTTGTCACTATAGATTAATCTTCACATTATAAAAATGTGCTTTTTGTGTGTGGTTTCTTTTACTCTGCATGATGAATTTTTTTTTTTTGCATGATGAATTTAAGATTCATCCATGTGTTTATTTATAGCAAGTTTATTTCTTGTTATTGGCAAGTAGTATACAATCAGCATGTTTTTTTTGTATGTATGTTTTATTTCTTCATCTAAATCATATTCTTTTTTTTTTAAAGATTTTATTTATTTGAGAGAGAGAGAATGAGAGACAGAGAGCACGAAAGAGAAGAGGGTCAGAGGGAGAAGCAGACTCCCCGCCGAGCAGGGAGCCCAATATGGGACTCGATCCCGGTACTCCAGGATCATGACCCGAGCCGAAGGCAGTCGCTTAACCCACTGAGCCATCCAGGCACCCCATCTAAATCATATTCTTATTAAGAGCTCCATTTTAAGTTCTGTATATCCCCTTGATACCTAGAATAGTCCTTTGCACATAGTTGAGATTGTTTGGTTGATTGATTCATCTGTCTGAAGTTAGATGTTGGAAAGGAATTTTAGAATAATCCTGGTATCAGCTGTACTCATTTTTGGACAAAACATTTATTAGAAGTAACAAGGGGGAGACGAACCATGAGAGACTATGGACTCTGAGAACAAACTGAGGGTTCTAGAGGGGAAGGGGTGGGGGAATGTGTTAGCCTGGTGATTAAGGAGGGCACGTATTGAATGGAGCACTGGGTGTTACACAAATCATGGAACAATACATCAAAAACTAATGATGTAATGTATGGTGATTAACATAACACAATAAAATTTAAAATTTAAAAAAAGAAGTAGCAAGGTAAGAGATAATTTATTGAACAGTTATAATATGCCTGTTGCAGTACAGAGTTCTTTGGCTGCATTATCTCATTTATCTTCATAACACATCCTATGTGGTGTTTGTATTATTATGCTCATTTGATAGGTGATACAGGGCATTAAGGAATTCAGCACTGATTATTCAAGTTGATAAGCAGTAGAGCTGCTTGGCTCCAAAGCTGTTGTTCTTAACGACGTACCCTATTTCATCAGGGAAAGGAAAACTTGTTCCATGCTCCTCCTCTGCTCAAAACACTGCCATTTCTCGCCATTTCTTTGGTACTTAGACTGAAAGTCCGTACTGCAGCCACAGGGCATTATGTTATTTATTTCCAGGCAGCCTCTCAGATGTCCTCCTCTCTCCCTCCCTCACAGTGGCCTCCCTCCCCTTGTTGCTCAGGCACATGACACATGTGTGGTCCTTTCATCTCTGCTCAGACTCCTTTCATCTCTTTCATCTCTGCTCAGACTCCAACTCACTGAGGGCTACCCTGAACCTCTCTATTAAATAGTACAAACCTCCACCCCTCACTTCCTGCCCTACCAGTCCCTTCCACCCTTACATGTTTTCATGTTTTCCCTATTTTTCTTCATAGCAATTTTTTTTCTAATATATCCTGTATTACTCATTTCACTAGATTTAATGATTGCCGCCTGCCTCTCTGCAGGATATAATCCACACAAGAATAGGTATCTTTGACAGTGTTGTTTCCTTGCTTATCCAAATATCTGGAACAGTGCTGTCGTAGTTCAGGCCGCTATAACAATTACTATAAACTGGGATATGTAAACCATCTATTTCTCACAGTCCTGGATGCAAGGAAGTCCAAGATCAAGGTGCTGGTAGACTGCGTTCTGGTGAGGGTCCTTTTCCTGCTTTGTAGTTGTCAGTCTTCTCATTTTATCGTCACTGTGGAGAACAGACTGAAGAGAGCAAGCTCTTTTGTCTCCTCTTAAAAGGGCATTAATCCCATTCATGATTTAATTATTCCCCAAAGGCCCTACCTCCTATTACTCATATTAGGAGTTAGCATTCCAACATACGAATCGAGGGGACACACTGAGCCCATAACAAATGCCTTGTACATAGTAGGTTCCCAGTGAATGTATTTAGGATATGAGCTGGGATATTTTTGGTCTTCTTCTCCTACTACCTTTTCTTCTCAGAAGAAATGGCATTAAGCAATATCTGAATGAATTAGGGACAAGGTAAAAGAATACAAACATTGATATCTAGCTCTATAACAGGAGTCCATAAGGAATAAGAAATCATTTTCTATTTTAATCTCCTCTTACAGTGTTTTCTCTCTCATATCTTATTATTTCACTGTATCAGTGATTTCCTAGATTGCTTCTTAGAACTGGAGGGAGCCTGAGAGTTTTGAGATAACTTGGTCCAAAAATCCCAACTTTGGGAGCTTTGGAGGGTTGTGAACCATGTCACATGGGTTTTGTATTTGCATACCTCTAGATGAAACTTCTTGTTAAAGCCATCCGTCTTTTGTCTTAATCTACCCTGACCCACTAATTTTGGTGTCTGACCCCCAAAACATAGTTAATTAGATTGCCTCTAATCCACCTTCTTTATTTTAAGGAAGAGAAAACAGATGGGTGATGAAGTGAGTTTTCTACAATGAAATGATGACTTAGTGCCATTTTCTCTGATGGGGAAAAGAATCCAAGATTGTGGAAGCATTTGCCAATCAATTAGAACCAAGATTAATTAGAAAATGTTATTACCGGTGTCCTTTTAAATCATCTTTTTATTGAATTCCTTAACACTCATAAAATGGCTATTTGAGGTCATGTAGGCTGAAATATGGTGTATTCTCATTCAGTACCATAAACTACTCCTGAGTGGTCCAGGATGTACAGAAGCTTCCGTTAAACTTTATGCAGGGAAAAGTAGATGACTTATTTGTTATTTACTCTTGTGTCAATTCATTTGTGGTGAAAACCCTATTTAAAGTTGAAATATTTTATTTACTGGCTATTCATGTTACTTTTTTGTTTTTTTTTTAAATGTGGAACGCTTCATGAACTTGCATGTCATCCTTGCGCAGAGGCCATGCTAATCTTCTCTGTCATGTTACTTTTTTGAAAAGGGAACAATGATTGCATGTGATATAAGTGTGGGATGGGGAGTAACATGAAGGAATAAGAGCAGTATCATTTCAAATGTCTAGGAAGAATATAATATTGGCCAAAGGCCAGGAAACTTTTCTTTCCTAGTCAGAAAAGTATCTCATTGCTATTTTGAATCATATTGACGTGATCATCATTTTTTTTGAATGATGAATTTTTTTGCATTTTTTATTTTATTATGTTATGTTAATGACATGATTATCTTTTTAAACAAAACTTCCATTGCCACATTTTCTTTCAATTAATTTAAAAATGCAAAACAACTTTTTTCAAATGTTATCTTCTTCTAGTGAATTGAGTAATAGAAAATATCCTTTTGGTAAGTTTGTTTTTTAGTGTTGAGGTAATTTCTAAGTTATGTAACTACATAGGGATTCCACAATTATATTAGCAGTAATTTTTACATTAATCTTTATGAACAGTGGTAAATATTTTTTATGTTCAATGAGCCTTAGACATTATAAAATACATTTATACAGTAAAGTGCTTCTCATATTATTCTACCTCTTTCTGTGTGTACAGAAAATATTAATCAAGTGTTTCTGCTTCTCTGAAAAGCTTGTGGAAAATAAGAAGTTCCACATGAGTAATCAGTATGAGATCTTGAACTGTTCTTCTAATTGATTTAAATTCTCTTTGCTGAAAGTAATGAACAATTACTGACAATCTCCCTGATTTCATTTGTCAAAATTCTGAGAATGAGTCAACATTTTAATATATTAAGTGTTGGAAAATTCCGCAAGATGTATATAGCACCAGGGAGATCCTCATTAATAAATTAAAGTGCAAAAATCACTCTCTATTTGTGAATGTATGGTCTGACTTATATATATGTTACTGTAATTAAAATGTTGTCCTACATAATTAAAGATAATGCTATCAGTTCAATAAAAATAAACACATAGTTAAGACTTGTCCTCCACTAACATTTTATTTATATGACATGAGAGTATCTCAGGTGTAAGAACAGCTTATGACATCTTCTGGTCTTTTAATAATTTAGATGAGACAACTAAACCAAATCCTGTATCAAACCCTACAGAAGACTCTTCTAGTGAATCTTCCTTCTATATTAAAATTTTCATTAAAAAATCCTACACAGATGTCAAATATTTTGTTATGGGAAAGGCTCTTTTAGTATTCTAGTGGAATGAATGTATTTACAAAATATTTTCCTGTCTTTATTGGCATTAGTCAAGCTATCAGTAAATGAAGAGAGCTTCAATAATGCATTGATCTCTAAATTAATAGGCACTTATATGTAAGCATATGTGTGTCACTTGGGTCTTTGAGGGCACAGATGCTCAGATGTAGTTAGAGGTACAGAAAGCTGTTCAGGGTAGCAGCTGTGAAGGACAGAAGAGGAAAGAAGCAAGATGGGTCACAGAGGCAAGCCTCAAACTACAGTACGGATCTGATCATCTCTCAGCCAACTGTGGAAAACTCTGGAGCAAAGATTGCTCCTTAGAGGTCCTGACCAGGCCCCAATACCCCACTGCCTTTCCTTGGCCTCCCCACCTCACCACCATGCTTAGTCATTGGTTAGGGGTTGCCCGGGAGAGCAGGATCTCAGCAGAACCTGAAAGTGATCATTGTTGGGGGTTGTCACCCAACTCTATTCCTCTCAGCTGACTATTGTGTTGTTGAAAGGACTACTGAGTGACATACAGCAACTAGAACACCTTCATGGCAACTCCAGTATGTAATCACTTCACATGCATATGTTTATGAGTAAATATGTTTATGTGCACAATATGCCACATATGTTTATTTTTTAAAGATTTTTATTTACTTGGAAAGAGAAGAAGAGAGAGCATAAGCAGGGGGAGCAAAAGAGGGAGAGGGAGAAGCAGGCTCCCCGCTGAGCAGGGGGCCCGACCCAGGGCTTGATCCCAGGACCCTGAGATCATGACCTGAGTCGAAGTCAGACACTTAACCCACTGAGCCACCCAGGTGCCCTGCCATGTATGTTTAAATATGAAATGTTTATATAATTTGCGGTGATATCTTAGACCCAGTAGATCTTTAAAGTTTGTAGATTTTTCTGAATGGTTTAAGAATTTTCTGTCAAAATAATTTTGAAAGATCAAATAACTACACCTATCAAGCTGATGTGCTATGTGAAGTTCAGACTGATTAGGTGACTTTTTCTCTGGTTAACTACAAGCACTGGGGCCTTTGTAAGGCCATCAAGTAAAGTTTGTACCAATGTATATTCTTTTTTTGAATGGGCAAAACATCGTAAGTTGTGAAGGATTGATGAGTTGTGACACATAATGCAAATAACCTGATATTATCCAACCTTAGGAAATATTGATCCTATAACCTTAGGAGATATTGATCTCTCAACTCCTGATAGCTAAGAAAAAAAAACAGCTTGCTATAAAAAGCAACACAATTTGTATCAAAAATTATTCTCAGTATTATATTTCCATTTTCAAGACTTCGTCTAGTGAACATGCTAATCAATGTCATGTTTGGTCCTTTTCACCTGATATTCTTTCTGCGTATTCTGCCCTTAGATGTTGGCAATACAAGCTTCCATGTTTCATTGTAATCCCTGCTCAAAAGTCATGCCTCCATCCAGTCTGAAGCAGCAGACCTCATTGTTATTTTCTCTCCTTTTAAAAAAAGAATAGTTATTCCTATGGGACATTATCTTCAATAGCTATTTATTTATTTGTTTATCCAGCAAGATTGCATGCTCTATAAGGGCAGAGATTTTGCCTACATTGAATGGTCTTGTACCCCCAGTCTCTATAATAGTGTATGACATTATATAGTGGTCACACAAAAAATGTTCATTGATGGATGAATATTCATTGAATGGATGGGGGTGATAAATTAATGAGGAACCAGATGACAATGTTGAGTGGTCTCCGCCCATCCCTCAAAAATATAACTGTACCTGTGTAAAGGCAAGAGTTTACCCACACCTGGGCATATGGTGCATTCCCAGTTCAGGAGAAACTGTAACATCATGAGCTAAAAATGGGTTTTTTCCCCAATAGTATACTTAGTTTAGCAAGATAGGTTAGAGAGAAAAAGTGTTTTTCTAACCTTGGCCTGTGATTTCATGAGAGCAGCAGTCTGTTTTAAGCACCCATTACTTCAAATAATGACTAGTTTTTATAGAAACTTCTTTCTCTTAAGCATTTGGGAGTCTTTCAAACAGTATAATGGCACAAAGTTAGTGAGTCTCAAAGTCTTCTGTGAAATTGCATAATCAGGTATTATATATATATAAATATATATACATATATTTAGGAATGAACACAGTCAATTCCATTCATGTCCACTAGGAAGTGAAGGAAGGGCAGACATATGTGGCCTTTACAGTTGACCTGATGTTCTGTGCTTTATGGTCAGTCTGGTACATGAAGCATCTCATCAATAAGGCTAAAATTAGTATTGATTTCAACTAGCTACTTTTCTATTTCTCCTGCCTCTACAGCAACAATATGGGAGATACTCTTTTCTCCGTGTCATTATGTCATGGTTCACTTGGCCTACTTTTGCATTTACTATTGTAAGATAGAAGTATGGATCTTTCAATAAATCACTAATATTTTCCCTAAATAATCAATAGTTACTGACAGATTATCTCCCTGGCTGAAAGTTATGACCTCAAGGAGGCTATAGAATACCCTTTTTCCAGAATGGGAAATCTAAGCCTCCAAGGAGTAAAGTATTGACTCCCTATACATATGTGCTATGTTTTTGCTAAACTGGATTTAAAAATATGTAGATTTTGCAATAATTTGTTCAAGCTTTGAAGACCCACTCTCTTATTATATTCCGTATGTTGAAGTAAAGTTTAAGGACAGTAATCACAGTGAAAAGAAATCTATTAGCAGTTTGTGTTTTGTGCACAATAAAATAAAACAGAAAGCAAATACCATTCCATCTCACTAAGGAAATGGTATTTAGACATCTTGTTTCAAAATGGAGTTGTTACAAGCTCTAAGGTGATAATTAAATGAATTTTCCAGTGCTGAATTATGTTCATGTTGTTGTTGTTTTAAGTGTTCAATATAAATGGGGAAAAAGATTCCTGAACATAATGCTTTAGGAAGAACCAGAAATTCTGATACAGGAGTCACAGTCCCACTTACACAGGCTGACAAAATGACGGATATATTTGATCTCAACTTTCAAATACAGATGAATGTTAAATACCATTAAAGAGTAGCAAAAGACAAGTATGGTCTGACAAAACATACTAACAATCTACATTTTTCATAATCTAAGTTAAATTTTGAAATTAATAATTTATTCAATGGCTATCATTAAATTTAAAAAGCCTGTTTCAATCTCTTATTTCATCTTACAATTACAATGTGTGACATAAGTAGTAGTCTTCTATATTATATTTACTCAGTGCTTGGTTCCTAGAAGGCAAAGATAGTGTCCTTTCCAAGTTCTGTGAAGAACATGGTGCTTTTGGGGGCTCCTGGGTGGCTCAGTCGTTGGGCATCTGCCTTTGGCTCAGGTCATGATCCCAGGGTCCTGGGATTGAGCCCTGCATTAGGCTCCCTGCTCAGCGGGAGGCCTGATTCTCCCTCTCCCATTCCCCCTGCTTGTGTTCCCTCTCTTGCTATGTCTCTCTCTGTCAAATAAATAAATAAAATCTTAAAAAAAAAAAAAAGGAACATGGTGCTAGAGAACATGGTGCATCTTTTCAATGGATTCTAATTAATGATATAATATTGCTGCTCTGTATATCTCTCTAAGTAAGCAAAACAGACAGCAAAAGCACTCTTTAAAATTAGATAACTCAAAACATAAAGAAGCATTATATTTACAAGTTCCAAACACTGCCCAGTGCATACATTTGTGTTTGAGATACAAATAAACAGCCTCTCTATGAATGTGAAATCTTAAGGTTATAATATGAGCATATAAATAGTAAAATAAATAGTAAAAGCAAAAAGTAAAAAAGTTATGCAGTATTATAAAGATATTTTAAATACTTATAAATTGGATTTATTGCCAAGACATTAAACATTTAGATTTTTATTATCAGAAAGCAGCTGATAGAAAAGGCTTAGCTGAGGAGCGCCTGGGTGGCTCAGTCGGTTAAGCATCTGCCTTTGGCTCAGATCATGATCCCGGGGTCCTGGGGTCCAGCCCCATGCCTGCTTCTCCCTCTGCCTACCACTCCACCTGCTTGTGCTTTCTCTCTGTCAAATAAATAAATAAAATCTTAAAAAAAAAAACTGTACAAGAAGGAATAACCTGGCATGATATCCTAAATGCTGTATTTTACTAAGTGTATATTATAAATTATATGCAGTTGTTATGCTTATGAATGTTTTATAAAATTTATTAAGTATTTATAGTTTTTCATGGTATTTATATTTCCCAAAGTTTGCTTAAAATGTAATATAAAAATGTAAATTAATGATAAAACCAAAGTCTTATCCTATATTTAAGGGAAAAGTTGTACCTGTAAGGTTTTCTACTATATTATATAAATTATCCTGTTCTTAATTCAAATGCATATAGCAATTATATCGATATATTTGAATGTTAAAATTGTATATATTTATTTCTGAAAAGAACATACAAGTTGCATCAAAGTCTTTTCTTATTTTGAATTTGAGGCTAAAAAAAATTGGAAAGGAAGCTATTGTCAGAAATTATTTTTCATTTGTTTTGATGGAATTCAATTGACTTATAATTTGCCTAAATATAAGGAATGTTTATTGAGCATTTGCTATGTGTGTAGAGGTCAGTTACAGGTAGAGTGAGATCACTGAAGAAAGGAGAACATGGTTATTATCTTTAAGTAACTAAACACAATCCCATGCAAATGCGCATAAAAAAACCACAGGAATAGAATGTTTTGGATGTTCTGAAGAGATCAGTGCACACTTCTGTGCACTGCACTGAGGAGCAATTCAAAAGACTTCCTGAGAGAAGGCACGTCTGGTATGAGCCAATTTGAAATCTTGGTGGGATTTTAAATATATTAAAGAGTCGTTATGGAGACTTATAGTTCACATTCAAATTCTTTATCAGTCCCCACATTTCCAGAGTGATTCTTTTTTTATTGAAAGAGTGAAAAATGATCAAGTTGTGGCTACATATAATGAAAATCTTGGATGCTGTGCCAAGATTAGACTTTACTGTTTAGGCTACAGTATCTGATTGTAATAAATAAATGCCAATTAGATATGTTATAATCTGATATTTCCAAACAATTATGTGTTTCCATGTTGTGAGTGACAATCATAAAAAGATTAAAACAGGAAAGCAAACTCTTAAAACAGGTAGTTATTAAATTTGTCAGGTCAAGAGAAGCCATTTCTTAATCAGAGCTAGTATGTACGTAGTGATTTGTGTGCTAATTATCATTAGCACAAATTAGCCTTAAGCCACAGAATTAAAATAGAGTACCTGTGTTATCCTGAATTTGTGTGATTATTGAGAGTACATTGTTAGGGCAATTAGGAATCTGCTGTTCTCAAAACAGAATTTGGAATAAAATGCAAGGAACATTATACTTGTTTTTTTTTTTTTTTCCTGAAGGTAATAATGGATTGCAGTTATTCTGCTTCAAGATCTTCTGCAGAAAGAAAGAGGGAGGAGGAAGAGAAGGTGCAGGGAGGGAGAGAGAAAGAGAGGGAGGGAGAAAGGAAGTGACAAGTGTGTGGTTGGTTTTAACTCGCCCAGTTACTGGGTTAATTTTACAGTCTCCACCTGCCCCATTTGTATTCCTTCTGTTCTGAACTCTCCCACATCCACAGCTTTTGTTACCATTCATAATGTCCTGAGAGCCCTGGGCTGTTCTTTCTTCTCAGTACTGAATGTGCTGTGTGACCTCGGCCAAAATGAAATCAGAGGAAATCCTGAATTTCAGCTTCTTCTGACCAAATCTCATAAACTTGTCTTTCCTTTCAGTCCATATATTCGGTGTATAGCTTGATCATCCCTCCTCTTTCTCTTTCACATTTTCTAAAGGTTTTATCTGTCTTTTTTTAATGTCTGGGGGTAATATTCATACCGTTTTTTCTGGAAGCTCCATAATTCAGGAAAGAGTTGAGGCAGTTTTGACTGTTGCAGGGAGTAAAGAAATAGAGGGGAGTACAGGTGCTTTTCTGAGTGCTCTTCTGGCTGCTTTCTGACAGATTTTTCAGCGTTCTCTCTTTCTTCCCAGCCACCTCTGCCACCATTCTTGTCTTGCGGAATTGGGATGACAGATGCCATTATTTCCCAGAGTAAGGATGGCGGCAACCAATAGAAAACTTAATGGCCAAATAACTTATTAAAAAACAGAACAAAACACTGGTTATATATCACTGGGTCTTTTCTACATTTTTTTCCCTTAAAAGGGGAAGGGAATGTTTCTGTTTTGTTTTTCTTTGAGAGGAAAAATAAAGTGTTAAGTATTTTTTTAACTATTTTTTACTATATTTTCAACTATAACATATGATTTGCTACTGAACCCCTTGAGTCTATTCCTTAAACACCCAAACACTTCATACTAGTGACTAAGTCTCATCTTTCTTTTCACCATTAGCATGAATTTAATGGATAATACACAATAGCAAAATTAAATATATGATAGTTACTGACTATAGGCATACCTGTTTTATCGTGTTTTGCTTTATTATGCCTCACAGACATTGCATATTTTTCACGTTGAAGGTTTATGGCAACTCCATGTCAGGCAAGTGTCGGCATCATTTTTCCAACAGCATTTGCTCACTTCATGTCTCCATGTCACATTTCACTAATTTTCACAATGCTTCAAATTTTTCATTATTACATTTGTTATGCTGATCTGCAACCAGTGATCTTTGATGTTACTGTTGTAATTAATTGCTCCCCTAGAAGACAGTGAAATTATCTGTAAATGTTGTGTGTGTTCTGAGTGCTCCACTGACCAGTCATTCCCCCATCTCTCTCCCTCTCCTTGGGCCTCCCTATTCCAGGAGACAAAGAAATATTGAAATTAGGTGAATTAACAAAACTACTATAGCCTCTAAGCATTCGAGTAAAAGGAAGAGTCACATGTCTCTTACTTTAAATCAAAAACTAAAAATTATTAAGCTTAGTGAGGAAAGCATATGGAAAGCTGGGATAGGCTGAAAAGTAGGCTTCTTGTACCAAGCAGTTAACCAAGTTGTGAATGCAAAGGAAGAGTTCTTAAAGGAAATTAAAAGTGCTATACCAGTGAACACACCAATGGTAAGAAAGAAAAACAACTTTAAGGCTGCAATGGAGAAGGTTTTAGTGGTCTGTGTAGATCAAACCAGTCATAGCATTCCAGAGCAAGGCCTTGACTCTTCAATTCTACGAGGGCTGAGACAGGCAGGGAAGCTGCAGAAGAAAAGTTGGAAGCTAGCTGAGATTGGTTCATGAGGCTTAGCAAAAGCAGTCATCTTCTTAAAATAAATATGTAAAGTGAAGCCACGAGTGCTGATGTAGAAGCTGCAGCAAGTTATCTAGAAGATGTAGCTAAGATAATGAATGAAGGTGGCTGCACTAAACAACAGATTTTCCATGTAGAGAACAGTCTTCAATTGGAAGAAGATGCCATCCAGGACTTTGATAAGTGAGAGAGAAGTTAATGCTTGGCTAAAAGCTTCAAAGACATGCTGATTCACTTAGGGGCTGGTGACTTTAAGTTGAAGCCAGTGATTGTTGTCCATTTTGAAAATCCTAGGACACTTAAGAATTATACTATATCTACCGTCTGTGCTGTATAAATGGAACAAAGTCTGGATGACAGCACATCTGTTTACAACATAGTTCACTGAATATTTTAAGCCCATTGTTGAGACCTGCTATTCAGAAAAAGATCATTTTCAAAGTATTACTTCTCCCTGAGCTCTGATGGAGATGTGCAATAAGATTAGTGTCATTTTCTTGCCTGCTAACACAACATTTCATTCTGCAGCCCAGGGATTAAGGAGTAATTTTGATTTTCAGGTCTTATTATTTAAGAAATACATTTCATAAGGCTATAGCTGCCAGAGATAGTGATTCTTCTGATAGATCTGGGTAAAGTGAATTGAAAAACTTCTAGAAAGAATACACCATTCTAGATGTCAGTTAAGAATGTTTGTGATTCATGAGAAGAGGTCAGAATATCAACATTGACCAGAGTTTGTAAAAGGTGTTTCCAGCTATCATGGATGACTCAGGGATTTAAGACTTCAGTGGAGGAAGCTAACTCCAAATGTGGTAGAAATAGCAAGAGAACTAGACTTAGAAGCAGAGCTTTAAATGGGACTGAATTGCTGCAATCCCATGATCAAAATTTAATGGATGAGAAGTTGCTTCTTACGGATGAGCAAAGAAAGTATTTTCTTGAGATGGATTCTACCCCTGGTGAAGATGATGTTAAGATTGCTGAAAAACAACAAAGGATTTAGAATATTAAATAAACTTAGTTAAAAAAGCAGTGGCAGGGTTTGAGAGGATTATCTCCAATTTTGAGAGAAGTTCTACTGTGGGTAAAATGCTATCAAACAACATCACATGCTACAAAGAAATCTTTATCACGAAAGGAAGAGTCATTTGTTAAACATTAATGTCTCATTTTAAGAAATTGCCACAGCCTTCCCAAACTTCATCATCCACCACAGTGATTAGTCAGCAGCCGTCAACATTGAGCCAAGACTCCCCACCACCAAAAAGGTCTCAACTTAATGAAATCTCAGATGATGGTTAGCACTTTTTAGCAATCTTTTTATATTAAAGTATATACGTTGGGTTTTTTAGGCATAATGCTATTATATACTTAATAGATGACAGTATAGTAAAAACATAACTTTTTGAAAATGTAATTTTTGTATGCACTGGGAAACCAAAATAATTCATTTGACTTGCTTTATTGTCATGTTTGCTTTATTTTTGTGGTCTGGAACCAAATCCACAGTATCTCTGAGATATGCCTGTATGATAAAGAAATGTAATTGCAAGCGTGAAAGTATACCTCTGGACAGAATTCTGATCATTTTAACTCCTAGATATTAAAAGCCCATCCAAATGGTTTGAGACATTTTCGAAAAGCTTCTTTTATTTCAAACTTCTACCCTTTTCTTACAATTGTACCACAGAATTTGTTATTCATTATTTTTAGAACAGGAGAATATTTCTGAAACTTTTAACTATTCTGAGAATTTACAAATTCTCTTAGCTTTCTCACTAAAATAGTATTCAGTAGCCTACTATGTATCTGCAACTGATATTCTCTGAAAATGGTTAAGTGCTTAGCTTTTATATAGACCTTGGTAATCTAAAATAAATAAATATAAATAAATAAATAAATAAATAAATAAATAAAAGTAGATAGTAGTGCTCTACTGGATGAATTAGAGGAGAGACTCAGGAATTCTCTTTCCCGACACCAGAACTCTATTTAGTGGTGGAGAACAATCTAGCAAAACTGGAGTTGGTCAAATCTCTCTAGGATGCTAAAAATATAAATTTGGATAAAGTGAGGCTAGTAGCATTCAGTATTAAATAATTTTATTAATTTTGTAAGAAAAATATGTTCTGACAAATGATTAACACTAACTATAACAAGTACCCATTAAAGCCCCTGTTTTCTACCAAGTCCTCATCCCAGTTTTAGCATGTCCTGAATATGTTTTGAAGTTCAACTGACTAATTTTTTTCTTGAGGAAAAACACATAAATATACAAGGCCAGTGATGTACATATTTGAGGAACCTGTACTTATGAGTTGATGATTCAGATAATAACCCTCATGTGTTTCTTTGGATATTTTAGACCTTAGGTTTCCCAAAGAACAATGTAGCTAGAGACAAAACAAAACAAAACTAAAAAAAGAAAAAAAAAAACCCAACAACAACAACCAAAAAATTGTGTTCTTAAGGGATATTTAAAACTTGCCTGGCAGAATATGAGCAAGTGTCTTATGACTGACTGTTCAGTGGGCTTACTGTTTCTTAGATGGACATATTGTCTGTTTCACACAAACACTCCTACCCAACCACCCAAGTGACTATTGATAGAACATGGACTTTAATAATCTAAATTGTTTCCAAGCAGCATTTAACTTCCCTTGGGCCTTCAAAATCATATTCATAATTCTTTTTTTGTTTGCATCTCAAATCTTATGAGATTTTTGTCTAATTTATTCTGTGTATAATTGTGTGCCAAAATAAAGATTTTCTTTTTTAAAAAATTAGAAACATTTATTTAAATAGAAGCTAGGGTATTATAGCAAAAATTTAAACATTTGGGCTCAGAATTTTCCAGAGCTTTTTTTAAACCACCTTTTTTTCTTTTTTTGCCTTCCAAATGAACACATTAGACAAAAATTTCACAATATATGTATAAGTATATGAAGTAAATTTCTATATTTTCACACCACCTCTCTCCCTTTCATTCTTCTAATTTCTGTGTTCTTTCTTCATCTAGCCATTCATGAAAGTGTTTGGGTAAACACCTTTATATGTAGTTTCACATTAAGTCAGCAGTATATGTTTGTTATACTCCCCAGTAGACTACTAAAAAGGAAGTGCAAAAAGTGTTTTAGCAATCTATAAAATGATCAAATAAAAATTTCTGTATTAGTTATAATCAAAACCAGAAGCTTAGTCCAAACCAAATTACAGAGTTCTTTATATTTAGTCTGTGGCTTGAATTCCCTTATTTTATTTTGTGTTTTATTTTACCCTTAAAGAGTTATTTGAGGAGAGATAATTTTTTAAAATACATTTATAACTCGTCTTTTCAGACTAAACTAAATGGTATAGACAAAGGTTTGTGTCTCTGTGTATAATTTATGAATTTATGGACGCATTTACAATTTATTTGTAATTTAGATATTCTGGGTAAAATGACATCCATAAATTTTCCCAAGAGTTCTTTTTTTTAAAGATTTTATTTATTTATTTGACAGAGAGAGACATAGAGAGAGAGGGAACACAAGCAGGAGGAGTGGGAGAGGGAGAAGCAGGCTTCCTGCCAAGCAGGGTGCCCGATGCGGGGCTCGATCCCAGGACCCTGGGATCATGACCCAAGCCGAAGGCAGATGCTTAACGACTGAGCCACCCAGGTGCCCCCCAAGAGTTCTTGATGTAGATTATGTCCTAATTTCATCATCAAACATATTTAAATAGAAAAAAATCTATTTTCTTTCATATTGTCCATCATGGGAATTATTAATGATGCTAGTTTCGGTAGGTATGTCCCTCAGGTCTCCTGGGATAGTTTCATTTTCATGTGTCAGGTTTTGTGTACTTTGAGACCAAGGGGATTTTATCTTGGAAGTTTTCACTAAAGAGTCATCATAGGACTTTGATTACTTTTCCTTATTCTAGTATAAAATAGTTGTTGAAAATAAACATATATATAGGTATTGGTGTTTTTATGTTTAAAATAAGAATGTTGGCAGAGTTTACTTGTATTTTCATTTTTGATAATTTATAGTTAGGAAGCTTAAACTCCTCGTTTTGATTTTTAAACATGGGTATTTAAGACATAACTTTCTTGACTGGTAATAAATGAGCCACTGGTTATAGTTAATAATGTCTATGTATTAGGATGTCACAGCAGACCAGAAAAGATAGTACATACTGTCACATCTATGATGATAAATTCTATAAAACTGTGCTGCATAAAGATGAGCCCTTTTGTGCTACCTTGCAGGGTTGCTATAGTTACTGAGTGTTGCTTTATGGGAATTTCACTTTTCTTAGTAATATTAGATACTGAACCCAGAGTCTCATTTTATATTGTTCTTAAATCTCCTTTTTGAAAAGACCTCCTTTGTAAAAGATTCTGATTTATTTTTATGATCTTTTTTCTTTTTTCCACAAATAAATTATTTAGAATAAAGCAGAGAACAGAAACATTGAACATATGTTTTCCTTCCAGACACTGAATATCAGAGAGAATTTTTTTGCCCCCACTAATTACTGTTTTTCACTGTATAGAAAAAAACTAGTATTATATTTTTTAAAAGGCAATATATTCTCAGCTGGAAAACTCCATTTGATGGATACTATTAAAACTGGTGTGTTTCTATCCATTATCCCAACTTAGTTTAAGGCTGGATTGTATGTTCCCGTGAAAAGTGGATTTCAAACTGTCATAGAGTTTCAAGTTTCTATGAGATATTGCTGCATTTTTATTGAAAGACAATGTGGTCTTAGAGAACATAGTTCATATTCACCTCCTACAAGGCTACTGTGTCAGGTACTAGGGCTCCAAGGCATGAATACATATTCTCCAGCTATATGCCTAGTTCAGTTTCCACGCTTGACATAGAAGGATATAGGAAACATATTTTCCACATTCAAGGTATTTGTAGTTTATTTGGAAGGAAGAATGAACTTCTGTCTTTTTTGGATATGTAACCAAATGGTGCTAGCAACCCTATCAGAACATTAATATATTTTAGTAGTAGTATAACTGCATTGTGTTATCTACAGTGCCATGAATTTCTTGTTGGTAGGATTATCTTTTTCTTATCTCCATATTTTACCATTAAGTCTGATTAGGTCCCTTATACTGAGAATATGTTCAAAAGAACTTCAGCAATAACACAAAAAACAGTGAACTAAGAGATTGTGTCTGTACATGGCAAAATGTTATTGTTATGATTGCTATAATAGCTAATATATATCGAGTGAAATACTTTACCTGAATTATCTTACTAAATTATTTAATCCTTACTTTATGGAGTAGATTCCATGTTATGTTATAAGTGTGTACATTTCACCAATGAGGAGTCTGAGGTTAAGGGAGGTAAAGTTATTTGCTCAGAGTCACAGTTATTAACTTCAAAGATTTTAAATAAGAACAGGATTGGAAATTGCTAAGAAAAAATTGGTCTATTACCTGGAACATTGCATCATAAAGTGTAGAATAAGATGGAGTAGGTTCACAGATAAGTTTAATAATTTTGATAACACATGATAAAAAGTGAAAGTGACCTCAGCAAAATGGTGGAATGGGTGGCTTCAGGCTCTCATCCCCACAAGAACATCAAAACACAAAAAGGAAATGTCAGAACCAAATTTTTCAGCTCTGGAAAAGTCAGAGGTTTCAAGCAACCAAGTGAATGGCAGAATGATGAATGCAAAGGTGGTCAACCTAAGAACATGAATACATGTAATGCACCACATTAATAAAACAAAAGGGGAAAATGATCATCTCAATTGATGCTGAAAAGGCTTTTGCCAAAATCAACACCTTTCATGGTGAAAACACTACAAAATAAGAAAACAAGGGAACTTTAACATGATAAGCATTTAAGAAAACCACACAGCTAACATTACACTCAAAAGTAAAAGCTTTCCACTTAAGATTAGGAAAAGACAAAGGTGCCCACTTTCACCACTACTGTATATTATTGTACTAAAATTCTAACCAGGTAAATTAGGGAAAATAAATGGATCCAAATTGGTAAGTGAAATTATCTCTATTCATAACAGAACTTTGCTGAAAGAAATTAAAGACCCAAATAAATGGAAAGTAGTCCTGTATTCTTGGGTAGAGAGACTTATTCTCACAGATTCAGTCCTGATCAAGGAATTTCACAGAATCCTTATGAAAATCTCAGTAGATTCTCTTCCCCCCAGAAATGAAAAAGCCAATCCTAAAACCCTGTAGAATTGCAAGGGGTCCCGAATAGCCAATCCAATCTTAGAAGTCAGAGTGCTCATGTTTTTTAACTTCAAACCTCACTACAAAGCTACAGTAATTAAACCAGTGTGGTACTGGCACAAAGATAGAAATACAGATAACTCATGGAATAGAATTAAAGTCACCTACATGTCTGGTCAATTGATTTTTGACAACAGTGTCAAGATCATTCAGTGGGGGAAATAACTTTCTTCACAAATGGTGGGGAGACTGCTGGATTTCCACATGCAGTATTTGGTGCTGTATAACACAAATATATTTAAAAAATTATTTCAAAATGAGTCACTGGCCTAAATATAAGAACTAAAATTATAAAACTCCTAGAAGGCAAGTTTTCATGACCTTGAATTTGGCAGTGAGTTCTTAGGTATGATAACAAAAGCCTGAGCAAAAGAAGAAAAATAATATAAGTTGGTCTTAATATTATAAATTGTTCATGAGAGGATGTTATCAATACAATGATGAAATGATAATGGTAGGTGCATCTGGGTGGCTCAGGTGGTTAAGTGTCTGCTTTCAGCTCAGGTCATGATCCCAGGGTCCTGGGATTGAGCCCCGCATCGGGCTCCCTGCTCAGCAGGGAGTCTGCTTGTCCCCCTCCTTCTACCCCACCCCTGCTTGTGTGCACGCATGCTCTCTCAAGTAAATAAAATCTTTAAAAAAATTAAAAAATAAGTAAATAAAATGATAATAGTAGTTGCCAGAGGTGGGGGTGGGGAGATGGGTGAAATGGATGAAGGTGATCAAAGGTACAAAATTTAGTTATAAGATAAATAAATTCTGGGGATGTAACGTACATCATGGTGACTATCAATACTGTATTGTATATTTGAAAGTTGCTAAGAGAGTAAATCTTAGAAGTTCTAATCACACACAAATATAACTATGTGAGCCAATGGCTATTAACAAATATATTGTAGTGATAATTTTACAACATATACATATATCAAACCATTATATTGTATGCCTAAAAGAAATTCAGTGTGTATATGTCAATTATATCTCAATAAAATGGGGAGGAGTAAGAGCACAAACTGCAAAATGATAGAAAATATTTGCAAATCATGTATCTAAGAGTTTAATATCCCTATGTAAAGAATGCAACAACAAAATTACAACCTAGTAAAATATACAGAGGACTTAAATAGACATTCCTCCATAGAAGACACACCAGTGGCCAATAAACACATGAAAAACAATGCCCAACATCATTAATTATTAGGAACATGCAAAACAAAACAACAGTGAAATATCATTTCACATCTACTAGAATCTCTGTAGTCCAAAAAATGGAAAAATAACAGATAGTTTGAAAGGATGTGGAGAAATTGGAATTGGTGGGGATGGAAAATGGTGCAGTTGTTGTGGAGAAGAGTTTAGCAGTGGTATACACTTTGGTGAAAACCAAATGCTTCCACTTATATTAAATATCTAGAATAGGCAAACTCAGAGAAACAGAAAGTAAATTAGAAATTATTAGATGCTGAGGGGGATTGAGGTAACAGGGAGTTGTTAATGGTTATAGAGTTTCTGTTTGGGTGATAAAAAATATTTTGGGAATATGTAGTTGTGATGATTGCACAACATTGTGAAGGTAATGAATGCCACTGAATTGTACACTTAAAATAGTTAAGATGGCAAATTTTTATATGTATTTTATCACAATAAAAAACTTAAAAAGTAAGATAAATACATAGAAGAAGTAAAAAATACTTTGGAAAGCAGAATTGCAGGAAGACAGAAGTATAGAATATTGTATATATACAAATTACCTATTTTAAGCCATTTATAAAAGCAATTTCTTATTTCAGATTTTCAAATTATATGGAACTATATGAGGAAAAAGTAAAATTTATTCTAAACCCTGCTCCCATGTATCCTGTCTCAAAACTGTATTGTACCTTCCACAATTATTACTGAAGATCTAAATACACGCACACACATACTCATTTTGACAAAAGTGAGTCCTATAGTATGTACTGTCCTGAAACTTGCTTTTTTTTTTATCATGCCTGGCAGATATCTTTGGATATCTGTTTGTAGAGACTTATTCTTTTTTAGTTACTATAGGAGAGACTTTTCAATTTAGAATAATGTGGAGGGTTCACAGTTTAACACACCTATTTGTCTTGTGTGGAAGAGCAATGTGCGCTTATTTGTTGAAAGTGGTAACATAGACCTCAAGAGCATTTTCAAAACTTTCAGTAACTCCTGATTCATCCCCTCCGAAATCCAGCTCATTCCCCCTTGTTTTTAAAAATAGACTCACTGAGGAGTGGGTGGTCTTCTCCAGCTTACACTTGTTTGAGAGTGATTGCAAAGCTGATGACTTCTTTTAGAGCTGAGTCATAGATTCAACAGTCTTCCAGACACATGGTGAACAAAACTTCAGCTCATGAATGTCACGGTTGCTATTGAGTGCTACCTTGCTTCAGCGCTACCATACTGAAATAATCCTTAGTGTTTCACGTGTGTTTGAGAATTCAGTGACTGGCCATAAAATAGATTTGATGTTAGAAAATCTGAAATGCCTAAAGCCCTCCACTCATCCAAATGGAAATCTATTACGTGTTTCTTACATTGATGTAAGAATTCAGCCTTTTTTTTTTAAGATTTTTTATTTATTTATTTGAGAAAGAGTGAGAGAGAGCAAGACAGAGCACGAGCAGGGGAGAGAAGGAGAAGTAGGCTCCCCACTGAGCCAGGAACCCTGGACATGGGACTGGATCCCAGGACTGCGGGATCACGACCTGAGCCAAGGCAGACTCAATCGACAGAGCCATCCAGGCACACGCCCCCAACCCCCACCGTTTACTGTTTTGTAACACAAAGACAAACCTACTTACAAAGATTCATTTTTTGTGGCATAGTATTTTGTGTCAGATAATCTGTGAAAACAAGTATTTATTGAATATTAACTCTATTCCAATAGAAGTTAAAACCCATATTTGAGATAACAAAATATACTAAAAATATTGTGAAATGAATAAATGTTCTAGAGGAAATAGATACTTAATACTTTTAACAATTACAGGGGGAAAAGGTGGATTCTAAGCTAACATTTGTGGTAAAGCCAGACAAATATTAATTTTCTACTTAAAATTATTTTTCATTTAACTTAAATTTTCTATAATAACATAGAGAAGGAAAGTAGTCACTAGAAAGAAGGAATGGGGTAAAGAAAATCGTTTTTCTTATTTTGTATTTGTATGATTTGCTTTCTTAGATCATTGTGTTGGGATAATCACTAGATTTTTGATTTAAAAACTCTGGAGATAGTTTATAATTTCACTTATTTTGTAACTGTATTCTAGCAGAGAGGTAGAAAAACCAATTATTTAGTAGATAGGTTATCAAACTATATTTCTTCAAAAGTAAATATAGTAATGACTTATTTTTTAGTAGAGGTTTGCAGTTGAAGTTGTTTTGCTCACAACATGAAAACTTTGAATAATATAAATAGATTTATTTGAAAGGTCATCCCTCAAGTTTATTTTAAGTCCTCATTTAGGTACTGTTAAATGTGCATTGGCATAGGAAAATTTGGATTGCTAGAAATCATTACTGACTTAAGATCAATTGGAGTATAGGTGGCTGTATTATTTTTCTCAGTGTTTTTTTTTCTTTTAAAATTTTTAATCTTTTGACTGGTAAATTCTTGCCTGCTAGAGAAGCTAGTTCACACCATAAACAACTTTCTATAAGGTTTTTTTTTTTTAAGATTTATTTATTTATTTATTTATTTATTTATTTATTTATTTATTTGAGAGCGAGAGCACAGGTGCAAGAGCTGAGGAAAGGGCAGAGGGAGAGGGAGAAGGAGAGAAGCAGACTCCCCACTGAGCACGGAGCCTGACTCAGGGCTGGATCCCGCGACCCCAAGATCATGACCCAAGCCAAAATCAAGAGTCTGACACTCAAGTGACTGAGCCAACTAGGCACCCCTTTCCATAAGGTTTTAAAATAATATACTTCTGTGATTTGTATTACCTTTTTAAAAATTTTTACTTCTTATTGAAGTACAATATGCATACAGAAAGATGAACCTATCAAAGTACTTAGTTTGGTGTATTTTCAGAAACTGAGCACAGCCATATATCCAGCAAGAGGGATAATGTTCCTAGCGCCCAGAAACACCCCTTCCTGGTGTCTCTTCCAGGCTGTATACTTCTACCCCTAAAGGTATCCAGTGTCTTGTGGATCTCTTAACAGACTAGTTTTACCTGATTGTGAACTGTGTAAATATGTAGTCATCATGGTGTGCCCTTGGGTCTGGCTTCTTTGATTTAACCTTATATTTGTAAATCATCATTGCTGTTGCAGGAGAGTATTCCTTTGATTGGCTAGATCACAGTTTATTTGTCCATTCGTTGTTGGTGGACATTTAGGTAGTGTGCACTTTGGGGTTACAATGAATAATGATGCTGCGAACATTCTAATGAACGTCTTTTTGTCATCATTTTCATTTTGTATAAGCCTGGAATTTGGGGTCATTTGACCTGCAGATACACAGGTTTAGTACATACTGCCAGTTTTCTAAGTAGTTGTGCCAATTTACACGCTCACCAAAGGGCATGAGGGATCTGACTACTCCACATCCATGTCAGCGCTTCATAATTAAAGTCTTTTCCACTGTAGCCATTCAGACGGATGTGTAGTTACATTTAATGGTGGTTTTAATTTGCATTTTCTTAAAGACTAATGAAGTTGAATATTGAACACCTGCTTACTTGTTAATCAGCCATTTGGATATTCACTGCAATATGTTCAAATTTTTTGTTCATATTTCTGTTTTATTGATTGCATTCTTTAAAACTGGTCTATGTATTCTGGATATTACTCAAATATTTTGTAAAAATCTCCTTTCACTCTGTGTTCTTTTCATTCTTTTTTTTTTTTTTAGTAGGCTTCATGCCCAATGTGGGGCTTGAACTCAAGACCCTGAGAGCAAGAGTCACATGCTCTACCTACTGAGCCAACTAGGCACCCCTCTTTTTATTTTTTACAGATTATTATTTAATGATCAGAAATTCTTAATATTAGGGCAGTCTAATACATTATTTCTTTCTCTAATAGTTAATACGCTGGTGTGCTGTATATGAAATATTTTCCTACATTAAGGCCATAAAAATGTTTCATTTTATTTTGTTTTTAAAAGATGTAGATGTGTGAGATCTTTATACACGCACGTGCGTGCGCACGCACGTGCGCGCGCACACACACACACACACACACACACACACACACACACACACACACATTTCCATAGGGATATTCATTTGACCTAGCATATATACTGAAGAGATAGTGAGTCATTTCCCTTTTGTATTACAGTATTGACTTTGTCATAAATCAAGTGAATATATGTATGTGGTTCTATTTCTAGACACTCTCTTTTGTTTTCTTGGTCAGTTTGTTTAATTCTGTGTCAACATTATAGTTCTTAATTATTATAGGTATATAATAGCAATATCTGATGGGGCACATCCTCTAGCTTTGTTCTTTGCAATTGTATTAGCTATTTTAGGCACTTTGCATTTGTTTGAGAATCAGCTTACCATATCTGCAAAATGTTTTGCTAGTGTTTTGATTGGGATTGCATTGAACCTATAGATAAATTTGAGGAGAATTTATATTTTTATACTATTGAGTCTTCCAGAACATGAATATAGTGTATCATATCACACTTTTAAATTTTCTGTCAGAAATTATTTTAGATTTTTGTGTAAATGTCCTGTGTATCTTTTGTAGATTTAGTCTTAAATACTTGATGTTTTTTGTGCTGTTGTAAATGGTATTTTTTAATTTAATTTTCTATTTGTTGCTAGTTTATAATGTCAGATAAAAATTGCACCTGACAAAATTAAAAAAGGCAAGGCAGACTAGTCAAGGCTATTGCAATAGATGAAAGATGACAGAACACGTCTAAATTCAACTCTGGTGAAACAAAGTATGGGAGGGTTCTTAAGAGCTGGAGTGGGACCATCATAGGCCATCTGTTTTATTAATTATCCTTACCTAAAGGAAAGGCATACTTTCTTGTATCATCATAACTGGGGATTTATTTACAACTTGGAGCAAGATGCTCACCAAAGTCAGTCCCTTAGCCTCTCATAGATGGGGAAATAGGGGCAGTATCTTCCTTGATGATTACATCTCAAAGGGTTGGCTTTCAGGGCCTTGAGAAAGACAGCCCTGAGTAGTAAATCTGGAAGAAGCTTTACAAAAGATTTACATCTCAAAAAGGCAAAGAAATAATTTACATTTACAAATATTCAAAAGTAAATGCTCTAAGAAAAGGGAATAGAGAGCCTTCTGTGCTTAGACCATCTGGATTCTTTTAGAACAGAGATGAGAAGGAAGGAGGTCAGGGGCCTTGAGGCAGGAAGAAGTCAAGCTGAGGAAAATGTTAAGACTGCCCTAGTCAACAGAAATACGATTGATTTTGCTACATTGACCTTATACTCAGCAACTTAGCCAAATTCATTATTAATTTTAATAGTTTGTAAATCTTTGGATTGTTATATATATAATCCGATTGTATTAAGAATAGTGGCAGTTTTATTACATCCTTTGTAATCCTTATGCTTTTTTATTTCCTTTTCTTAATTTATTATCCTGGGTGGGACCCCCAGTAATATCATGAATGAAATTAGTGATGGAGGCATTCTTATTTTCAGCATTCCACTATTGAGTATGATTGTGTAGTGGTTTTTCATCAATTTTTTTGAGCTATATGTAATATGCTTTGCTTTTTTTTAATTTTATTATATTATGTTAATCACCGTACATAACATCATTAGTTTTTGATGTAGTGTTCCATGATTCATTGTTTGCGTATAACACCCAGTGGTCCATGCAGAACATACCCTCTTTAATACCCATCACCAGGCTAACCCATCCCCCCACCTCACTCCCCTCTAGAACCCTCAGTTTGTTTCTCAGAGTCCATCGTCTCTCATGGTTCATCTCCCCCTCCGATTCCCCCCCTTCATTTTACCCTTCCTACTATCTTTTTTTAACATATACTATTTGTTTCAGAGGTACAGGTTTGTGATTCAGCAGTCTTACACAATTCACAGTGCTCACAATAGCATATACCCTCCCCAATGTCTATACCCAGCCACTCCATCCCTCCCACTCCCCACCATTCTAGCAACCCTCAGTTTCTTTCTTGAGATTAAGAATTCTTCATATCAGTGAGATATGATACATGTCTTTCTCTGATTGACTTATTTTCTGCATCATAATACCCTCCAGTTCCATCCACATCATTGCAAATGGCAAGATTTCATTCCTTTTGCAGGCTTCATTCCTTTTGATGGCTTCCACTATATATATATACCACGTCTTCTTTATCCATTCATCTGTCGATGGACATCTTGGCTCTTTTCATAGTTTGGCTATTGTAGACATCGCTGCTATAAATATCAGGGTGCACGTAACCCTTTGGATCACTACATTTGTATCTTTTTTTAAATTTTTTATTGTTATGTTAATCACCATACATTACATCATTAGTTTTTGATGTAGTGTTCCAGGATTCATTGTTTGTGTATAACACCCATTGCTCCATGCAGAACGTGCCCTCTTTAATACCCATCACCAGGCTAACCCATCCTCCCACCCCTCTCCCCTCTAGAACCCTCAGTTTGTTTATCAGAGTCCATCGCCTCTCATGGTTCATCTCCCCCTCTGAATTCCCCCCCTTCATTCTTCCCCTTCTGCTAACTTCTTCTTTTTTTTTTAACATATATTGTATTATTTGTTTCAGAGGTACAGATCTGTGATTCAACAGTCTTGCACAATTCACAGCGCTAACCATAGCACATACCCTCCCCAATGCCTATCACCCAGCCACCCCATCCCTCCCACCCCCCACCACTCCAGCAACCCTCAGTTTGTTTCCTGAGATTAAGAATTCCTCATATCAGTGAGGTCATATGATACATGTCTTTCTCTGATTGACTTTCGCTCAGCATAACACCCTCCAGTTCCATCCACGTCGTTGCAAACGCCAAGATCTCATTCATTTTGATGGCTGCATAATATTCCATTGTATATATATATATACCACATCTTCTTTATCCGTTCATCTGCCATGGACATCTTGGCTCTTTCCATAGTTTGGCTCTTGTGCATTGCCGCTATAAATATCAGGGTGCCCGTACCCATTTGGATCACTACATTTGTATATTTGGGGTAAATACCCAGTAGTGCAACTGTTGGGTCATACGGTAGCTCTATTTTCAACTTTTTGAGGAATCTCCATACTGTTTTCCAGAGTGGCTACACCAGCTTGCATTCCCACCAACAGTGTAGGAGGGTTCCCCTTTCTCCGCATCCTCGCCAACATCTGTCGTTTCCTGACTTGTTAATTTTAGCCATTCTGACGGGTGTGAGGCGGTATCTCATTGAGGTTTTGATTTGGATTTCCCTGATGCCAAGCGATGTTGAGCACTTTTTCATGTGTCTGTTGTCCATTTGGATGTCTTCTTTGGAAAAATGTCTGTTCATGTCTTCTGCCCATTTCTTGATTGGATTATTTGTTCTTTGAGAGTTGAGTTTGATAAGTTCTTTATAGATTTTGGATACTAGCCCTTTATCTGATATGTCATTTACAAATATCTTCTCTCATTCTGTCGATTGTCTTTTGGTTTTGTTGACTGTTTCCTTTGCTGTGCAAAAGCTTTCGATCTTGGTGAAGTCCCAATAGTTCCCTTTTGCCCTTGCTTCCCTTGCCTTTGGCGATGTTTCTAGGAAGAAGTTGCTGCAGCTGAGGTTGCTAGGTTTCTAGGAAGAGGTTGCTGCTTGTGTTCTCCTTTAGGATGTTGATGGACTCCTGTCTCACGTTTAGGTCTTTCAACCATTTGGAGTCTATTTTTGTGTGTGGTGTAAGGAAATGGTCCAGTTTCATTCTTCTGCATGTGGCTGTCCAATTCTCCCAACACCATTTGTTGAAGAGACTGTCTTTTCTCCATTGGACATTCTTTCCTACTTTGTTGAAGATTAGCTGACCATAGAGTTGAGGGTCCATTTCTGGGCTCTCTGTTCTGTTCCATTGATCTGTGTGTCTGTTTTTGTGCCAGTACCATACTGTCTTGATGATGACAGCTTTGTAATAGAGCTTGAAGTCTGGAATTGTGATGCCACCAGCTTTGCTTTTGTTTTTCAACATTCCTCTGGCTACTCAGGGTCTTTTCTGGTTCCATACAAATTTTAGCATTATTATTGCCATTTCTTTGAAAAAAGTGGATGGAATTTGATAGAGATTGCATTAAATGTGTAGATTGCTCTAGGTAGCATTGACATCTTCACAAAATTTTTCTTCCAAACCATGAGCATGGAATGTTTTTCCATTTTTTGTGTGTCTTCCTCAATTTCTTTCATCAGTATTTTATAGTTTTCTGAATACAGATTGTTTGCCCCTTTGGTTAGATTTATTCCTAGGTAACTTATGGTTTTAGGTGCAATTGTAAATGGGACTGACTCCTTAATTTCTCTTTCTTCTGTCTTGTTGTTGGTGTATAGGAATGCCACTGATTTCTGTGCATTGATTTTATATCCTGCCACTTTACTGAATTCCTGTCTGAGTTCTAACAGTTTTGGGGTGGAGCCTTTTGGGTTTCCATATATCATCAGTATAATAACATCTGCAAAGAGTGAGAGTTTGACTTCTTCTTTGCTGATTCAGATGCCTTTTATTTCTTTTTGTAGTCTGATTGCTGTGGCTAGGGACTTCTAGTCCTATGTTGAATAGCAGTGGTGATAGTGGACATCCCTGCCGCGTTCCTGACCTTAGGGGGAAAGCTCTCAGTTTTTCCCCATTGAGAATGATATTCACTGTGGGTTTTTCATAGATGGCTTTTATGATATTGAGGTATGTACCCTCTATGCCTATACTCTGAAGAGTTTTGATCAAGAAAGGATGCTGTATTTTGTCAAATGGTTTTTCTGCATCTGTTGAGAGGATCATATGGTTCTTGTTCTTTCTTTTATTAATGTATTGTATCACATTGATTTGTAGATGTTGAACCAACCTTGCAGCCCAGGAATAAATCCCACTTGGTTGTGGTGAATAATCCTTTTAATGGACCTTTGGATCCTACTGGCTAGTATTTTGGTGAGAGTTTTTGCATCCATGTTCATCAGGGATATTGGTCTGTAATTTTCCTTTTTGATGGGGTCTTTTTCTGATTTTGGGATCAAGGTAACGCTGGCCTCATAAAATGAGTTTGGAAGTTTCCCTTCCATTTCTATATTTTGGAACAGTTTCAGAAGAATAGGTATTAATTCTTCTTTAAATGTTTGGCAGAATTCCCCTGGGAAGCCATCTGGCTCTGGGCTTTTGTTTTTTGGGAGATTTATGATGACTGTTTCAATTTCCTTAGTGGATATAGGCCTGTTCAGGTTTTCTATTTCTTCCTGGTTCAGTTTTGGTAGTTGATACATCTCTAGGAATGTATCCATTTCTTCCAGATATTCTAATTTGCTGGCATAGAGTTGCTCATAATATGCTCTTATAATTGTTTGTATTTCTTTGTTGTTGGTTGTGATCTCTCCTCTTTCATTCATGATTTTATTTATTTGGGTCTTTTCTCTTTTCTTTTTGATAAGTCTGGCCAAGGGTTTATCAATCTTGTTAATTCTTTCAAAGAACCAGCTCCTAGTTTCGTTGATCTGGTCTACTGTTCTTTTGGTTTCTGTTTCATTGATTTCTGCTCTGATCTTCATTATTTCTCTTCTCCTGCTGGGTTTAGGCTTTCTTTGCTGTTCTTTCTCCAGCTCCTTTTGGTGTAGGGTTAGGTTGTGTATTTGAGACCTTTCTTGTTTCTTGAGAAAGCCTTGTATTGCTCTATACTTTCAGGCCTGCCTTTGCTGCATCCCAAAGATTTTAAACAGTTGTGTTTTCATTTTCACTGGTTTCCATGAATTTTTTAAATTCTTCTTTAATTTCGTGGTTGACTCATTCATTCTTTAGTAGGATGCTCTTTAGCCTCCATGTATTTGAATTCTTTCCGACTTTCCTCTTGTGACTGAGTTCTAGTTTCAAAGCATTGTGGTCCGAAAATATGCAGGGAATGATCCCAGTCTTTTGGTACTGGTTGAGACCTGATTTATGACCTAGGATGCGATCTATTCTGGAGAATGTTCTCTGGGCACTAGAGAAGAATGTGTATTCTGTTGCTTTGGGATGGAATGCTCTGAATATGTCTGTGAAGTCCATTTGGTCCAGTGTGTCATTTAAAGTCTTTATTTCCTTGTTGATCTTTTGCTTAGATGATCTGTCCATTTCAGTGAGGAGTGTGTTTAAGTCCCCTACTATTATTGTATTGTTGTCGATGTGTTTCTTTACTTTTGTTATTAATTGGCCTATATAATTGGCTGCTCCCATGTTAGGGGCATAGATATTTACAATTGTTAGGTCTGTTGTTGGATAGACACTTTAAGTATAATATAGTGTTCTTCCTCATCTCTTACTATAGTCTTTGGTTTAAAATCTAATTTGTCTGATATAAGGATTGCCACCCCAGCTTTCTTTTGGTGTCCATTAGCATGGTAAATGGTTTTCCACCCCCTCACTTTCAATCTGGAGGTGTCTTTTGGGTCTAAAATGAGTCTCAGGGCACCTGGGTGGCTCAGTCGTTAAGCATCTGCCTTCGGCTGGGGTCATGATCTCAGCATCCTGGGATCGAGCCCCGCATCGGGCTCCCTGCTCAGCAGGAAGCCTGTTTCTCCCTCTTCCACTCCCCCTGCTTATGTTCCCTCTTCTGCTGTGTCTCTCTCTGTCAAATAAATAAAAAATAAAATTTTAAAAAAATAAAAAATAAATAAATAAATAAATAAATAAATAAACAAAATGAGTCTCTTGCAGACAGCGTATCGATGGGTCTTGTTTTTTATCCAGTCTGATAGTTTGTGTCTTTTGATTGTGGCTTTTAATCCATTTATATTCAGGGTAACTATTGAAAGATATGAATTTAGTGCCATTGTATTGCCTATAAGGTGACTGTTACTATATATTGTCTGTGTTCCTTTCTGGTCTATGTTACTTTTAGGCTCTCTCTTTGCTTAGAGGACCCCTTTCAATATTTTTTTCGTAGGGCTGGTTTCATGTTGGCACATTCCTTTAGTTTTTGTTTGTCCTGGAAGCTTTTTATCTCTCCTTCTATTTTCAATGACAGGCTAGCTGGATATAGTATTCTTGGCTGCAAATTTTTCCTATTTAGTGCTCTGAAGATATCATGCCAGTCCTTTCTGGCCTTCCCGGTCTCTGTGTATAGGTCTGTTGCCAATCTAATATTTCTCCCATTGTAGGTTACAGATCTCTTGTCCCGAGCTGCTTTCAGGATTTTCTCTTTGTGTCTGAGACTCGTAAGTTTTACTATTAGACTTTGGGGTGTTGACCTATTTTTATTGATTTTGAGGGGGTTCTCTGTGACTCCTGGATCTTGATGCCTATGGTCAATATTTTTTGTCATGTTAAGGAAGCATCCCTGTAAGCACCATATGTTTTAATTCCTGTAAATTTCTATCATCTAAAACAATCAATAACATTAGATACCTCTCAACCATAAAATCAGTCTAATCAAATATTCCCTTAAAGTTTAAAATCTTAATATGAATTAAGTTCTCTCACTGAAAGTTTATTCTGTCATTCAACCTATGTTAATCATATATATCAGTTACTGTAACCATCAGTTCCAAAACTTACTGGCTTAACAGAACAAAGTTTTATTTCTCACTTATGTAATGATAGTTTCGTGAAGGTTGGGAGGATATACTTATGGTGGGGGACAGGCTCTGCTTTGCCCCTAATTTAGGGATATAGATTCCTTCCATCTCATGGCCTTCACAGCTGTAGGGCCCCAGTATCCTCTACTGGACCATATGTATCTGGTTGGCAAGAAGAGAGAGATGAGATTTCAGGAAGGGGCAGGGTACAAGGAGGAAAAAAGAGAGAAAAAGAGAGAGGAGGCATACTTGCTGTTAACTGTATCATCCCAGGGATGACATGCATTACTTTAATATTCCAGTGGCATAACTAGTCATATTGTCCCATATAGATCCAAAGTCAAAAAAATGTCCAACTGAGTGTCAGGAAGATGGAAGACAAATATTGATGAGCATCACCCATCTTTACCATAATCCTACAACCAGCATACTGAGCATCCAGGACCTAAAATATGCCATCTACTTGCCTGTTTAGTTTCAATTTCATTTCTCTGCTCATGTGAAGTTATATAACAATGCATTTCTATCCTAAAGAAAAGCTGAAATGATGGTATATGTTAGAAAAGACATCAGTACCAACGTAAATCCATTCCATTTTAATGTTTTGCCAAAGCTAATCTTTCTATAGAAACTACTTTATTATAATATGTCATTGTTACTTTATGATACTAATGAACGCTTTTGCAACTCTCTTGAAATTCCTTTGTTCAGAGGGACTGTGATTTATTTTTATAGTCTTGGCTTATTTTCTCTTGCTAGATTAGATGTGTAGATAGATAGATTAGATAGATAGATAGATAGATGATAATGTATTTCTTTTAAAGATTTATATAAGGAACACCTTGCAGTTTTTCTCAAGTCTGAGTAAAAGAAAAACTAAAAGCTAATATACCCGAAGTCCATATTTTCATGAAGGAATTCTTTCCTGTTTTTTTCAGAAAATATGTTTATTTTTCTTTTTTTTTTCTAATCCTACATTCATGGACACAAAGTAGACAAGACAAAACAAAACAAAAACACTTAAAAAATCAGAACAACCAACAAAATCAGAACAACCAACAAAATGTATTATTTTTCTTTGAGACTTAAGATTGGCAGTCAACGTAGAAATGTTACTGGTTCAAAAGAATCCCCTGATGTCAAGTTGAAGGCAAGATTAAGAAATGCTAACAGATGGAGTAGAAGGTTAAGGTTGACTTCATGAGGAAATGGACAAGAGCACATAGAGAACTGGTCACTTCATGGAGTGATCAGTACCTCCTGCTTATAAATATTTCCATGTAATAAATGTATGCTTATGGCACTGTCTGCTGCTAGCACAGTCATACTTTCAAATAAAATAAATATTAATGTGTTTGTATACATAATATGCTTTATACAAATCCTAAAAATGATATTTTAAGAAAGAAAAAATTTTGGAAGCTAAATATGTCCTTGAATTGGCAATTTCTACACTTGATCTGTGCAGTGTTGTTAACTTTGCTAGAACAGAATTTTATGTTCTTTGAATACTACTCAGTAATGTTCACTAGTGTTTTCCAGTGTTTGAATGCTTGCTGTCACTGTAAATATTTTAGCAAACAAAATGCAAGGAGAAGATGTGAATGTTGTGGACAACTTCAGTATAAAATCTGAAAATAATTTAAAACCTGAATTCATTGCAGAAGCAACCTTGATTTTAACAGTAAAAACTCAGGGGAAGTCTATAAAATATTGTGTTCAAAGAGGAAGTAAGCCTATACAAAGCAAGCTATAGCGTAATGCCCAATTTGAAGATTACTTTGGATTTACTCTTAATAATTAGACTAATGTCAATGTAAAATGAAAAAAAAAATTCTATGGAATATTTGTCATAAAACAAAGATCAGGGCTATCAGAGCATTTAGTTTGTGTACTTTAAAATATCATTTTTAAAGTGATGACTTAAATATTAAATAACTGTGATATTATCTTATATTTCTAAAACTAATTATCTGGGTATATATTTTGTGTTGAAGTTCTGTTAAAGTTCTCTATTATCGAATACCTATATCAAGTAAGTATATTTTAATGTTATTGAAATATATAATATTGCCACAATATATTTGTTCATAATAATAAACAAGTATGCATATATATGTATATTTATATTACAGAAAAATCTGAAACTTTGTATAATCCTGTCACAGAAATATGCTTTACTGGTTATCTTGGTCACTTATTATTATTTAAAAACACAAAAATGTTACTAAAAATATAGACTAACTTAGGTTTAAGGAATTCCCATGAAGTCCTGTGAATTCTAATTTCTTATTCCCAAATTCCAAAGATTGTTATTTTTCAGGAATTTGGAACACTCCTCCAGGTGACTGTTGGGTGTACATGGGTTCTTCTTTAACTGCTTACTAAGTGATTTTGTCCTCAGTCTCCCTGTTTAAGACCCAGTACCTATAAAGCCTTTTATGGTTTGCTGTTTCTCTCTCAGTGGCCTGAGAAAAAAAATCGCACCGGAGTCTGATAAACAATGATTTAATTATCAGCTTTATCATTTATCAGCCATGTCAACTCTGCTATTACTTAAATTCTCTGATATTTATTTTCTTCTACTAAAATACTGACGGGCAGTATTTTATGCAAGAGATAATGCATATAAAGTGTCTGACAAATAGTAGGAACTTCATAAATGAAGTTATTGTATACTTTTAAAATTGTACCATAGCAACAGGGTAAAAACAAACATAATAATGAGGGTCTTAAATTTGATATAACCGTGTATGATTTTAGTAAAAACAATATCACTAGATGTTTTACTTAAAGGAAATGTATAAGTGAATATATGTACTGAAATGTTAGGAAATTGATATTTGATACGCTAGGCAGTATAATCTAATTCAGAGTCTAGAAAATCCTAAATTCCACTGTAAGGTTTTAAGTCATTTTTCATGGAAATAGTGTTTTGTTTTGAATGATGCATGCTTTTAGTGGATGCTTTGCTGAAAGAGAGTGCATTATTTAAGAATCTGTTATAGCGTTTATATCATAATTTTCTATTGAGAATCATTACCTTTAACTGAAAATTTCATGTACTTTTAATTCTATAAAATTTCACAGTCATTGTTATTTGGCTTATTAATCAGCACATAGATTTGAACTTGCCACAACTCAAATTAGAATCTAACACTTCCCCAGTCCTGTTTGATCTTGTGCATCCCTTGTTTTCCATAACTCAGAAGTCTTGTTGGGTAAGAGAAAAATTCATGTATCTTTTCTTACATAATTAGTAGTGTTTCACTGTTTTCAGTCCTACTTTCATCATCACCAGAGAACAAAGACATCCAAATGTTCAGTTACTGATACTGCATAGGAAAAGTAGAAATGGCCAACCAAAATAAAGGAAAATGCTCTATTTCAGAAAATGTATGGCTAAATAATATTTAGCCTACTAAAAGCATTAGTCAGCACTCTTCTATTTCTTTAGGAAAGGAAGAACGCTGAACAAATGTATGTGGGTATCTTGCAGCAGAATGTATTAGAGGCAAATAGATACTCTGCCTTTAGAGGCAAAAAGGGAAATAGATTGCTAAAGAAAACAAGAAAATAAAACTTCCAAAAAATGCTGAAGATTAGATTATATTTATCTATCTGTCTGAGATTTTAATGAAAGCAGAGAGGACTCTCAAATTGCAAATCTTTGTTTTTGAAAAATACCACTTTGAGCTTATTTTCAGAGAACGTTAGATAAGTTCATATGAATCAAGTTTTGAGCTTGATTTAATAAATTTATTTGATTTAGTTGATAACAAGCTATTACATAATCACCTACAGTTAGCCTTCAAATCTGGTCTATACCTCTTGACTTACCTGTTTCCTGGCAGTATTATATCTTGCCTCAATTTGTGTCTTAATTGTATGACTAGGGGCTTAGTACAGGTATTGTTTAAAGTTTGTTATCTGTGGCAGCTTTTGGTTGGTTCAAGTTAGTACATTCCCATATTGATGTTTCTTGTGGTTTATCTTTTTTCTTGAGTGATCCACAGAATTATATTCAGTATGTTTCTTTTTTTTTTTTTAAAGATTTTATGTATTTATTTGACAGAGAGAGAGAGACAGTGAGAGAGGGAACACAAGCGGGGGAGCGGGAGAAGGAGAAGCAGGCTTCCTGCCGAGCAGGGATCCCGATGTGGGGCTCAATCCCAGGACCCTGGGATCTTGACCTGAGCCGAAGGCAGACGTTTAAGGACTGAGCCACCCAGGTGCCCTTATTTAGTGTGTTTCTATAGACCTAAGTTCCCAAACTGGTGATCACTGTCAAATTCCATTTCTTTGTGTCAGGAAGAAAATCCTGTTACTCTGAAAACAAAACAAAACACAGAATGCCTGATCTGGTGTCTATGTAACCTAAGGCAATTCTTCACCATTTGAAGCCAAGTTTTTTATTTGAAATACAAAGAACCTCAGAAACCACAATGAGGATTAAATGAGACCCTCTTTTTAAAAAGTGCTCACTTGTTCATGTGACAAATATTGGCAATTGCCCACCATGTCCTGTGCATTGCTCTGTGAGACATACAAAATTTTATGGAATTTATATTCTGATGCTTATGGATTATAAAGGTTTATATGTAATATATTACCACTGCTATATCCAAATACTTTTATTTTTCTTAAGTTTAGTTAATTTTACCTATTCAACAAAAAAATGTAGCATCATCTCGGCCTTTCAGAATACTACTCCCAATTTCCGTTGGCCAGAGGAAAATACAGTGAGATGGCCTGATACTGTGTGAGGGGATTTAAATTTCCCAAGAGCTCACATAAAAAGTTTCAAATAATTTTATAAAACATTCTAATTCTGATCTTGTACCTCTTTTTTTTTTAAAGATTATTACCATTTATTTTTTAGAGTGGGAGAAAACTACATATGGTAGTAGATAAGCAACATTTTTTAAAATTTCTTAAAAACCATTAATCAGGTAGATAAAATCCAGTGATCTGAAGATTCTGTCTTGCTTTTCTTTTTTTTTTAATTTTATTATGTTATGTTAATCACCTCTTGTTGATTATTTAAAAAAAAAAAAAAGGCAGCTCCTTTGCTTTTTGGATGTGTTGTAAGTTAACAGCAGAGCAAATGTTTCGGTTCTCCCCATATCTGACTATAGAATTGTAGCAAAGAGAGCTATTATATGTCTGTGTCATTGTTTTCCATGTCCTTGGAATTAATTTCTATTGCTATTGCAGAGTACTGGGACAGAAGACATCTTTTAACCAGTGTTGAAAAATGTATTTCTCCCATAGCCCAATTTGTGTGGACTTCTGTATAGCAGACCTTAGAACATGCCAGAGATCAGTCCCAAGTAAAAGAATGCCTCGGTGCATCTTTTTAATGCTATTCTCTGTAGCATTAGGACCATAACACGATTTGACATGATTCTTTTCCTGTAACAGATGCCTATAGGCACACCCAGGCACACTTCAGCATAGCAAGAAAAGCAAAGGTGGAAACAAAATTCTGATTACATATCTATCCCTTCACAGAATAGACCACAGGCAAAACTGGGAAAGAGTTTCTTGGGAAGTAAGTCCCACCTGCCCTGCTGGAACTTCTATCTTAGCCTTTTCATTTATACCTTCATGTGCTGCCTGTAACATCATATGGCTGATCTCAGATTATTAAATGAAGAGATTTGCCTTTTTATGAAGGCAATTTCAACCTATGGGGGAAAATAGGAAATTTTATTGGGGCTAAATGTTTGAAATACTATATAGATTAGTGCCCAGCCTTACACACTAACATAGAGAGAAAAATAATTAGTAATAACTACAAATGAACTAGTAAATTGTCCTGACTTGCTTAAATGCAGATTCTTTTAGGCATTGGATTCAGTGCTTATATTAATCAGAGTCATATGTATAGATGGACAGAGGAGGGTGGGGGACAGAGAGCAACTGACTGAGATTGCTTCATGCAGTTGGAGGCTGGTCAGTCCAAAATCCCTAGGGTAAGCCAGCAGGTCTGGAGATTTATCTAAGAGTTGGTGCAGTCTTAAGTGTGAAGGCTGAAATCTCAGGCAGTTTCTGTGTTGCTGTCTAGAAGTGGAAGTCCTTCTTCTTTGGGAAACCTCAGTCTTAGGTCTTTAAATGATCAGAAGTCCACCCACATAATGAAGGGCAATCCACTGTACTTAAAGTCAAGTGACTCTAAATGTTAATCATATCTACAAATACTTTTATAGCAACATCTAGACTAGTGTTTGGCCAAATAACTGGTCACCATAGTCTAGTCAGGTTACATGGAGAATTAACCATTAGAATGCTCTTAAATATAAACACAAATAGTCTTCATCTACTTTGTAAGAATGTTCTATTTATAACATCGTTAAAATATTTCTTTGTAGATTAAAATTTGAGAGGGAAGTAAAAACCTACCTGATGAATGTACAAATCTGGCACAGGTGATTCTGAAGAGAGCTTTTCCCCCAAGTATATCTAATAAAAGATTCTCAGGCACAGTTTAGTAACCTACACTGTTTATTGGATTCTGTGGTTGGCGTAAAGGGAAACATGTACAAATGAATGTGCATTTTCTTCTTCCCTTAATTAATTCCTTTTAGCTCCATCACTTTGAAGGGCTGGTAACTTCTCTGATCCCTAGAGTTCTAGACACACAGTGTTTATAAAAACCAGTATATCAAGCCTGTGTGTATTTCTTTTAAGGAAAAAACTAAATGAAGCCAAACAGGAACTGCTGTCTATTTCACATGATGTAGAGCTATAAGGCATAGGGGAAGGAGGAGTAGTTTCGGTGTATCAGGCTCAGCAATTGATCAAAGAAACTACTTGACAAAAAACAAAACAAAACAAAACAAAAACAACAAAAACAAACCTACTGCACCTTCCAAAACTTCTAAAGCTTCTTCATCGGGCTCTGTTCATGGGAGAAATTCAAAATGTCACTCAGCCTCATGTGGGTTTGAGGGGGAGAGGGGTTTGGGTGGGGAGCTGGGACTGATGAAAATCTGAAGCAACAAGAGTGGGCTCTGGCAATGTAGAACTTGCCAAAGGCAGCGTTTGTTTTTTCCTGGTTTTGATTCTTGTCAACAGTAACTTTATAATTCCCCTTGTTTTCAGACATTTACTGTATTACTTTGATATATTTAAAACAGTATCACTTTTCACTACCATGATGCCTCCTACCTTCAAAAACAGAATTTAGAGAAGCAGGGAAGGCAAACCCTGAAAACAGATTTAGAGTCCTTTTGGAATCTAATGTTGGAGGTAGAGGAGTAGCAGCTGGTTCGATGTGAATTCTTGGAAGTAAAGTATGTTGATCACAATCAGTTAACATTTATAGAATGCCTATATGGCTCCATCTCAGTAGATTGTTGCCAGGAAAAATAATTCTCCAGTGTTCTTGGATTTTGCATTCTTCCCACAGAACATGACTTTGCTAAGCACCCTCTGGCTTGTTGCTAACTATAACCAATTTCACTCATGGCTTTATGAGCATGACATTATAGTGAGGCAGTCATCAATATGTATTTACTAAAACTCTACATGTTTATTATCATTCAAATGCTCTAAATAAAATATAATCATCACCTTGTTTTCAAGAAAGTTGCAGATGAAGCAGAAGTGCAAAATATGAATTGAGAAAACAATAAAATATCAGCATATAGAAATATATACATGTGTGTATATATTTTTATCTGTTAAATTGTCAAAGACTGAAAGCTTGTCAAGTTTAAACTAAGAAGGAAATGCTGCAGGGCAGTGTTCTAGAAAAGGTGTATGGGGATGATGGAATTTGATCTGGGTTTGGAAAGAAGTTCAGCACTTGAACAGGTAGAGCAAAAAGTTCAGCTATTAAGAGAATTTTTTACTCTCCATCCTTTAACTGGCCTGCTAAACGCTTTAGTGTTTCTAAAGCTTCTTCACAGGGCTCTATTCATAGGAGAAATTAAAAATGTGTATGTGTGTGTGTGTTGAAGGGTGTTCCATCAAGCAAGTTAACATTCAACAAGGACACCATCCTGCAGATGAGTTCCTTAAGTTCTCATTGGAAAAGAGACAGAAATTAGTTAAAATGAAATATGAATACTTCAATAAAAATGAAAAAAAATACTATTGTGGATGTGTGGAGGGAGAAAAGCGGAAGTAAATAACTCTATCAAAAATATTACAATATTTGGGACACCTGGGTGGCACAGTCAGTTGAGCATCCAACTCTTGGTTTCAGCTCAAGTCATAATCTCAGGGTGGTGGGATTGAGCCCCGTGTAGGGCTCCACACTCAACACAGAGTCTACTTGTCCCTCCCCCTCTGCCCTTCCTCCCCACTCCTGCTGGCTCTCTCTCTCTCTTCTCTCTGTCTCTCTAAAATAAAATCTTTAAAAAAGAGGTATTACAATATTTACCCAGGAACACTCTTTGGCCAATGAAAGAATCACATTTGTTTTAAATCAGTCTTACATATGCTCCTCAGGACTCCTTCACCACACTAATATCTTGAATTAATTGGGAATAAGCTTTATTGTTTCCTAAGCACAAAAAAGTCAATGTCTGTCTCTTCTACCATGTTACTGCTTGAAAATATGAAAGCTGAACAGTAGACAGTCTTGAGATGGCTGGCAATTTTTGGATATCTATCAGTTGCTGTGATAAACCAGCATATTTTATCTCATTAAAACCGTAGATGCTTACTATAAGTTATATGAAAGGAAAATTTTGAAAGAAATGGGGACCTCATGAACACATATTGGTATCATAATATGCATTTAATAGGTACAAATAAATACCAAAGAAAACCAAAAGGCGAGTATTTCAATTTTATTTACATCAGGCATTGAGCCTTACCCATTTTGCTTTCCTCATGTTTACTACAGTTCTTGATATATGATAGATATAAAAAAAATATTTGTTGAGTTTAATTGTATGTTGTACAGCATTTAGTTGCAAAGCATATAATAAATACTTGAAATAGTAGTTTCTATCACTAGACCATAGTATTTTTTTGTGACTTTCTGAGTGGAATTTTTCATTATTATAATAATGTCACAGACGTTTGGAAGTGCTTTAAAGGAAGAAGAAATCCTTGCCAAATTTTCATTTGTTAGAAAAAGACTTGTTTTCAATTTTTTTTTGTTGTTTTGTTTTGTTTTGTTTCTTGTTTTTTGGGTTTATTTATTTATTTATTTATTTATTTAATTTATTTTTTTTAGTCTAGGCTGAGTCTCACATTCACCAAGAAAAAAAATTGTACTTCTACGTTTCAACATTTGTAATTGTGGGATCTTTATTTGGGATCATGCCCTCCCATTGAATAATTACAATCCATGAGGGGCAGGAAAAGGATACTTAGTCTTACTGGTTCTGCTCTGTTTCTGCAAATACACACAACATGACCTTTAAGGAGTCAGGCTGACATTAGACAATCTAATAAAGAATACAGAATTATAGGCCTTCCATCCACTTGCAAGGCCCTCTGCTTAGTTTTTGAATCCTTTGGGGCACTCAGTTGGGCTGGGTCTAGTTGCAGTTGGTGATGCTAGAATATTTTTTCAACTTCGGGCTGTTATTGAATAGTTCTATGAACCTGAGATAAGATTTGATTGAAGCAGAAAAATTAACTGAGGTGTTATTTGCTTCTGCCCCCCATTAGCTTAGTTTAACCGTCTGCCAATTCAGAATCATAATTCCTGCGGCTTTTGTGCCTAGCTATCAAGATGTTGGTTCTATTGGTCCCATGCTAACCTCTGTCAGAATTCTGTAGTACAAAGTGACTGGGAAAAAATAAAATAAAATCACTCTTGAGCAACTTAGTTTTCAAGATGTAATGTAATTGATAGGCATAAAGTATGAGTCTTATCTTGCTTCCTAAGAGCAAACTTGAAAGCTGTAAAGAAGAAAGCATTGGAGGCAAGATGCTGGATTTTAGCATAGGAATTTGATTATGTAGAAATAATAATGCAGTAGCAACAACAACAAAAATTGTTAACACTTGTTGAGGAACTATCATATGCTAAGCGTGTGTCAGCTTTTCGATGGACTATCTCATTATTAGAGAGATTATATTAATAGGACTTTAGTATCTCCATATGTAGTATACTAAGGTTTGGGGACAACTTAGTTTTATTTAATTCAAAGTTTTGTAGAGTCATGCCAAGAAAATCTACTCCACATAAGAAATTAAGTTGTAAATGTGTTTTACTAGTAAAACAACAACAAAAGGAATTAAGAATGTCTCAGCAAAGGGCTTGGTATTACTAGAAGATTTTCTAGTTAAACAAAACAAAACTGCTGGATGTAAATGTGCTAATGTAAAAAATATTTTATATATATTAACCTAGAATACCACTTTTTGGGGGGTATGAGCAGCTGATACGGCTTTTTCACATACTTTGTATTTGTGGTCCTACCAGTTTCAATCTTTAACTCCTCCCATTTGATAATTTTCTTACAGATATATGTATTTCTAAGATGCATTTGACAGACATCTCCTTGGTGCACACAGATACCCACTTCTCAATATAGTATTTGAAAACATAAACGCTGCTCATGCTGCTTAGTGGACTGAAGAAAATCAAAATGGTAGCAATGTGTTAGTGGTCAGAGAGCCCATTCATGTGAAGGAAGGGCCCCAAAGGGAACTGAATGGGATTCAACTTCTTTCCATCGATGGTATTAAGGATTTTTTTTTTTCTTTAACTAAGCATTCTTCCGTGGAAATAAGAGAAAGACCATCTCTTAGTAGAAGAAATAAAAGGGAATAAAATATTTTATTAGCACCATTTCATTTGGGGTGGGGAGATAACATTTATTTTAGGATTCATTTACACCATGTTTTATCAAAAATTTTCTCAAGGCAAGATCCTAAGCAGTAAGATGATTTCCAAGCTAATGTGGGATAATGGTATCCTGAAGTTTCCCCTTTTCCCTATGTGATCTATATGTACTTGCTGCCTCAGTGTCCTCTTCTATAAAATAGGAATGGAAGATATTCAGTTTGCAGGATGGTTGTGAAAATTATATCTAATGTGTGCAAAGTACATGACATGAAATTGATAACATGGCATGTGTTTACTTTGATATTCAATGTAAACTAAGGTTCTGTCCTAGGAAAAAAATTAAGTAGAATTACCCATTTCTTAGAAATTTCATAGAAATATTGGATAAATGAAAGAAGTAAGGATGACATCTGAGCTAAGATTTCTTTCTAAAACATCTGATGCTCCAATACAAAACAGACTTTATTGATGACATTTGTTGTGTTTATTTTTAACTAACTTAACAAATACTTGTTAAGCATGTGTAATGTGTAATGTGCCAAAATACTATGTTGGGGTCCAGAAAAACAGATAAGAGGCAGACTGTTTGCCCTCAGGGAGCTTTATTATAAATAGAATTAAGGAATTTTTAAAAAATTTGGTCACAAACCAGTGGGGTGAGCTGAAGTCAAAGCTGGGTACCATAATTAATAGCAATTTATTTTGTTCAGTGGAATCTGAAGCTCCTGTCTTCCTAGAGGTACTTGCAAGGTCAGCATTGCTTATCACAAAGCATCATAAATCTCCAGGGACCTGACTTTGGCTATAAATACAGAGAAATACTTGTGGGGTTTTTCTTCCATGTACAGTATAGAAGTTCTGGAATAATAATGATCTAACAGCTGCAGTCTTGGTGTTTTGAAAAATTACTCAATCTTTTGCGGTTCATTAAGCAATTTGTATATAATGCCAAAAATATTCTAGAATGCAGGTATTTCTGAGTATTTCTACAAGTTCTCTAAAATGAGGCTATGATAATTCAGAGCATAGACCCCCCATTTCAGAAATAACTCAGAACCTATGTATTCTGCTACCCCAAAACTGCCAAAATGATCAGATCTGAAAATGAGTTCAATCATAATCAACTTGGATGCTTTACCTTTTTAATTCATCCATAGAAATATTAGATTGATCCATCTTATGATTACAAAACCAGTTAGAAATAACTGTGTAATGAATTAGCAATCACCTCCAAACACATGGATTGTGTTCTATAGCAGGAATTTTAGGTACTACTTTATTCGTTTGTTTGTTTAACATTTTTTCCTGATACTCTGGGGATATTGACTTTATTTAACAACAATTTATACAGTGTTATTATGTGCCAGACACCATTCTTAGCACTTTAGAAATATTATCACCTTCGATCCTTACAACAACCTTAAGAGTTAGATATTATTATTATTTTTATTATATAGGGAAAGAACCTGAGACACAGATAGGACAATTTGTCCAAGACCCACATAGCCAGTGAGTGGTGGAGCTAGAATTCTAAGCCAGGTAATCTGGCCCCAGACTCCGACACTGACTACACTGAGCATCCCCTTAGCACTCAGTCTTAACACTGTGGAGGTTACCCTGGAGATAAAACATTAGTCACCTCCAAAATCTTTTAAGCTTCTGATAGTGTATCCTGTAACCCTATGGCGACAGGGGCTTATAGTAGAGGTTGGAGGGGACTCGTATGGGGCATCAGAGTGGGGAGAGGGATATTTTCAAGGGTATCAGCAGTGAGAATGTATTTGTTCTCTTTCTTGTTCATTGTGTTCTTTTTTTTTTTTTTTTTTTTTTTTGAGCACCAGCTTAGGCAAAAGATCCAGCTACTTAAAAAGACATAACCCCAACACCTTCTCCTTTGTCCCTTGGCCCCAACAATACTCTACCATTCCACTGCTAGTTTTATAGCATTTCTAAGGGATCCATTAGACCCAAAGTGCCCAGTCTCATTGCTTCTTTCCTACCCCTGCCCTCCATCAGAAGTCTCTTGGCAACTGCTGCACACTCCTCAGCCTTCAGCTTAAGCAATTGTGTCTTTCCTTCACCAGACTGATGGACAGATCTTTCTGTATATGTGCATTGTAGTACAGTATGCAGTTTCCATTTTTACACATTACATTTTAGCTAATCTTCTGGTCTCACATCTGCCTCTCCCACTAAGGAGAAAGTTCCTGGAGGATAGTGACTGTTCTTTGAATAAAAGTCTCATTGCGGAGAAGAAATGTAAAAATGTCACATAGAATAATAACTCATTTATGTCATCAGGGAAAATGTAGGGAAATATGTGAAAAAGTTAAGGTTAGATATTTCTGAGTAGTGATTATGAGAGGTTAATTTTTTAAATGTTTTCTAAATTTTTCGAATTCTCTACAATGAAAATGAGTTGCTTTTATTAAATTAAAAAAGAAACATAAGCATGTCGTAGGTCTATTAGAAATAAAAATGGAGTTCCTTACTGAACAAGAACATTATGAACAAAGAGCTTTTTAAGAATAGTATAATTCTTAATGTGTGGAATGTAGTGTTTAATATATTTGGATTAATGGATGAAAAAAGAAATTGAGTGTGACATCTCTGTTCAAACCAAGGAAATCCTCGTACTTAGAAATTCTTTTGCACCATCCCTCCTGAGAATTTTAAAGCTCCCGATATGTTTTTAAAGACTCTACATGTTGAGGGTTTTTCCTTTCTCCCAGTCCTCTACAGGAAAGACAAAAAGTTGATTTAAATAAATGTGGAATTAGAATTATATCAGAGATGTCTTTAAGTATATCCAGATCAAACAAGGTGACATATGCCTACATATTTCTTGTAAACTGAATTAATGATTATTTCACTCAGCATAATTTATTGTTCATAAAGTCCTGCTTAAAATGATGCCACAATATTTTAGAACTTTGTGTAATTCTGAGCCTTGTAAGCCCGTTTGAAAGCCCGTGTATCCAAGTTAACTTTGAAGAAAGTCATATTATAAATAGGATAATATGGAACTTTTAAAAAACTTCTTGCTTTGTAAAATTTCAAACATACGAGATTAAGTCATTTTAAATGATAAATTGATAAATATATAAAAATAGAGTCAGGGAAAGGAGGACACTCCTGTTTAGAATTAAACTAAGCATATATACCTGAGATAGTTTCAGTAGATTTCTGGATATATTTCAGAATAGTTAGAAAATGAAAAGTCTAGCACCTGGGTGGCTTAGTCAGATAAGCATCTGCCTTTGGCTCAGGTCATGATCAGAGGGTCCTGGGATGCAGGCCCACATTGGGCTCCCTGCTCAGTGGGGAGCCTGCTTCTCCTTCTCCTTCTGCCCCTCATCACCCTCTGCTTGTGCTCGTTCTCTCTCTCTCAAATAAATAAAATCATTTTTAAAAAAGAAAATGAAAGATCAAATTAATAGACTTTTCTAATTATTAGTGATTTATCCTATATACTACTGATAAATGTTTAATTTTAAAGAATTAATTTTTTAATAAAATATATGATTAACACTATATTTACAATGTGTGTATGTTCAGAATACACTTTAAAATCATACCATGCCCCAAAATTATTATTAGCACATCATTCAGCAAAATAGATTGACTTTATTCACAGCAGTATACTAACTTCTGGGGATCATATACAGAGGTCCAATGCATAGGTATCACCCACAGACAGTTTGCAGTATTGATGACTAAATAAAATATACAGATAAAGATTACATATGGTCCTGTGCGATATGTGATGAGTGAAATGATGGACTCCTGAAGAGCTTCTCCTTGAAGCTTAGAGAAAGGACAAATATCGTCAGTGTCCAAGTAGGATTCCAGTCATTGGAGGGAAGGGAGGAAGAAAATGCTAAGCCAGAAAATGGGTTACATGGCCCAAAGTATGGTGATAGGAAGTTGATTTCTGGAGACCGAGACAAGAAAAACCTAGACTGGGAGGTTTTTGCAAGAGAATAGTAAGTTGTAAATGCAGAGCAGTAATTAGGACTAGTTGAGAAATCCATATGAAGGCCTCGCTACATAATGAGACTCATAGGCTGAATGAACTCCATTCGGTGTGGCAGCTGTGGTAGAATGAGGAAGTCAAAGCTGACTCCAAAATTTCAAGCTTGGGTAGGTGGAGTGTAAAAGAGAAAACCTATGGTTATTTAGATCTTTGTAAATGAATATTTACTATACTAGGAAATTTGTGAATTTAGAGAGTAATGAGTCTATTCATTTTTTCTATATTGTGTATCCCCAAATTTCACACAGATTTGATATGTCAGTACATATTTCCCTGAGTAGAAAATGTTATTGATCTATCAGTAAATTTTTATAATATTCAAGAATCCAATCACAGTATCATTTTAGCTACCTAGAATTATGTAGAAATGACAATCAGTTTATAAGAAGTTATTTTTAAAAAGCCAAAGAGCTTTTAGGGGACCTGATGGCTTCGTCAGTAGAGCATCCACCTCTTGATCTCAGCTCAGGTCTTGATCTCAGGGTCATGAGTATAAGTCCTGAGTTGGGCTCCATGCTGGGCATGGAGCCTACTTAAAAAAACAAAAACAAAATGCCAAGGAGCTTTTAAATGTCTTACTCACTTTGGCATTCCCAAAACTTATCATAGTACCTAGCCCAGAGCAGGTGCTCCGAACTGTTTATTAAACTAATGAATAATGTTTTTAATTAATTTATTAAAGTGTGTCCTTCAACTTTAATGCCTTATATTGTCAATTAACTAGAAATTTCAAATCAACTCACATGTGTTGAGTTCCTTAAATGGCTAAGAATGTTTGGATTTTGGTGGGTACTAGGGGTATAATGCATTACACCTGACATTATGGAATTCAAAATCTAGTGACATAAGTATGTTTTAATTAGATTAATTAATGTAAAATTTTATTATGATTTATTAATATAGAATTTCATCTGGATAGTATTTTTTTCTATTATCTTTTAATTTTATTTTATTATGTTATGTTAATCACCATACATTACATCATTAGTTTTTGATGTAGTGTTCCATGATTCATTGTTGCATATAACACCCAGTGCTCCATTCAATACGTGCCCTCTTTAATACCCATCACCAGGCTAACCCATCCACCCAGCCCCCTCCCCTCTAGAACCCTCAGTTTGTTTCTCAGAGTCCATAGTCTCTCATGGTTTGTCTCCCCCTCTGATTTCCCCCCTTCATTTTTCCCTTCCTACTTCTTTTTTGTTTTTTTTAACAGATAATGTATTATTTGTTTCAGAAGTACAGGTCTGTGATTCAACAGTCTTACACAATTCACAGCACTCACCATAGCACATACCCTCCCCAATGTCTATCACCCAGCCACCCCATCCCTCCCACCCCCCACCACTCCAGCAACCCTCAGTCTGTTTCCTGAGATTAAGAATTCCTCATATTGGGGCTCCTGGATGGCTCAGTTAGTTAAGCGGCTGCCTTCGGCTCTGGTCATGATCCTGGGGTCTTGGGATCAAGCCCCAAGTCCGGCCCCCTGCTCGGCAGAGAGCCTGCTTCTCCCTCTTCTTCTGTCTGCCACTCTGCCTACTTGTGTTCTCTCTCTCTATCTCTCTGTCAAATAAATAAATAAAATCTTTAAAAAAAAGAATTCCTCATATCAGTGAGATCACATGATACATGTCTTTCTCTGATTGACTTATTTCACTCAGCATAATACCCTCTAGTTCCATCCACGTCGTTGCAAATGGCAAGATTTCGTGTTTTTTGATGGCTGCATAATATTCCATTGTATATATATATACCATATCTTCTTTATCCATTCATCTGTTGATGGACATCTTGGCTCTTTCCACAGTTTGGCTATTGTGGACATTGCTGCTATAAACATTGGGGAGCATGTACCCCTGCAGATCCCTACATTTGCATCTTTAGGGTAAATACCCAGTAGTGCAATTGTTGGATCGTATGGTAGCTCTATTTTCAACGTTTTGAAGAACCTCCACACTGTTTTCCAGAGTGGCTGCACCAGCTTGCATTCCCACCAACAGTGTAGGAGGGTTCCCCTTTCTCCGCATCCTCGCCAACATCTGTCGTTTCCTGACTTGTTAATTTTAGCCATTCTGACGGGTGTGAGGCGGTATCTCATTGAGGTTTTGATTTGGATTTCCCTGATGCCAAGCGATGTTGAGCACTTTTTCATGTGTCTGTTGTCCATTTGGATGTCTTCTTTGGAAAAATGTCTGTTCATGTCTTCTGCCCATTTCTTGATTGGATTATTTGTTCTTTGAGAGTTGAGTTTGATAAGTTCTTTATAGATTTTGGATACTAGCCCTTTATCTGATATGTCATTTACAAATATCTTCTCTCATTCTGTCGATTGTCTTTTGGTTTTGTTGACTGTTTCCTTTGCTGTGCAAAAGCTTTCGATCTTGGTGAAGTCCCAATAGTTCCCTTTTGCCCTTGCTTCCCTTGCCTTTGGCGATGTTTCTAGGAAGAAGTTGCTGCAGCTGAGGTTGCTAGGTTTCTAGGAAGAGGTTGCTGCTTGTGTTCTCCTTTAGGATGTTGATGGACTCCTGTCTCACGTTTAGGTCTTTCAACCATTTGGAGTCTATTTTTGTGTGTGGTGTAAGGAAATGGTCCAGTTTCATTCTTCTGCATGTGGCTGTCCAATTCTCCCAACACCATTTGTTGAAGAGACTGTCTTTTCTCCATTGGACATTCTTTCCTGCTTTGTCGAAGATTAGTTGACCATAGAGTTAAGGGTCCATTTCTGGGCTCTCTGTTCTGTTCCATTGATCAATGTGTCTGTTTTTGTGCCACTACCATACTGTCTTGATGATGACAGCTTTGTAATAGAGCTTGAAGTCTGGAATTGTGATGCCACCAGCTGTGCTTTTGTTTTTCAACATTCCTCTGGCTACTCAGGGTCTTTTCTGGTTCCATACAAATTTTAGCATTATTTTCGCCATTTCTTTGAAAAAAGTGGATGGCATTTTGAAAGAGTTTGCATTAAATGTGTAGTTTGCTCTAGGTAGCATTGACATCTTCACAATATTTGTTCTTCTAATCCATGAGCGTGGAACATTTTTCCATTTCTTTGTGTCTTTCTCAATTTCTTATATGAGTATTTTATAGTTTTCTGAGTACAGATTCTTTGCCTCTTTGGTTAGATTTATTCCTAGGTGTCTTATGGTTTGGGTACAATTGTAAATGGGACTGACTCCTTAATTTCTCTTTCTTCTGTCTTGTTGTTGGTGTATAGGAATGCCACTGATTTCTGTGCATTGATTTCATATCCTGCCACTTTACTGAATTCCTGTCTGAGTTCTAGCAGTTTTGAGGTGGAGCCTTTTAGGTTTTCCACATAAAGTATATCATCTGCAAAGAGTGAGAGTTTGACTTCTTCTTTGCCGATTCAGATGCCTTTTATTTCTTTTTGTTGTCTGATTGCTGTCCTAGTCTATGACATAGGACTTCTAGTCCTATGTTGAATAGCAGTGGTGATAGTGGACATCCCTGCCGTGTTCCTGACCTTAGGGGGAAAGCTCTCAGTTTTTCCCCATTGAGAATTATATTCGCTGTGGGTTTTTTATAGATGGCTTTTATGATATTGAGGTATGTACCCTCTATGCCTATACTCTGAAGAGTTTTGATCAAGAAAGGATGCTGTATTTTGTCAAATGCTTTTTCTGCATCTGTTGAGAGGATCATATGGTTCTTGTTCTTTCTTTTAATAATGTAATTGTATCACATTGATTTGTGGATGTTGAACCAACCTTGTAGCCCAGGAATAAATCCTACTTGGTCGTGGTGAATAATCCTTTTAATGGACTGTTGGATCCTACTGGTTAGTATTTTGATGAGAATTTTTGCATCCATGTTCATCAGGGATATTGGTCTGTAATTCTCCTTTTTGATGGGGTCTTTTTCTGATTTTGGGGTCAAGGTAATGCTGGCCTCATAAAATGAGTTTGGAAGTTTCCCTTCCATTTCTATATTTTGGAACAGTTTCAGAAGAGTAGGTATTAATTCTTCTTTAAATGTTTGGTAGAATTCCCCTGGGAAGCCATCTGGTTCTGGGCTCTTGTTTTTTGGAAGATTTTTGATTACTGCAAGCACACAACCTCACCCTACACCTGAAGGAGCTGGAGAAAGAACAGCGAACAAAGCCTAAACCCAGCAGGAGAAGATAAATAATAAAGATCAGAGCAGAAATCAATGAAATAGAAACCAAAAGAACAGTAGAACAGATCAACGAAACTAGGAGCTGGTTCTTTGAAAGAATTAATAAGATTGATAAACCTCTGGCCAGACTTATCAAAAAGAAAAGAGAAAAGACCCAAATAAATAAAATCATGAATGAAAGAGGAGAGATCACAACCAACACCAAAGAAATACAAACAAGTTTAAGAACATATTATGGGCAACTCTATGCCAGCAAATTAGATAATCTGGAAGAAATGGATACATTCTTAGAGATGTATAAACTACCAAAACTGAACCAGGAAGAAATAGATACCTGAAAAACCTATAAACCACTAAGGAAATTGAAGTAACGTAGAATTTCTAGGCTGTGTCATCAGTAGCTACATATGTAATTACATCACTGATTAAACCTCTGAAACTGGTCAGAATTCCATGTCAAGATTCTTTAAAATTTGATTTAATTTATATTTTTCACATGAGAATTAGTTTTAATATGTATTAACCTTCCTTTATCCTCAAAGTAATTAAAGCATTAATACTTATTTGATTTGCTGATTTTCATTTCTTTTCTGGTTTACTTTTAAATCAGTAAACCTTAACAGATAGCATCTTCTTCCAAACTGTTCTTTAGCAAAGTTTAAAAAAAAATTAAAATCGTCATGGTGGTGGTGGTAGTGGTTATGTTGGTAATAGTAGTAATTTTGTCATCACAAAGGTATTACCTATTAGTTCCTCATCCTTTTATTACATAAATAGTAATTTCAGCCCTTTAACCTTGAAGATCATTATAATAAATTAGTTTTTGTCTTCCCAAAAGAAAGTACTCACAAGTCATCTAAATTCTTTGAGACTGTTATTGTTTTATTACTAACTTGAAGTGTTCTTGCATTATAAGAAGTCTATCACATGTATAATATGTCAACTTATTCATTTATTTATTTGGAAGAGAGTGTGAATGTGTATGGCGGAGAGGAGCGGGGGGAGAAGGAGAGAGAGAATCTTAAGGAGCCTCCACACACAGTGTGGAGCCCCCTGCGGGGCTTGATCTCACAACCCTGAGATCAGGACCTGAGCCAAAACCAAGAGTTGATGCTTAATCAACTGAGCCACCCAGGCGCCCATATTATGTCACTTTAAAAAGATAAAGTGATTTGATGTAGTTGTATCTGAGACACCTAAAAAAGCCTGGACCCTGACTTTGAAGGATTTTCTACATTGTGGAATATTAACTTATTTTACATCTTTGGACTATGTCATATTGCCTTGGCAATTGATTTAAAATCCCCAAATTGGTATTTAGGAAGTATTTTTTTTCAAAATGGTAAATTTTTTTCATGCGTTTTTAGTTCTTTCCCTTGCCTTTATGACTATACTTTGACTTTTAAGGCACTCTTTGGGCAAAAGTATATACTGAGGAATGGGAGAGATAAACCAGTGTTTCCTCAACTGACTATCAGGAAAGGAAAATTGTTGCCTAAACGGAAATAAAATATCTTCTCTAATTTTTGGCTTGCATTCATAATACGAAGTAAGAAAAAAAGAACATAAGCATTATCATTGGTCTACAACAATAGTAATCCTTAATGGTAAAATCTGATAAATTCCTTTAAATAGAACTTTTAAGACTCTGTTTCTGTAATTCTTGTTAAACTTGAACAATACCTGAAAATTATTCCTGGTTTGGGGAGAAAGCAATTACATTACCTTGTTAAAAGAACTTTGTAAAGAAGCAATTTAATTATATTTTTTCTATAGTTCAGATCATTATAAATTTAGTGGAAGCATTTCTCTTTAAAAAGTGCATCTTGTTATGTAGTTTAAAAATGTTTTCTCGGGATTTAGGAAATGTGTCCCTTGTAAAATTAATTGCTGTCAATAATCTTTCAGAAAATCATTCTTTTTAACTTTGCCCATTCTTATGAATCTTGCCCAAGAGTAATAACTCCCGTGCCTGTTGGAGTGTTTAGTTAGATGTAAAAATGTAGCCAAAGTGCTTTTCAAAATACTCTGGAGGCATTTGACTTGTATAATTCACATGTCCTGCCATACTTATATATTAGCTTTACATTGCAATTACCTGACAGATCATGTCATTAAAATAATCATATAAAGGCATATCTGTCCAGCAGACCAGAAAAAAACTGTTTAAAGTCATTCTGGTCTATTGAATTTGGAACCTTGAGAATACTTTTAAGCAAATCTAGCTAAATAAATGTGCACCCTGGAGAGCAGAATGGCTTTTTGTTTTTAATCCTTTAAAGGTCCTTTAATTTCTTCACAGTTCTCTGTCTGTCCCCTCTTAGCCATTTCCCCTCAGTGAATGAACATTTGCACAATGTCAGTGAGAAAGTAAAAACCCCCTGTTGATTTCAGTGAGCTGTCTAAGCAGGTGTTTAAAACAGAGTCCCAAGAACTCCCAAGTACAGGTCTTAATAGGCACAGTGAGCATCTAGGACTCGGTCCTTTGAGTAGTCAGAATCCAGTCACAGCTGAGAAGTCGGGAGGAGGACCCCTGGACAGATATGTTGAGGTAAGAATGCGCTTTGTATCTGTTAGGGGTAGTATGCGGGAGTGATGCCAAAGTAAAGTTAAATATGCCTCTGCAACTCAGAGCTCAGGGTGGGCTTCCTCAGAAAGCTAGATCAGTGAATATTATTACTGAAATAAAACATTTTCAAGGTGGTCCTTTCAGTTATCCTCAAAAAAAACAAATGCAAACAAACAACCTGCAAAAGTATTGGAAGAAAGGCAGTGTCCTGTACTATATTATCGGTTACTAGTTGTTGTGCCACAAGATAGTCTTCTCCTTATCTTGTTGGACTTCAAGGAAGCAAGGAATTGTAGGGTTTTTTTGTTTTTGTTTTCTGTAGAGCCAGTGAATTTGTAGGTATTTGGAATTTTCTAAAGTACACAAATTGACCTCTCTCTCAGTTCCATAACTTCCGATAATGACCCAGTTTTGCTTCGTGTTAACTCTCACCATTCCATTGTTAACCACTGTTTTCCCTTTCCCTTACCTGTCCTGGCCTTGTATTTGCCTTTAAGGAGACATGTGAATTATAAATATATTACTCATGCTCTTAAATGAGTTTAGGGAAGAGTCCATAGATTGAAAACTTTAACATCATCTGTAATGAAAGCCATGTATACTGCAAGAAAATGACCTTTAGCTTAAAACAGTTCATATTTTGTCAGAGTGGATGACTCTTGTTTTTTTTTAGGAAGTTTTAACTCTATTGCCTAGTTGGTTATCTCAAGAAAATTATTTCTTCATTGGAGGATAACATTTAATTAATCAATTTAACTGTGAGGAAGCTGTCATTGGAAAGTATACAATTCATAATAATTTATTCAGGTTCATTTCATTTTGAGAGTGGAAAAAATATAAGGACACATTTTATTTCATATTAACTGAGACTCTAATATAGATATAAATCATCCCTAATGCAGCCATTAGCCACAGTTTCAATGTGGTGGACTTCTTCCTCCCTTTCTATAATAATTGATATTCAGCAGTAGGTATCTTTATGTTCTTGGATATATCATTTACATATTAAATTTTATTTTGAGGACCTAATTTCATAGAAACATACTTAGAAATAAGGAGTGAGAGACAGCCCAATTTGGAGGAATGGTGGAAGGTAACTGGTATTAGGAAAGAAAAAAGCTAAAGATGCTAGCTGTGAGGTAAAATTGATTTAGGGTTCATTTCTCCTGCCACTGGTTCTGCAAGGTCTGACAAGTTATTTAATCCTCAGTTTTTAAAATCTGTATACTTGGAATTATTTGATACCTCTTTCTTAGGATTTTTTTTTTTTTAAGTAGTGTCCACGCTGGGCCTGAGATCCCTGAGATCAAGACCTGAGCTGATATCAGGAGTCTGATGCTTAACCGACCGAGCCACCCAGGGGCCCCCTCAGGATGATTTTTAAATGAGTGAATGTAAACATCAGTACCTGACACATAGTACATATCCAACAAGAGTTTAACAGTACTAAAAAAATTTGAGGCCACATAGGGTGGACGAGGATCGAACAATACAATCGATTCGTATATGGTCTCTGGAACAAGGTAGACCTGAATTGGGAATCCAGGCTCTTTGCTTCCTCATTTTGTGACCATGGTGGCTCCACATAACTGCTCTGAGCTTCAGTTTCCTTGTTTGTAAAACTGAGATGATAAAAAAGAATCTACTAATCTTAGGATGTTTCAGAATTTGGGCGTCCTTCTCCTCTTTGGATAAGACTATCCTTTTATTCGTTAGGAATGGAATAGAAATCACAGGACACTGAGAGACCAAGACTAGTCAGAGGGCTTTCTTTCTCTTTATCCCCCAATGACCCCTTTGGCAGGTAATACCTGAATATTCCTTGTGGTACTCCTAGCTGTCTTCTGCGGTTCCACCTGTCCCTGGGCCCTAGATCTGCAGTTGCTCACTCTGAGATGGAGCTGAACCACAGAGCGCTTTGCCTGCAGCTTTCATCCAGGCTCTGCAGGTACAAGCAAGAGGCATGATGTGGGGGATAATTGTTTCACTCCTTTTTTTTTTCTTTCAGAGATTAAGTTAAATAGTTTTAATATTTTATCTGTATTTTTCTTTTTTTTCCTTTGTCTGGGAGAGTGAGGGACCAGTTTTCCCCTAATCATCATCTCTCCCCACTCACTCCATTTCAGAAGATCTAGCAAGCATGCATTCCATAAGTGGTTCACAAAGCCAGTCCGTAGACCGAGCGGCATCAACCTCACCTGTGAACTTGTCAGAAATGTAAATTTCTGGCTCCCCCTAGGAGTTGCTGAGTCAGAGACTCAGGCATGGCCCTGGAATTTGTGTTATAACTATCTCTCCAGGTGCTTCTGATGCTGACTAGTTTGGAAGCCACTGTTTTCAACATAATGCACTCCTTAGAAACCAACTTTCAAGGAAGATCTTTCAGATGGTGCACATTCTCCCCGATTGACATAGGTAGGCATTTGGAAGAGGACCAAAGATCTTGGCATGCCTTCCTTAAAATCAATAGACAGTCTATTAATCTCATCAGTTTCATGTGAGAAGTGAAGATTGCTACATGGCAGTATTAGAGGATCTGCAGATTCTATGTATGAGGTTTTCCCAAGTGTCAACTATTGTTTTATTTCAAAAGGTTGTTTTGAGCAATTAGTCCTCAGCACATAGTATGCTTTTGATAAATGATAATTGCTCTTACTTTAAAACTAATCTTTATATTCTTTATTTTGAAAACTTCCATTTTCTTCATACGTACTAGGTCCCTATTATTTATAAGTCATTCTGCTAGTCTACTGGAGAATGAAAATATTAATAAGACAGTCCCCTACTTCAAGGAGCTTCAAATTAGGCTGAAGTTCATGTTTTTGTTTGACCCATAGGTTTTTAAATTTTCATCATGGCTGGAAACATTTGTTTTTGTTCACTGCTGTTTTGTTCACTTAACATAGTACCTGGATCTTGGTCAGTGTTTAATGAATGAATGACTGGATTCATGGGGTCCAAATACCTAGTGAAAGGAAAATGTCCTGAGGGCCTTTGTTTGTCTGCCTTGCCTTTTTTACCCAAAATGACCAACAGCCTGTTGTGTTTAAATTGGATAAGACAGGGGGACACTTGTGTACAATAGAGACCCAGAAACACTAATCCTGCTGTTTGCACACTATTAAGACTTATTTAGGTGTCCTGCACACAGTAGTCTCAGGCTTACATTTTAACCTGAGGTGGTGCCCTATTTTTTAAATGCTGGTGTTAATGAGACAAAAATCTCCTATCTCATAGGCTCACTGTGTTCTAGCAGATTTTTATTGCACATAGACCCTATGTCTCAAAAGGATTTGATAAATCAGTGGGATTTTGCCATTTTTTTCTATGTCTGACTAGGGTTTCTATAATAAATTAGGCCATTATATCCAGCCTGATAAGTGATCAACCCAATGCTATTCATTTAGAAATCACTGTAATAGGGTGGGAGGGGATGGGGTATGGAGATGGGAAAATGCAGTTCTATGCTTCAGCTTCAAGAACACATTAAATTGTTTTCAGATATTTTTAGAAGAAATCTTATGTCAAAAGCTTTTGTGTTAAGTCTCAAAAAGAATGGCCGTTTACAGCCTAATCTTTAGAGAGTAGTGTACAGACAAACAGTGAAGCTACAGGGTGTGAAAGGGGACAAAATGCACTTGTCCTTCCCTCTGCGAGCCTCGGATCAAGCTGTGCTTTTATTCCCTCAGCTGACTGTGAAGCAGATTGGCTCTGAAACTTAATATAGTTTAAAACACACACAAACCCACTCAGCTAATTAGCATATTTGGAAAGTGTTTTGAAGACCTTTATTTGGGACAGCATTCAGGAAGCAGCCCAGACCTGAAATTGCTGCAGTGGTGTAATTATTTATCTTCGGCATGATAAAGACTAGAGGTCTTTTTGATAATCATTTTAGAAAGGTCATCTGAAAAACCTGATTATTCTTCTTAAAGTTAGCTCATTGTTCTTTCTTTGAGTATCTTAGAAGGAAACATACTATTCAAACTCCTATGTTATTATAATATTATAAACCCATTTATAAAATATTTTACCACATATAAGATCAAGTGAAATGAAAGATCATGTTCTCCTTGATAAATGTTTTCCTTCTCTTCCTTTTCCATGTTGAATTTGCAAACACTTGACTTGAATAGGATTCCAAATCTGGCCCTTTAGTCTTAGTCTCTACTCTGTGTGGTCTGGGTCATGCCTGTTTGTCTCACTCTGGGGCTCTTGTGCAGAACCTGGCCCAGAGAAAGAACTCAGGAAATGGTCAGTGAAGGTGAAACAAAAAAATAATTTGTGCATCAAATACAAGCTTCTCTGTCTTGTTTTCTAGGCTCAGCCTGACTCTGTTGCCTGTGCTTCCTGACTCTTCCCACCTTGGCAGGTTAATGTCCTCTACCCAGGTGGCCAGATACCCCAGATAAATCCCAGGTCTAAGCCTTTGCATGTGCTACTTTCTTGATCAGAAATGGCCTTTCATATCTTTCACAAAATACCCTCCCACCTTTTGAGGACCTCTTCAGGTCACATCTTAAGCCACAAAGACTTTTTCTGATCTCCCTTTCCCTAAAACCCTGTTTAGCCTCTGATTCCATAAGTAGAATTAAAATATTAGGTTGAAGCTATTAGTATAGAGTTCTGAGATTTTGAAAATTCAAACAAATAGACAACCAAAAAGATAATTGACCTACCTCACAGTTTGGTTTTGTTTTTCCTGATGTTGACATGTTGTTTATGTCAGGGACAGTGTTTTTATCCTCTTATCACCAAATCAACTTAGTACAGTGCTATCTGTGTTGTGGATAACCACTAAATAATTATTGACTGACTGAGGGTCATAATCATAGGTCTTTTTCCATCTTTTTTTTTTTAATCAAAATCAAAGACAAAAACAAAAACTAAAAAAAAATAAAATAAACTGTGATATATAAAAGGGCTTTAGAAAGAACAAAATTTGAAGATAGTTTCCCATGTGGAACTGGATCTCAATAGGGAAAAGACTGCTTTATTAGTATCCGTAGTTTATAAGGGGATAAACATAAATATTTAGCTCTAACTTTAATTGATAAATGTGTAACCAATATAGCATGAACATTCATTTTTTAGAAGGAAATGACATTCTGAGTATTAAAAATGTGAAGTTGCTGAAGAGTTTCTCCTTGGGTTCAAGGGAGAGTTGGGTATATCTTATGATTTATTTTTTGCCCAGCAATGATTATCAGTGAAAACATTTTGTCCATACCTTCCTCATGGCACCCTTCCAAATTGTTCATTTGTCACACACACACAAAAGAAACCTAAAACCAATCTGTGTATATTTCTATTAGGCTTTTCCCTTCACTCACCCCCAAAAAACAGATGTTGAATATTTCCTCTTTTTTCTTGCACCTCTTTGTTTCTCTGAATAATCATTTTGTTTTTCTGTAAAATTATCTAATTTTGTCTTGCTTTCTGTCATTCCACATTACCCCTAGAAATAATTCTTATTTGAACTTAACAAGATACTGCAGTGTACTGTGGCATTCAGCTAACACTCAGAAAATCTCCTTCTCTCTTGCCAAATCTTGCTTCTTTACATTACCCCCAACCCCTGCCAAACAAAGCACTGGTCATTTGGGAAGTGCAGGGGTCTGGTGGGGTGTTGGAAGACATAGAATGGATGAATTCTGTATGCAGAGACCAAAAGCTTCACTGGACCCAGAGCCAGTAACTGTACATGTGAAGTGAGCATTAAGAGAAAAAAGGAAAAATGTATTTCCTTTCTTCTCTTCACTTTTTAAATATTCTTAGGCCATTAGATTGAAGTACTGACTCAGAACAGGATGGTAAGGGCCTCAGCATAATGAAAGAATAATGCCATTTGTTTTAAGATCTCAGTGGAGATAAAATTCCCAGGCCAGGTTATTAATGAATCCATCAAAAGTTTATCTCTGAGCTGGACTTCCTATCAAGGAGGAAGTGTACTTCACTCAATATTTTCATCTGAGAAAAATGGAATCTCTACTGAATGCCACTTTCTGGGCCTCCAAGTAAATCACTGTTGCATTGAGAGTTTGCTGTGTGGGTTTTATTCTAGATAAAATGGTATAATTTTTTATCGAAATGCAGATATCATAATTACAAACCTAATTCAACCATCTCGGTTTCTGATTTTAAATCCTGGAATTTTTAGATGTCCAATGGCTTGAGTTTAAGTAGTCTGCATAGTATGACTGAAATTACAACAGAATGATCTGCAAATATATAGTATGCTCCATCACCTTAGCAAAGAACAACTTTTTTTTTAAGTAGCCTTTTGATATGTGCTGTTTTTATTCAAGACTTTTTTTATTTCCAAGCCAATCACTGCTGTTAATCTCACCCTGTAAAATAGATTGCATCTTGTGTTTGAGTGGAGAAAGCTATTTCTCAACTTAAATGGAAATCTCAAAATTCAGATTCTTTTTTCCCAAGAAAGGAGTCTGAGTTTGACTCAGAGAGCAGCCTTCCAAGCTTGAAAAGGAGAGAGCACAGATGTCCTTTAGAATGATTGTGCCCAAACACTGAGACAATGGTGCTGCTTCTTATGATACTCTTTTGTTCCTCAGCACCACACAGACATTTTCTGAAGACAGAGTTTTAAAAAATATTAGTTTGCTTTATTTGTTTCTTTATTGGCAGTGCCTGTTAATGAATATGTAGAGATTAATTCAACCAGCCTTTTGAGATTTAACCGTAAACAACTAAGCATTTCACTCCAAAGTTTGTCTTGAGGCATTCTGAAAAAAAAATCTATGTAGATAAAACATCCTGAGTACCCCCCCACACACCCATGCTAATTTTAGATGTTAGGAAAAAAAAAAACCACTTACTCACCAATAAAATGTTGATATCTACCTCTGAACCAAAGCACTCAGAAGCACATGTAAAAGTTTAACAGAAAAAGATCCTGGCATCCAATTGCATCATGTTTCAGCAGGTGCTGTAAACCCTCATCATCTAGTGCTGGCTTGAATGAATAATAAAGGTGCTAGGCTTTGATCTGAATTCCATTCTGTTTTCCATCTACTTATATTAAGTCTTCTATAAGGCAATAGAATTACATGCTAAATCAAATGGCACGGGCTGTAGGAATTGTATGAGTTCGAAAGGGAGAAGATCACTGGGGAGGGGAAACCCAGAAATGGCTCCCTGGAGACAAAGGCCTGACCTAAACCTGGAAGAATTGTAGTCTCGTGAGAAACGATGAACAACTCACCAGTGAAATTGATACCCTCATGTATCTTTTTTTCAAAGAGGTTAGTCTCCGAGTATATACTTCTAAAATCTAGATGTTAATTGCCTCTTCATTTTTCTCCGTAAGCCCTCCAAACAGAATCTACTTCCACAAAAGCATCGGTGAGCCACATAGAATTCATCAGTGATCATCCTTTAGAACGGGAAGGGAAGACCATTTTTCGCATCCGAAATTGACCCATAAAAAATACTTCTAGCCATAGCTATTCACCAAAGCTCTTTCCCAGATGTGCGATTGCCAAAGGCTTTTTCACTGACCTCTCCACCAAGTGCCCCCCTCAGCCCGGTTCCTCCCTCCTTCCTGAACTCACCCTGGCAATATGAAGTTCTCTTTCCTACTCTTTCTAAAAACTGACTCAGAGGGCATACAGGCTCAGCTCTTAGCCTGAAGTGAATTTATCAGGTCATCTCTCTACAAAGCACCCAAGTAATTAAAATACTACACATATCATTCAATACATACGCAATGAAAAAAAGAAAGCAGTACTGTGAAATTCAGTGTTAACATTCAGACTGGTGCAAGAGTTTCACCAGCTTGACTTAAAAGTAACTGGTAGAAGACTGGCCCTTGATAACAATAGAAAAGGGCATTTGTCCCCAGTTGTGTCTGGTGCACTCTATGTGACAATTTTTGTGAGAATGGCCAGAGCTAGTTCTCTTAGAATTATTCATGAATCAAAACCTCTCTAATATCTAAATTAGTCATACCATAGGAATTCCTACACAGGAATGTGATATTGAATGTGATCCTTAGAGGAAAAATTAAATGAATTAAAACACAGAAGTAATTAAGTATCACAAATATTCATCAGGCTCTGACACTTGCCTAAGATAACATTCCTAGACAATTAAAAATAAATACCTGTTTTTATACACATTGTCTTGATATAAAATTTGGGGGAAACATTGACAATAAATATATTGATACTAGTTTGCTCTAAGTTATAAGCCTAGAATAAATCTTTTTTTTTTTCACTGACTAGGTTATTCTTTATCTCACTTTTTCTCTTGGAGTTACTCTTACAGAATACAGTAAATGAGAAAAGTAAGAAGATAGTGCAGGTTGAGGAAGAAATCTGTTTTCTGAGGTTGTTGTAAAAGAGTTAACCATAAATATACAGGGCTGCAAACAGCTTGAGCAGGTGCCTCAGTCTTCCTCTTGCCTTCTGGGTAGGAGAGGTGTGCATGAATAGTACTAGCCAGGTGAGAAGCTGGCTAGTTTTTAAGGTGATAAGCCCCTCAACGTCCTCTTGCATAGCTGAAACTAGAAGCACTTTGTCATCAGACTGTTCTTCCCAGTAGTTCTAGAGATTACTTCCCAGCAATGTGAGCGTTACCTGAATGGTTGAAGCTTATTATTTTTCATTCTGCCTTCAGGGAAAACTGAGAACAACCAGCTGTCCTCTGCATAATTATGTCCCTAACGAAATGCATTCTTAGAGACTCTGGCTTCCTACTAGGTGGAAAAATGACTACTCATGCCCTGTTGCTCATTGTACATAGTGGGTTTTTTTTTTCTAATTAGCACATGGGATCATCAAGTTCACATGCAGAGCAAGTGAGAAGGGGACTATACATATCAATAAGGACATTAAGAGAGCAAATTCTTATGAACATTTATCTGTAGCACTCTATATGCAGTTCAAGTAAATAACCAGTCTTCCTTTCTTCTGTTGAACTGTTATTTAAGATAGAAAATACACATGACATGGAATAATAGGTACAAAACTTTGGAGTAAGAATATCTTCTATACACTCACTCTTCCTCTTTCCTGTCATGCACTATTGGTTTTCTGGTAATTTAGTCACTACTCCAAGGTGTTCAGAGAGGGTACTTGAACTGGAACATGGAAGCCAATATAAAAATAATTTGAGGAGATTTTTCAAAACATGGGTTTCCTGGCCCAAACTCGACACACTTAATTCAAATCTCTGAAGAGAGGACCCTATTATAATCTATCTTTTAAATAGTTTCCTAGTGCTTGCCAAATCTGAAGGAAAAAAAAAAAAGCAAAACAACCACCAGACAAAGACATCCCACAAAAAACCCGTCCTGGTCTGTTGCTCTTTCTTCTACTCCTATATGTCATCCATGGAGCATAGTAATTGGAAAGCCAAATAAAAAAATACTTTTATAGTTGTAAAAATATTGTATTCTCAAGTCTCTTGTGCCTGCATTAGCTGTAGAGCAGAATCCCAAGTGGAAGAAAACTGAAGGTATCACACTACTTAGAGAAACCTGTTAAAGTTGTCAGGAAGAATGATTGTCAAGTTGGGCCAAGTAAGATTTGAATAGTAGTCAGAAAAGCAGGGCGCCTGGGTGGCTCAGTCGTTAAGCGTCTGCCTTTGGCTCAGGTCATGATCCCAGGGTCCTGGGATCAGGTCCCACATCGGGCTCCCTGCTCAGCGGGAAGCCTGCTTCTCCCTCTCCCACTCCCCCTGCTTGTGTTCCTGCTCTCACTGTCTCTCTCTGTCAAATAAATAAATAAAATCTTTAAAAAAAAAGAAAAGCAAAAGGCCTTTGGCTATTCTGCCAAGCACCAAGTCTCATTTTCCTCAAACTGTAATAAGTTTTCAGTGAGACATCTTGGAAATAACCAGTTTGTTCTTTCAAACAAAGTGTGGTTTAAAATATGTAAAACAATATAGCTTAAAGTTAAGCTATTGCTATTCAGAATGAACTCCATTGAATGTACTCTACTGCAGTGCAAAGCAAGATGAATACACTCCGCTCCCAATGGTAGGTTTCCATTGGATTTTCTTCTTTTTTTTTCCTTGCACTGTTCTGTGGATTTTAGCATTTGGATGTGCTTGCATACTAGAACAGATCTTACATGAAGATGGGTTAACATAGAAGAGAGGTTATGCTCTGTATTTTTAGTCAGTTAACTGAAATGTAATTTTAACTTCTGGTAGGAAAAAAAGTATGTGTGTGTACATGTGTTTTTTTTTTTTGTTCATCCATTTTTTTTCTTTTTTGAAGTCTAATATAATTCTGTATTAAATGGCAATATTGTGAGATGAAGTGACAATTTTTATAGCTATTCAAATAAGCTTCTGGGTCTCTAAATTTAAAAGGAAGGGAAATATCTATTGCTATATCTGCCATGCTGATCACACAATTTCCTGAAAATGGAAGTGATTTCAATCTTGTCTTTTGCCAAGGAGAATTTTACAGACGTTTCACATTCAAAATGTAGTCATCATTTAAAGTAAGAAAATTGCACTCAATGGGGAAATTTCATTAAAAACATTATTTTGCGAAAACCTACAGTCTGACTAAAACATAGAAATTAGAAAAACTCCATAAAGTGTTTACAAAATTAACATTTTATGTTGGCAGGAAGCTCTATACTCCTTTTTTCTTCAATTATGAGAAGATTTTCTCATTATGCTGCTCTATTTAAAGCTTGCTATAATTGACTTACGTATTAAAGAAAATAACAGTGACAAATACAGATTAGGGTGCCTGTGTTTATGGATAACAAGTTGTATAGAGAACCTCTTTGAGCAATTTATCCAGTAAGGGATATGCTTGGTTGCAAGGAAAATTAAACACCCAAGTTTATCATAGGTATAAAAGAGATTTCTTCCTTAAGCCCAGAGTTCTAATCATATGAATGTATGATGGGGCTTCTAGCTCTATTTTTTTCTGGCCCTGTTTCTTGCACAAAGCTAAGACATGAATAAAGATAGGTTACTACAAAAAGCCACCTCACATATAATTTTCAATGCCCTCTCCCCTATTAGACACAGTCTGCTTTGCAAGTTCAGAAGTAAAATGCACAGACTAAATTAAACTTGTGACTGATACAGAGAAATGTAAGTGACTTGTTCCACTGCAAATAATCATAGAATGAGCCTTTGGAGAACCTGGATGTGAAGGATTCTTTCTTTCTGAGCAATGATAGCTTGTTATTGCAGTGCTTTCATGCAGATTTCCATTTTAAAATCTTCACTGATATCCTACTGTGAAATTGTTTTGTTCAGTATGCAGTTGAAGAAATGTGAGCATATAGAATGTCTAAAAGTTCCTTTGTGCAACTAGTCAACACATGCAGACAGTCCTAAGACAATAGAGAAAGAGATCATTACAACACATTTATTCTACAAAGAACCACTCCTCTTACAAGTGTCACAGCATCTTTGTGGTTCTGGGTTGTTTTCAATAGTGAATACTAATAGTGAATCAAGGTGGGCTTCCTAAGAACAAACCAAACCCGAATAATTGAGATTTCTTTTCTGGGAGAACCGCCTTGGGAATAATAGATATCTGCTTCTTAGCACAGTATTTTGAAAAATCCTTTATGATATTCTTGTGGATGGCAAGAGGAAAGGATGATATTCGCTAAGATAGTGAATAACATATATATCAACATAGTTGATATTAGGTGGTATTCAGATGAACATTTGCTTAATACTTTCTATTTGTGACTTGTGCGACCAGTTTTTTATTCGTGTCAATGGTATTAATTTTCTTGTAAAATACTGTGAAAAGGTAAAAAGTGAATTTATTCCCCTCCAAAGTGAATTTATTTAAATAAAAAATATCAAGCAAATATTGACACAAGTTGTATCAATATATGAATGAGAAATTAGATTTGATAACCTCTATGTTTTTTTTTCCAACTCTGAGATTGTGTGAAAGACAAATATAATCATTCTTCTCCCTAAGCAAAATCAGAATTCAAAGAAGTTAAGTTGCTAAAGGTCTTGGATGAGAACCTGAGTCTTTTTGACAATCAAGGCAGTGGCAGAAATCTGGCTCTCTGCTGGGATTTGAGCAAGTAGGCAAACTTATATTTCAATCATAAAAAAATATATACTTTAATCCTCTATTCTTATGTAACAACAAAATATAGTGAAATGAGATGCATATCAAAGGCTCTTCAAAGTTCAGTTGGCTAGGAGGGCACCTGGGTGGCACAGTAGATTAGACATCTGACTCTTGCTTTAGGCTCAGGTCATGATCTCAGGGACGTGAGATCAAGCCCTGTGTTGGGCTCTGCGCTCAGGGCTCAGTGCAGGGTCTGCTTGGGTTTTTCTCTCCCTTTCCCACTACCTTCTCCTTGCCACCCCCCCCCCCCCCGCTGCACTCTCTCTCTCTCTCAAATAAATAAATCTTTTTAAAAAATAAGTTCAATTAGCCAGAGAAAAGAAAGTATCATTTCCATTCTTGCTTAGAGTTGCCTTCCCCTTGCCTTCTTTGTCTGGAATGGGGAAAAGGGGGTTGTGGTGTTCCCCTTGTGTATAATATTCTAGAATCCATTTAAGAAGGTATTTTAAATGTCATGTTGTAAAGCTACCATATGAGAGAATAGGTTCTTTTGCCTGGTCAAATCCTGTGAGGCTAGTTATCTCTCCTGGCCAACATTCTATTCACCTTCCATCTCTATATCCCATGGGTTCCAAGAACTTGGCCCATTCTCTCTCCTTCTGGCTACAACCATCTGCCCTTCCACCTGGGTTCCCTGACTTTCAGACCATCACTAACATAGCTTAGCAATTTCCCCTTTAGTTTTTTATTGCTGAAAAGACTAAAGCCCTTTGAATTGTTTTCTCTTATTACTGACAGTAAGAACAAAGGCACAGTTGGGAGTATCTTAGTGTATCTTTTCTTTTTAATTAAAGAAAATAATTTAAGCCACCATTAGCAAAAACTGTGAATTATAAGACACAGTTGTATCTCACTGAATTTAAGGGTCCTCATAAGGTCCCAAAAAAAGGCAATACAAAGCAGTGAGAACCTTGGACAGCCGTGTTTCTGTTCCCTTTCCATCTCTCCTCTTGGTCTCTCCTTTATGTTTTATCTGTTTCATCTGGAAGATCTTTCATTTCTCATGAATTATCTTTATTTTAAGTTAATAAACCATACTCAGTTCGAAATTCCCTGAAAGTCATATCACTCATCTTGTGTCAAGTGTATACCTCAATGTACAAGACTGAGTGGAGATGGGGCTTCTCACCTCCCTCTTTTTTAGCAATAAATATCTAATCCCTTTAAGGCAGAAAACAGTGGATAGTAAGTGGCTATATGGTGGATTCATGTCCCTTTAGTTCTTTAATTCTTGTATTTTTATCTCAGAAAAGCCTCTTCCTGGTGATCCCTATTTCATAAAATTAGTCTGCTAGAGTGATTCCTTGTTTCTTTTCTTTACATTCTAAACCCTAAGGTATAGAAAGGTAGTAAGAAAGAGTGATCCTATTAGAAAGGAGAACCTTCTACCCCAGCTCCACTCCCTCAGAAATAACAATGCCCACTTTTAGAAGAAAAGCATTGGAAAATTTTCAGGCAATCGCAATCAGCAGGCTTTATTTTCCAAGGAAGATATACTGACTAGGAAAGTTCTCTCAAGAAAACAAAATCTGTTGTTTTTGAGCATGTTTTTGCTCTGTTTAATTTTAGATGCCCTCTGCCAGTGATTTTCACAACTCAAATATGTGTGGGGGGAAAAAACACAGTTTATTCTTCGATATTGATTTTTTAAGAATGTGAAATAATTTACACACCATATAATAAACGGCCCTTTAAGCACAGAGGTGATGAACCTTGTCAAAAACAGTTGGAAATCATTTGTTCTTTAGATTAAAAAGACTTCTTTTAGTCTAAGAAGGGCAAGTAGGTTTCAATTTGTGTGTGAAACCAGATTGAACAGACCTAGCTGTCTGGAATGTGAAGTTGAAAGAATTCTGCACCTGCTGTGACTGAGGCAAGAAAGAGTTAACAGTTACAGTGGGTAATAATTGTGGACACATGTGTAATCTGTTTTCTGAGATCCAGCATGTGACTGCCAACGCAGTTGGTATTTACTGACTGCTTCTTAGCCCCTGTTAAAAGCAGTGGAAGAGGGAGGTCCAAATATGTACCTTTCCAAAACTTAGAATTCAGACACAGAGTGTGTAGAAGATGGGGCGGGGGGGTGGCGGTGTACTGGGAAAAGTGGAAGTGGTCGAGGAAGATGGAATATTTTAGCCAAAAACTTTGCAGAAAGACCCAGATTAATTATACATTGTAATTCAGTGTCATATATTCTGTTCAGCAAAATTAACACACAGGAAACAACTGCTAAATTCAAAAGGCAGTGTGTCAAAGAGAAATTGCACCACACAAGTTAAATAAGTGAAGACTTTATTCAAGATCATTGTAATAGAGTCAAGACTATTGCAATAGCAGAGAGGGGTTAAATTCAGTCCACTGAAGTGAAAGGCAGGAGAGTATTGATAGCTGGAGTGAACTAGTGGAAAGTACCAGAGGACATTTGTGGGAGAGGTCGGTCACAGTGATTAGACCCTCTGTGGTTGCTAATTGGCGCTTATTAAAATTAGGCTTCTGCCATCCCACAATGACTGGGATTTGGGACCCTATCTTGATGATCACATGTCAAAGGGTTGTCTCCCAAGTCCTTGAGAAAGTCCTCTTTGGGTTGTAAAACTAGTGAGTATCTAGAAGAAGATTTACACCTCAAAGGGACAGAGAAATAATTTACAGTTCCAAGTTTTCTAAAGTAAATGCTCTACGAAAAGGGAGGTCAGGAGCCTTCCTTTAAATTGGAAGAAACCTGTGTAAAGTTTAGTTTAGGGGAATGTGAAGGCCTTCTTGGCCAAGTGTCAAATTATATTCTTTGTTACATAGTTCAGGATACATTTGCCATAGCATTTAAGATATGCTGGAAATTAGAGAACAGCAGAGTTTCCTGGAGGTGGAGAGATTTAAGTTGCCCTTTGAAGAATCTTATAAAGTAACTGGAAAGAAAGAAAGACATTTCTGTCAAGAGTAGCACATTGAGTATTGACAGGTAAGACATAGTAAGGGCTACATGTGGGGAACCAGCTGGGACTTACTTTTGATAAGACGAGTCCCTTCCTCAGTTTTAGATCAACTTGAGCAGTCAGTCTCCTTTCCTCCCTTCCTGGAAGCCCCAAGGTGCCAGTTGTTCTGCCCGCCCTACAGTACCAGTCCCTGCACTAACCCCTGGGTTCTTGCCCCCCAAGAGTGTGCAGGGGGACACAGACAATCCTGCCACTTTTACTGCCTGCGAAGACAAACCTTGGTGGATTTGTTCTATTACATGTTTCCGCCTAATCACTTGAGTCTGAGCAGCATTAACAGATAGGGGGAAATTTGAAACAAAAGAATTCCTTCAAAGCTCTAGAGTCCTCCTGTGTGAATCCTTTCTGGAATGTTAACAGGAAGCCCCACAGCATTTTCCTTCAGGCTTTTTTTCAGAACTCAATAGCCATCAGCTTTCCCTCAAACATTTCCCCCTCTAAAACTGTAGGTGAAGAGCAAGCCAAACACTTGCCAGTAGGGGACAGTTATTCTGCAATGTGTAACTAGCATTTTTAAACTTGTGCACACAAGGTGATAATCCTGACTCCTTGAAGAATGGCTTTCCCAGGGAATGCTAGTGTCAGGAAGAGCAATGGCAGAGTGCCAATGGCTTGGAGACTTAACTCCGGAAGTCAGACCTGGCTTTCAATCCAAATTCCTTCTTACTTATCTGGGACCTTCATTGGTTACACATTCTCGCTAAATGCCCGTTTCCTGATTTATTAATTGAAATGAGGGAATCATAAATGAAATCACATTTTTCACTTGAATTGTTATTTTGTCTTGAATTGTTGCTTTCATAGTAAAAACAATGTGAGGAATTTAGTAGCGCAACTGCAGGTGGAATTTTTTTTTAATTTAATTTTTTGATGTACACTGTTTCCTTGACTAGGGTGTAAGATCTAGCCTCAGCATATTTCTAAATATTTATATGAGCCTTTGAGAGGGTACAGAGATTTCTTAGGGATATTAAGATAAATATGGTAGCATGAGCTAAATATACCATAGGAGTCACATCTTAAAAACAAGAAAAAAATAAAAAAGAATTTCATGCTTGCAGACCAGGAGTTGTTAACTGGCTGCTGTAGTAGATTGATTTGCGTGAGCAAATTGATTTGAGTGAAGAACATCCCTTCTTTTCAGGCCTCATGCCTGACATTTTGAGAATACTGATTTAAGACATGTCTGTGATAGCTTCAGTTGTGGAGAATTCAATAAGACCTTGTATGTTTTGCCGATGCTTGAAAAAATGAAAACAAAACAAAACAAAACAAAACAGCCTAGTGGTTGTGTGTAGAGGTCACCTGTGATTCTAGGGGGAAAAAAAAGTATGGAATTACTGTCTAAGCCAATGAGAATTTTTTTTTTTCAGTCATCTCTACAGACCTCTCCTACTACTACCTACCAACCCTCTACAGCTTGTCACCCACTATTAGATGCTGGAAAGGAAATTTTAATGTGAAAAACAACACTGAAACAGTAATCTCTAAACTCAGTCAGTAATATTGATATATGCTATTGACAGTTGATTGTAAGCTAACAAATTCATTATTGCTAAAGAATCGTCCCTTTTGTCAAAGTGAAATTTCATATGAATTTTCTACTTTTTTTCTTCCAAAATATAAAAAGCCTTTGTTTTCCTTTTCGTTTTTGTCAGATATTTATACCAGACATGTTCATGAAGGGGAGTGGGGTGTGCATATCAGAATTACATAAGGACCTTTTAAAGACTTGTATTTCAGCCCTCACCTCTTCATAATCTTTATTGTATTCATTTAATATTTATTGTGCATCAACTATGTCCTGGGGACTAGTCTAGGCAATAATGATATAGAGGCAGATAAGTGGAAAAGTCCCTAATCTTCTGAGGTATAAATTTATATTGGGGAAACAGAGTTAACAAGTATACAATCAAATGTACAAGATAATTCTGGAGTATGAAATGTACCATGAGAAAAGCAAACCATTGTTTCAAGAGAGAGTGACTGAGATGGAGGAATTTTTTAATTGGATGTTAGGGAAGTTTCCTTAATCTATCTGCATCAGTTTCTTCTTTGGAAAATGATGATTATAGCATCCACCATGGAAAACTGATGTGAAAATTAAGAATGATCACATATTTTCATTCTCTGGCTCATAATAAGCCCTAAACAGTAAGGATTCAGTAAATGGTAGTTATTATGATGGTTTTTATAGGCTTGGACCCTTTAAGGATAAGGATAGCATCTGAAATGATCTCCTGGGGTGATCCAAACTGCAGGACTCTCTCCTATTCATCTCAAAGGCAATTGTTTTAATTCAGGGGTTACTTGGGGATGGTTGACTATGCTATATGATGAATATGTTTACTAGGTAGTTCTCATATCGGTCCCCAACCCATGATGCCTCTTGTAACCGAGGGCAGTCTGTCTACACCTTTTCCTGTGTTACAGGTGACATACCAACTATTCTGGAAACCAGGAAAACATAGGAAGAATTAAACCTAAAGGTTAAATTCTCTTCGAGAGGAATTCTAAAAACATTCTCTCTACCTTTTTGTAGAATGGCTTTCTCCCACTAATCTGTACATTTTTCTGTCTTGTATAAGAAACGGTTCATTCTAAATGCCTGCTCTCTAAATATCATCACCAACATCATCTGTTAACAAGACAAAGCTGAATGCACTGCTTGCTCTGCTAAGGGACTGCCTAGGCTGGGCTATGACACGGTCTCAGAGGAGTGAAGGCAAGGTCAGAATAAATTGAGAATTGGAAGTTCGGTTTAATGCGGGTCTTTCAAAGTAGGGACTTAATTGAAAATGGCTAAAGATCATAAGGTAACAGTTATGGATTGGTAAAAATAACACTTGTAGGATTTGGAAGAAAGAGGTGCAGAAGAGTCTTAGGGTATTAATGTGTGTTATTGAAACCTGGATGAATCTTTTGGGAGTTTTCTATCCTTCATGACCAAGTTATTTGCTGGGCCATGAGTCTCCTAGAATAGTTAAGTTATACTAATAAGAAAAATGTAACAGTGAAGTCATGTTAATAAACAGTAAACTGGGTAGGGGACAGGTAGTGTCAGTTCTCGGTGGAAATTACCACTGCATGGGCTTCTCCTCATTATCAATGAAATGAAATGAAATGAAAAGGTGAGTGGGGCAGTACCACAATAGGCATATTCCATGACAGGGTACATAATAAACTAATGGGGAAAAACATCAGAAGTCCTTCTGAAGGAGGGAAGTCCCCATCTTTAGTTCAAAACTGGGACATCCTTTTCCTCAACCATTTTCTCATATGTTGTGGTCCAGTTTTCTTCTGTGAGGTAAGGGAACTAGACTTACACGTCAAAAGCAAGAATTTAATACATTGAAAAATAAGGTGCCTTATTGTTAAGGTTTCAACTTATATGGTTTTTTAAACATTTCTGATAAGCCTCCACTGGGGGAAACATGTTTTAATTAAGGGGATTAATAGCTTGTGGAAGAAGAGTCCTGGTGATCCCCCTTCCAGGGAGACAGGAATTTGAATGATGGGATTTTCTGGCCCTAGATCCAGGGTCCCAGCATGAGGGATATATCCAAGTTAGTTGGTGTCCTCCACAGACCTCCCAGCCTTCTGGCTCTCTGATTTGTTTCTTTGTTTCTTTTCTTTTCTGTTTTCTTTTCTTTTCTTTTCTTTTCTTTTCTTTTCTTTTCCTTTCTTTTCCTTTCCTTTTCTTTTCTTTTCTTTTCTTTTCTTTTCTTTTCTTTTCTTTTCTTTTCTTTCTTTTTTCTTTTCTTTCTTGTCTTGTCTTTTCCTTTCTTTTCCTCTCCTTTCCTTTCCTTTCCTTTTTTCTCCTTTCCTTTTCCTTTTGTCTTATTTCTTTTTGGAAATGAGTACCATACACAAAGACTTCACATTTACTATTTCCAAACTTATGTAAATGATGGGATATCTCTCTAATAATGCTGAAGGGACAGGATCACCATAAAATTCTTGTAACAGACACTACTTACAATCATAGCTTCTAATGTCTGCTTTGCTAGCAGGGATAGGAAAGGACTATTTAGTGACATGAAACTTTATACTAAAGAAATCAGTCTTGCTTCATAAAAGCAATGTGATATTGGAAGGAGTTCCATAGGAAGTCATTACTTGAACATTTAGAGATCGTCCACTTTGGGGGTCATCTTCATAAGTTAATTTTCTAATTAGCAGTTGGTTACCAGTTAATTGCTCACAGACAATTTGACCAAGCTACAAAAACTAGCACCAGTTTAATTTCCAGGGGCTTGAAAACAAACTCATATTTACCATTAAAACCATTTACCATTTAAAACCATTAAAGCAGACATTCTGATGTCATGTTGCGTTTATTCTCTACTATGTAATTTTGACTAGGATCCCCATAAATTTTTGGCTTTAGCTTATTTGGCATTCTGTAATTCACTTGAGTCAAATTCAGAGAATCTTCAACATTATACAGCATGTGATTTATTTACAGTTGTCTTGTATTCTGTAAAGATACCTTAAGAAATTACCTAAGAATCATTCTTCTAAATTGTTGATACCCTTTATTAATTGTTAGATTGTTTTTCCTTCAGCCCCTCACTGTTCCCAGATATAGTAATCTGTATCTATAGTCTAAATAAGATTGTGAATAGTGATACAAAACCATTTGAAGGGGATAAATATGGCAGGACTGGTGGCAGGTGATGATTTAGTGAAAGGTAAATTGATAAGCAGTTCTGCTGGTGACAGGTAACCTGTCCACTCACAAATGAGGTGCCTAGAAAAAAAAAAAGGCAATAGACCCAGTGGCCTCTATAAGGAGAGGCTGTGTCCATTTGGGGGCTAAAAAAACCTGTGAAAATTCAACCAACATAGTTATTTGATATTATGTGGTCAAAATGAAATTCTTTGCATAAAATTGTGTTTGTTGGTTAATATAAACTAGTTTTAGTCAGTAAGACTTAAGTATGTCCACATGTAAAAGACTTTGTTTCTTCCACAATTTATTCATCTAAATGGATTATACTTCATTAAGTTAAATGCCAAATATGTACATTCTAGGGTTACTAAATAGCTTTGCAACACAAGAGTAGGGAATTGGTGCCAAGAATATGAAGACCTTATGAAATAAACTGGCAATTTTTCCAGAAACCCTTTGGGTTACAGGAATTACAAACTATCTTTTCTAGGAAATAGCAAAAATGTTAGATGTGCTTATTTTGTAACTGCCAGCTAAACAATAAACAATGCTCAGTTTTCAAAAACTGTTGACATTTGTCTTGCCAGAAAACAAGTGCTCTAAATAACAGATACTAAATTGAGGTAAATGTCCCGTGACTAACGTAGATAGTTTACATAACAGAAATAGAGGGATTTTAACAATGCAAAATATGCACATACACAAATATGTAACATTGTCACTTTTAGACAGTGACCTCTTGCTTGGATTGATTTCAATAAAGGATAGGAAAAGCTTAAACAAAATTAAATGCAGGCAAGCGTAGGCATGAATGTGGCAATTAATTTGATTTCTGCAAGTAGCTTGTTAATAAATGGAGATAGGAAAAGCCAGTTATGGCTGGAAATTTCAAATTCCTTCAACAATACAGCTGTGTCATATTCCTGACACATACTGATGTATGGAGATAAATTGCCTGTCACTTAGTGTGGAAGATAGCGCTTAAGTTATACATTAGATGCATATTAAGTTGTGTAGGAGCCCACATTTAGTCTGTCTGTTTCCTCTAGGTAATGTAGCTAATTCATAATGTCATTTCTTGGATGTGCTAAAGTGGCTAAGTGAGCATAGATGTTATTTATACATTAGCATGGTATGTAGAACATCACTATTTTCCACTCTGCAGAGGGACATAGGCAAAGTTGACAGGGCTGAATTTATGTAGACTCCAAAAAGAGACTCCAGCTCTAATTAGCATTTCTTCCTAAATCTGGAATCGGGTGGGGAAAGTGAATTACACATCTGAGGTGAAGTCTTTGTCTTCCTCTGACAACCTACTTATACAATTGGATGGGCCAGCCTGACAAACATGGAATGCTTCAAAGTTTCCTCTTGTAACAAGGAACCCTAAAGTCTTCTATAAGATACAATCTCAGATAATTAACATGGGATTTCTGTACAGTTAATCATTTTCGATGAATCCCCCACTTATTAGATGGATGTGATTCAGTTTATTTAGTAGGAAGAATTTTAATTCTCCATAGCACCCCTCTTTAGTATATAACTACCTATGTACTTACATGTTATCTAAAGTTGCACAAGGCACGGTACAGAGCAAGTGCCCCATCTGATAAGGACATGGTAAGTATGTAATTGAAATTGGTCTTTCAGGCAAGCCGTGATTTGTTCTTCCTTCAGGCTCTCAGCATGAGCTACCTTTCATTGTTATAATCTCTCTGCACCATCTGGACCTCTATAAAGATGTTGGTCTCAGCGGTGAAATGAAAGACAAGGAGGATACTAAATAAAACTTACACAGTGAGAGAAAATTGTTATTGTTGATGCTAATCATAAGTATATCTTCTGAGCTTTTCACCTAAGGATATTAAAAGATTCTCAATGCCAATCTTGGTCTCAAAGTTTTGGGATTGATGGCCATATTGCTGTACAAGGAGGTTAAACAATTTGACAAATAATAAATGATGAGACATGAGATGGAGATACTCTCTCTTTTATTTTTTTTAGTCATTCATTCAACAAACATTGGTACATATTCTGTAGAGATGATGATCTAAGTAATCTGATGATGTAATTTATCAATCAATCTGAAATACCAGTAAGAGTTAAAGGGGGGCTACTAATAGTTACACTAGATAAGAGACATATAAACTGGGACCATCCAGGCAAACCAAGAAATAATACCATCTTATTTCTTGACAATGAAAAGATGCAACTAGGTTTTCAAGCTTACAGCAGCTCAAACACACATCCTCTAAGTCTTTGCTCAAGTGTCAATGTCAAGTTGAAATCCTCAGCAGCCCTAACAGCCCTTACAGCCGTAACAAAATGGCAACAACCCTCAGTATTCCTTAATCCTTGCCCCTTGCCTTATTTTTTCCTTAGTATTTATCACATTCCAATATATCATATAATTTATTTATCTATTTCTTCTGTCTCTCTTCATTATAACATAAGCTCTGTAATGGCAGGGATTTTCAAGTGTTTTCTTCATTGGTTTATTCCCTGCATACAGAGTAATGTCTAGCACACAGTAACTGCTAAATAAATGCTCACTGAATGCATTGATCCATTTGGAGCACCAATTTTGTGTTGGGAATAGTGCTAGATGTTAGAGGTACAAAAAAATCTTTCTTTGCCTTCATGAAGTTTCCAAATTAGTTGGAAGAAATAATTATTCTTACAAATGAAATAAAAAGCGAGATGTTTCTGGTCTTTCATAATATTTTCATTTTCTTCTTCATTTTGTTTTAATAATTTTTTTAAAGTAGGCTCTGCAACATGGGACTTGAATTCATGACCCTGAGATCCGAAGTTACATGCTGTACCAACTAAGCCAGCCAGGTCTCCCTGTTTTAATAATTTTTAAATGTCACATCACTTTGCATGTAATAACGAGTGAATCATTTCATAAAAGTCAAGAATCAAATGGGTTAATTAGAATTTTCAATTCTATCTTGAAGATTGAAAACATAGCTTTAGGGATGCCTGGGAGGTTCAATTGGTTAAGCATGAGCCTCTTGATTTTGGCTCAGGTCACGATCTTAGAGTCCTGAGATCGAGCCCTGAGTTGGACTCCATGCTCAGTGGGCTATCTGCTTCTCTCTCTCTGTCTCTCTCTCTCCCCTCCCCTTCCTCTCCCTTTGCCCCTCCCCCCCACTTTCTATGTCTCTAAAATAAATAAATCTTTTTTAAAAAAATGAAAAGATAGCTTTAGAAATTGGAGCATGGCTGCTTGGAAAGAATTAGAATAGAAGCAGAGTATTGATGTTTATTTTCAGTTTTAACAAACGACTCTAAATAAAATGGCTTAAAGGAATGAACTTTTTTAAAATTAACATATAATGTATTATTTGTTTCAGAGGCACAGGTCTGTGATTCATCAGTCTTACACAATTCACAGCACTCACCATAACACATACCCTCCCCAGTGTCCATCACCCAGCCACCCCATCCCTCCCAACCCCCACCACTCTAGCAACCCTCAGTTTGTTTCCTGAGATTAAGAGTCTCTTATGATTTGTCTCCCTCTCTGGTTTCATCTTGTTTCATTTTTCCCTCCTTTCCCCTATGGTCCCCTGCCTTGTTTCTCAAATTCCACATATCAGTGAGATCATATGATAATTGTCTCTTATTGACTTATTTCACTTAGCATAATACCCTCTAGTTCCATCCACATCATTAAAAATGGCAAGATTTCATTTTTTTGATGCCTTTATAATATAAGGAATGAACTTTTGATGAGCCTTTTAAAATTGAGAATTCAATCTTTCATTCTCTAAGGTAGGGAAGAGGCAGCCATGAATTTGTAGTCATGAAAACCAAGGTCTTATTTCTAGAGTTCTGTCTGAAGTAGCTGTGTGATCTTGGGCAGCAAGACACCTCATTCATTTCTTACATCAGTTTTTTGACTTATGGGATCATAATTTCTTTAAGGTTCCTGTATTAGTTTCCTACTGCTACAGTATCAAAGTACCAAAAACTAAGTGGCCTAAAACAACAGAGATTTGTCACAGTTCTGGAGGCTTGAAGTCTGAAATCTAGGCATAGACATGGCCATCTTGTCCCTGACAGCTCTAGTGAGAATCATTCTCTGCCTCTTCCCCCTTCTGGTGTTTTCTGCCAACAACCCTTGGTGTTCCTTGGCTTGTGGATGCATCACTGTAGTCACATGGCTGTCTTCTCTCTCTGTGTTATCACATTGTCTTTCCTCTGTGCATGTCTGTGTCCAAATTCCCCTTTTTTTTAGAAGTCATACAGGACTAGAACTTACCCAGTGATATAATTTTAACTTGATTACCTCTGAAAAACCCTATTTCTACATAAGGCCACGTTCTGAAGTACTGAGGATTCATATACTGCAACGTTCTTTTTTGGGGGGTGGGGGGTGGGGCACAGTTTAACCCATAACAGTTCCTTTAGGTTCTACATGACTATAACTCTAAATAATATCAAGAAGAATTAATAGTAAATTTAAAAAAATTATATATTGCTTTGCGATATCCCCCAAATAATTTTTGAAACCATATATAACTATTCTTTTACATATCACCTAAATATAAAGATCTTATGGGTCATTATGGAGGATAGAATGATTTTCATGATTTATATACATTTTTTAAATTGTTTATAATGGTTTTCGGATTAATGCCTAAACTAATATCATTTAAAGAAATGTGATTTAGACAACTAAAGATGGATTTCAGGATTTATGGTGAACCTGGGCAGTTTGTAGTAGACAATGAAATTTCTATAAAATTTGAGCAACTCTTTTTTCAGCTCTTTTTTCTCTGCCACTTCATAAGAGCAAGGTAGATTGGGATAATTTTTAGCAGTGTTTCACTTACACAATAATCTAAAGAGGCTAACAATGTAGAATATTGAAGGGCTGGTAACATAATAGAATTCCAAATCAATAAACAAAATAAAGAAATCAACTCACTGTGGATTGCCATGAATTCATATTTAGAAATTTCTAGGAATACTTACGAAAAGGATTTCTATACCAAATTTCTGTATTTCCTTGTAAAAATGGAACTATTTATTTTTATGATTACTGCATTTTCATAAATGTCAAGCACATTGAACCACTTAAATCGTTAAAATTTATTGTCTCTTTTTCTGACTTACCAAAATATTATTGCATGCATCTCTAATGTAATAAATTATTTCCTTCTTACTATTACTATAGAAAATACTATTCAGAAATAGTAGCGATTTAATTCATCACTACTAGGGATAAATTCCTCTCAGGTATAGAACCTAGCAAATTGCCAGTGAAACCCACACGATAAGGTTAAAATTTTTCAGGATATTAGAATAGGTAAAATATATCTTAATTTGTACTTTTTTCTCAAAATTTTAATTCTTTTCAAATATGAAGTCAAATCAAATTTGATTTCATTTCCGACCTCCAGAAAACATGTGGTCAAAAGAGTTGTGCAAATCCATTAGCACTTTTGACATCTTCACTGAGGTTTAGAAAGTTTTTGGCAGAAGTTGCTGTGTTGAATGAACCCTCAATTGGGCATAGATAACATGTTTTCTTCTGAAAGGCCCATTAATCTCTGCTGTATGATGGAACATGTTCTTAATAGAATGCTCCTGGATTTGTTACCAGAGATTCTAACACACTGCTGACTTAATGCGCTTCTTTCCCTTTCCTTGGTCAGGACAAAGGCATGTGTGATGACATTGTGTGAGTGTCTTAATCAAAGACCAGCCCACTATCTTGTCTCCTAAAATAGTTTTTTTTTTTTTTTTGAAGTGCATGTTTATTTTTGTTCTACCATTTTCATTGTTCTTATTTGCCACTTCAAAGGGTGGCATACTTGAGGACCCGTCATCTGTTTTGATGGGTTCTGTGTGTTGTGTCCATGTTAAGAATCTTTCTGATTCCCTGAAATCTTTACATCCGCCCAGTATTGGGTTGACAAGAGGGGAAGGGGAAAGAATGTTGGTTTGAAAATGATGTGAACCATAAGAGAAAGGTCTTTCTGACACTCCTCTATCTCATGCAACCCATCACTATGATTCAGTTATACACTCATAGTCTGACAAGCGTGTTTTTAAGACATAAAATAGTTTCCTTTCATCAGCATGTGGCTGTCTTTCTCAATGCTGCTGAAATATGTCTCTGATCAATAGACCACTCAAAACATAGTTATACCATATAACTAACACATGACTAGGCAGTGTGATAAATTTATATAAATATAGATATGGTGCTGTGCTTTTGGTGTTTTTCATCTAGTTGGCTTTATTTTTCTTTACATTTTGCTTATTATATTGCTGTCTCAATTCCTTAATTTCCTTCTGTTTTGCTTAATCAGAAAACAAAGTTATGAGTTAAGATAACAACTCAACTTGGTTTAGCTTACAAAATGAAGAGAAATTCTTAGAGTGAGGATTTAACTTGACATTTCAACTACAAAGTCAGTTGTATTTGATATAGTCACTGATATTAAATAGAAAAGCAAAATAGTGGAGTATTTTAGTTCCAACATTAGATCATTTAATTTCATAGTTTGAATTTCTTGATTTGTAAAAATGATTTCTAAGAACTAACGTATCTGATATTGATTTGTGAAACTTAGAAGAAATATATTTTCAATAATGTATTTGTTGTAAGTATACTTGCTATTATTTTGATAGACAATTACATGTAAATTCCAAAGTTTAAGGTTTTTAAATATTTTTATCATACCTCTGAAATGACAATGTAAATAAATAGAAAGATGTATTTGGAAAAATAAAAATTTGACCCAATCTTAGCTTTGTAAGATAAAGATTGTATAAAAATTGTTACCCCTGGGGCGCCTGGGTGACTCAGTCATTAATCATTAATCGGCTCAGGTCATGATCCCAGGGTACTGGGATAGAGCCCCGCATCAGGCTCCCTACTCAGCAGGAAGCCTGCTTCTCCCTCTCCTACTGCCCCTGCTTGTGTTCCTTCTTTCACTTTGTCTCTCTCTGTCAAATAATAAATAAAATCTTTTAAAAAATTGTTATCCATATACAATAAGCAAGACCCTATTGGAAGGATAAAGTAGGATCATTTTTGATGAGTCTTTGGAAGTAGAATATGAATGCTTAATTGCATTTTTATGAAAAATTAATTTTTCCACAAAAAAGAAAAAGGGCTCTTGGAGTTTTTACTAAACTCATACTTCTTAATAGGCAGGAGGCATTTTGCTGATAATTTTGTCTTGTTGAACTTTTAGAACAGCTAGCTAATTGAACAAAATTTAGTTTTAAATATTCAGAATGCCAACCTATTTTTTATTTGTCTGTAATATTTGGTTAAAATGACTGTTGTGAGGAATTCTTCAATAGTAAAGTTGAAATCAAGTACAAACTTCCCTATGCTGATTTAAATACAACTGTCAAAATCTGAGTTGACTAAAACAATCCAACATCAAACACTGCATAATAAAAATCTCTCATGTGCCACTTTCTAACCCATCATGAACATGTTCAGTGTCTAGCAAGATAACCTTGCATATTGTAGGCATTCATACATATTTGTTGGCTTAAAACTTTTCTCTGACTTAAAGAAATAGGAAATTAAATTATAAATTTATATATAATTTATATTTAATATACAACAAGTTATAATTTAGAATACAAATTTATAAGTAACTTTAATAGTATTAGTTTATTAAGCTGCTTTAAATGCATTGACTGTGTGGAAATATTAATTTATAATATATGAATTATATATTGAGCCATGCAAATGCAATTACACTTAGATAAGTTTTGCACATATATATTTATATGTGAAGTCACAGAAAAATAATTAGATCACTAAAATTACTGATCCCATCCCAAAAGACAAAGAAAAAATGTGATTTGACATCATTTCAGGAATGATATTTTTAAATCCAAATGAAGACATGTTATATGGCAAATGTCAATATAGTCATGAAGACACTATGACAAGCTATTTGAAATAAAGAATGACCCAGGATATCCATTTTTCTGGAAGGATTGAGACTGTTGTTCTCAGAAGTTCAATGAATATATATATATCTATGGACAGGAAGAAAACTGGCAGTCTTCAGGCAGATATGGCACACAAAAATGGTTAGTTTGGCTGGTGTAGTGATTTTTTTCCCTTTAGTTTTCCGTCTCTCTTTTTATTTGAATGTTTTTTAGCAGAGCATGTACTCTCCTCTTGGCCATAGGCCCTACCCCTCCCTCCTTGCCTCTGAAACCTTGACCGTGGACAAACAGAGAGGGGAGCCCATGTGCACCTAGTAGCCATAAGTTTTCCTGTAGACCCAACTGTGAGAGAAAGGGAAGTAAGAGGCCTGTTTCTTAGTAGGTAGAGGGTTATCACTTGAGTGGTCATCTACAGTTATCTCTTAATTACTCACATAATTGTACCAGCCTCTTGTTAGACTAGATACATGTGTACAAGTAAGGCAACGAAGTAGAAGGTGAAGTTTCTCATGGTCCTGGCATGCAATTTTTTGATGAAAAGGGGAAAAAACAATTTATGTAATGCATGAAACAGTATTAAAAGAGGACAGCACTAGGAGTATGGAGTAGAAGGACAAAACAGTATAATTGTTGTGCCTGACCTATACCCTTAGGAGCTCATTGTGTAGTTGCAGAGATTAAATCAGCATAAATACAACCTGCTAAAATATGTGTATGATAGTGGTGTGAGGTCAAAGGAGGAAGAGACTGTATGTATTCCAAGTGTCATAGAGGAGGTGGAGCTTGAATTTGTATGAAAGAGGATTAATATTTGCATGCTATAAGGAAAGGCCAACATTACAAATCTTGGTGCTAGCAATACAAAATAAGCAAGGAGGACTTAAAAAGCAAACTGACTTCTTTATGTCTTGAAAAATATCTAGAAGATAAAGAAAAAGAATCATCTTGTTTCTTATCTATTAAATTGACACCAACCTGTTGGGGAAAGCTGTGGATTATGTAAATGGTGATTTTTTTAAAATTTATTTTTCATTTATTTGAGATAGAGAAAGAGTGCACAAGTGGGGGAAAGTGCAGAGGGAGAGGGAGAAGCAGACTCCCTGCTGAGCAGGGAGCCCAACATGGGGCTTGATCCTTGGATCCTGCGATCATGACCTGAGCTGAAGGCAGACACTTAACCTACTGAGCCACCCAGGTGCCCCTGTAAATGATGATCTTTAATAGCTGTCCTAACAATTGTTTATTGAGCTGTTGCTATGTGCTTGCCACCATATTTATGTTTTATAAAATTTGTGACATTTCAATCTTTCAGTAGCAACATAAGTTAAAATTCATTTTCCCAATTTTGTAAGTAAATGAGCCTCAACAAGATGAAATTACTTGCCCAAGTTAACAATGTTTGTACAGAGGACAGCCTGAACTCTTACCTATTCTTACCTGACTCAAACATTATTCCTGCCCTAAACCATTATGTTAAACCATTAACCCACTACCCTCATTGCCTCAACCAAACACAAAGATGTTGCATTTCCAGTTAAATAAATGATTGATCTTATTCATATTTTAAAGGGTAATATGATCTCCTTATGTCAATCTTCAGAATATTCAGTTGGATTCTCACTTGACAATGAGTAGGTTCTACTCTTTCCTCAGAACTATTGTACATTGTTCATTAGTTCATTCTTCAATTATAGAAAATTAACACCTACTAAGTAGCAAACATTGTGTTTTCCCCTGGGAATACAATGATAACCAGGGTGGACTTCTTTTCACAGAGCAAAGTCTAGTGAAGGCTATGCAGGGTATCTTTAGGATTTATATTGTTTTAGCATTGTAAACTCAGACATTACCATGCACTCTGGATCTTGACTTTGAATTGTTATTCCAGGTGATTTATTTCAGTTATATCTAATTTTAAAATTTTACATAAACTAATCAGTGTCTATAGATATTGCCACAATCCATATCTGTTGCCCCCCCCCAATTTCTTACACTGATTCTTTAATGACAAATATTTCTCATATCCCAAGGATATGAAAATCTAAAGGACCCTCAAGTTTATAACCTAGATCAAAATTACGGAAGATCACAAAAGGAAAATAGGAACAAAACACTTTAAAAATGAAAAATAAAACCTGTTCTATTACTGTGCATGACTAAAACCAAACATGCCTCTTTTTCTTATTAATTTCTAAAACTATAACTATGCAGTTCATTTTATGGTTTACAGTGGCTGATAGCATGTTTTCATATTTAGCAGATGTGAAGAGAATATTTAAACATTTTCAAACAACACAATTTAGATATTAGAACATAGGGATTAACAGAGGCCTTTAGCTACCCTCATTTAATTTAAGGAATTAACACAGAGAGATTTGGTGATGTGCCCAGAGTCATCCCTATTTTATAGATAAAAAAAATGAGACTAAGTAAGCTTAAATTATTTGCACCAAACAACCTATTTTTTAAGGAAAAGATTTTGAATTTTAACCCACTACCCTCATCTGATTTTGGCTGAAATGTTAGATTTCAGCCCTTTGCTTCAGGGTTCTTCCACACTGTATGGACACTTGGGCAGCATAAATGAATCTGATTATGTTGATTTTTCTAGGACTTAAAGATTATTTTTAATTCTGGAGATTTATTATTCACATAGAATTAAAATAATTATCTCAAAGTTTAATTTTGAATGTTTATACCCATATTTCCTCAGAGAATTTTAACATTCTCAAAGCAAATGTCATCTACTGGCATGTCAATTATCGTTATTATTGGAAACATTTACATTTTTAAGTCACAGGATAAGATTAATCTACTAGAATTTACTTTTGAAGTAAAATTAAAACCTTCTTTTAGAACCAATAGTAGAATTCCCTTAACTAAATATCAGAATATTTTAAATGTAATTTTCTCTTTATTATTGAAAAAACAAGGCAGAATTAAAGGTCAAACATAATTTTCTTTGGTAGGCCTTTTAGTTTGCCTAAATGCAATCTTATTTTAAGGACATAACTAGATTTTCATCTATATCTATATTCTGTCTCGCACTTAGGACTTTCAGTCTTTTTGAGGAGGCAATCTAAAAAGTGACTCCTTTAAGATCAATTGTGGTTTATGAGCCCTGTTTGAATTACAAAAGTTACAGGGAAGGTGAGACTGCAGAGTGGAAGATACCCCATCTGAAAGCAGTTGTGAAAAGTAAGCTCTCCCTGGGCTGTTTGAGGTTATCGGTATTATTCACAGAAAATACAGATCTAAGGGAAACCCTAGTAATTTCTTTGCCTTTCTGATATGAAAGAGGACAAATCTAATAGCCTGGTCCACACTGCTAAAGAGCAGAGAAGGACAATATAAAAGTAGGCTACAAAGGCATTGACTAAATCATAGAGTATTAGAGCTGCAAGAAAGAGGGACTGCCTCTCTAGTTCAGTGTTTCTCAAAGTGTGATCTAAGGACCATCTGGCTGAGCATCATTAGAGCTCCTTATTACAAAGGTAGATCTCCAAGCTGTAACTCAGACCTGGTATTGAGCCCTACCTAAGAATCTAAGACACACACACAGAGAGAGAGAGAGAGAGAGAGAGACAGAGGGAGAGAGAGGAAGAGGGAGAATACAGGAAAGATTAGAACAATTTATCTAATCCAGACATTTTATTTTACAAATGAGTAAACTGAGGCCCAAGGAGATTTAATAATTTACCTGAGATTATCTGGTTTATCAGCATCCTTCAAATCCAGATTTGACTTCTTATACCAATGATTCCCATCTTAATTCAACACTATTATGACACATGAAACTGGTCTGATCATTTAGACTAACTTTTTGAAAAGGTTGCCTTAGTTTGAAAGTCAACCATGGATTGATTTTGTTGTGTTTGTTTCTTTCTTCATGAAATTCAAGCAGCTGAATTGTTTTTAAATCCACACAAAAAGAAACTGAGCACCAGATCCTTCAAAATTACAGAGTCAGTTAATTGTCTGAGAGGTCCAAGATGTACTCATGAGCCCCATTTTGACAAAATTGATAAAACATTATTCACTGATGATTTATTATTACTTTTGTTCATCGAGAGAACATATCCATTCTGATTATCAAAACTGATTACTAATAATCATAAAGGTAGGAACAAAACCCATCCCATGATCAACTTATTTGAATATCTTTTGTTTATTCTCTTTACCATTCCTTAATTTCTTAAGAAGCCCTGCTGGGTATTTGCCCATCTCAGTTGGTACCCATGTAAACTTGCTAATAGATTTGATAACTAATTTTGCATTAAATATTTTGTGCAGTATGGTACAAATTAGTTTTAATTGTTGGGTAGAAAAGACTCTAGCCTTTTTTTTTTTGTCTTCTTAAAATACTGAAGATTTTCTAGTAAGTAGAAAAGTAGGCCTGTTGTTGAATTTTTAGAGGTCCTGTTAGAGAGACATAATACTTAATACTATTATAAGACTCAGAATGCAAAATAATGCTAACATTGAAACACTTGCTTTGCATCTGTGTGTTTCCTTATAGACGTCCTTATTAAAACTGTTTTCGTAAGTTAACATAAAAATGACTTGTGGGGATGGAGTAGGGAATTCTATGAATTTTAACACATGAATAAGTTTGTGTAGCCACCACCATAATCAGGATTAAAGAACATTTCCATCACCCAGAAAACATCCTATGCTTTCACTTTGTAGGTACACCTTTCTCCCACCTTTAACCACTGATATCCACTGAACTGTCTATTGTCACTATAGTTTTGTCTTTTTGTGAATATCATGTGAATGAAATCATGCCCTATACGACGACCGTTTGATACTGGTTTCTTTCTCTCAGCCCTGCCTTTGAAATTCATGCCCTTTGTGTGTGTCAGTAGTTCACTCTTTTTTATTGCTGAATAGCAGTATTTTCATTGAAGAGATGTACCACAGTTTGTGTATCCATTCACCTGGTGAAGAACATTTAAGTTCCCTGTCATTGATGATTCTGAATAGAGCAGCTGTATATTTTCATATGTAAATCTTCTTATGGATAGATGCTTTCCTTTCTCTCAAGGTAAATACCTAAGGGTGGGATTTCTTGGTCATACGCTAAATGTAAATTTAACTTTATAAGAAATAATCAAACTGTTTTCTAGAGTATCTATAACATTTTGCATTCTCAACAGCAATGTGTTAGTTTTCCACATCTTGCCAATACTTGGTATTATCGGTACTTTTTTTTTAAGATTTTATTTATTTATTCATGAGAGACAGAGAGAGAGAGAGAGAAGCAGAGGGAGAAGCAGGCTCCCAAGGAGCAGGGAGCCTGATGCGGGACTCGATCCCAGGACCCTGGGATCATGACCTGAGCCGAAGGTAGACGCTTAACCATCTGAGCCACCCAGGTGCCCATTATCAGTATTTCTTATTTTAATAATTCTAATAGATATATAGTGGTATTTCATTGTAGTGTTCATTTTCATTTTCCTGATGGTTAATGATGTGTTTTTCTTCAAAGTGAATTCTTTTTGTAGTTTCAGGTTTTTATTTAAATGCCAGTTAGTAAACATACAGTGTAATATTAGTTTCAGGTGTAGAATTACTGATTCATCACTTACATACAACACCCAGTGCAATGGCTAATGATGTCAAACAGTTTTTTTTTTTCCTGTGCTTAGTTGCCATCTGTATATTTTATCTGGTGAAGTGTTTGTTCAATTCTTTTGCCCGTTTTTAAATTGGAGATTTGATTAATGTTGAGATTTCAGAGTTATTTATATAGTCTGGAAGCAAGTCTTTTGTCAGACATGAGATTTGCATATTCTCCTAGGCTTTAGCTTGTCATCTTATTCTCTTACCCATTATTTCCACAGAGAAAAAGTTTTTATTTTGTTAGTATTTAGGATTTCTAAATCTTCTCATGATTTCTCACTGTAACTGTGTATCCCCTTAGTGTTTTTAATGCATTGGAAAAAAACAGAAACATTGAATATATATATGATATCTGAGCCTTGTACTTACATTGTTCCTGCATCGACCTTCACCCTTAGCCATCCATTGTCATTTTTTTTCATTGTCTTCTCAAACCAACTGACCCATAAAGTTTTCCTCTCTCTGTCAAGATCTCATTTTGTTTCCAAAAATTAGCCATGTTAGACCCTTCTTCCAATTCCCTTTTCCCTGTCAGTTTCCAAGTTCAGTAGATTATCTTTGTCTAAATTTCCTTCACATACAGGCATCCCTGTTTTCTATTGGTGCTATCATCTTGCTAGTTTAGGGTTTATGCCCTCATACAAACCTTGCTAACCGGTCTGTTGGCACTGATTTTCCAGGTTCTAGTCTAGCATGCATGCTCAAAATGATATTTTCAGTTTGCGATCCTTACTTAAAAGCTTTCTGTTCATCATTGCTCAGAGAATGACGTCCAAACTCGGAAACCTACTATTATTCAAGATCTTCCAAACCAGCCCTGTTTTTCCTTGCTTGCCTACCACTATTACTCAGAGTGAGCAATCAGCTCCCCTCAGAATGTTCTTTCACTTTGCAACGGTGCTGTATATAGAAATGCCTTCTACTTTTCTGCTCTTGGCAAATGTACAATCTAGTTTATAAAGCAAACCGGCTATTTGTATGACATTAAAAGTCAGCTACTAGCTCTATACTATTCTGGAGAATTATTTTGTTATGTCATTAAACTGAAAATATGGCCCAAGCATGAGAGTGGGTATAAGAAGCAAGAAGAAGGGGCGCCTGGGTGGCTCAGTTGTTAAGCGTCTGCCTTCGGCTCAGGTCATGATCCCAGGGTCCTGGGATCGAGCCTCGCATCAGGCTCCCTGCTCTGCGGGAAGCCTGCTTCTCCCTCTCCCACTCCCCCTGTTTGTGTCTCCTCTCTAGCTGTGTCTCTCTCTCTCTCTCTCTCTCTCTGTCAAATAAATAAATAAAATCTATACAAAAAAAGAAGAAAACAAACAAAACAAAACAAAGAACAATCATTTTAAAAAATCTCCTTAGTAGGGGCACCTGGGTGACTCAGTCAGTTAAGCGGCCAACTTGATTTCAGTTCAGGTCATGATCTCACAGTCGTGATCTCAGAGTCATGAGATGGAGCCCCACATTAATCCCCACATCGGGATCCACGCTCAGTGTGGCATTTGCCTGGGATTCTCTCTTTCCCTTTCTCTCTCCCCCTCCTGCTCATGCACTCTCTCTATCTCTCTCTAAAATAAATAAATACAATCTTTTAAAAAAATCTGCTTATTAGGGATGGAATTTAGAATTAAACTTGAAATTTTAACAGATTTTTAGGGGAACCCACATTGTGCACCTGTTTCCAATAAAAACTACCTCTCTGAAACAAATAGTAAATGTTCACATTAGCCAAATTTTTCCGTATATTTTTTTTAAATCTTCTTTTATTGGTCAGGATAAGGTATTAGTAGTTTATATAATGAAAACTTTCACTATGATAATCTCTATCTGATGTCTTTCATTCAACAATCTATTCTTGAGATTTTTCCATATTGTTGACTAATGTTGTAGGTTGTGCTCATTGTAGTACAGTTTCCATTTTGTGATCATTTTATCCATTCTGTTCTTGATTTGGGCACATTTAGGGTGTTTCCAGTTTTGTGCTATTATGAATAGCATTGTTCCTCATAATATGTATTATAGTGCATGCCATTTGGTGAACATGTATAAGTCTTTTCTATGGGGTCTATATTTAGGTATGGGAAGTCTAGGTCATGGAATATGCTTATGTTGAGCTTTAGTGAAGACTACCAGTTTTTCAAAGTCTTATTCCCTCAAATTTCTTTAAGATTTTATTTTTTTATTTATTTGAGAGAGAGAGCATGCACAAGCAGGAGGAGGAGCCAAGGGGGAAGGAGAGAGGCTCAAACAGACTCCACGCTGAGTGTGGAGCCCCACGTGCGGCTTGATCTCACAACCTTGAGATCATGACCTGAGTGGACTGAGCCACCCATGCTCCCCTTATTTCCTCAAATTTTAAGAGAAACTGAATGAGCCAATTTATAGGAACCTAGTGTGGGAAGAGATGTATTAAAACATTAAATGGACAGAGCAGTTAAAATTAGGCAAAAGAAAAAATGCATGTTATAAAGCTCTAACAAAGCAGAGAACAATGTTGCCCTAAAGAATGATGACCAAGACTATGGTACAGGCAGCTCATGTATAAATGAATGTGTTCTAAGACAGAGGAAGAACTGAGCTTTGTTTTATTTATAGTAGATAATATATGATGCAGAGCTTTTTGAACTTTGTTTTTGCATTTAAAAACATCTGCCTAAGGTTTCAAGTGCTTTTAAATTAGCTTAGTCTTGAATAGGTACTAATAAAACTACTGTGTGTGACAATTGATGATAAAATCCCTGTGTCATGTCAGTATGTGGATGAGTGTTTTTTATTATTCAAGAGAGAACACGGGGCTTTGTTCATTTTCACAAAACATTCCTTCTTCAATGTACTTTGGGCCTCTCTCCCTCTTCCTGCTAAGCTACTGAACTACCTCTAATTTTAATTCCTTCTACCTGCCTAGATAATTTTTTGTAATTCACATCCGTAGGTATTAGTAACTGAATCTATTGAAGAGCACAAATAAAAATGAAGTGCATTTGCCAGTAAGGAAATGCAAGCTCAGACAATGGCCTTGGGCCAGTTAGGAGATATATAAATGGATGCTGTGTTCTATGTGACCACAGCCAGAGACTTTATGAAGAAACAAGCTCCTTTTTTTTTTTTTTTTTTTTTTTTAAGCACGCAGTATTCTCTGTGTTCCTGTGTGGTTTTTCCTGATACCAAGTAGAACAGAACTCACATTGTGAGCTTTGGTAAGGGCCGACAGAGAAGACACACAGAGCACACTTAATTGGGTTCATTCAAACTCTGTAATTCTTTAAAATAAAATGGTCTGTTAAAGCAAAGTTATATATTATATTACTGAGAGTTAAAAGTTACTTCATAAATAAAAACATTAATTTTAGATGTGGAAATCAATAATTTATTGCTATATGACATTTGAAAATAAGTCTTTAAAAGAGTTTACTTTGTTTTTCCTAATTTCTTTTTTCAATATTATAGTCAAAGGGTCGCATTTATTACTTATAAGAGTAGTGCCATTTGGAACACTAAGTAGTAAGGCACATTTCCCCAAAGCATTTTATAAACATACAGTTTATTTGCTGCTAATTATTGTGGGTTCTCACCACTTAAAAAAATAACTGCTCTGAAACAATAAACCAAATCCTGTATTGTGATATCATAAAATCAGGCATGAATTACAGTATTAGTGAAAATGATAGCCTTTCTGTGCTAAGAGCCCTGCTGCATTTTAATAAGACTTACTCAGTCCATCATATTGTGGGTTTTGATACCATTTATATACTGATGAATCCCAGATGTATATTTGTAATCTTGATCTCTATGGTAAGCTCCTAATTTACATAACTGACCACCTACTTGACATTTCCACTAGGATGTCTAAGAGCTATCTCAGACTTCTCAGGACAGAAACAGAGCTGTCCATTTTCTCTTTCCAAACCCATAATTTCTGCAGAAATCCCTTCTCAATAAATACCATTATCATACACCTAGTGGCTCAAACCTAGTACTTCATAAATGTTATTAATTCCCCACTGAGCCCCTCCCTAAAATACAAGTGCACACTTGTGATCCAACAATTGAAAGCCCACATGAGTCCACTTTCAAAACGTATTCTCAATTTCTGTGTTTTTCCATTGTCACAGCTAACTCTCTAATCAAACCATCGTCATTCCGTAACAAGATGACGAGAATAGCCCTTGATTTAATCCCTAAAATCACTCCTTACTCTAGTTCTACATGACTTGGTCTATCTGTGACCCCCAGAGTACCTCATACTTCACTCTCCTTCACTTGCTTTGTTTCAGTCTTACCTTTTCATGTCTTATGTACTCCAAGCTTGTTCCTACAACAAGGCTTTTTTGCTAAATAAATGAATAAACTATGAATACATTGGAAGCATTCAGGGGAAGTGGTGGTGGCAAATTATCTAAAGGCAGCCCTGTTGATTTACCAATTTATTGACTTTTTTCTAGCTTTTCCTCTCTAGTCTGTCACTTGCATGCAGTCATTTCAAGTACCCAAGAAAATTCTAGTGTCCAGGCTTTAAAAAGTTGTTATAAATTGGGAATGCCTTTACCTACTCTTTATTTTTCAGTTAGCTTCATGCAATTTTAAAACAAGTATTTTCTGGTGTTATTCATCTCACCAATCAGAAGGTCCCTTACTGAGGACTGACTTCTGGAGTTCTGGTTCTTTTCGTAGTCCACTTAACTTTTTATCCAACTCCCAAGGCTGCCCTGTCTATTTTAGCATGGTAATCCCCTGGATAAGTGAGTATTTTTTCTGTCTGGGCCTCAGGTTTACCTAGAGGCTTCAGGTGGGGACTGTTGTCTACCTAGGAGCTTGACCCTTGACTGTGCCTCTGGCCTCAGCATGCTTATTCCTTTAGCCCTTAGGCCAAGCCTCTGTTTCCCTTGCTGGGCCTTGGCATAGCCTGTTCTCTGGGAGTCTCACAGCTCAAATATATACTGGTGTTTTAAAAGCAGCTATTTTTTAGTCAGAACTGTAAAATCAAAGAATTTTAGGAATGGTAAATTTTCAGGTATTGCCTGCCCCTACATTTTTATATTTAAAATGTAAGTGACAATTGGCCAAAGTGTGGTAGTCATACCCTTAAAATATTTAAGATTATAAAATGCCACACTTGACATTTTTATAAATTTAACTTTTTTTTCACATGCACACAAAAACCTTGAATTACAGTAGAAATAATAATATAATACCACACGGTAGTCATATTTTTCTTTCTTTTCTCAAATAAAATTTTAATATATTGGATATAAACAATAAATATTGTTTCTTCTCTCTCTTTAGCCTCTAATTTTACAATTTCACTCCTCCTCCCTCCTTTTTTTTTTTTTTGCATGAAAAGATAGAGTTAGAAGATGACTTCATAGGAATAGTTGTGGCATCTTCTTCTCTATTATCCCCTATATCAAATCCTGCCCTGTAAGCAGAAGATTATTTCTATGACAGACAGTCTGGCCGTCATTATTCTTATCTCTTATTCAAAGGGTATGCAAGGTGGTGTGGGGCTACGAGAGGACAGAACTCAGCACAAGGGTCCCATGGTGTTGCCATTCAGAGAAGAGCATCAGTTCATTATGTTGCAGAAACATTTGATGTAGATTTGAAGGACCCAAGAATTTAAATTCACCTCAAGGATGATAACCATCTCTGAGTGATCCCACTCATCAATGCCTATTTGATTCTTTAACGTTGAGTCCTTCCTATTTGGAGCTTACTCAAAAATCAGCAATAAATAACCAATTACTGAACATTTACTGTGGATCTAGCATGATTCTGGGTGCTCTCTAGGACCCAACATTTATTATTTTCCTTCTAGGAGCATGGAGAATAGTTTGGCAAACTTAATTAGCATATAGACAAAACACTTTGTACTTTGGCAAAATAAGACTTTTATTTTTCTTTCTGGTTCTGCAGTTTAGTTTGAGGAAACCAAATTAATCCATTGAAAAGCAGTGAGGTATGAATCAGGAATATGGCTCTTGACATTGTCTCTGCCACTAATTACAATGACAGAGGTTAGCTAGTCCTTATTGAGTATCTACTATGTGACTTGACTTGTTAAAGTAGAGCCTTTATTTTACTACAGCTGTATGGTGGTAGGTATGGTTATTTCCCATTGTTCTTCCCAGGAAAATATTTCTGTGTATTATTTTAAATCTTCAGCACTTTCAGCTTGTACTAGTGGCCTACGGCCATAGCTCAATACCTCCGCCTTTCTCCTCACTCTGATGGGCTTGGGATAACAGACTTTAAATCATTTTGTTAGTTATCAAAATTGTATGACAACTAAAATATTTGACAACACTGGGCTTAATGACTTCTGAAGGGGTTGTTTGGCCGAGCGTTTGAAGCATTGCCTACCTGAAGAGATCTTAATATGCAAATAATTAAAGTGACAGAGGAGTCCCTGGTAGCCTTTCAAGCTCATTGGTGCTCAGGATCCCTGGTGCAAGTGCACATCAATGACTGACTTCTGTGGTTTGTCTAATGAAGCTGAGTGAGTGAGTGCTGGAAATGCAATCATTTACCCTTCCCATTGTCCCAAAATATGCTCAATAATCTATAATAAGTCAGAGATTCAAATTAATTCATTACAATATATAAACTATAGCTGTAAAAAAAAAAGTGTCTGCAATTTAATTAAAAGGCCAGGTTCTAAACCCTAGGTAGGGGCATAAACTGTACTGACAGACAAGGCATTTAAGTACATTATTATTTCTCTAACTGTGCTATGTAGTTCTCAGGTTATATTAGACCTGGTAGTAAAGAAGAATGAAGATGAAGGACTTCAATGTCTGAAGAACTTCACTAGCAAGGTAGCTAATTATCTTATTCATAATGTGCAAGGTACATTCTTCCCTCTTTCTGTTTCCTCAGAATTAACTCTTGGATAAAATGGGGTGATTCCTTTTGCTTTCTGCAATAATTTCAGCTTGATTAGATTTGGCTGCCATGTCTTTAAAGGCTCTATGAGCTAACTGCATCCTGTGAGTGATCCATCTTATGCAAAAGGCAGGAAGTCCTCAAGACTAGGATGTGGTTTTGCGTTTCTTGCAGGAAAAAAATATTTCATGTTTTAAGGATTTCCCTTGTATGTGTTCAATCTCTTAAACACAACCAATCTGGAAATTGTAGATCAGAGATATTTGTGAGCTTTACTCCATTTTCTCTTCAATAAAGGTATGAATTATTACTTTGAAGCATACCACATTTACTAAGTTTTTTATATTAAAAGTATTTCATGACCGAATTTGAAGGGTAAATTAAATTTATTTTAAAGTAAGAAGTAAGCTTTTATTAAACTTTCCAAACTTAACTTTTTGTATTTCTAAGATTGATGTTAGCACTCACATATGAACAGATGAGCAATAGCTCATCCTTTTTATTTTATCCCTTTGTTAATACTCTTAAAGGTATTAATTAAAACAAAGACTAGAATTCATTCAGTCCTGATTGAAAGTAAGTTAGTGTTTAAAATGTTTTTCTCCCTGAACATTTAGATCTCACTTATGAGTATCCTTCCTATTTTTTTTTTTTTAGAAAATGTAAAAGAGAAAAACAAAAGGAAACATTTCCAGCTCGAGCAGATTTAGAGTCTCTAGGACCTGTCTCCTGGCTCTATGATGCTTATAAAAACCTGCTACTTTGCCCACCTCCTTGATTTTCTGTTTTCTTTTTTATGAGCTAACTCAACCTGAAGCAAATATCACCTCCATCCCCTCTTTTTTCTTAGATTCCTTTTTTTCATTTGTACAGTGTGTCGTTACCTTGTTATGAATTTATATTCCTTTAATGTTTTGTAATGAATAACCCAATACCTAATTTTATCAGCCTACAATCCTTTCTATGCCATTCAGCTGTTTCATCTTCCACAAGTCATTAACCAAGAATAGCTTTCACTCCTTTGGTGCTTATTCTGTGTCAAACATCCTTTTACATATATTAACCCATATAATAATCACTACATTCATATGAGAGAAATATTCTTATTATACTCATTTTACAGATGGGAAGCTTTAAGCACAAAGAAGTTAAGATCTTTGCCTAATTCACACCATACTAGTGGTGGAGCTAGGATTTAAACTGAGTCAGGTTTCATGTTCTTAATTATAAATCTTGCTGCTTCTCTGAACTTCAGTTTTCTCATTAGTTAAATGAATGGATTGGCATGGTGACACCTAAAGTTCTGCCAAACCTTAAATAAATGAATATGTTGATAGGGGTAGATGTATATATGAAAATTTCACGCTTGCTTAATTAGAAACATTCTCTTATTGATGATTTTCCACATATATGTTTTAAGAATGATAACTTCAAAAGTTTTTTGTTCCTATTATCTTTATAACCTATAACACAATATTCCTCATGCACCGCCACTAGGAATTTGATTGGTTGATTCACTGGGTGATGACTTGGCTTTTGAGAAATTGGCACTGCAACGTCTGGAAACCAGACTGGACAGGTGACACCGGGAAACCAGAGCCTGAAATTATACCAGGCGCTTCTCCTCACTTATGACTGAGAACAGAACAACGTTCCAGTTTGGAGGTATCTGGGAAATTTAGACACTGCTGTCTACTTCCCAGGATCACTTAGAAGGAGGATATGGGAAAGAGTAAGGGCAGAAGGAAGACCGGGATAGGAGGGACACTTTGTGCTGCACATCTTTCTGTGTTTTATGATTTTTGAGCTTTGTGAATATATCATCTGTTCGACAATTCAAGTAAATCATTGAAAAAAGTTTCTGTGGTCTCAGAATAGGTCCTTAGCAGTAGAGCTGAGCAATCCTAAGGTCATGGTTCTTCTCTGTTTTGTCTAAAGGGCACCCTTCACTGAACTGCAAGAAAGTCATGTGAGTTCAATTAATTGGAATCACTCAAGCAGTGAGATTATGAGAGACAGTCTTCTGCAGGAAGTAGTGTGAAAAACTAAAATAGCAGAGTGAAACAATCTAATAGGAAACAGAATAATGAATGACAGACACTATCAGAAAGCAATTTTGCACTAAACCAAATAGAATGAGTAGTAAGATTAATAAGAATTTTAGAGAGGAGAGGAATCAGGATGAGCCAGAACAATTTTCTGGACCACTTAATGGCTCTCTTTTCCACATTCCTCATCCCCGGAGCTAAGAGAGGAACATATACGGTCTGTTACAGGTATACTAAGGAAAGAGAATGAGTCCTAGTTAACCCATCCTTGCTGACCAAACACCTCAGTATTTATGATTCTGCTCTACTTATTTTGAAGAGAAGTCTACAATTAAATTTAAGGACAGAGTGACCTGTGACCACTATGTGCAGATGGAAAACATGTCTACTGTCAAGCAAGTAGAGTGGTGCTGGTTCATCCAGGGATGAGTCAGCGTGGTATGATGGAACAGGCAAACACAGTGAATACGGTGAGCAAAGTTGTCTCAGTTCAGTGTCAACTGGCAAGTACTGATTAGTCCGGGATTATAGTGATTATTCTATGGCTGAATGAGCAACCAAGTTTTTCTTCTTTTTTTCTATTTTTATTGTATTACAAAAGTCACATGAGATCTATTCTTTTAACAAATGTTTAGGTGTACAATACAGTATTGTTAAGTATATGCAAATTTGTTGTATGGTGGATCCCTAATTCCGTTTTTTTTTCATCTTGCATGATTGAAACTCTATACCCATTGCGTAATAACCTCCCTATTTCTTCCTTTCCCCATCCCTATCCACCACCATTCTATTTTCTGCTTCTGTGGGTTTGACTACTTTAGAGAACTCATATAAGTGGATCATGTACTATTTGTCCTTCTATGACTGACATATTTCACTTTGTATGATGTCCTTTAGTTTTGTCCATGTTGTGGCATGTGGCAGGGTTTTCTTCTTTTTTAAGGCTAAGTAATAGTCCATTGTATATGTATCATGTTTTATTTGTCCAGTCAATGGTTTATGGACATTTAGGTTGTTTTCACCCCCTCGCTATTGTGAATAATGCTGCAGTGAACATGGGAGTACAAATACCTGACACCCTGTTTTCAGTTCTTTCAGATAAATATCTAAAAGTGGGATTGCTGGATCATGTGGAAGTTCTCTTTTAAATTTTTTGAGGAACCTCTGTAATGTTTTCCATAGCAACTGCACCATTTTACATTCCCACCAAAAGTGCACAAGGGTTCCAATTTTGCTACATTCTCACTAACACTATTTTCTGTTTTCTTTTGTTTTATAATGGGCATCCTAACAGGTGTGAGGTAATAGCTCCTTGTGGTTTTGGTTTGTATTTCCCTAACAATTAGTGATGTTGAACATCTTTTCAATACCTGTTAGCCATTGTATATCTTCTTTGGAGAAATGTCTATTCAAATCCATTGTCCATTATTTAATTAGGTTATTTTGTTCTTTTGCTCTTGAGTTGTAGGAGTTCCTTATATATTTTAGATATTAACCTCTTATCATACATATGTTTTGCACATTTGTAGGTTGCCTTTTTACAACGTTGATTATTTCCTTTGCTGCATAGAAGGTTTTTAGTTTGATGTTGTCTCAGTCGTCTAATTTTACTTTTGTTGCCTGTGGTTTTAGTATCCTATCCAAGAAATTGCTAAGACCGATGTCATGAAGCTTTCAACTATGTTTTCTTCTATAGTTTTATAGTTTCAAGTTTTACATTTATGTCTTTAATCCATTTTAAGTTTACTTTTATATATGGGATAAGGGACCAATTTCATTCTTTTGCATGTGGATATCCAGTTTTCCAATATTGGTTGAAGAGACTTTTTTCCTATTATGTGGTCTTGACACCCGTGTGGAAGATCATTTGACCTTATATATGCATGGGTTTATTTCTAGGCTTTTTATTCTGTCCCAATGGTTTCTGTCTTTATGTCAGTACTGTACTGTTTTGATTACTGTACCTTTGTAATTATCTTTTGAAGTAAAAAATATATGGCTCCCACCTTTTTCTTTTTCAAGATTGTTTTGGCTCTCTGGAGTCCTTTGGGGTTCCATATGAATCTTAGAATTTCTTAGGATTGTTTTTGTCTATTTATGCAAAATATGGCATTGTAGTTTTGATAGGGATTACATTGAATTTGTAGACCACTTTGGGTGGTATGGACATTTTAACAATATTAAATCATCTAATCCATGAACATGAGATGCCATTCCACTGATTTCTGTATTCTTTAATTTATTTAAGCAGTGTTTTATAGTTTTCAGTAAATCTTTCACTTCCATGGTTAAGTTTATTACTAAGTATTTTATTATTTTTCATACTATGTAAAAATGGGATTTTTTTTCTTAATTTCCTTTTCAAATTGCTCATTGTATGTAGAAATGCAACTGATTTTTATATGTTGATTATATATTCTGCAACTTTACTGAATCTCTTGTAGTTCTAAGAGGATTTTTTTTGTGGAATCTTTAGGATTTTCTACATGAAAGATCATGTCATTTGTGAACAGATAATTTTAAATCTTCTTTTCCTTTTTAGATGCCTTCCATTTCTTTTACTTCTCTAACTGCTCTGGCTAGGACTTCTAGTACTATTTTAAATATAAGTGGCAAAAGTGGACATTCTTACCTTGTTCCTGATCTTATAGGACAGGCTTTCGGTTTTTCATCATTGATTATAATGTCAGCTGTGGGCTCTTTGTATATGGCCTTTATTATTTTGAGATAATTTCCTTCTGTATCTACTTTGTTGAGAATTTTTATCATGGAGAATGTTGAATTTTGTCATAGGCATTTTCTGCATCTGATGAGAAGATTTCATGATTTTTTATCCTTTGTTCTGTTAATGTGTTGTATCACATTCATTGATTTTTGTACGTTGAACCATTCTTGCATCCCAAGGATCAATACCAGTCTGTCATATTATCTTCATGTGCTGTTGAATTTGGTTTGGTAGTATTTTGTTAAGTATTTTGCGCCTATTTTCATCAGAGGTAGTTGCCTATAATTTTCTTATAGTGTTTGTGTCTGGCTTTGGTAAAGGATAGGGCTGGCCTCATAAAATGACTTTTGAAGTATTTGCATTTACTCAATGAAGTTTGAAGAAAGATTGTCGTTAATTCTTCTTTAAAGTTTGATAGAATTCTCCAGTGAAGCCATCTGGTCCTGGACTTCTTTTCGTTGAAAGGTTTTTGACTACAATTCAATCTCCTTACTCATTATTGGTCTGTTCAGATTTTCTGTTTCTTTATGACTCAGTCTTGGTAAGTTGCATGTTTCTAAGAATTTATCAGTTTCTTCCAGGTTATCCCATTGTTGGTATATAATTGCTCATAGTAATCTCTCATAATCCCCTCAAAGGTGCTAAGATTCTAATTGGAAAAGCATTTACTATCCTATATCTCCTTTTAAGGTAGCTTTCAAGCACATGCTCCTTCTCATGGTCTCCTCACTTCCATTGCCAGAAATCAGATTTACCCAAACATGGAAATTCAGTCATGAACACAGAGAGAGCTGGTTGCTTACTCATGAAGTGCATTCTTGACACAATTTTTGGTCTTTGAGAGACCTATGGAATTCATGTGGTCTGAGAGGCCTCATAGTATTTTTAAAGATAAATACTTTAAAGATAACTTACCAATAATGTTAAAGCAATCTATATTGTTTTCATCTCAAAAAAAAAAAAAAATACCTGAATTCTCCCTGGCTCATCTGTGTTTTTAATATACTTAGGGAAGGAGTCATTACATTTTGGAATCTCTGCTTTTAGTGGGCCTTCTATAGGGTCCCCAGTAGCAATGAACTCATGGCTCAAACGGCCATCAACATTAGGGCCAGAATCTTCTCTGGTCTGGGTGGCATTAATTGCATCAACATGGGACGTATTCTCTTCTTGCAGCTCCCGGTTCTTCTCTTTTTTGAAGCACAGGCTTTTCACCCCACAAGTCAAACAAGCAGCACTTTGAAGGATCTTTCATTAATGCAGAATGAAACAAAAAGATCCAGATAAGCAGCCTCTGCTTTCTAACTGTGCTATCTTTGTTTTCCTTTTAAGTTCTGTATCTACTCCACTTGTTTAATTGCACCCTAAGACACCATGCATGCTATCTTCAATGCTGCTGAAAGAAGCACCTTGTGCTTTTTTTGTGTGTGAAACATTCCTGTTCTCTCAGCATAAAACTCTTTGCTTAATTCTGTGAGGTCAGGCAGACAGGGCCACTGAAATATGTAAACTGAGGTCTAATATCCAATGAGAGCCCTGCACTAGACAGAAGAAACTTTAACATCATCCTCCCAAAACGTTTATAACATACTAGATATAGGTCATCATGTGACCTATTGTGTGTTTTCTAATGTGACTTTGAGTCATCATTATACAGTTTATTTCCTTGAACATCAGGAGCAAACCACAGGGCTCTGATTCTTAGGAAACAAAGGGATACAGTATTTTAAAATTAATGCAGTTTAAAAAATAAGAGTGATATTTGTGTTTTGGTCGCGTGAATTATACTTCAGATTTTATTGGATGTCTGTTCATAAGTTGAAGTCTGCCCAGGCATAGTGAAGGAGGACGCAAAAACATAGCATGTCTCTTTCACAGAAATTAGAAGTAATTCATTTATAAGGGGTGCCCTGAAGAGAGATATTCTAGCATTTTTTTTTTTTTTGGATAAGCTTATGTATGACTTGATCTGCAGAAAGGTGGGCTCTGAGGATCCTTTCAGATAGAAAATTCTATGATTCTATGAAAAAACTGTTGATTCTTTGGATAAAAATGTATGAAAATAATGCTTTGCATGAGGACTAGTTAAGCCAGTTTTTAAGTATATGTTTCAGTGAAATCTCAGTCTCCCTTAAAATTACTGTGACAGTCACACTACACATTGGTGTTGAAATAACCATGGTATTTATTTTATTCCTGCTTTTCATTTACAATTTATTATGGGGTCACAAAATTTTTTAAAAAGTTATAGTTTTAATGCCCCAGAAATATCAGAAATGTGGGTATAACTGTTTTAATAATTAGTAATATATAAATAGAAATCAGAATAAATACCACAGATTCTTCAATAAGAGACTTTTATAAAACACAGATCTTTTATAAGATCCAGTGCCTGAAATACTTCTACCTATTGTTCCTCTGTTGTATATCATGTATAGACCTTGTAAAGATTTTAATTACCCCACCACCTTCATCCTGATCAAATAACAAATTAAAAAACGTACATCATCCTAATGCAAGTTAGAAAAAATGTAATGTTTATATGCCTTTTATAATTACCACTGCTTTTGTTGTCACATTGTCTGACGTCCCTGTACACTGGAGACTTTGTCTTCATCTGTGTACACTCCATGCATAATCACTGAGAGTGCACCTGCTTTAATGAAGAAAAAGTTTTAAAATGTAACTTGCTCTTCATAAAGAAAGGAACAAATTTTTCGGTAAGGATGAAATGACTATTACAAACATGGTCAAGGTAAATACTTGCAAGTTGATTATATACAAAAGAGGGGGAAGAAAAGATGTCAATTCATCTTCCAGTTGCAACATAATTTTAAGAATTCTGCCCCATTCATGTTCTGATTATAGGCATAGTTTTTAGAATTCTCCTCTGTGCACCTTGTGCTTCTATGATATAGAATCAGAAAGTGCATCAACATAGTATTTTTTAGAATTTTTCTGAAACTTTATCTCCTTTTGAGTAAATAATTGAATAAAATAAATGGTGTCTACTTTATTCCCAATGAAATGCTAGGTTAGTAAGGGGACACAAAACAGAATTTGAATTTAATATGTACCTCAAAAAATAATTTTTTTTATTTTTATAAAATATATATAAATATATATAAAATATATATATAAATATAAATATATATAAAATATATATAAATATATATAAATATGTATAAATTACAGATATCTGTAGATTTTAAAACAAGAACCTTTTCTTTCTTTCTTTCTTTCTTTCTTTCTTTCTTTCTTTCTTTCTCTCTCTCTCTCTCTCTCTCTCTCTCTCTCTCTCTCTCTCTCTTTCTTTCTTTCTTTCTTTTTCTTTTTTGGTCTTCCATGAAGACCTTTGAAATAGTGTTTGCAGGTGGTATAAGAGAATTGATCAAATTTCAGGCATAATTTTTATCTGGTGTGTTTATAAATTTGGAAAGGGAAATAAGCAGGAATGAAGGGGTTTTTCAGATTTTATGTAGTATGATATACTCCTAGAAATTATTCTTCATTTTCCAGGATTTTTCTTTCTGTGGTTTTCCAGAAGGTACTTTCCAGCCTCTTTCTGTGTTTGCCATGTAAATATGTAAGTATTGGAATATAAAAGCAATATTTCTTGGTATATGAATTCATTTCACAGTAGACACCCAGGGCTTAGGGAATGAGAAGGAGAAAGGGATAGAAGTTTAGGGTGTTATCAACCTTGGTAATGAATGAAGCTTTATAGTTTATAGTGATTTAAAAAAATAGGAAGAGAGCCTGGTCATATATTATTATTGATAAAGTGCACAGCCCCTGCATTTTCCATACTGTTGCCATAGTTACCTCTGATGTGAATGAATGACCCAAATTAGAGTTTTACTAATTGTTGCCCTTATTTTTTCTTCTCTTTTTAAGAATAAGACCTCATTTTTTGAATAAAACTGGATTATGATCTCCTCTTTAATCTTGGTGGAATGAACTAAGCTTTTTTTTTTTTTAAGATTTTATTTATTTATTTGGCAGAGAGAGACACAGCGAGAGAGGAAACACGGCAGGGGGAGTGGGAGGGGGAGAAGCAGGCTTCCCCGCAGAGCAGGGAGCCTGAGCGGGGCTCAATCTCAGGACCCTGGGACCATGACCTGAGCTGAAGGCAGACGCTTAACAACTGAGCCACCCAGGCACCCCATGAACTAAGCTTCTTAATTAAAAATAGATTAGTGAGAACAGAAAATGTGTTAAGTCACAATAATAAAATAATCGAAGCACTGTAAAGAATAATTAGTAGTTCAATGAAGAAAGTTTCCATGCCTAACATCATGATGTCTTTTTTTTTTTTAATGGGGTTGGGGGTCATATAAGGAAGATGGGAATGTGGATCTTCTCTGGCTTAATGGCTTTCTATATCCATGTTCACATCTTCAACCTCCAATCACAGTGCCACTCCTTTAACATACCTGGTTGAACTGGTTAATCTATATTTGGTAACAACTCTTTAAAACCATATTTTCTGGAGGCGCCTGGGTGGCTTAGTTAACCAATTGATCCCAGGGTCCTAGGATCAAGTCCCGCATTGGGCTCCCTGCTTGGCAGGGAGTCTACTTCTCCCTCTCCCTCTGCCCCTCACCCCTGCTTATGTATACTCTCTCTCTTAAATAAATAAATAAAATCTTAAAAAAAACCTGTTTTCTTTCTTGTAATGTGAATGTAATAAGTTTTCTTGTGACAGAGATGATGATCATGAAACTGCACTTTGAAAAGAGTCAGTGTAAGCCATATGAAATTGCCGATTATTAACCATTTCTACTTGCAAAAAGACACTTTCATATGGTTCAACATAATATAAAAATGCTATGTAAATGTAATATATTGCTTATAAAGCCAAAGGAAAACTGAAACTGATTAAAATAGAAAATAAACAAGAAAAGATGGTACAGAAGTAAAGATATAAAATCTTGGAGATACTTTCTCAGTTACCTGTATTTACTTGGATGAAGATCTAAAAAATTACAACAAAAAGTAAAATGATAAAATATTTAGCAAATATATAACCATGTATAATGGTAATTTAACAAACATGGTGTTATATACATATTTAAACTTTTAAATATCTTTTTTATTAAAAAGCACTACATGTTATTCCAGCTACTTTGAAATTATCAAAGAATCAAACAAAAATAGAAATAACATTTTCTTATGGCCAAGAGAAACCTACTATATTGATTTAGTCCCTTCTGGGATTTAACTTTTATTTTTTAGTTTTTCTTCCCACATTAACACCTAAACTTCATATATACATATATGTATATATACATACATGTATGCATAATTTTATATAGTATATGCAAATATATATGGTGCTAAACGTAAGTCCTTGTGTTATATAATGTCCTATTGAAAAAATCACAGAAGTGACTACTGACTTGGTATTTAGATGGTTTTCTCTAGCAATATATTTAAATATATACTGTATGTATCTATCTAATACATATTTCAATATATATGAAGTAGCCAAATTAAATTTTATGTATATACACACCATATAAGCTACATATCTACTCAAAGTACAAAATGGAATCATTGTATGTATGTGTACATATATGTACATGTTTGTATATATGCATACACATATAAATATATATATATATATCTTTCATATATTTTCATTTTTAACTCATATGTTTTTAAATTTAATTCTCCTTTTTTATAAACAACATTTAGGGACACCTGGCTGGCTCACTCGGTTAAGCATCTGACTTTTTGTTTTTGGCTCAGGTCATGATCTCTCTCAGGGTAGTGATATCGAGCCCTGCGTGGGGCTCTGGGCTGGGAGTGGAGCCTGTTGAAGATTCTCTCTGCCCCTTCCGCACCCCACTCTTTCTCCCTCTCTAAAAAATAAATAATAATAAATTAAAAACGAAACCAAAAACAACATTTAATGCCTGCATTTTAATTTCTTCTTTGTAGAATGAATATCCATGTGCTTTGCCATTTTTCCATTGTTCTGGACATCTTTGCATTGTGTTTTAAGAGAATAATAAATATGAAATCTATTCACTTTTTGTGTAATGTACATTTTAAAGCTTTTCTCCATTTATTATTTGCCTATTCATTTTTGATGGTGTTTTATAGCCCTCCAATTTTTTATTTTTATAACTGCATTCATCTGTATTTTCCTTTGTGATTCCTGTCATTCATTGCTTTTATGCTTACGATGGCCTTCCTTACTTTACATATCGATTTATATTTATATTTACATATACTGCTGATTGAAATTGTCAATGATCTTTCCCCCAAATATCTGTGTAGGTTTTTTTGTTTTTTTTTAATAACTGACATCAGAAAAGGTTAGTTCTCAGAGGTTAATATTAACTTGAGTTGTTTTTCTAAAGTATTCAGTATGTGAATAAGTACATGCACTATATTTGTTGAAAACATAGTTTCTGTTAACCATATTAGACACTGACAAAGAGCAAAATTCCTTAACTCTAAAATTAGGACTTTCCTATGCCTTCTATAGTGCTCTTTTTCTATAATATCTGGGTGTTACCCTGGTGATCTGGTTTCCTTACCTCTTAACCTTATAAAGGCCACAGTTTGGTCTGATTTGTTGGTGTTATATGTGTAACCACAAATATGTTATTTCCACATAATCAAAGATTCAGTTCACCATTATGTTGGCAAGCACATGCTGTTTGCTATATGTTAGTCACTCGGTTACGTCTATATAACTTCTTACTTAAAAATCATAGAAGTGACTGATGAATTGGTATTTAGTTCACATGGCTTCATCTACTAATGTAATTTAAATATATACTGCATGAAATCAGATGCTTCAAATATTCCAAAAGAATATTTAAGTATATGAGCAACTGAGATATAGTGAGTTAGCAAGATCCAATCCCTAAAAGTTCTTAGAAAGTACAAATTTAAGTCCCAGTGATTTTTCATGGAAATCCTCAGTGTTACTTTAGCAGGTCTTTGAGAGAAAAGATATATGTTATATTAAGAAATTAAAGGCAAAATTTTTATACTTTATCTGTAGGCCAACTATAACTTTTCCCCCAGCTTTATTGAGATATAATTGGCATATTATAACTTTTTAAATGAGATCATTATCTAAGGGAAATTACCCCCCCATAATTCTTTTAGGTTATCTGGCCTACTTATCAAGTTATGCATTTCTTTATTAATGTACTCAAAGTAAGATGCAAATACTTATTAAAGTATTCACTTACTTATGCTGATTAATTTCTGTGTTGTGTCAAGCAAGATACAATTTTTTTAGAGGAAATTGAATATATGTATGGAACTCAGCCAGAGATTTCTACTAATAATGCTACTTACTATGGTTGTTTATGTTATAAGCTGAATTTCTGGGTGTAAAATGTTTATTGGAGAGATTAACATTTTTGAAGTATCAGGTGGCAACTCTTCAGAAAGACACTACATTTTAGTAATAAACATCCTTTGGTTCACTCTCAAGTTTCAAAGCACTTTATTACTTTATTCAGAAACTTTTGATTATCTATCTGTCCATTAAGAACGCTTGCTGTGTTTTGGAGGGTTTGAAGTCATTTGAAATAATTAAATTATTCAGTGTTAGGCAGCACGTATTTGGCCTCAAAGTAGCATCTTTCCCATATAAGGAAATTCTTGGAATTAGTGAGACCTAGATTCTTGGTACTCTAAGTCTAAGAATTGATCTCGGAAGATTGCTTTAGAATGTTTCATAGTAAATTCATCAACAGTAGATGGTAGGAGGAAACAATGAAATTACATGAAGTATATAGTCCTCCTTCTATGGATGCGTGTTATTTTTATTTGCAGGTGCATATATTGAAAGGCAATGCACTAGTAGGTTTAGTGAAGAAATTGAATTGGAAGAGCTGAAAGCCTATTTAAGGAAATAAACTCGGGGCACCTGGGTGGCTCAGTCAGTTAAGCAGCTGCATTTGGCTCAGGTCATGATCCCAGGGTCCTGGGATCAAGCCCCACATCAGGCTCCTTGCTCAGCGGGGAGTCGGCTTCTCCCCTGCCTGCCATTCCCCCTGCTTGTGCTTGCTCTCTGTCTCTCTCTTGCTCTCACTCTCTCTGGGTCAAATAAATAAGTAAAATCTTAAAAAAAAAAAAAAAAACTCAACAATATATTTTTATATAGGCAATTGACAGGTATGCTTCTTTTTTCACCAATGAAAGAACAAAATTTAGTGGATTATTTCTCCTTCAGAGAGTCATTTGGATTGAACTCATGAAGGGTGGTGACCTCAAACCATTGCTGCCTGACAGTTGTTTGGCAATCAGTGTGGAACATGTAAATGACCTTGATCTGTCTCTCTGAGACATGTATGTATCACAATAAACTGGCCTCCTCTTCTCTGACCCAGGAGTGTTTAAGCTGATTATCCACAGAAATAGTTTAGTTCTTCTAGATTAAAATTTACATTCTTTTTATGTTTTCTGGAGCCTGAAAGTATAGAGCATAACAAGCTTTACCTCAGGAGTTTTAATAGCCTCAAAAACATTTAACTTTTTCTCTATATAATTGAAAAAGGGAAAAACATTTAAACTAAAGACAAAATAATTTTACATGTTAACAGTTTCTAGAATAACATATGAATTGTGTTGGATTAGTTTCTCTGTCTCGGAAAGCATCTCCAACAGCTTTTCTCCTCTATGCATATGACACAGAATCTTTAATGGAACTATTAATGTCTAAGCATTAATGTTTGGGAAAGTGATCTAAAAATAGTTGGCCATTTGGCTTTGAGGGACTTTCAGGTAGAGGTCATCAAGTATCTTGATTGGTTCTTGGGAGAAGTTGCTATGGTCATGCTTAGGTTTCCTTTGAGACCAATACAAGCAGAATGAGCATTAGGTTAGATTTACGGTAATAGAGCTGAACCAAGGAAAGAAATTCAACACTGGAGGGCCCTCTTTGCAAGCTTTTGATGTGACAGAATTTAAAGCTTATTTATGTTTACCTCCTCTGCTAGGGGAGCTCTCCTCCACAAAAGCCTATCTCATTGGCTACTACCATCCCTTCATGCACTTTCAGTATTCATATCAGTTTGTATAGCTATAATAATACCTTTTGGGAGTGGGCATAGACCTCCTGGAAGGTCATCAATGGAGTAGGAACCCTACTGTTTCTTGTCATAATCATTTGATCTTATCTCAGCTATATTAAGTCCCAAAACCTGTCGCTGACTTATCCCTGAGTGTAATCCCCAGTATCTTGGTTAAAATTTCTCCAAAGCAGTGGTAAGCAAAATGATCATATCTGAGAGAGAAAAAGAAGTAGAGAAAGAGAGAGGAAGAGAGAGAGAGGAAGGAATCAAGTATATCAACCTGAGTCAGAGACTTCGTGAGGTACTCGTCCTTAATCCATTGACTTTTCTGGAACACTCAAGGATACCACGGTTTTTATAAATTTCAAGTCTTTCAGTAATGTGTGCTACTGCCATAATTCCACCTATAAAGCAAAATAAATAATCACAAATTATGTTTTTAATTTCAGCCATATTTTTCACACTGGACTAAATATTGTATGAGATAAATTAGAACTGCAACACAGAGTTGGAGCTAAACAAGGCTAATGCTTATTAACAATTAGATAAAAATACAAGACATATATTAAAGTTTCAAATCATATATTTCTGAGTATAGGTAGAACAGAAATCATGTATTACTTTAGGCTTGAATATTCAGAGGTGGCTTAATGAAAGACATAGGCAGCATGGAAGAGAAACCATCTTTCAGTTAGAGGGGAAAAACACCCCATCATGAATAGACATATTGATACACTAGGATTTATTTCTTTTTTCTTTTCTTTTTTTGCTTAACTTGCTCATTGTGGAAATATTCCTAAGGGAAGTTACTGAGCAAGGCATTCAGCTAAGTCATACATCTGTCATTTTTAGAGTTTATGTGTTTCTCCCAGCCATATACTCCTTAAGCAGAGTGGGGAAATTCAGTAATGTGAAAGTAAAACATTTGAACAGACCTTGAGTAAAAGAACAACAGCAAAAAAAAATGTATTATAAAAATGCATTTTGTCATTTTATGTTTAATAATAAGGTCATTCTGAGGTTTCCTACCAAAATGGTTAAATACAAACTTACTATCTTAAGTTGTAAAGCATTAGTCTACAAAAAGTGAAAGCCATCATTAGTTGATAAAACATTTTCTTAACTGTAATTCTTTCAACTTCAAGCTGATATTTAATAAATGTTTTTCTCTCATGCTAATAATGTTGACCATCATTTCTTTAGGCATTATTTGAAGTTTTGCCTACAGCAAATTGGGAAAAAAAAGTATGCCTGCTGTTACATTTTAAAAGGTACCCTTTTATAGTGGTTTCAGATTATTTATAGCTGGCATTGTGGATTTTAAAGTACAGTGAAATGAATTGTGTCCTTCACTCAAACACATTTGTATATTGCCCAGCAGAAAAATTATAAAAGTCAATTTCATGTACTTAAGTGGTAAATATGGCTGGAAAATAATACAGCTTGAAGGGCAGAAAAAAATATAGATAGCTATGGCCTCTAAGTGAAAGTAATATATTTCCATGCGACTTTTAAAAGTCTAGGGAATAAGGAAGAAAGTGGAATGACCCCATAAAAGTAACCAGCAAAATAGATCATGACAGGTACCTAGAGACTCTACAGGACAAAAGCCAGGCTCTTATGGAATTTAGAGAATGAATATTTCTCTACTTTTTTATCAACCACAATTTTAAGTTTATTTAAGTTTTCCTCTATTTTCCAATCCCCCCTTCAACACCATTAATTCAAAATGAAATCATCAACTGGAAAAATATGTGAATGTTAAAATTGAGCCTCTTAAATTACTTGACATAGTTTCCATTTTACTTCTTCATAGAAGTGACCTTGTCTGTCTAAAACTTTCGTGTATATGATTTCAATAACCCCCCCTAAATAACTGTTTTATACCTCTACATGGTATTTTGTTGTTGTTGTTGTTTCTACATGGTATTTTATGCAATTCCTTTGGTTGGAGATGTATTTTAGTTATTTTTTCAATTAATGACAGATACATTTAGATAATAATGACAACTATGTGCCGAGCATCATTCTAACCATTTCACATATATTACCTCATTTAATTCTCACAATGAGCCTTTGAGATAGGCCCTCCTTTACAAATGATAAACTTGAGGCACAAACTGGCTAAACACTTAATCTAATGACACTGCTAAAGAGAGGCAGAACAGAGATTCACATCCCAGAGTCTGGCTCCAAACCTGCCCTCTTTATTATATTGCACTGCTTCTTACACATATACCCTGGCCCTAAAAGAAACAAAGGGACTTAAATTCACAGATTCACAGTCATCCAGTAATATTGCTGATTTCAAAGATTTTATTGGGGTTGGGGACCTGTTGGAGATAGAGAAGCAGTTCTGATAGTTAAATGGGAAGAGAGCATCCTCCAAATGTCTGAAGGTGCAAGCACACATTTTTTATTGTGGCGGGGCTGGAGGGGGGTGGGTTGTTGGTAGAGAGGAGGGAATTAGGAAGAGAAGCTACAACAACAAAAAAGACAAACTGGGGAATTCCTTCCTTTGTCTGAAGATGGTTTTGTACTTTTACTTCCTCTTATTTTTGTTCAAAGTAGATAGCATTCACTGTATTCACGGTGTCAGAGAGGATGTGCTGACTTTATGGCAAGGGTCTAAAGTGTCAGTGTAGAAATCAAGGTGACATATTTGAAAAAGATCCAGACTTTGGAATCTGAGAGACTAAACTTCAAATTTTGCCTGAGACAAGTGTTTCCTATATGGCAGTGGGGATAACATCCCTCACGTGTAAAATTGGAAAAATAACATGCACTTCATAGGCTTATTAAGAGGATTAGGGGGTACCTCACTGATCCTCACTGGCTCAGTGAGTTCAAGCCCCACGTTGGTCATAAAGCCTATTTAAAAACAAACAAACAAACAAACAAACAAAACAGTTGCCTACCTTACCCTTAGGCAAGGTAATGTTTGCAAAGCATCCATTTTTACACATGAAAACAGTGAATAAATGGTAGCTCTTGTTAGAATAATCTCAGCTTTGTCTATTAAGTGTCTGTAGATGATATGGTTCACTTAATACAAGGTAAGCAAGATAATCTCAGTGAGGCTTGCAACTGATCCAATTAAAAAAAAACAAAAAACCTGGCACCTCAATCTTTTTATAATTGGTAATCATCATATCTAAAAGACTTGTTTGTTCTATAGAACTGATTTGCTGTTTGAAAGGGGGGAAAAAGGCAGGAAAATATCTCAGTAAAAGAATCAGTGATATTTACTTTTCTCTTCCATTTTCCACTGTGGATATTGCAAGGACTTGGTTAATGGATTATAGTCTAAATGTCAACCCACAGAGAATTTAATGGAAAGTGCAATAAAGCCTTTGAGGTTCCTCAGAGTGGTATAGAATATGTTCATGTGTCAAAGGCCCAATCCAAAAGCCCCAAAGAATGACAAAAATATCAAAGTTCTGGGTTATTATCAAGAGAGTAAAATATATGTAGAGTACATGTTGTTTTTGAAAGCAATGTCTTAAGTATGGAAAAGAAATTGCCTAGCTCTGCCAGCATACTACTTATGATCTTCTGTGCAAGCATCCCTCATGACTTTATACATATGACGATGATGCAAATAGCAGCATTCAGAATACTGACCTCAAACAACATACTCTATTAAGCTTGCCATTCCCATTTGCAAGGATATCATTTTGAAAATCTTCCAGAAATTCATTTCCTCTGCCAAGGGGGAGAACTCAAGAGAATTCTCAGCATTGAAACCATTTTTAGAACTATTACACAATGAGTAACCGCAAAAATTATATATTGACTATACTAAGGGATAAAAAAATTCTTTATATATAAATGATCAATAAATAGAAATATTTACTGTAGAGACTATGGGGTAAGCATCTAGGAATTCCTGCTTATGATGATGAGGGATCCATTACTCAATTGATGATGTATGGGGTTTGAATTAGTATCTCCCTCACTTTTCTCTGTGATATCAGACAGAAAAATAAATCTGTGAAGTTTTCTGACAAAAAAACTTGTCAAATCATCATCATTGAGGATCTCTTCATTAAGTGTATTTTTTCCTGTACTTGAAACATCTACTAGTAGTTCTTTAATTAAAATTGTATGTAAATGTAATCAAATCAGAGGAAATGAGTCCCTGGCAGATTTTACAAGAAGAGTAAGCAGAAAAGTAGGCTTTTCATTGTTGGCGTTGTTGGGATTTTGCCACGGGAAAATGTTGGAAAAAAACAGCGTATTTGTTTTCGAGGGCAACCCTAACAAAGTACCCAAAACTGGGTGGCTTAATGGGGTGCCTGGGTGGCTCAGTCAGTTAAGTGTCTGCTCAGGTCATGATCTCAGGGTCTTGGGATCAAGTCCCACATCAGGCTCCCAGCTCAGCAGGGAGACTGCTTCTCCCTCTGCCCCTCCCCTGACTTGTGCTCTTGTGAGTGTTCTCTCTCTTTCTCTCTCAAATAAATAAATAAAATTTTTAAAACAAACAAACAAAAACCTGGTGGCTTAAAACAACAGAATTGTTTATCTCACAGTTCTAGAGATAGGAAATTCAAAATCGGTGTGTTGACTGGGCAATGCTTCCTCTGAAATCTGTGGAGGCCTCCTTCCTTGCATCTGGCTCTTTGCAGGTCCTCTTAGTGTTCCTTTGCATGTAGGTGCATCTCTCTGATCCTCATTTTTCACATGGTGTTCTCACTGTGTGTCTTCACACTGGCTTCCCTCTATGTGTGCTTTCTTTCCAAATATCTTCTTGTTTTTAGAGAAACAGTCATATTGGATTAGAGCCCATGATAATGACCTCATTTTAACTTGACTACCTATTTCCAAACAAGGTCACGTTCTGAGGTACTTAGGGTTATGACTTCAACATACATTTGTTTTTTGGCCAGGGGACACAGCTAAACCGGGAACTGATAGTAGAGAAGATCTTAGAACTCGTTATCATATATTATTTTCTTTTGTTGGGCATGGTTTTTTCTGCACATAAATATGAAATTATCAAAATCTCAAAGATGACAAAGTTTGTAGCATTCTTATTCTAGGTTGGTGACATTAGAACTTAAAAACCTTTGGCTATCTCTGCTTTTGAAGGGTCCACATGACAGAGAACACATGGAAACCAAAATGACAATGCAGTTTGATTTCATTTTAAGGTAACGATACAAGAAAATACACATTTCTTCAAAAGTTATATCAAGGATAATTTGTCTTTAGAAAGACTTGATGCTTTAGCAAATCTTAGCCCTCATTTCCATTACATCAAATATAGTCCTGAAATTATGAAAACATAAATACAAAAACTACAAAAAAACTAGACTCATATAAAAATTTTTAAGAACAAAACTGTATGTAACATGAACTTTTTTTCTGTGAAATCCTTCAAGATAATTCAGGTTTGTTTTTGTTTTTAAAGGACAAAGAATGGAGTTTGGGTCAAAGGTCTAATGTGATAGCATATGATGTTTTAGCCTTAGAGTTTAGACCTACCATTTAAACTTTACTATATACATGGATCCTGTATCTTTACTAACAAAGATATTTTTAAATAGACTTATTTTTTAGAGAAGTTTCAGGTTCACAACAAAATTGAGAAAAATGTATTCCCCATATATCCTCTGTCCCACACATGTATATCCTCCTCTATCACCAACCTCCCTGCCAGAGTGGTACATTTTCTGTAATTGATGAACCCACTCGGGCACACCACTGTCACTCAGAGTCCATAGTTCACATTAGGGTTCACTCATGGTGTTACTTTCTATGGGTTTAGACAAATGTATAATGACATGTATCTACCGTTATTGTATCACACAGAGTAGTTTAATTGCCCTAAATTTCTCTGTGTTCTGCCCATTCATCACTCCCTACCCTGCAACTCCTGGCAACCACTGATCTTTTTAGGGTCTACATAGTTTTGCCTTTCCTAGAAAGATATAAAATATATAGTTGAAATCGTGAAGTATGTAGTCTTTTTAGGTTGACTTACTTCACTTGGTAATAAACATTTATGATTTCTCCATGTCATTTCATGGCTTGATAGCTCATTTCTTCTTAGTACTTAATAATATTCCATTGGGTGGATGTGCCACTTTATCCATTTACCTAGGAAGGACATCTTGATTCCAAGTTTCAACAATTATGAATAAAGCTGCTATAGACATTCATATGCAGATTTTTGTATGGATGTGAAGTTTTCAACTCCTTTGGGTAAATATTAAGGAGCATGACTGCTGGGTTATATGGTAAGAGTGTGTTTAGTTTTGTAAGAAACTGTCAAGTTGTCTTCCAGAGTGGCTGCACTATTTTGCATTACCACCAGCAATGAATGATTGTTTCTGTTGCTCCATATTCTTGCCAGCAGGATTTGGTGTTGTTGCTTTTCTGGATGTTGGCTGTTCTAATAGGTTTGTAGTAGTATCTCATTGTTTTTACTTGCATTTCCCTAATGACATATGATGTGGAACATCTTTTCATATACTTATTTTCCCTTATGTATGTCTTCTTTGGTGAGGTATCTGTTAAAGTCTTTTGTCTATTTAAAATCCGTGTGTGTTCTTATTGTTGACTTCTAAGTGTCCTCTGTGTTATTTGGGGTAATAGTCCTTGATCAGGTATGTCTCTTCTAAATACTTCCTCCCACTCTGTAGTATGTCTCTTTATTTTCTTGACAGTGTCTTGTAAGCAGAAATTTTTTATTTTAGATTTTTTTCCAAGAAAACTATGCAAAATCTGGAACTTTTACCCAATCCTTTACTCCAAGAAATAAAATAATTCACAATACTGCTGGTAGACATAACCACCTATAATTACTGAAACCAAATAAGTTATCATAGGTGAATTTTTATGTTGAACAAAAGCTGCTTTCTGAAAATTTGTCTCAGAAAAATTGAATTTGGTGGAAACTTTAACAACAATTATAACAAAAGCGTCACAATGCCAGAATAATATTAATGAAAAATTTTGACATAGACAAAACTGATTAGTGACTCAGGTATTTTTTTTATAAAAAAAGTATTTCTATTCCATAGAAAATAATTGATAACAGTAATTTTAGTTAAGGAATAAGGGAGATTTAAAAATTGGAAATTTTGGAGAAAATTCATCAATTAATTTAGTTTAATAAAGTCATTCAAGAAAATTCTTTGTAAATTCTGATGGTATGCTTGCATACATTTAAAAAAGTAAAAATATCTTTGAAGTCAATAAAGGCAATGGGTCAAAGTAAAATGGTTAAAATGACAAGGTTAAAACTGAAGGGCTGTCTGGGTGGCTTAGTCCTAGGCATCTAACTCTTGATTTTGGCTCAGGTCATGATCTCAGGGTTGTGGGATTGAGCCTTGCATAGGGCTCTCTGCTGGGTGTGGAGCCTGCTTAAGATTCTCTCTCTCCTTCTCTCTCTGCCCCTCCTCTCTCTCTCTCTCTGCCTCTCTAAAACAAACAACCAACCAAACCAAACAGTCTGTATTCCAACTTAGAGGTCAAAGACTCTAGAGTCATAAAATAGTGACTTCTGACTTTTTGCGTGATTATGATCCTTCAACATATGTTTTGTGAAACCACTTCTGTTATTCATTTCCACATATTACATACACAGGATCTTTTAAGTTTAATTAAATTTAAATAATTTTTTTGAAATTCTCGTGTGTGTGTGTATCTTGAAGTGTCACATATTTAGAGTTGGGAATTGATCTCAACAAGTATTTCCTAAACAAATACCATATGCTGAACACATCCTTCCAGTGCACCTCCGATTTCAGTGCTTTTGCTAGATAGTTTTCAGACACTCTCTCTCTCTCTCTCTCTCTCTTTGCTTTTTGGCTCATTCTTCCTCCCCTGACCCCCTAAAAAAGCAGGTATTTCTTCAGGTCAGTGTGACTTTCAACTTTGCCATCATTATAGGAATAAAATCATTCCCTTTCCTTCAAAAATAAATGCAAGAACTACTTCTTTTATTTTATTTTTTATTGTTATGTTAATCACCATACATTACATCATTAGTTTTGGATGTAGTGTTCCATGATTCATTGTTTGTGCATAACACCCAGTGCTCCACGCAGAATGTGCCCTCTTTAATACCCATCACCAGGCTAACCCATCCCCCCACCCTCTCCCCTCTAGAACCCTCAGTTTGTTTTTCAGAGTCCATTGTCTCTCATGGTTCGTCTCCCCCTCCGACTTACTCCCCTTCATTCTTCCCCTCCTGCTATCCTCTTCTTTTTATTTTTCCTTAACATATATTGCATTATTTGTTTCAGAAGTACAGATCATTGATTCAACAGTCTTGCACAATTCACAGCGCTCACCATAGCACATACCCCCCCCAGTGTCTATCACCCAGCCACCCCATCCCTCCACCCCCACCACTACAGGAACCCTCAGTTTGTTTCCTGAGATTAAGAATTCCTCATATCAGTGAGGTCATATGATACATCTCTTTCTCTGATTGACTTATTTCACTCAGCATAACTCCCTCCAGTTCCATCCACATCATTGCAAATGGCAAGATCTCATTCCTTTTTATGGCTGCATGATATTCCATTGTGTATATATACCACATCTTCTTTATCCCCATTCATCTGTTGATGGACATCTTGGCTTTTTCCACAATTTGGCTATTGTGGACATTGCTGCTATAAACATTGGGGTGCACGTACCCCTTCGGATCCCTACATTTGTATCTTTGGGGTAAATACCCAGTAGTGCAATTGCTGGATCGTATGGTAGCTCTATTTTCAACTGTTTGAGGAACCTCCGTACTGTTTTCCAGAGTGGCTACACCAGCTTGCATTCCCACCAACAGTGTAGGAGGGTTCCCCTTTCTCCGCATCCCTGCCAACATCTGTTGTTTCCTGACTTGTTAATTTTAGCCATTCTGACTGGTGTGAGGTGGTATCTCATTGAGGTTTTGATTTGGATTTCCTTGATGCTGAGCGATGTTGAGTACTTTTTTCATGTATCTGTTGGCTATTTGGATGTCTTCTTTGCAGAAATGTCTTTTCGTGTCTTCTGCCCATTTCTTGATTGGATTTTTTGTTCTTTGGGTGTTGAGTTTGATAAGTTCTTTATAGATTTTGGATACTGGCCCTTTATCTGATATGTCATTTGCAAATATTTTCTCCCATTCTGTAGGTTGTGTTTTGATTTTGTGGACTGTTTCTTTTGCTGTGCAAAAGCCTTTTATTTTGATGAAATCCCAATAGTTCATTTTTGCCCTTGCTTCCCTTGACTTTGGCGATGTTTCTAGGAAGAAGTTGCTGTGGCTGAGGTCGAAGAGGTTGCTGCCTGTGTTCTCTTTTAGGATTTTGATGGACTCCTGTCTCACGTTTAGGTCTTTCAACCATTTGGAGTCTATTTTTGTGTGTGGTGTAAGGAAATGGTCCAGTTTCATTCTTCTGCATGTGGCTGTCCAATTTTCCCAACATCATATGTTGAAGAGACTGTCTTTTTTCCATTGGACATTCTTTCCTGCTTTGTCAAAGATTAGTTGACGATAGAGTTGAGCAAGAACTACTTCTTACAGGAATCCAAACATAGCACAATATTTTGGTGAAGCTTAATATACCTTCTTGAAACAAAGTACAAAATAACTCATTTATTTACCAAATAAACCTATTTTGAGCATCACCCTGCTGCATATATCAATGACTAGGGGAGATTCATCTATATTAATCTTTTCAAGGCCCACAAAAAAAAAAGTTACTGAGAGATATAAATAGATAAAATTGTACCAATATGTCTAGATATATTCTACTGGAAAAGAAATAAAATTAGTAAATTTTCAGCACTTGCTTCCAGCAACTAAACTACCACTGTAGAAAATGCTTCTTGAATTATTTCATCAAGATCTTCTAATCTTCTGATATTGTAGGTTAAAATTTGAATTTGTTTAATATTTAAACATTCTTTTTTAATGACTTTGTAAGCTATTATTCAAAAGAGAGCTGATCTAGACTGTTGTAATTTTACTGGATTTGAGGCCCCAAATTAACCTTGTTGTAATATCTGATATGGCTTCACTAGTTTGTACGGAAATATCAATCAGTACATGGCTTCAGTGGACTTTATTTTGTAGGGAAAATGTGTTCCTCATTTAGGTTTGCCTCCTAAATTATTACAGTTTTCTTGGTACAGTGTTAACGTGCTGAGTCAGAGAGTTTCAGCAGCCCAAATGATGGGTGGTTCAGAAAATAAGCCCTGGATCAGAGATACACATATAAAGTTATCACTCCTTTTTCATGTGGTGCTGAAACTCAATTGCTTGTCTGAATTATTTGTAAGTCCTCTTAAGACTTGAAAAAAGCACATTTAAGAAGCAGTACCTGGTTAAGAAAGGTAGAAGTGTATTCCATTTATACAAAGAGGTTTTCAAATAAAATATGCTTTCTTGACTTATGGAGGAAAATATTGGTTTGGAATATTATTTAATGGCCTAAATTTTCCAAGTCACAACAACTAAGTTCACAAGTGTTTTCACTGCTATTGGAGTCTTCTAAGAGGTTAGTTAAATACAGCATTTTTTTTTCTTCCCAAGTTCTTTTTATTACTCCTTTCTCTAAGTAAACTTTTTATTGGGTGATTATTTCCCAAAAGACTAGAGTTTGTTTTATTTCTTAGTAAATATTTTGTAGAATAATAAGATATATCTATTTTTAAAAAATGCACAATTTCCACCAGCCTCCTTCAAATAAATAACAAATATCAAGGAAATATTTAAATCGTTGAGTTCTTCTATGGACAAAGGAACCTGATTTAAGTATTTATGGACAAGGAAACTGTTCTCTTAGCTTACACTGGGAACTTTTGGACATTTTTACAGAGAATGGTTTATCTGAGAACGATCATTTTCTCTGGCAAAAGCTTACAGCCAAGGTAAATTTGAACTACTAGAAGCTAGCATTTATGTGGTGCCTAAGATGTACCAGGGCTATGAGGTACCCTCGGTATTGTTTACTTTTGAGGATAGATAACTCTTTGTTGAGGGGGTTATTCTGTGCCTTTAAAGTGTTTAACAGGCCTCTACTCACTATATGCCAGTTGGAACCCATTCCCTTCTTATGACAACCAAATATGTTATCAGATATTTGTAAATGTCTCCTGCAGGACAAAATCACTCCTGAATGAGAATCACAGTCTAACTAAATCTAGAGATTTGTTGTGTCATTACCGCATTACTAATATCATGTCTATGACATGAAAATGGTAAGAAAAAAATCCACAGCCTTAAGTTTTCATGTACCAATAAATCAAAGTATGAACCAACCAGGCAGGGGAAAAAAAAAAAAAACTGAAAAAACAAAAACATATGGATTAATGACATGGTTATAAAATTAAAATAAAAATTCTGATCATTAATGTGAAATAACCATGACATTTGGCCCTTAGATCTGATCAGTAACTTTTATTTTATTTTTTTAAAATTTTATTTTTAAGTAATCTCCATACCCAACATGGGGCTCGAACTCACAACCCCAAGATCAAGAGTGTTATGCTTTACCAACTGAAACAGCAAGGCACAACCTGATCAGCAACTTTTAAATACAAATGTCTTAGCACCTTCAGAGAAATTCCTTAACACTCAGAGAGTTCCTCTGTTACTTCATTTGTGTGAAATCACATGGGGAAAGCCAGGCTTTTTAACAAGTACTGACAAAGTGTGGAATTTTCTTATGGCCCTCAGAGAGTTAATCTTCTATTAGCCTTCTAGATCTTAGAGAGAGAGACAGACAGACAGAGAGAGGAAACTTTGACCATCCTTTCAAGACCCCTCCTAGTATTCTACTATTTATGATACCTACATCATGTGTGTGTCCAGGTCTTTATTCCAAAATTGCTTATGTTCAGAACTCAGTGACACATCAAACAGGAGAGGATATTTAAGAGATTTCTTATTTCATGGGCTTGGGCAAACCAGGTTATGAAAGAAGCATAGAAATTAATTTTAGGAAGTTCTCTTTCTTTATCAATAGTGGCCATTTTAAGAGAGTTTAAACATGCTAAAAATGGTTTCTTGCACCACATCTTCTGGATGTGGTGCAGACAGCCTCACAACATACCAAGCTTATTTAACATTTCTTCCATATAGTTCCCTCATCAATAGGATAATATCAGCAGTCACTGAGAAAGCTAAAGCAGCATATTTTAGAGCTGATTTCCTCCAGATTTGGCTGGTGGCTTTGGTTGTAGTGCTAATTAGATATCTTTTGAACTTTCAGTCATCTAGTGATGGAACACTGCTTTGCTTTGTAGCCCCTGACTCACTATAATTTTGTGCTAACCACATTTATTACACACTGATTGTGAGCCAGTCACCCTAGCAGGCATTGTCATGAATAAGGAACTATGTATATAGTAAATAATATAATAATATAATTAGGGCTGTATATCATAGGCATGCACAAAGGCTATAATTTATTAAGTAATGTACCAAGGAGTATCTTAAAAGTAAGTACATAAGTACTGAATGGTTCAAGGTGGAGGGGAGATTTTTTTATTAGGTCAGATGTATCAGAGATGGTTTCATGGCCAAGGTGAATGTAGAGTTCAAAGAGATCATAGTGATAGAATGGTAGAGTAAACAACATAAACAAAAACATAAAATCATACAGGGAAGAGAGAGAGAGAGAGAGACGGGGGGGAAGAAGAAGGAGGAGGAGGAAGGAAGGGGTAGGGAATGAGGGAAGGAAAGAAGGAAGGAAGAAAAAGAAGGAAGGGAGGGAGGGAAGAAGGAAGGGAAAGAAGAGAGAAGAGGGGAGGGGAGCAGAGGAACAAAATGCAGTCATTCAGATGGAAGAGGAGTGTTCTGAGTTTCCTAATGAGGAAAGAGACTGATAACATAAAAGTAGTAGAGAGAAATAAACTAATGCCTCTAACACAGTGGGTAAGAGTACATCTAGATTACTGTGTCATGATGAAAATTGGCCTTTTCAAAGTGTGGTCCCCAGATCAATAGCAACAGCACCACTTGAGACCTCACTAGAACTGCAAATTCTAGGGCACCCCACACCTACTTAAACAAGACCTCCAGGGTGGTTCGGTTGGTTAAGCTTCCGGTTAAGTGTCTGCCTGTGGCTCAGGTCATGATCTCAGGGTCCTGGGATCGAACCCCCGCTTCAGGCTCCCTGCTCAGTGGGGAGCCTGCTTCTCCCTCTCCCTCTGCCCTGCCGCTCCCCATGCTTTTGCTCTCTCTCTTGCTATCTCTCTCTCCCTCTCTTTGTGTGTCAAATAAATAAATAAAATCTTTAAAAAAAAAAATAAGACCTCCAAGTGATTCTGATGCTGTCTCAAGTTTGGGAACCACTGATCAACAGTGTAGAATGAATTTGAAAATACTAGAGGTCCCATTTGGAAGGACACTGAGTTTCCTAAACTGATATAAATCCAAACTAAGCAAATAGTTAATAAAATTCTTTGAGGATAAAAATAACAGGAGATAGGTATGGAAATGTAAATAAGGATGGATTTGTGAGGTTTTAAAGAAATTGCTTTTTAGGGTTTGACACCTAAGTGGATCATTCATAAAACTGATTGGATGAGGTTGATGAGCAAATTGTTGTCTAATTATATTGCTGTAAGAATCTGAAAAAGGTTTTCAGGCATAATATTGAATATAAAGAAAAGGTTTTTTTAAAAAAATTCCTTGTCTTCTGCTATTATACCATATTACCCATCCATAAAGTTGATGTAGATGGGTAATTATGTATAGGTAATATATTGCACATTTGGCAGTGTTTCCTTTGCATTTCTTTTAAAAATATATATTCTTTATTTAAATACACTGACATAGATGAGATCTTGCCTCACATTTTCATGCTGCTGTTCTAGGAAAGTAAATTATGCTGTGATAAAAAATAAGTAATTGCTTCTTGTGTTTAATTGATTTTTTTATAGAAATTACAATGCAGATTTGATTAAAGGAAGATAGTGCATTACCTACGGTTGGTTCACAAGACACATAATGGTATGAAAGAGTGCCACCCAGTACAGAAATTATACCATCATTTTGCCTGAATGTGTTGAGTGGGAGATATTTAGAATTCTTTATGACTTATAAACACTGCAGAATGTTTCTTTTCCCATCTAAAGCAGGATGATAGGGACATCTATTTCACAGCCATAACATGTCCTGACTGTTAAATTGTAGAAGCCTTTTAGGGAGAAATAACTAATGGCAGACTTTAAATAAGAAAGAGTATTGTGAATCTGATGCTGACAAATGATGTGCCTTGTAACAAGGTCACTCCTGAAGTTTGCTAGTTAGGCTGTTTGAGTTAGATGTATCAAAGAAACATGAAAAGTGCCTATAACCAGACCAAACAAACAAGCAAAAAGGATGAGATTCTGGTTTCTGCTTTACTCCAAGACTTCACAACCTTGGAACTATTGACATTCTGGGCTGGTTAATTCTTTGTTATAGGGATGGGCCCAGGTGTTGTAGGATGTTTAGCAATATCCCCGTGTCTTTCTACCAGATACTAGAAGTAAGATCACAACCTCCTCCCACAAGCTGTGACAACCAAAAATGTCTGCAGGCATTGTTCCATGTCTCCAGTGACTCAAAATTGCCCCTAGGTGGGAAACATTGCTTGATTTCATTGAAATAAAAGCTTAAGCTGTAAAATGTTGCTAATTCAAACAGACAAGCGAACAACGACAACAAATAAACCTGTTGCATGTAAATCATCTTGGATAATTCTGCTGCTCAGTCTCAGGGCCTTTTTGCGGTTCCATATTCTTTTATGCATTCTTCTTTCTAACTTGTCCAAAAGTCCAAGAATACAGTGTATTTTCCTCTCATTCAGTGAGTACCCTCATCCAGTGGTCCTTTAAGTTCTATTTTGTTTATCTTCTGGTATGAAGCAGGGAAGTCTCTTCAGCTGCCTCTTCTTTTATATCTTTGAAAGAACAAACTCCTTTGTATTTAAAAGGTGTTATGCTAATTCCCATGATAATAAAATCAGGGAATAAACAAGGGGCCATTATGAAGGTTTTCAGAATTTTTTGGAGGTTTTAGTGTAGTGGTTTCTGAGGAGTGAAAGCCCTACTAACTTTGGATCTCTGCTTTCATACGAAGGATTACCTCATACAACTCAGACCCCTTTCTTACCATTAGTGAAGGCTAAGTGGAACCTTAAAGCAAAGATGGCCCTGCTGTCCCCCACTGAACATGAAGATGTCAAAACTGAGAAATAATCATCTTAACTCAATAGACATACTTCATTCATGACCACACAACTGAGACATAAGCTCTCTGTCTTATAGAGACATGATTTCTTTCTCTGGACATTCCTGTACCATTGATAATCATGCACTTTTATTTGTACTATTAACTATTATGGGCTTTCATCAAGCATTAATCTTAAGGAGTTTATTTTGGTTTTTACACTATTATTTTATTATAAATAGATGTTAGACCTCAAAATGTTGATATTTCTTCTCTATAAAAATCACATCAACTTCTCAGAATGTATTTTTATCATATTATTTACCCTTAGTAGAGGGAAATATTTCTCATTAATAGATGCCAATGTTTAACTTGTCTTCCTATCCAAGGAGAGCTCAGCTCAATATCTGGTGGTTGGTAGACTCTCATTTAATGTGAGATGTATAGTAGAAAGAGGGTCAACATTTGAACTATGGTAGCAAGACACAAATACCAGTTTTCCTGCTTACAGCTTAGGTGACTTTGGGTAAGTCATTTAACTTTTTTATGTTTTAATTTCTTCTTATTTAAAATTGGTATTGTATCTAGAATTGTTGAGAAATTTTAATTTTGTGATTTATGTTCATTAAATGGAATGTTCTCTTTATAAAATATATTTTTATTTCATTTGATTCTTAGCTAACCATTGACCCTATTTTTGTGATACAAGTATCTACTCTCAGTATATTTGAAGAGTTCATACCTATTTTTCTATTAATAATATTTCAAGAAGGGCGCCTGGGTGGCTCAGATGGTTCAGCGTCTGCCTTCGGCTCAGGTCATGATCCCAGAGTCCTGGGATCGAGTCCCACATCGGGCTCCCTGCTCCTTGGGAGCCTGCTTCTCCCTCTGCCTCTCTCTCTCTCTGTCTCTCATGAATAAATAAATAAAATCTTTAAAAAAAAAATATTTCAAGAAACGTATTTCTCAGGTAAGACCTAACCTCTCTTTACACACTCAGCTATCACCAATGTCA